>NC_086450.1:236395517-237073517 GCF_028390025.1 Pseudophryne corroboree | reverse complement strand
CATGGTGTGAGGCCGAAAGGGCCCCAACAGAGGAATTTCAACTAGGTCGATTTCTGCAGGAGTGACTATGGGCCTTAAATTGGGTTCCATTAAGGTACAGATCTCGGCTCTGTCGATTTTCTTTCAAAAAGAACTAGCTTCAGTACCTGAAGTTCAGACATTTATAAAAGGAGTGCTGCAGAGTCAGCCCCCGTTTGTGCCTCCTGTGGCACCTTGGGATCTCAACGTGGTGTTGAGTTTCTTAAAATCACATTGGTTTGAACCACTAAAAACCGTGGATCTGAAATATCTCACGTGGAAGGTGGTTATGTTATTGGCCTTGGCTTCTGCCAGGCGAGTATCAAAGTTGGCGGCTTTGTCTTGTAAAAGCCCTTATTTGATTTTCCATATGGATAGGGCAGAATTGAGGACTCGTCCCCAGTTTCTCCCAAAGGTGGTGTCAGCGTTTCACCTGAACCAGCCTATTGTGGTGCCTAGGCTACTAGGGACTTGGAGGACTCCAAGTTGCTAGACGTTGTCAGGGCACTGAAAATATATGTTTCCAGAACGGCTAGAGTCAGAAAATCTGACTCGCTGTTTATCCTATATGCACCTAACAAGCTGGGTGCTCCTGCTTCTAAGCAGACTATTGCTCGTTGGATTTGTAGTACAATTCAGCTTGCACATACTGTGGCAGGCCTGCCACAGCCAAAATCTGTCAATGCCCATTCCACAAGGAAGGTGGGCTCATCTTGGGCGGCTGCCCGAGAGGTCTCGGCTTTACAACTTTGCCGAGCAGCTACTTGGTCAGGGGCAAACACGTTTGCAAAAATTCTACAAATTTGATACCCTGGCTGAGGAGGACCTGGAGTTCTCTCATTCAGTGCTGCAGAGTCATCCGCACTCTCCCGCCCGTTTGGGAGCTTTGGTATAATCCCCATGGTCCTTACGGAGTTCCCAGCATCCACTAGGACGTTAGAGAAAATAAGAATTTACTCACCGGTAATTCTATTTCTCGTAGTCCGTAGTGGATGCTGGGCGCCCATCCCAAGTGCGGTTTATCTGCAATACTTGTACATAGTTATGGTTAACTAAATCGGGTTATTGTTGAGCCATCTGTTGAGAGGCTCTATTGTTTCATACTGTTAACTGTGTTTCATATCACGAGTTGTACGGTGTGATTGGTGTGGCTGGTATGAGTCTTACCCGGGATTCAAAAGCCTTCCTTATTGTGTACGCTCGTCCGGGCACAGTACCTAACTGAGGCTTGGAGGAGGGTCATAGTGGGAGGAGCCAGTGCACACCAGGTAGTCTAAGATCTTTCTAGAGTGCCCAGCCTCCTTCGGAGCCCGCTATTCCCCATGGTCCTTACGGAGTTCCCAGCATCCACTACGGACTACGAGAAATAGAATTACCGGTGAGTAAATTCTTATTTTTTGTATTATCAATCAGTTATAAGAAATATTTTTTTACAGTAGAGTACAGAAGAAAATAGTATAAAGACATACAAACTATGAGCCTTATTCAGGGGGATTCAGTATGATATCCCGGCTGTCGGAGTCCCGGCGGCCAGAATACCAGGTGCACGCCATGCGTTGGGCCCGGAGGCGATTTTTGGTTGCCACAGGGTTATATTCCCCCTCGGGTGGTGGCGTGGGAGGGTGTCTAAAGTCAGCTCCAGCCCCGATCAGCCTGTTCTCATCGCGCTGTAGGAGTAAGTCCTGGGTTGCGCACAGACTGCACAAAGTGGATTTTTGCAGCTCGGCATACACATGCGATCACACAATTGCACAGCGAATTTACACTCCCTCTGGAGGCGGCAACTATCTGATCACAGGACAACAAAATTAGCAGCGCAGTGATCAGATCTAAATTACCGCCATGCTCTGAATGTCATCTTTATTCAAAGGACTCCATTACAATGAGAAATACCCCCTTTAACATGTTTCCAATGCTAAATGGGGTTATGACAATCCAATATTTAACTGTTTATGATGAAATTATTACACCAGCTATTAATGGTGTTAGCAGTACAGTCCCCATTGCTGGCAATGAGGACCCAGCAAAGATTTTCTGGCAAAGCCTTTTCCTGCCGGGTTGAAGTTGTTAAATATGGAGAGCGCCACTGTGCATACATCATGTTGGATCCTCCAAGGAGGCTTCTTTTCCTCACCAAGGAGGCCGCCGAACGTTGCACTGCACATGCGTGGCGTCATCTTCTCACTGTGTTAGAGCGCCACAGTGGGAGACAGATGTCTAGCACTTAGCTCTGTGAGACATGCAAATATCTACCTTATAGAACCCTCTAGAGACGCTGCACTCGCTGCCCCCATACAGTCACTGGCTGGTGAGCTGTAAGCCCAGTCTGTGTATAACTATGAGTACAACTGTACTGTCACATAACTACCAAATAAGCCACCCCACTAGTTAAATAATGGGCTGTTAGTTGTCTCAGGGCATCTGCTATTGTGTACTTATATTCTGCCATACTACTGCCACCTGTAGTGTACACACATATTCCAAGTAACAACCACTGTGCATATACATTTACATGTTACTCATCGCCACTGGGTTGACGGCAACTCAGGAGAGGATACAGTAAGAAGGGAGACATTGCTGGTACCCGCCGGATAGGTAAGTGATGTACCGGTGGCATAAGAGTAAGTATGACTTCAAGATGCAGTGATACTATGCAATACTGCTGTATACTGCTGGCAATGTTCTCTAGGAGGCATGAGCATTACAGGCGGAGGCACCAGTGAGGGTATGGGGACTATGGAGTTCTCAGACATGAGTTTGAGCAAATTGGTCCAGCATACAAGTATGAATTAGGCCCTATTAATTCACCAGCCTGTGGTGATGGTGTTTAATCTGAATTCAGATGGTTCTCTACATACGACCACCACTAAATACCCCACAGTCCTGTCTATAGACCCACAGCTAACTTATCCTATTGTACATGCGAGTGCCCAATTGCCACCCACTTACACCCACTAAGCTATAAGAGGAGGTGTGGCTGAGGTGCATAAGAATGATTCATCCATAGTTGTTCTACATTGTGCTCAACAGAGTGGAAATGGGTGCAACTCTGAGTCAAGCACTATAAATTCCCATTTTATGTTATTGTATGTACAATATTACCTGGGCCTTTTGCTTCACACTCAGCATCCTAACATTTATATGTATTGTACTGGTGACAATTGGTCCCATTCTTGCTATAAATGTTGTTTTTAAATCCTTTTAAGGATTTCACCTTAGTGGACTCTGGCCAAATAACAGACTCCTTTCTGATCTCATTATCGCTATACTGATGAAAGAGGCTGCGCCACTTGGAAAATCTCCTTTTATAAAAATAAAGCAAAAAATAAATATATATATATATATATATATATATATATACTTGTGTGAGCCGCATTTGTTGTAAACTTTAAAGTGGGTGCCGGTTAATGAAGAATATATGTATATTCTCCAATGAAATATAAAACATTGTTAGTAGAAAATGTTTTCTGATTAGGTTACTGCACATTTTAAAAAACATATTTAATTGATCTCATCATTATTCAGCACTGTGCATCAAAGAATGTACATAGCCATTAAGAATATTTGGGGTCATTTATAATGAGCATTGCAAGTGAGTCAGTGCAAAATTGCTGTTATTGTGCTGCAGTGATGTAATTGTACTCTGGTACAGATTAAAATAAAGTTATCGCATTTATTCTCTGTCACTAAACTGTTTAATGTAAATGAAGAGTAATATACAATGTTTGGGGGACTCTTACTACCTATTGTCGAGTATACATAATTAAATCTCCTGGTGCTAGTGATAAATTAAGACTAAACCTGGATACATATACGTGAACGATCTAGCGATCTTGCGACTGCCCAATACAATATATATTGTGCCCGTGATCCGTCGTACCATGACACAGTATACGGTTACAGTATTAATGTTATCGAACTGCATTGTACATCGCATCATCCCATCTGATGTGCTGTACATAAGATGGAAAGATGCAACCACACAGTTCATCAAATGAATTGGGTGTACACACAGGGCCTAATTTATGTTTGTACGCAAATGTATACACTGTTGCATTTTCCTAGATTACAGAGCTGCTAATCATTGCAAGTGAAGCTGCCGCCCAGGAGAGAAGATAGACATCCATCGGAGCCATCCCAAAGTCCTCCACAATTGCATACTCAAGACACCCCTGCGTTTTTGCTGCCACTCCCACTTTAATGCCCCCAAACTGTCCCTTCCTTCAATAACTGTGTACTTGAAAGTTTGTGAACTCTTCAGAATTTTCTATATTTCTGTTATATTTTGCATAGAGATTATCAGCAGACTGTGCATGTGCCGCGATCGTACTGTGCACACACCAAGGTACCTTTGAAATCGTGCTTGCACTAACATGTTATACAGTTGCTGAAATTTGCCCTAAAACTACCTCAGATTTTCACAAGTCCTAAAAGTAGATAAAGAGAACCAAATCATACCACTGAGACAAAAAAATTAGACATACTCATTTTTTTTTTATATCAAGGTTGGGCTAATTTTTTTTTATTGAGGATGTGATCCAGTATCACATTTCTGTGAGTGGCAAAAGTATTTGAACCTTTGCTTTCAGTATGTGGTCTTGTGGTATTGTGCAGCAATAACTGCATGTAAACGTTTCCGGTAATTGTTGTTTAGTCCTGAACATCAGCTTGGAGGAATTTTACCCCATTCCTCTGCACAAAACAGCTTCAACTCTGTTATGTTGGTGGGTTTCCTCCCATGAACTGCTCTCTTCAGGTCCTTCCACAGCATTTCATTTTTATTAAGGTCAGGACTTTGACTTGGCCATTCCAAAACTTTACATTTATTTTTCTTTAACCATTCTTTGGTCTAATGACTTGTGTTCTTTGGGTCATTGTCTTGCTGCATGACCCACATTCTCTTGAGATGCAGCTCATGGACAGATGTCCTGATATATTCCTTTAGAATATTCTTATATAATTCAGAATTCATTGTTCCATTAGGTTTTATGCTGGAATGCAGTGTTCTCCTTTCTCCAAACATAACGCTTCTCATTTAAACCAAAAAGCTCTATTTTGGACTCATCTGTCCCCAAAACATTGTTCCAATTGCCTTCTGGCTTGTCCAGGTGATCTATAACAAACTGCAGATGGGCAGCAATGTTCTTTCTGGAGAGCAGCGTCTTTCTCCTTGCAATCCTGCCGTGCACACCATTGTTGTTCAGTGTCCTCCTGATGGTAGACTCATGAACATTAACATTAACTAATGTGAAAAAGGCCTTCAGTTGCGTAGAGGTTACCTTGGGTTCCTTTGTCACTTTGCAAACTATTAGCCGCCTTGCTCGTGATCTTTGTTGATCGACCATTCCTGTGGAGGGTAATAATGGTCTGGAATTTCCTTAATTTGTACACAATCTGTCTGATGATTAGCGGAGTCCGAACTCTTTAAAGATGGTTTTGTAACCTTTTCCAGCCTGATGAGCATCAACAGCTCTTCTTCTAAGGTCCTCAGAAAACTCCTTTGTTCGTGACATGATACATTTCCACAAACGTGTTGTGAACATTAAACTTTTATAGATCCCTTTTAAAAAGACAGGTTGTCCACTCACACCTGATTGTCATCCCATAGATTGAAAATATCTGCTAAGCCTAAAGGTTCACATCATTTTGCTACTCACAGGTATGTGATATTGGATCTTTTTCCTCAATAAAAAAATAAGTATGTATAATTTCTCATACGTCCTAGAGGATGCTGGGGCCCACTTCATGACCATGGGGTATAGACCAGGCCTGGCCAACCTGTGGCTCCCCAGCTGTTGTAAAACTACAAATCCCATCATGCCTTGCCACAGTTTTGCTATTAGGGAATGCTAAAACTCTGGCAGGGCATGCTGGGATGTGTAGTTTCACAACATCTGGAGAGCCACAGGTTGGCCAGGCCTGGTATAGACGGTTCCGCAGGAGCCATGGACACTCTTAAGACTTTTCAATGGGTGTCAAGTGGCTCCTCCTTCTAAGCCCCTCCTCCAGACCTCAGTTTTAGAATTGTGCCCAGGCAGATTGGATGCACTCTAGGGGAGCTCTACTGAGCTTCTCTGAAAAGACTTATGTTAGGTTTTTTGTTTTCAGGGAGAACTGCTGGCAACAGTCACCCTGCTTCGTGGGACTAAGGGGACAGAAGTAGGAACCAACTTCGTGAAGAGTTTCATGGCTCTGCTTCTGGCTGACAGGACACCATTAGCTCCTGAAGGGTACTGAATGCTAGCCGTGTCTAGATGCTCACTCCCACAGCACGCCGTCACCCCCCTCACAGAGCCAGAAATCAGAAGACAGGTGAGTAGAAGAAGACAGATCTTCTATCAAGAAAAGTGACAACTGAGGTACAGTGCGGCTGGCGGGAGCGCAGCGCGCCATTGCTGCCCACACACACAGGCACTGCAGGGTGCAGAGCGCTGGGGGGGCGCCCTGGGCAGCAAAAACACCTCTATAAACTGGCAAAAAGGGGACATAAGATGCCCAGGCACAGCCCTACCCCCGCCAGTATAAATATTATGAAAATTTTCTGAGGTAAAAAGGGCAGAGCTTCTTCCTCAGGCAACCAGCATACTGCTCAGTGCCATTTTCTCTCTCCTCAGGCAGCAGAGACATCGCTGGTCCTCCTTAATTTCTGACTACAAGTATCGGGGTGCAAAACAGGGGGGCCACAAGCGAATTTGGTGCTTTACAAGTGTGTTTTACTGTGTAAAAAGCGCTGCATGTCAGTGGGCATTCTGTGTTCACAGGCATTAGATAAGTGGCGCTGGGGTTGTGAACTGGCTGCTCCTAAACTGTGTCCCTCTGACAGATTTTACTGTGGGTCTGTCCTCTATAAGTCCCAGTGTGTCTGTGTGTGTGTGTGTTGTACACATGTGTAATACATGTCAGAGGTAGGGAGTTCCTCCCCGGAGGAAACCATTTTAGGGACACAGAAGTGTAATGTGGGGGCGCTGCCGGCACATCAAGAGCCTGCATGGGTGAAAGAAATACGTGATAGTATGCATCATATCAATAGATTAGATAAGTCTGAATCTCATGCTGAGTGCTGGAGAAAATCTGTGGAGGATGTGATTTTTCAGGGCTCTGTTCTTCCATCCGCAGGCGACCACTTTGGGTCACATAAGAGACCATTTGCGAATATTGTGAACACTGATACCGACACGGACACTGATTCTTGTGTCGACGATAGTGACTCCAGAGAAATAGATCATAAATTGGCAAAAAATATACAATATATGATTGTGGCTATAAAGGAAGTTCTGGAAGTCATGGAAGCCACTCCTGTACCTCAGGAGAAGGCTTATTTCTATAAAGAAAAGAAATCTAAGGTCACTTTCCCTCCTCCCCACAAGCTTAATACACTCTTTGAAGGGATGTGGGTGAATCCCAAAAATAAATTTCGTATTCCCAAGAGAATTCAGATAGCTTATCCTTTCCCGGTGGAGGACAGGAAAAAATGGGAGTCACCCCCTGTGTTAGACAGTGCACTGTCCAGGTTGACAAAGAAGGTAATTCTCCCTGCACCTGGCACGGCTTCACTAAAAGAGTCGGCAGACCGAAAGATGGAAACTACATTGAAATCCATTTATGTTGCCAATGGTACGCTGCTCAGGCCCACAATTGCTTGCACGTGGGTAAGTTGCGCTATTGAAAAATGGTCAGAAAGCGTGTCATCAGAAATTGACACGATTGATAAAGATGAGATACTCCTTAAGTTAGGGAATATCAAAGACGCTGCCGCATACATGCTAGAAGCGATGTGTCACGATCCGGGTATCTGGACGCCATTACTTGCCTTTCAGATGTCTCCTGAGGCTGGCTCAGCGTTCCAAGGCCGGATCTCATCTGTGTCCACATTCTGCATATTCCTCCTGTCACGCTGAGACGCTGTCACAGCGGTGCCATGTTTGAATCCTGCATGGCGTCTCCTGTCCTCTGCGGCCGGCGCCGCCATTACTGTTATGTTTCCACATGGTTTTCCAAACCAGCTTTCCCTCCAAGTACTAACATGGGCGCAGCCATGTTGGATCCAATCACATGTCTCAGTTCCACCAATCCACTGCCTCTGGAAATCTGCATAATTGCCCAGCCAATCCCTGCCTTGCTGCAGGTATAAGTATCCTGTGCCTGGGCCAGGAAATCGTCAGTGCTTTGTTTGTCATACCTTGTTCCAGTCTCTCTCTCCTGTGGTTGTTTTTCCAGGTTCCAGCTCCTGTCTCCAGCATCCACTAAGAGACCCGCACCTGCCTTCCATCCTGCGGTGCAGCCTGACTCTGCAGTACTCCGTGGCTGATCCAGCTTCCAGCTATTAACCCATCTGCTTCCAGCAGATTCCAGTATCCTTAAAGTGCCGGTGTTGTTCCAACGGATTCCTACTTATCAGCAGTATCCACTACCACCGGTAACCATCCTTCAACTCCTCTGTTTCCACGCTCCCTAGCATCTTACAATATTCACTCCGTGTTTCATGACCTGGCTGGTTCCACCCAGCATTCATTCAGTGACTTTATCATCTGGCTGATTCCATTCCGCATCCACACCGTGTCTTACCACCTGGCTGGTTCCATCCAGCAATTACAACAGCAGATTCAAGTTACCAGCTTCATCTGTTCCATCTACTGGCATGTTCCTTGGATATCTTCACTACTACAGCCAGGCCTGGTAAGGTTATTCCATCTAAGGACTTTAACAACTGTTCTTAACCTACCAGTGTCCTGTGAATCCATTTCATGGTCAGAGTGCCCCAGGAATCATATTATTTATCATTGCCATTTTTATTATTTGCTGTCTGTTGTTACACGGAGTTTGTCAATAAACTTTTGATTTACTTTTACCTGGTTGTCATGGTCACACCTTCGGGGTTTCCTTTTAACACTTACATGTCCAGGGGTCTGATTAAACCTCCCCGGTTTAAGTTCCTCTCAGCCCCTACAACTGAGGCTTCCTCCTGTCAGCTAAAACCCTCAGTTGTGACAGTAAGCACTGACCATATGAATCCAGCCGGAGACCAGGATCAAGCGGCCAGGCCGATGCAAGAACTGGCAGCCCGACTTGAACATCAGGAGGCTGCACAAGGCCACATCATCCGCTGTCTCCAGGATCTCTCTACGCGGCTGGACGGGATTCAAACGACCCTCCGTGGACCTGGCACGTCCTGTGCGTCCACAACAGTGACACCAGCTGTAACCCCACCCACCTTACCCATTTCCATTCCACGTCTTAATCTCCCAACGCCAGCAAAATTTGACGGATCTCCAAGGTTCTGCAGGGGATTTCTTAACCAATGCGAAATCCACTTTGAGCTTCAGCCTGGCAATTTCCCCAGTGACCGTACTAAAATTGCCTATATCATTTCCCTTCTCAGCGGCTCAGCCCTTGACTGGGCATCACCATTATGGGAGAAGTCTGATCCCCTGCTGTCCTCCTATACGGACTTTGTGGCAACATTCAGGCGCATCTTCGACGAGCCAGGCCGGGTAACCTCTGCTTCATCTGAGATTCTCCGTTTACGCCAGGGAACACGTACTGTGGGACAGTATCTCATACAGTTCAACATCCTGGCATCCGAACTGGCATGGAACGACGAGGCCCTGTATGCTGCATTCTGGCATGGCTTATCAGAACGCATCAAGGATGAGTTAGCTACCAGAGACTTGCCCTCTAAGTTGGATGAGCTAATTTCTCTTTGCACGAAGGTTGATCTACGTTTCAGAGAGAGAGCAACCGAGCGAGGAAGATCGTCTGCTCCAAAATCTTCTGCTCCTCCTCTTCGTCAACCGTCTCCATCCAAGGATGAGCCCATGCAAATTGGCCGTTCCCGTCTATCTCCCGCTGAGCGCCGAAGGCGTCTCTCTGAGTCTCTCTGTCTCTATTGTGCAGCTCCGTCTCACATTATCAATGCCTGTCCCAAACGTCCGGGAAACTCCAAATCCTAGCTCGCCAAGGAGAGGGCCGGCTAGGAGTAATGATCTCCTCTCCATCTCCTCATGATTGTAATCTCCCAGTCTCGCTCCAAATTGCTCAACGTTACAGGAACGTCATTGCCCTCCTTGATTCCGGAGCAGCTGGGAATTTCATAACCGAAGCTTATGTTAAACGGTGGTCCCTACCCACCGAGAGACTTCCTTCATCCATCTCCTTAACTGCAGTAGATGGCAGCAAGATTTTTGACGCAGTTATTTCTCTAAGGACTCTACCAGTACGTCTGAGAGTGGGAGTTCTTCATGCAGAATTTATTTCCTTCCTAGTGATTCCAAGAGCCACACATCCAGTGGTTTTGGGCCTTCCATGGCTCCGTCTCCACAATCCGTCGATTGACTGGACGACTACGCAAATACTAGCATGGGGTTCCTCCCCCTACAACTGAGGCTTCCTCCTGTCAGCTAAAACCCTCAGTTGTGACACGATGAAAGATATTGGACTCTTGAGTTCACAAGCCGCTACCATGGCAGTATCGGCTCGGCGGGCCTTGTGGATTCGCCAGTGGAACGCGTATGCAGATTCCAAAAGAAATATGGAGGCTCTCCCATATAAAGGTGAGGCCTTATTTGGCGATGGACTGGATGCGTTAGTCTCGGCGGCTACCACAGGTAAGTCGACATTTTTGTCCTCTGCGCCTGCACAGGCAAAAAAGACATATCACCCGCACATGCAGTTCTTTCGGCCCAATAAATACAAAAAAGCGAGAGGTTCCCCCTTCTTTGCGGGTAGGGGAAGGGGAAAGGGAAAGAAGTCCACAGCAGCTTCAGGTTCCCAGGAGCAGAAGTCTACCCCTACTTCTGCCAAATCTTCAGCATGACGCTGGGGCTCCTTTGCGGGAGGCCTCTTGGGTGGGGGCACGTCTCAAACTGTTCAGCCAAGGTTGGATTCTGTCTGGCCTGGATCCCTGGGTGTTGCAAATAGTGTCCCAGGGATACAAGCTGGAGTTTCAAGACGTTCCCCCATGTCGATTTTTCAAATCGACCTTGCCAGCTTCTCTTCCAGAAAGGGAAGCAGTAACAGCGGCTATCCAAAAATTGAGTCAGGATCAGGTCATAGTCCTGGTACTTTTGTCACATCAAGGGGAGTAGTTTTAGTCAAGCCTTTTTGTAGTTCCGAAGCCGGACGGCTCAGTCAGACCGATCCTAAACCTGAAAAATCTGAATCTCTACTTGAAACGATTCAAGTTCAAAATGGAATCACTGAGCGCAGTGATTTCCAGTCTGGAGGAGGGGGACTACATGGTGTCTGTAGACATAAAAGATGCTTACCTGCATGTTCCCATTTATCCTCCTCACCAGGCTTATCTGAGATTCGCGATTCAGGATTGCCCTTGCCAATTCCAGACGTTACCTTTCGGTCTCTCCACGGCACCGAGGGTATTCACCAAGGTGATGGCGGAGATGATGGTTCTCCTGCGTCAAAAAGGAGTCAATATAATTCCTTATCTAGACGATCTCCTGATAAAGGCAAGATCCAGGGAGCAGTTGTTACAAAACATCACACTCTCCCTGTCAATACTCCAACAACACGGTTGGATCATAAATTATCCAAAGTCACAGTTGGAACCGACGACAAGATTGTCTTTTCTCGGGATGATTCTGGACACAGAAGTTCAAAGAGTATTTCTTCCGGTGGAAAAGGCTCTGGAAATCCAGAAAATGGTAAAACAGATATTGAAACCATCGAGTGTGTCGATCCATCAGTGCATTCGGTTGTTGGGGAAGATGGTGGCGGCCTACGAGGCCATACAGTTTGTCAGGTTCCATGCCAGGGTATTCCAGTGGGACCTGTTGGACAAGTGGTCGGGATCCCACCTACACATGCACCGGAAGATAATTCTGTCATCAAAAGCCAGGATTTCGCTCCTGTGGTGGCTACACAGTTCTCACGTACTAGAGGGACGCATGTTCGGGATTCAGGACTGGGTCCTGGTAACCACGGATGTAAGTCTCCGAGGCTGGGGAGCTGACACTCAGGGGGAAAACTTCCATGGAAAATGGTCAAGTCAGGAAGCCTGCCTTCACATAAACATGCTGGAATTGAGAGCCATTTACAACAAACGGTACATCTTCTTCAAGATCATTCCGTGCAGATCCAGTCGGACAATGTAACAGCAGTCGCGTACATAAACAGTCAGGGTGGAACGAAAAGCAGAGCGGCAATGGCAGAGGTGACGAAGATCCTCCTCTGGGCAGAAAGACATGTAAAGGCTCTGTCGGCAATTTTCATTCCGGGAGTAGACAACTGAGAAGCAGACTTCCTCAGCAGACACGATTTCCATCCAGGAGAGTGGGGTCTCCACCGAGAAGTCTTCACAGAGGTGACAAGTCTTTGGGGAGTTCCTCAAGTAGACATGATGGTATCTCATCTCAACAAGAAGCTTCAGAAATATTGTTCCAGGTCGAGAGACCCTCAAGCAATAGCAGTGGATGCGCTAGTGGCCCAGTGGGTGTTCCGGTCGGTGTGTCTTCCCTCCACTTTCGCTGATCCCAAAGGTGCTCAGGATCATAAGGAGAACAAGAGTTCGAGCAATCTTCATTGCCCCAGACTGGCCAAGGAGGGCTTGGTACCCAGATCTTCAGGAGTTGCTCATAGAAGATCCTCAGCCTCTTCCTCTTCGCAAGGACCTGCTGCAGCAGGGGCCATGCATGTATCAAGACTTATCGTGGCTACGTTTGACGGCATGGCTGTTGAGCACCGGATCCTAGCCCGTAAGGGTATTCCCAAAGAAGTCATCCCCACCTTTATTCAGGCCAGGAAAGAAGTAACGTTGAAACATTACCACCGTATTTGGAGAAAATATGTGTCTTGGTGTGAATCCAAGAAGGCTCCTACGGAAGAGTTTCAGTTGGGACGTTTTCTCCATTTTCTGCAGGCTGGTGTGGAGGCGGGCGTCCGATTGGGGTCAATCAAGGTCCAGATTTCGGCCTTGTCAGTGTTCTTCCAAAAACAATTGGCCTCTCTTCCAGAGGTTCAGACCTTCGTGAAAGGGGTTCTGCACATCCAGCCTCCATTTGTGCCTCCAGTGGCACCATGGGACCTTAATGTGGTGTTGCAGTTTCTTCAATCGGATTGGTTTGAGCCTCTACAAGAGATAGAGTTGAAGTTACTCACTTGGAAAGTGGTGATGCTTTTGGCATTGGCATCCGCACGACGGGTGTCTGAGTTGGGGGCCTTGTCTCACATGAAGATAGGGCAGAGTTGAGAACTCGTCAACATTTTCTTCCAAAGGTGGTTTCATCTTTCCACATAAACCAACCTATTGTGGTGCCAGTAGTTACTGACACGTTCACTGAGTAAAAGTCTCTAGATGTGGTTAGAGCTTTGAAGATTTATGTCGCTAGAACAGCTCGAATACGGAAAACAGAGTCTTTGTTTGTCCTGTATGCTCCCAACAAGATTGGGTGTCCTGCTTCCAAGCAGACTATTGCGCGTTGGATCAGAAGTACGATTCAGCACGCTCATACTACGGCTGGATTGCTGTTATCGACGTCAGTGAAGGCCCATTCCACTAGGAAGGTGGGCTCATCCTGGGCGGCTGCCCGGGGGTTCTCGGCATTGCAACTTTGCCGAGAAGCTACTTGGTCGGGGTCAAACTCATTTACAAAATTCTACAAGTTTGACACCTTGGCCGATGAAGACCTCAAGTTCGGTCAATCGGTGCTGCAGGGTCATCCGCACTCTTCCGCCCGTACTGGAGCTTTGGTATAAACCCCATGGTCATGAAGTGGACCCCAGCATCCTCTAGGACGTATGAGAAAACAGGATTTTGATACCTACCGGTAAATCCTTTTCTCCTAGTCCGTAGAGGATGTTGGGCGCCCGTCCCAGTGCGTACTTTACCTGCAGTTTTGTTTATTAGAGTTATACATGTTGTGTTTTATTAGTTTCAGCATGTTTGCTGTAATTGGTTCATGCCTGTTGGCGTGTGTTATGTTGAATGCCATGTTGTGCGGCATGGTTGAGGTGTGAGCTGGTATGTATCTCACCATTAGTATTAAAGTAAATCCTTTCCTCGAAATGTCCGTCTCCCTGGGCACAGTTCCTATAACTGAGGTCTGGAGGAGGGGCATAGAGGGAGGAGCCAGTTCACAGCCATTGAAAAGTCTTAAGAGTGCCCATGGCTCCTGCAGAACCATCTATACCCCATGGTCATGAAGTGGATCCCAGCATCCTCTATGGACTAGGAGAAAAGGATTTACCGGTAGGTATCAAAATCCTGTTTTTTTTACTTATTTGTGTGATTTAGTTCTCTGACGTCGTTTTAGGCAAATTTCAGCAAAAATATAGAAAATTCTGAAGGGTTCACAAACTTTCAGGCACCACTGTATAACGTTAGTGCAAGCGAGATTGTAAAGGTACCTTGGCACGTGCGCAGTATGATCACGGCACATGCGCAGTCTGCTGATAATCTCTCTGTTCGCAAAAACATCGGCATTGTGTACAAACATGAATTAGGCCCACTATACGTATGCTGGTCATTCCGACCCATTGCGTATCATAAGATTTGCCAATACATTGTATAGTGTGTACCCAACTTGGCCTGAGCAGTTGTTTGCACCTGTCTCCTCACACGTATATGCAGTCATACTTAGTATTATATGGCTTATCTATTCACTAGGACCTGGTGACTACTGGGTCTGTTTATCAAGTTGAGGAAGTCTTTTCTCTGGTGAAAACACAGCTAAACAGATTTTTGTTAGCGTACCTTTTTTTATCGATCCTTAGGGCACCAGCTAGTATTGGGACTTATTCCTTAAGTAAAAACCAGACAGAAATGGTCATGGATATATTCATCATGCAGTGCCGCTATTATTCCACCAATCTAAGTACAAGGACGTAAACAGATAATACTGTCACATACCGGGGGTTAGACAAAAATATGGAAACACCTAGGAAAATAATGATTTTATTACCTAATAAGGTGTAGGATGCAAGATGGCCTGGATTCTCCTTGGAATGGACAAATAAAAGTCCTGGACGGTCGACAATGGAATCTTAAACCATTCTTCATGCAAAACTTGTTCAAGTTCCCGGAGTGATGTTGGAGGCTGATGACATAACAGAACACTGTTCACCAAAAATGACCACAGGGGCTCAATGATACTGTGATCCAGCAATAGGGGGGACCAGGGAAGATGAGACACCTCGTCTGCATGCTCAGAAAACCATGATTGGATGACACTAGCTGTATGAATCGGTGCTTGATCATCTTGGTACCAGGCATCACCTGCCGGAAACAATGGGGTAAATTCACTAAGGTGGGAGAATTTTAGAACTGGTGATGTTGCCCATGGCAATCAATCAGATTCTACTTACCATTTATTTAGCTGCTTCTAGCAGATAATAGATATAATCTGATTGGTTGCTATGAGCAACATCACCAGTTCTAAAAATCTCCCACCTTAGTAAATTTACCCCAATGTCTGCACTATGGGATGGACCTGTTCAGCCAAAATGTCTACATAGTCCTTGGCAGTGACTGAACCGTGCATGGTGATAATGAGGCTGGCAGAATACCATGATATGGCTGCCCAAATCATCACCAACCCTCCACCATGCTTCACTCTTGGCACCAGATAGTCATGATTGTACATCTGGCTCGGTGTTCTCCACATATAAAATTGTCCTGTGGTTGGGAACAGGGTGAAGGAAGATTCATCCGATCAGATGACAGTCTTCAATTGCTCGTCAGTCTACGATTTATGAGTGTTACACCACTCTCTCTACTTCTGGGAATTTGCCGGGTTTACTAATGGTTTGGCAACTGCAGCTCGCACATGAATATTGTACTTGTGGAGTTCCCACCTCACAGTTCTTGTCAACACGGGGTGTGGGCCAAGGAAATTCAGCTCAGCAGTCACTTTTGTAGTGGTTGTCTTCTTATTCTTGCCCTCAATCCTCAATGCCCTTCTGTCTCTGGAAACTCAGTTTACACTTTCGTCCACACTGGTGTTTATTAGCTGATGATATTTTTCCGGAAACTGTATATGCCATCATTACCTTTGATACAGTTCCTAGAGATATCCCAAATAAATTGGCTACTGCGGTCACAAACGCACATACTATGTGGGCATCAACAATTTGCCCTCTCTGAAAGTCCGTGAGCACAGATATGATTCACTAACGCCTGGACAGTACAATTTCGACGGAGCAACTGAGACCTCCAACTGCCTCAACCAGGGGCGTAGCCACAACTTTGTGGGCCCCATAGCAATATTTTGAAGCGGCCCTTCTCCAAATGCTTCTAGAGAGATACCTCTCTGCAGCAGTTGTTACTTTTATCCCCCATAATAGTGCCCTAGTTCATTTTCTGCACCATAAGTGCCCTAGTTCATGTTTTTTTCATATTGCAGGGCTGCAAGGACACATGATGCCACACTGTACCCCCAATTTACATTATGACACACTATAGTGCCTCCACTTCATATTGTGCCACATTACAGTGCCCCAGCTCATATTATGTAACATTATAATGCCCTCCAGTTCGTTTTATACCACATTACAATGAGCAGGTACATCGGCATAACTAGATATATTGTAGGGCCCAATGCAAAAGTAATTAAGGGCCCTTGTGTACCACCCAATGGTGAAAAATGTATATAACACATGTAATTGCGACAGGGAAGGTGGGCCCCTCTCAGCTCTGAGCCCCATAGCAGCTGCACTCCCTGCACTTATGGTAGCTACGCCCTTGGCCTCAACAGGTTTCCCCTCATACAGGAAAAACAAACTACTATGGCACCACATCCGGGTTGACGTAAAAAAATTGTACGTCTTATTCACGCACGCCGTCAGTGTACTGTTTCCATATTATTGTCTAACCCCCTGTATCTGTCACATACTCCAGTCGTCTCTCATTTTGTTTTTCTGCTTTTATTGTCTTTACTTCTGCCCTGCCATATAACTAAAACTGTATTTTTGCCTTTTTTGCCACTGTTTCACTTCACCTCTTCCCTACAGCTCTCTGGCCATTCTCCATTTCCTCTTTTATAATTTCCCCAAGGCTTATCATGTCTCTACATATAGCTTATTGCGCTCATTACAAACTATGTAGAGCTCTCAAGATGGCTGCCTTGCCTGTTACTCTTGTGGGTGGGATGAACAATCTTCCGATCAAATGATACTCTTGGTAACCTGTATCATGTAAGATACACATTGGTGAAATACACTGTTACAAATGTCCGTCCTCACCCACGCTGACAGGCAATCACCTCATGCACTGACATGCTAACTCTATTTACTTTCATATCTTAAATGCGCTCTCATCAGCTCGTAGTAGAAGCACTTCTTGTTCCTATTTTTTTTTTTTTCCAATAAATGTTTATTGTTTTATGGTATAATAACAAGGCAAGTGAGACAGCGTTCATAGTTTAACCGATAATACAAGGAAACACAATCCGTTAGGTTTAAACAGTAACAGTTAAACCTAGACAATATGGCCAGATATGAATAAACTCAATGTCCAGGTTAATATCTCCCGACCGAGATCAAATCCGGCCTCTCTAAATTAAGAAATTAAGGCTGTCTAAACCATGGCATTTCTTAACACTAAAACTAATAAAGAAGTAAGGGACAGAAAAGAGTACAGGGTGGAAAAAGAGATTCAGAAAAAGAGGGGGGGGGGGGGGGGCAGAGACAGTGTGGACTTTCTCAGGTCCAGTCTGTTATGCACACCAGTGCCTGCAGGAAAGTACTGGTGTCAGGACTGTTATGCACTCCAGTGCCTGCAGGAATGTACTGGTGTTAGAACTGTTATGCAAAACAAATGGACTTACAGACAGACTGGGGAATATGACATAACGTACACAGAAGGTGATAGGTTAACAAAATACACACAAAGTGAACAGAGAAGCCCAGAGGCTAAGGAACTGGGTATCTCCCTTGTATTAGAACTGCTCAGATGGGAAAAGCAAGATGTTGTGTTTTAATACGTAGAGAACCCGAAATGCTGTTGCTAAGGGCAACAGCAAAACCCTAAAGGGTTACCAACGGGTGTGGCAGTAAACTCCTTGGTCAGAGATGGAATGATAGACACAAGGAGAGTCTCCACAATCCTAATTCTCACTTGCAGTGCACAGGTTCAGCTTACTGCCACTAAACTGACCCCTGACACCTAGCACAGTGAGACAGGATTAGACAGGCAAGTCTTAGAATACAGCCGCAAACTTGCTAAGTTCACAGAGTAGTAACAGAACCCCAGCAAGCTAAACGACTGACTCCAGTCTTACTGCTAGGTCTGGATTGGCAGAGTGTAATACCAAATCCCCAGGCCTATTTGCAGTAAGCAACAAACAAATACAAAGCTACACAGTACTGGCTAACTTTCAGAAACTGACTAACCAACAAAGATTCAGCAGCATCTGCTTACCCTGAGAAGAGGCCTTATAAAGCAGGTGCTGTCCACGCCCCACTCAGACCTCACAGACTGTGAGCACAAAAACCAGCACCGGATCCCCTGCCATGCACAGAGCCTATAACCACTGCACAGCAAAAGACCCGAACCGGAGTATCAGCTGCGCTCAGGTCACTCCGCTAGCACTTGTCTCCCGGTTGCCATGACGACGTGGCAGCACAGGGCAGGAGACCCTAACACAGTCGGGTCAAGGAGCAGAAATATCAACAGCTAACATCGAGTGACAATATGACAACTAAAAGTTGGAAATAGGGACCCTTGTGGGGGACCCGAGTTAAAGTATCAATGTCATGCAAGCTTGTGAGGATTTAAATTCCAGCCAAGGGGACCAAGTAGTCGAGAATCTCCGATGGGACTCCGGAGTCACCCGCAACTCCTCCATAGACATATACCAGTCTACTCTGGCCACCCACTCCCTCACAGTAGGGGGGTCAGTGGACCGCCAGCGAACCGGGATAACTGCTTTAGCTGCGCTATTAAGGAATTTTAACAAAGAGTTTTTGTAGGTCGACAGGGGCCATGTAACTCAGTTGAGAAGCCAGAAGGCAGGCTCAGCAGGAACCTCCGAACCCACTATCATCTTTGAGTTAGCAATAACTTTATTCCAAAATGGACGAAGTGTGGGGCAGTCCCACCAGATATGCATCGGGGAGCCCGTTGCAGTATTACATCGCCAGCACGTGTCGGGTACATCAGGGAACATTTTAGCCAGGGTTAGGGGACACCTGTACCACCGGGATAAGACTTTAAAGTGCGTTTCGAGGACTGAATAACTTGAGGAAATCACAAAGGTGGCTTGGAAACACTTCTCCCAGTCCTCCTCTGACAGGTCTATCTGTGTGTCATGGCCCCAATCTTTGGCATATTTAGGGAGATCTGGAAATTCTTGTTCCTATTTTTGATTGCATGGATACTCTCTCATTAACTATTTGATGTCACAGATAAGATGGTTAAAAGCAGAAGTAGACTGCAATCCTCTGGTAGCACTATCACTCCTTTATTTCCTTTAGTGTGGGGATCACTACACCACAGAATTATGTGTTTATGCTTTCACTAACATAATTATATCACATATGAGTTTTATGATCTTACTAAATAATAATAACTAATATATTTTGCCATGGGCCTTTCATTAATTGATATATTTTACCAGCACAAGTGATGTTCTATAGCTGTATCCATTCAAATACAAAATTAATCTCTTCAGTTTCTCCTTATATTCATTTATGTATATACCAAATATATGTCCTCTCATTGTGGGTTCAATATCTAAGAAGAAAACCCCCAAAAGTAGAAGGCAGTTATTATAACATCCTCCTTCCTACTTTTCTTTTCCCTAAGATACCTTGCAGATGACCACAGGGAATTCTATACAAGCAATTGATTAATTATCTAGAAAGTACACAAGGAAACTGCAATAACACAAAATATAATTTATTTATGCAATTCACTTTTAATCAGTGAATTGTTTTTGCTGAAAGAATAGCTTACAACAGTTTGAATGCTACTTGCATATTGGATACATCAATTCAGCCTCTTATACTGTTTCATCACAATTATGTTACTATTTGTTTTCATGGAATGAATTCCTAAATGTGAGATTATTAAGGCCTGGATGTTAAGGCCGGGCTAAACCATTCATGGAATGAATTTCTAAACGTGAGATACAGGTACTAAGGCCTGGATATTAAGGCCGGGCTAAACCATTCATGGAATGAATTTCTAAACGTGAGATACAGGTACTAAGGCCTGGATGTTAAGGCCGGGCTAAACCATTCATGGAATTAATTTCTAAACGTGAGATACAGGTACTAAGGCCTGGATGTTAAGGCCGGGCTAAACCATTCATGGAATGAATTTCTAAACGTGAGATACAGGTACTAAGGCCTGGATGTTAAGGCCGGGCTAAACCATTCATGGAATTAATTTCTAAACGTGAGATACAGGTACTAAGGCCTGGATGTTAAAGCTGGGCTAAACCATTCATGGAATGAATTTCTAAATGTGACATACTAAGGCCTGGATGTTATGGCCGGGCTAAACCATTCCTTGTAAATGATTGCCCCTGAGTTTGGTTGGCATCCTGCACGGCCGCTGAACTCGGACTTCATTATATTTCGGCCGTAGTATCATTTGAGTAAACAGATCTTGTCTCCATATCCTAGCAAAGTGTCATCTGGAACAAGATGCTTACAGTGCCACCGCTAGGAGTTACAGATTTATCTCACCGTGTGTACACAGCTTAAGTTTATATTTTTTGTATTACTTACCTCTGCTGAAGGCAAGCACATATAACATGGGCTTTCACAAGAGGATGATATGACCTATGTTGTAGAACTGCAATATTGTACACCAATGTGCTGGTTGTCATTGGATTGGATATTTATCCACATTTATACTTAAGTGTTTTTGTATGTCTGTCTTTTGTAAGTCCTTGGATAAAAGTTAAGTTTTAACATTTTTAAGGTCATTAGGTCGACACCACTCAGGTCGACAGTCATTAGGTCGACCACTATTGGTCGACATGCATTAGTACGGCAGGGTCACTAGGTCTACATGGTCATTAGGGCGACATGTACTAGGTCGACAGTTCAAAAGGTCGACATGTGCTTTTAAAAAATTTTAAAAAAAATTTGGACTTTTTCATACTTTACGATCCATGTGGATCCATGTACAGTTGGAAACAGTAACCTGTGCCGAGCACAGTGAGGCGCCTTGCTTCCGCTCGCCATGTGAGGGGACACGGTGCACTAATTGGGGTTCCTCGTCACTTTACGAAGAAAACTACACCAAAAAAAGTAAAAAAAACCTCATGTCGACTTTTTGAATTGTTGACCTAGTACATGTCGACCTAATGACCATGTCAACCTAATGACTGTCGACCTAAGTTGTGTCGACCCAATGACCCATACCCGATGGCAGCCTCACTTTTAGTATGGTTTCTTTCCTTCAATTATTAAGCTCTTTGAGTCATTTTGGAGAAAAGCGCTATATAAATAAACATTATTGTTATCAGTGTCTGAACTGATAATTGAACCCATCTCATCGTTTTAGTGGTGGTGTGTACAATATACAATATTAAGTAGAAATAGAAAAAAAACTATTTTTTTGCCCCATTGTAAAAATAATGAAATTATTAACATTTCTCCTTTTCTTTAAAGGGTACGTCACACAAGCGGATTCATTCAGCAATGTCCCCTCCACGTTCTGCGTATAAAGTGCTCAGTAAAACTGCTAGAATGTGAGTACTCTCAGCAGACTGAGCTGCTACCCATGCTATGGACACTCAGCATCATCACGGCTGCTATTCAGGCCCACTCTGTCTCCTCCAACATCCGTGTGCAAACCTCCCATGTCCATCTGCTATGACATACATGTGTGCTGATGACCTGCATGAACATTCCAAAATCATTCCGGTTCCCCAGAATTATCAGCTGTGCACCAAACATGGCTTAGAGGCACCCTCGGTTTGCAGCATGCATCCATTAAAGGACGTAGACTGCCATGTTCTTGGAGATGGGTTTCACCCTCTACAAGTGTGCCATGCAAGTACCAAGGAATCAAGCACTATTGCTGAACCCAGGCTATATCGGAGCTTGGAGAACCTACACTGGTCAGAATCAAGTGTGTTTGCACACTACACGAACATGGATAGTGAAATTGTTCTGCATTGTAGAAGCACAAGGCACATCTCAGTAGGATCTTCAGGGAATGTGTCACTCCAGAGCATGTCAGAGAGGGGAACTGTGTACAAAGATCTTAATTTACCACATCTTTCCAAAGTACCTCAGTGGCTTTTTCCTGCAGCAGATGACAAGTTATCCTGTAGTGATGCCAAAAGAGAACTGAAGGAGAAGTTAAGAACTCACAGCTCTAAGACTGTAGAACCCAGCAGACCTGTCCGCCCACAGACTTTTATGGTTGACAGTATGGCATGGGCAACTGCAGACAGACCATGTCAGCACTGCAAGTGTAATGCGCCCTGTAGCACAGTATCTGCAGTTCAACCTGCACTTTCAAACAGCACAATGCCAGGAACCAGGCAATGCACAAGAAACTTCTACCACAGGATAAGTCCAGAGCACATTAAGCAGGAAGCCAGGAGGAGGCTTCAGCTACGCAGGCAGAATAGCTCCCCTAACCTGACATTATACCAAGGAGAGAGTGAGAGCAAAGGTTTGGTGAAGTCAAAAACTGCAGAGTCTTTCAAAGAACAGAGGCAATGCCCGGGCAGGGTGTGGGAAACAGAACCCACAAAGAAGCCATGCAGTAAAGGCAGGTTGTACATTCCAACATTTGAAGAATTTAAGAGGATGCGCAGTAAGGAAAAGAGCTGCATATCAAAGAATGATGTCTGCTTGGAAAATGCAGAACCCTTCATACATAAGAGAGCTGTGCAAGAACGGGATAGAAGCACTGAGCGGAACATTAATACAGTTAATGCCAGTCTTAGACAGGCCCATGAGCAAGAATCCACTTCTACGCCTAATGGAATCAGTACTTTGCAAGATCAGTCCCTGAGTTACAGTGATACTAACAGCAGAGGTCCGTTCAATGTACAGCATGGCTCATTAGACAGCAGAGTTCACCCTTCATACTGGCCTACATTCACAGCTCCCATTTGTTCCAGTCCTGTCTCAAGGTTCCCATTCCAGGCGCTAACCATGCATAGTGCGAAAGAAGAGCTTGTGGTGTGTGATTCTCATGTGTCTGATATGAATAGGTCTAGTGGATTCCGTGGCATTGCTGAGCAGGGTCCTTCTTCTGAAGCCCACTCTTCTTGCTGTCCATCTTTGCTTTTAGAAGCAACTGATCTGTCCGGTTATGGTGCCAAGCTGCAGAAAATGAAAGACGGCCTCATAGGATCAGCTATTGATCTTATCAAGAAAAGGTAATATGTTTTATAAATCTTTGATATGCAGAAGTAGGAAGTCAGTTGCAATTGAATCTGAAGCCAGAGTTTCAGTGAAGCAATAGAGGAAGATATATATTTCTGTTGTAATGGAGCAGGATACACACTGTCACCCAGCATCACAGGAAATCATGGTAGTCCAGAGATACAAAGGAAAGTTAGTTTGGCCATAACCTAGAGATTGTTTAAAATTGTTTAGAATAACTATCAGACTCTTAACAACTTATGTTATGTAGATAATAGTGCAGGTATGAGTGCCTCAACACAAAAATACAAAATACGTATTTCAAAACTGCACATAAGAGATTTATTATTATAGTTTAGTTACAGTATATACAGCAGCTCCATCAAGTTATGCAGTGCTGTACACTGTAAGTCACAAAGGACACTGCCCCAGTGGGCCACCTAACACTTACACACAGACACATACAGTAGACACTATAAACATGTGTATGATTTGATGGCCGATATAGACTGAAATAGCAAACTCAGGGCAGTATTGTGCTATATATAATTAGGTTAAAGGAAAATCTCTGAAACGAGAACGATTGTTTTGAGAAACTGAGAAAAATGTCTGCTGAGAACATACAGCTTTCAGTCGATCACTTTGTTTACTGATTTACTGTCAGTCTGTAAAGATTATTTACAAGCACAAAATGGGACGGATATAATGGCTTGCGAGACGGCCGGAGCTCCAAGATTCCTGCTGAACTTGTAAGTTTTTTTAAAGCAGCAAACGTTTACAAGGCAAAACCAACCAAGTTTTGCCTTGTAAACGTTTGCTGCTTTAAAAAATTTTTCAAGTTCAGCCGGAGTCTCGTAGCTCTGGCCGTCTCGCAAGCCATTACATCCGGTCCATTATATGGACCCACAACCCATCTAGATTTGTGGACTTGTGCCTATTTATCCACCACTGCATAGTAAGGATCACAAACACATTGATTTTTGGGGACCACCCGTGATATGGAGCTCACATATATTTGTAGGATTGAAAGTGCACATAAAGATGCGCATGGATTATAGACTAAAACGTTAATTCTAATCTACTCTTAGGTTAGAAGGCCTCCTTTATTCATTTCAGGTTGTTTAGTTTCTCCTGAAATACTGGTTTTGCCTTTATTATGTGTCTCATTTCTGTATTGCATATTTTTATTACAGTTGTAATTGTGCCCTAACTTGCATCAATTGTGCCTGTAGGGTACAAAATACACCCCTTCCTCCACAAAAAGTATGGAGTGATTCCTGATAATTGTAACCTGCTAATCGCCTCCAAAATAAACTCTAGTCCAGAGTTTCCCAAACTCCACCACTACAGCCAAGATTTAAGAATATCCATGCTTGAGTCCAGGGCCAAAATTTACTAAGAATTCGAGTTTGTCCGATTTGTGTTTTTTTTTCTAAGTCCCAATCCGGGAATTCACTAAGCACCAATCTCGGCAGTGTTTGGACTATTCGTAATGGTTTGATTAGCAAAGTTCAGAAATACGAATGAATAGACCATCGGTCAAACGCGGCTGTTATTTCATACAATACGGGCATGCACTATTCATTCGTATTTGGGTGTTAGTCTCTGAGTGCTCAAGTGCGGGTCTGTTTTTTTTTCGATTCGTTAAAAAAAGCAGCAAAAAAATAGACCTGCTTTTTCCAGTCGAGTTTGGATAACCATGCACGGATCAGTGAGATCTGTGCATGGTTATCTATGGGAAAGGGTCTGTTTAGTGTTAAAACTTAAAAAAAAATTGCGTGGGGTCCCCCCTCCTAAGCATAACCAGCTTCGGGCTCTTTGAGCCGGTCCTGGTTGTCAAAATATGGGGAAAAAAATGACAGGGGTTCCCCCATATTTCATCAACCAGCACTGGGCTCTGCGCCTGGTCCTGGTTCCAAAAATATGGGGGACAAAAAGCATAGGGGTCCCCCGTATTTTTGAAACCAGCACCGGGCTCCACTAGCCAGGTACATAATGCCACAGCCGGGGGACACCTTTATACTGGTCCCTGCAGCCCTGGCATTACATACCCAACTAGTCACCCCTGGCCGGGGTACCCTGGAGGAGTGGGGACCCCTTAAATCAAAGGGTCCCCCCCCTCCAGCCACCCAAGGGCCAGGGGTGAAGCCCGAGGCTGTCCCCCCCATCCAAGGGCGGCGGATGGGGGGCTGATAGCCATGTGTAAAAAATGTGAATATTGTTTTTAGTAGCAGTACTACAAGTCCCAGCAAGCCTCCCCCGCAAGCTGGTACTTGTGTTTTGTCAGGCAGTGTTTTACTCATCACTCCCGTAAAACACTGCCTAACATTACAAATCACATCGACATCAGAAAAAACGAATTGGGAAAAGTTGGCAGCTTAGTGAATGATCGTATCAGGATTCAAAAAGTTGCAGTAAAATGCACCCGATACCATTCGAGTTCAAACACCCTTCAAAACGGCAAAAACACGAATCTTTGTAAATATACCCCCAGATGTTTAAATCATATTGAGTACTTATTCAGTCACCTGTGCTTAATAATGGATATCCTTAAAACCTGGACTGTAATGGGGGAGTTTAGGAAACTCTGCCCTGATCGATTTATACGGTGATAATTGGGCTGAGGTTTAGTGTTTTCAGTAATGAAATAACTGTAATGTCCCCCAGCTGTATTGCTGAAACTCCAGCCAGTGGATCATGTGACGAAACCACATCCCAGGAGCAAAGCAATCAATCTTCTGCTGCCTCCATGACAACACAAAGCTGCCAGAAGGTTCCAAACAATGAGGTATCCTCTGACCCAAAACCCAATGTAAGTACAGAGACATCTGGGCCATAGATCATGATGATCAAATTGGGAAACCTAGTAATATTGTTGAACACCACGATTCATTCTAACTTTCAGGGAATTCATTAGTGGGGCTGGGAGTGTCAGAAAACAAGCAATCTCTCCTAAGTGCCCCTCCAACATGTTAGGCTGACAGTTATATTAGGGTGACAACAAGTGAGGCTGACAGTTATATTAGGTTGAATGGTAGGGTCAGTACCGGGGGCACACGATCAATGCGGTCAGCCCATCAGTGCAGAATAAAGATATCAAACAGCTATATAGCTTGCATCTTAGGCACCCTCCTAGGGCCCGATAAGCACTGAAGGCCCATATTACTCTAATCCATTGTTATGTGAGGACCTCTTAATGAAAAGATGTAGTACCAAACAAATATCTTGCCTAGGGCCCCATGGGGTCTTTAACAGGCTCTGCCAGCAGGGGTTTTCTTCACCTCCCTATTCTCTCTCCAATTGGGATGGTCTCTAGCTTAAAATTGATACCTTGGCTACTAATGATGCAACTAGATGGCGCAAAACTATTAAAGATATGAGAGATACACATGGGGAGGAATAAAAAAATATATATTTATACAACATCTTAGTTGTTTGTAAACACCTCTTATTAGATGCAGTGACTTTTCATTGTGGGGAAACGTGTTTGTTTCTGTAACAACCGTTTTCCTCTTCCTAGTCTATCTATATAACCCTTTGGGTGCCTTTTCAGAGGCATTCTTCATGCCTCATTAACTGAATTATCACTTCCAAAAAGCTACTCTTTCTGCGGAGTCAGCTTTTCGGAAGTGTGATACTTTCCCCTACAGCTGCGGTATCCCGTTACTTTTTGCAGGATTTCCTTCTGCAGTACGGATGTTAAATGTATGAGTGTATTATTTTTTTGCAGGATTTCCATCTGCAGTACGGATGTTAAGTGTATGAGTGTATTATTTTTTATGGGTTTTTATGTATGTTATGACTGTGTCGCCTGCTATCAGGTGCTATGTACTATTTTAATTTTGTCTGTCAATTTGTTTTGGCTGATGACAATAAACTGAACTTGTACTTGAACTAATTCTGATCATGATCATGCGCCTTTATCATGTTCAATGTGCCAGTATGATCTATTCTATATATATATATATATATATATATATATTAATACATAGGTTCTCAAAATTGGTCCTCAGGGCCCAAAACAGTTTGTGTTTTCCAGATCTCTTAACATAATCACCTGTGGATCTTTTAAAACGTGTCAGTACGTAATGAGTACACCTCTGCTCCAGCTTAGTGACCTGGAAGACATGGAGGTATATTCTATTGCTGTCGAAACTGCCATCTTGTCGGAAAGTTTTCGACTTTTTCAGGTCGGAAGGGGTTCCGACCTATTCAATCCCCGGATTTTTTATCCGACAAGTTGGGGAACTCGACTTGTTGGAAAGCACGTGGATCAGCGGAATAGCTGCCGATCCGCGAGCTTCTGTCGGAAACTGGGAAAAATTTGACAGGTTTTGGCCCCATTTCCGACCATCTCAATGCGACTTTAAAAAAAGTCGGATTGAGATGAGGGTGCTGAGAGGAGGAGACAGGGGAGAGCAGCGGGAAGACAGGGGAGAGCAGCGGCTACAGCACAGCATAGCAGGAGGATGGGGCACTGCCGCCACTCACGGCAGCGTCCACCCAGCTTCAGCAAGCGAGACCCCGCTTGCTGAAGCCGGGTGGACGCTGCCATGAGGTCTGGCGGTGGTGCTCCATCCTCCTGCTATGCTGCTGTAGCCACTGCTCTCCCCAGTCTCCTCCTCTCAGCACCCTCATCTCAATCCGACTTTTTTTTTAAGTCGGATTGAGATGGTGAGGAACTGCCAAATCCTTTTGGATTTGGCCGTTCATTGAATAGGTCCTGTCAGATCCATTCCGACAAATTCATGTCGGAATGGATCCAACTTTAATTGAATATACCCCATAAGCTGTTTGGGGTCCTGAGGACCGAGTTTGACAACCACTGTATTAATAGATCTGAATAGCCCCCAGTAGCAGCCATCATACAGCAGCCACCTTCTGACTATGCTCTCCGCAAGGTTGGTCAGCCAGTGTGCGCCGCGGTGTTAGGGGGAGAAGTTTCCTACTGCTGTGTTGGGGGTGATGCCCAGGGAAGTCACAGAGTGGTCTGTGAGCTGGGGCAGTGTTCTACATACACACAGCTGCAGCCCCCCGCTGCTGCCATCTGGGAGCTTGGAGGGAACGAGTAACTGTAGTGAAGCAGAGATCTTGGGAAGACTATCGGGTGCTGTACGCCATCTCAGGTTGGTACACAGTAACACAAGTTCAGGAATACATAGCTTTTTGTAACTTGATTAATGACATACTTTCCAAATCCTCATATTACTTAATGTTTGGGAACTGTGGAAATTATTGAAGGAGAATTTTAACTAGGAGATGTCAGTGAAATCACCTGCGTTACAGTTATGGAATGGCCCTGACACTTATTTTTTCAAAATTTCTACATATTTTTGTAGAAAGTAAGGGGTGATGTGGGACATTTATTGTATATTCCTCCTGTACTTCTGTGGTTCTGCTCTGCATTACCCAATAAAATGTACAGATAGCAAATGAACTGGTTGTGTATTCTGGACCTCATTCTGATTTTTTCGCAGTTGAGCTATCACCAGACTGCGCATGCGTCTAAGTCCATGCACCGTAATGGTCTTGCGACAGCGGTCCCAGAGAGGATTTATTTGCAAAGTAATTGACAGTCAGGGACAATTTGGGGGGAGGCAATGGGGAGTGGCGACAAATACGCAGGTGCGTCGCAACTATTAGTGGGGGGACGTGTTTAAGGCTGCTGCTGCAACCGCATATGCAGTTGCAGTTATTCGGTCTTCTTAAGGTGGGTACACACAGCCCGATATAGCGGACGTTCTCTTGAATGGCCGATATATATTGCGGGTTCGTCGGCCAGTGTGTACGGGCGATATGTCTGTGAACTCCGTCGTTCACAGACATATCGCGTGGGCCTCGCAGCATAGCCGATGCCCAATATATCTACCAATATTTTGTCGCGTCGCTGTGTGTTCACATGCTGCGGCGTGCAGTGATTGACAGCTGAACTGTGCGGGCGGGCATGCGTACACGCCCGCCCAGTTCATGATGTCATTTCCCGACGGATCGGGCAGTGTCTATGCTCAACACACTGCCCGATCCGTCCATAGATATATCTGCCCATCAGTTGATCGGCAGATATATCTGCCAGTGTGTACCCATCTTTACAATGTGTAGTTAAGGATCATTTGCCAGTGCTCTCTGCATCAGAGCCGTATTATAGGCATGGCGGCCATCCAGGGCCCCCCACACACAGGGGGGCCCCCACACTCCGTCAAACACTCCCTGCTTCAGCTCCCCTGCACCCTGCCTGGTCGGCTCAGTGCGAGTCCCGGCAGCACGATTGTTTTTCGATTTGAGACAGAGACAACTTTGTCTCCATCTCTACAGTAAGCTCCGCCCCCTCATAGACATAATGCCGCTATTTGCGAGCGTAAGGGTGAAGGGGCGGGGCCTAACACAGTGAAGTGCCTGCCCCATCAGACAGTGAACTGATGCTGCTGCAGCCAAACGGAACAGGTAGTTTATCCTGCTCTATTTCTGCCTCCCTCTCTCTCAATGCGACACCCTCTTTCTCTTCCCCTCTCTCTTGCTCCCCTCTCTCACTCCTGACACACACTCTCCCTCTCTCTTGTTCCCCCTTCTCACTCTCTCTCTCCCTGACACCCTCTCTCCCTTGCTCCCCTTTCTCTCTGTCTCTCTCCCTTTCTAACAACCCCCCTCTCTCTCCCTGTCACCCTCTCTCCCTTGCTCCCCCCTCTCTCTGTCTCTCTCCCTCCCTAACAACCCCCCCTCTCCCTGACACCCTCTTTCTCGCTCTCTCTCTCTCTCCTGCTCCCTTCTCTCTCCCTCCCTAACACCCTTTATCCCCTTCCTCTTTCTTTTCCCTCTCTGTCTTCCTGACTTTCTCTTGCTCCCCTCTTTCTCTATCTCTGTCTCTCATTCCCCCCTCTCACTCTGTCTCTGCCTCCCTGACACCCTAAAAAATCCTCAATCAAAAAGGACGTATCAGGCGCTCCTAAACATTAATTAAACTCAAATTATCTCGTACACCTGTATTTTTGGTAGCAGCTGCTCTCATAAGGTGTTCTGAACACCAAACAACACAAAACAATACTGTCTATAAAGATAAACAATTCAGAGAGCGCATGGATGCAAAGAAAAAGAATAACAATTTAATATAGAATGAATCAATTAAAATGCAATATTGCTATATATTAGAAACATGTATCATAAAAACCGCACTAGTGGAGACCTCTGAACTAATAGTAGGAAATGTTTATAATTCCAGATAAATCCGATGAGGGAAGAAGTCCTCAATTGAAATAGTGAAGCAAAGTTCAATGTCCCACCAATCAGGTGATAATGCTTAAATGACACAATAGAACCGTAGCAGGTCCACTTAATTCCTCTTAAACGGAGATGGTGAAGTTCTTTAATTTAAACATGCAGAATAGAACTGATGCTTCCCACACCCTTCTGATGAAACCGACTTGCCCTATGTCGGAGAAATGCGTTAAGGTTCAGGGATTTTAACCGCACTTTTTGGAGCCCAGACAACTATAGCAAACAGCCGCAGCGCTGGTTTTTACACACGGAGCACTCAGCACCTGGCCGTGGTTCAAGGTTCCCCCCTCCTCTTCCCCTATCCATCGGGACTCTCCGCTTCTGACTGCCTCATCTACACAGCCGCATTTGCCCAGGGGTTCTGGAAGCGGCAGGACAATACATCTGCTCCGGTGAGATACCATCTTTGTCGGATAGTGGTGGGGGGTTTGCAGCCTAACCACAGGCTGTGGGAAGCATCAGTTCTATTCTGCATGTTTAAATTAAAGAACTTCACCATCTCCGTTTAAGAGGAATTAAGTGGACCTGCTACGGTTCTATTGTGTCATTTAAGCATTATCACCTGATTGGTGGGACATTGAACTTTGCTTCACTATTTCAATTGAGGACTTCTTCCCTCATCGGATTTATCTGGAATTATAAACATTTCCTACTATTAGTTCAGAGGTCTCCACTAGTGCGGTTTTTATGATACATGTTTCTAATATATAGCAATATTGCATTTTAATTGATTCATTCTATATTAAATTGTTATTCTTTTTCTTTGCATCCATGCGCTCTCTGAATTGTTTATCTTTTATAGACAGTATTGTTCCCTGACACCCTCTCTCCCTTATTCCCCTCTCACTCTCTCTCTCTCTCTCACTGACACACCCCTCTCTCCCGGTCACTCCCCCTCCCTCTCTCTGACACCCCCTCTCACCCTTCACTCTCTGTCTCTCTCACATTGTCTCTTTCTCTCCTTGACATGCCCTCTCTCTGTCACTCCCCGCTCATTTTACCTGATGCCCTCTCTTGCTCCCCTCTCTCTGTCTCTGTCTGTCTCTCCATCCCTGACACCCACTCTTTCACTCTTGGTCCTATCTTGCCTCATCTCTCTCTCCCTCTGACTCTCTACCTCTCTCTCTCTTGCTCCCCCTTTCTCTGTTTCCTTCCTTGACAACCTCTCTCTCTCTCTCTTCCTGACACCCTCTCTTTCTCTGCTAAGGGGCATTGGAGTTAAAAGGCGGCATGCAGTCAATTTTTTTGGTGGGGGGCCCCCACACCTTTGTTGCCCGGGGCCCCCACTAGTCTTAATCCGGACCTGCTCTAAATCTTATTTAAGGGGTCAAATATAAAAAATGTACACAATCACTATTCCAACCATATATAATTATTTTTATTTCATTATATTTATTAGTTAAATATTACAAATATCAATTAAATATAGTTGTCTCTAGCACCACCATGGTATATAAATGGTGACATTTAGATCTAACTCTTTGTGAGATTAATTTAATACGTAATGCTTGCAATTATATATATATATATATATATATATGAAATGTAGTGGCAAATAGGGTTTGATATTCAGAACAGGACTCACTCCCTAGGACAGGCTGCAGACAGTGGGATCCAGTGGGTGGCACTTCTGATGCTGACAAGGAGCCAGATGATAACTAGGGTCTGTGGCACATAACTATTGTCAGGAACTAACAAATGTGCAGTCATAAGGAATAAAGAAGCCACCTAACAAAGCATACCAGAGTGAGGAATGCTTCTTTTGTAGGCAAACATTTAACATATATATATATATATATATATATATATACACACAGTATATATACTATAATGCAATATATATATATATATATATATACACACACACATATATACATACAGGCCTGCCATCAGGGGGGTGCTTCGGGCACAGATGTCCCTGGCCTGGCCTCTCTAACATAGAGGAGAGGGCCTGGGCAGCTCATGCTGCCGTCCGCCTGCCGCGATGCTCCGCCCACTTTTCATTACCGAGTTCTGGCATTGTCAAAGGAGGGGGAGAGGACGCTGCAAGCTTCTATTGTAAACGTCCCTCCAAAAATGGCCGCGGCCTCAGAGGAGACAGTTATTAAAGATACCAGAGGAGGCTCTTCTAGTATCTTTAACAGTTGTCTCCTCTGAGGCGGTGAAAAACATGTAATTACTCTGCGCTTAATACAATATGGTCCATAGGATGATTGAAAACACATAATAATTTATTTAATATAATATAATTTAAAACAAAGAATAATAACCACAATAAAGAGTATAAAGAATATATATAAAAATAAATAACCGGATTGAATAGATTACATAGCAGAAATGACTTCCCACTAGATATTAGCCATTCAATTATTTTTTGTGCATAATATTCAATAATAATTATCAATTTATCTATTCCTAATAAGAGGTGGATCAACCTAAAATGAATCAGTGCACTGATGAAATAGAAATTCAATACAGGATCTCAGTTAACAGCAGTCCCGCAGACAGAATGGGTTAATGTCCCCGGAGGTGATAGTCCCGAGCACTGAGAATAATGCTTTGGTAAGTTTGAAGATGAATTAATAATGCAGTAAACTGGTATGTATGCTGAAATCATGAATGGATCACACCAAGCTCACCACCAGGACGCACTCGCACAATGTTCAAAAGAGGGTCAGCAATAGGTAAATTGGAAAGAGCCGGCTGGGAGGCACCGGACGTCTCCGTTCTCCCCAGTGCTTGTGCCGCAACCACTTACAATAGCCGCCCGGTGTTGTCTAGCTGTGCGGGTGGATTGATGTCCGTATAACGAGCTGTCCCCGGAATAAGACAAGTAGTCACCAATGGCCCCTGACGCGTTTCGCTCTTACCAGAGATTTATCGAAGAGTGTCCTTATCATTCCACTGTGACTCTATTTAAACTCCTTGGGTGCCCTCGATTGGTTCACCCAACTTGTAGCACCTGTACTAGTAATTAATTGATCCACCTCTTTGTAGGGATCTACCTCTATTAGTTGTAACCCTTAATAGGGAACCAGTATAATTAGATCTCACATTATATGCACATCATATACCCTAATTTATGGGTGTTAATTATTCAATTTCAACCTAATATTATTTTTGTTTTTATTATTATTATTATTATTATTATTATTATTATTATTATTTTTATTATATCCTTTACACCATTCATAATATAATAAAAAAAATAATAATAACATATTATAAAAAACATATATATAAAATAAACCATACATACTCGAACTCACGGACTTCAGGTCCGTAAACCATTACTCTACATGTAATGCTATCTCTATTACCAGATAATAAAGGACAACATTCTTAGCAGTTGATCACTCTGAACTAACCCTAACTTATTAAAGTTAAAATACATTCAATTGTGTTCATACAGGTTGAGTATCCCATATCCAAAATGCTTGGGACCAGAAGTATTTTGGATATTGGATTTTTCTGTATTTCTGAATAATTGCATACCATAATGAGATATCATGGCGATGGGACCCAAGTCTAAGCAAAGAATGCATTTATGTTTCATATACACCTTATGCACACAGCCTGAAGGTCATATAATACAATATGTTTAATATCTTTGTGTATTAACCAAAGTTTGTATACATTGAGCCATCAGAAAACAAAGGTTTTACTATGTCACTCTCACTTAAAAAATTCCGTATTTCGGAATATTCCGTATTTCGGAATATTTGGATATGGGATACTCAACCTGTATATAAATTCAATGACTTGCATGGCCCCATATAGTAGTTTTATGGGAACCTTCTAAAACCATATATTGAAATAAAAACATTATATTCCATTTTATTTTATAAATTACAAATTTAACCACTCTTTACATAAATATACACATTCCACCTTGGAAACCATAGGAATCCAAAAAGCAAATATAAGAATATATATATAAAAATGCACATAGAAATAAAAATACAAAAATTGATCATATTCATTCAAGTCCCCGGTTAAATAAAAATTTCATTAATTAGAAAAAACATGTCAGACCCAGGCGAGGATCGAACCTATATCTCTGATGACCACCAACCCTAAACCTATTCTTAGTGTTGGACCTATACTACATGGCAATGCTGTTCCCTTTCTAGCAGGAATTTGTATTACAACACCTGATCGGGTCCACAACTTTATGTAGACTCCCACATAATCAATGTGTCACTCTGCTTTTATTCATTAGGGGCACGCTTATACTAAGACACCTGCCATATTATTACATACTATAAAGGTATACTATACAGCCTAAATGCACATTAAAAACTGATACGCTACCCTTAATATACCAAGAACATAAATGTGATAAATAGCTATTACTGAACCATTGCAGGTGTACCAAAGTGGATCCATATCGAGGCATGAACCAGAGATCATATTCATGCTTCTACCACCCACCACCCGCATATGGGTCATTCCACACCAGAAAACTGTGTAACTTTGCTGATTACCTAAAATTGAATACATCAGTAGTTCAAACAAAGGACTCAAAGTCAATGGTCTCATTCAGACCCTGTGGAAAAATAGTCTGAAGGCGATGCATTCACAGTACCTCTTTATTGCACAAAGTCCGAAACCTATCACCCCCTCTGGCTGTGCACTTAATTTGTTGTACACCTACCAGGGAGAGGTGATCCACTTGACTGTCATGTGTCTCCAGAAAATGTCTGGATACACTATGTAATGGGTTCCGTTTTAGAATGGCCGCGGCCTCAGAGGAGACAGTTATTAAAGGCTCTTCTAGTATCTTTAATAGTTGTCTCCTCTGAGGCGGTGGCCATTTTGGCAGAGACTTTTCAATAGAAGCTTGCAGCATACTCTCCCCCTTCCTGTGACAGTGCCAGATTTTGTCGTGAAAAGGGAGCGGAGCTACAAGAATGGAGGAGGCGGAGCTACACGGGACCAGACTTCTACAGCTCCAGCCAGCCTTTAATATGTAAGTTGAGGGAAAGTGAATGGGAGAAAGTGTCTGTGTGTGTGTGCATATATATTTATTTTGTATGTATGTATGTATATATATATATAATTTTATTTTTTATGGTTTTTTTTTTTTTTTGGGGGGGGGGGGGAGGGGGGCTGCCTATTTTATGAGTCCCATGCCCCAGAATTTCTGATGACAGCCCTGTGTACGGATTGGCCATAGGGCACATTGGGAAGATTCACGGTGGCCCGATGAGCATGTGGGGCCTGTTTTGTTTTTTTGACATGTGAGGGGTGGTGCTTCCACCATGGTTACACGCCCTCTGGTGCTGCCCATGTCAGGCCACTTCTACATATTTTTCCATGGCCACTTTCAGTTCCAATCTGCCCCTGCATAAAAATATATTTATATTCACACAGTAGTGTGAAATTTTTTTAGGCAGGTGTGGAACACATGCTGCAAAGAAAGAATGCTTTAAAAATAGGAGTGTTATTAGTTTATTTTGATCAATTAACAAAATTCAATGTGAATGAACAGAAGAGAAATCTAAATCAAATCAATATTTGTTGTGACTACCCTTTGCCTTCAAAACAGCATCAATTCTTCTAGGTACACTTGAACACAGTTTTTAAAGCAACTCGGCAGGGAGATTGTTCCAAACATCTTTGAGAACTAACCACAGATATTCTGTGGATGTAGGCTTGTTCAAATCCTTCTGTCTCTTCATGTAATCCCTGACAGACTTGATGATGTTGCATGATGTATAAGTACCTGTCTGTATTTCTCAGCAATAAGGACACCATTAATCCTGACCAAATCCTCAGCTCCATTTGCTGAAATGCAGGCCCAAACTTGCAAGGAACCTCCATCATGCTTCACTGTTGCCTGCAGACACTCATTATTGTACCGCTCCAGCACCTTGGTGAACAAACTACCTTCTATTACAGCCAAATATTTAAAATGTTGACTCATCAGTCCAGAGCAACTGCTGCCATTTTTTCTGCACCCCGGTTCCTATGTTTTCATGCATAGTTGAGTTGAAACAAGGCCAAACAATAATAGATATCTGTCTGTAACAGAGGGCTATCATTAGGACACACGCACCTAAAAAGCTGTTGGGTTTTAGGAAGGAGCATTTCTCCCCTGATGACATGGAGTCACACATGCTAAGTATTATGATACCTATGTTGCAAGATGGCTATTTTCTCAACTCTTGGATAATGGTTTATTAAACATTTTATGGTGTGTTGGTCCCCTCCCCTCTTTGAGTCCCTGGTGGATTAAGGAGAACCTGGAGAGGAGACTCAGTTTGCCATGTTGGACGGCGGGGCCGGGTATTCCCATCACTAGACCCCACCCCCGTCACTGCAAAATGTCGCAATTCATGAGTCTGTGGGTAGGGGCTAAGGACCTCATTCAGTAAGGATTGCAGATTCTGCTAAAAAGTAGCATCTGCAATCCTTTCAATCACATGCTGGGGGCCGCCCAATGCAGGGCAAGGCTGCCCAGCATGCTAACCACCGCCCACCCACTGTGATCACGCCCTAATTGTGATCGCGCCACAATTAGAGCATGGTCACAGAAACTATGGCAGTCTTGCCGCATTAACTGCTCGCGCACATGCAGGACGAGACATGTGTGTGCACAGGTGGGCCTGTCTCTGGAATTGTGGTTGCAATGCGTTTGCGATGCGACTTGAATTAGGCCCTAAATGACACATTTTCACGTGATTTCGCCCCTCCATGCGGAGCCGCAAATTCCTGGGTACAATCTCCTCATCCTGCCCACTTCACTATGAAGCGTGCGGAAAGTGGGAGATCTAGCCACTCTTCTGTGGGTGCAGGCGACCACCAGTAAAATCACGTATTATATATACACACATACAAACACACACACACACATACAGATTGGCTACACACATACATTGTGTAACTAGACTATAACTTTATTTCATTGGTACTATTTATGCCCATCCATCACAGAAATAGTCTGAAGTACAAAATGTGCTGAGAGGTGAATAGTTGGAACGGCATCTGAGTTAGTCACCTGCCGGCATCATCTGATTTATCTGTAAATCATAGTTAATGGTCTGTTGGTTTTTCAGCTATGCAGTCCTGGGTGTCGGAGATCCAGTTCTGACATGACTCATGAAGCTGGGGAGTCAGGAAAATCCCAGCGTGGGAGCCGTCTGCGTCCACATTACAGTGACCCGATGCCAACTGATGCAGTGAAGAGGAAACAGTTGGAGTTAAAAATTGCGGCAGCTGCTCGTCACCACGCACAGAGACGGAGGCAGGAAAAGGAAAATGGTACACGTTATATCCGTATAGTCCCATCATTTTATTCAGCATTGTACTGATAACATATATTAATTATTGTCGTCAGTCTCCATCCCATTGGGGCTTCAATTTTAATCCCCTACCACACACACATCTCCTGTTTGACAGAAACCATTTAACCTACCAGTATGGAACTCCCTGTTTCTCTCCAGCCTTATGCCCCCCCCCCCCCCCCCCCCCCCCTCCCAGAGATTGATTATAGATGGGAAGTATACCATATGTAACTGTGATTTGGTTCAGTCAAGTGGATTTAATATTACTTGTTTGTATTACTGTTCATGCTATATTTGCAATAAAGTGGTTTGTATCATTGTATTGTACCTTTTGTTTAGCGCTGTTTATTTCTCTCTCTATGGGGTTAATTCAGACCTGATCGTAGCAGCAAATTTGTTAGCAGTTGGGCAAAACCATGTGCACTGCAAGGGGGGCAAATATTACATTTCCAGAGAGAGATAGATTTGGGTGGGTTATTTTGTTTCTGTGCAGAGTAAATACTGGCTGCTTTATTTTTACACTGCGATTTAGATTTCAGGTTCTACACACCCCACCCAAATCTACTCTCTCTGCACATCTTATATCTGCCCCCCCTGCAGAGCACGTGGTTTTTCCCAACTGTTAACAAATTTGCTGCTACGATCCAGTCTGAATTACCCCCTATATTCTTTATTGGGCTGGCTATCCGCAGAACTGCTTCAGTCAGGTAGTTAGAATCTTCTCTCAGCGCCAGGTTTTCTATACATGCCAATATTTTGTTAGCTTTAATTATTTGTGTTCAACCATTTTGCTGCACTCTGCAAAGCAGATAACAATCAGTGCTACACAGACATTGATTAAATAGTGATGTTTTTATTTTAACCAGAAGGAAAAAGAAAATCAATAACTGTTTTTAAATAATTATCATTGGAAAACATAAGGGAGGAAATGTGCTCATGTCATGCTGAGTGCAAGCTGTTGTGTCACAGAAACAGCAAAACCATTCCCTGACCACAGAACACAATAAATCACACTGGGTTCACGCAATCCGCATACAATGCTGAATGGATTATTTGCACGATAATTTCTGAGATCCCCTACGTCTACGGGGATATGTTACACAGAGTGTATGCACAAATGTGCTGTTGCATTCGGGTCAGACAGTATCAGATTGTGGCATAATATTGATGGGCATTCCAGTGGAGTGGTTGGGAGGTGATTAGTAGTGCATGCAAAAATGGGCATTTTATGGGAGCGTTGTGTGCATGTCAGTGAAAGTGGTTGCGTTCACAGCCGCAAGCAAAGGAGGCCATGGTCAAATGGATAAATTACACCTGTCATAAAGCTGACACAAGTTTCGATGACATTCCTTCGACATTTTTGCAGCAGGGTATACTGTGTTCCACAGGGAAAACATCCGGTGTAGAGTGGATCTTGATTCAGAGGCACCAACAGGCTAAAGCTTTAGGTTGTCCCTGGATGCATTGGGGCCTCCTCTGTAACCCCGCCTCCAGGCACTGTGAGCTCAGTTTTTCAGTTGGTGCTGCAGCAGCAGGTCACCATAACAGGAAGGCTTCACTGGGCAGCCCTGAAAAAGCTTTTTCTGACAGAAAATTTCTTCAAAACTGGGCTATCAGCGCCATATGTCATGTTGACACTTCATCACCTCCCAAGCGGCGTCGCATACTCCTGCGGCCTGTTCCCGGGTACTTGCGATGGAGACTCTCTGGCTTTAGGCATATGGTCACAGACGCTCTCCTGGTTCACGTGGCTGCTCCTGGGAGTAGCTAAGAGGGTTCCCCAGGTGGGACCAGCCATTAAATCGCATTCTGATCGCATGTCTGGGGAGATGGACTGTTATGCTGGCGTGGACACTGTCACCGAGCAGGGACCCCACTATATCCTCCAGGGCATAGAAGTGCAGGTCGGGTGTACTAACGCCCCTGTTAATAAGGCTCCGTAGTACCGGTGGTGATGCCCAGAATAGGGGAGTCGGCGCTTGACCTGTAGCCCCTCCCTGGCCCAGGGCAACATCTACTGCAGATTTTCCTGTCCTGGAGCTTCCTCGCACTCTCCCTCACTCCCTGACTGATATGCTGGGCGCCATCTTAGGTATAGCTGCGGCTGGTCTCCGGGACTGCAGGGCAAGGTCTCCCTTGTAAAACCGCCTGTATACAGCGCTGTGACTTTACAAACACTTGAGTATTCTACATGTCATTATACAGACAGCGTTAGTTAAGAAAAAGTGTATCTATTACAGAATATATTGTACGAGTATTCTGATATATACCTCCGGTCTAGGACCACGCTGTGTTATCTCTCTCTCTCTCTCTCTCTCTCTCTCTCTCTCTCTATATATATATATATATATATATGTGTATGTATATATATATATATATATATAGAGAGAGAGAGAGAGAGAGCGCTAATGTGACTGTGTGTGCCTGTATCTGCTGTGAGGTTTCACTTTCAGTGTTTCCCAGAGATCTGTCACTATATTCTGTACCCTAAGGGACTAGGTGCATCAGGGTCGTTTATATAGTGCGTCACAGTATTTACCTATTACGTGTATTCTACTGTGTACTCAGTCACATACTATCGGATTTATTCGCAGGTATTATGCTCTGTCTGGCTTCATCGTACTAAACCGATCTGTGTTGCATTTGTGTACAGTGTCTAACAGAAAGGGCAGTAACTCTATGGACGCTCCTGCATCATGCAGAGCATGCGCCAAGGATTTACCACAGGGGGAAGCTGTGTATGACGGTCTGTGTGTTATGTGCCATACACCCCCTAGTCAGTCCACGGCTTCTGTAACAAATCAAGAGCCACCCTGGGCCGCGTTCTAAAATCTACTGGGTATTTTTCTTACGTCCTAGAGGATGCTGGGGACTCCATAAGGACCATGGGGTATAGACGGGCTCCGCAGGAGATAGGGCACCTAAAAAGAACTTTGACTCTGGGTGTGCACTGGCTCCTCCCTCTATGCCCCTCCTCCAGACCTCAGTTAGAGAACTGTGCCCAGAGGAGAAAGGGTACAATGCAGAGAGCTCTCCAGAGTTTTCTGTTTTAAAGAATTTGTTAGGTTTTTTATTTTCAGGGAGTCCTGTTGGCAACAGGCTCCCTGCATCGTGGGACTGAGGAGAGAGAAGCAGAGCTGGCTTGTCAAGTTGGGCACTGTTTCATAGGCTACTGGACACCATTAGCTCCAGAGGGAGTCGGAACACAGGTCTCACCTGGGGTTCGTCCCGGAGCCGCGCCGCCGTCCTCCTCACAGATGCCGAAGATAGAAGCCAGGTGAGTATGAGAAGGCAAAGAAGACATCAGGCGGCAGAAGACATCAGATCTTCATGCTCCCAGTACACACACACAAGCAGGCACTGAAGGGTGCAGGGCGCAGGGGGGGGCGCCCTGGACAGCAAGTTTCCTCATTTTTTGGCGATATAAAGCAGGATTAGACTGTGGGACAGTAAATCCTAAAATCCCCCGCCATTTTTTATATAGAATTACTGGGACCGAAGCCCGCTGTTGGGTGGGCGGGGCTTGATCCTCAGCACTAACCAGCGCCATTTTCTCCACAGAAACTGCATGAGGATACGCTGGCTCCCTGATCTCCCCTGCTGAACTTCACAGGCTGGAAAAAAGAGGAGGGGGCACTTTGGCGACGCAGTGAGTGGGAATTAAGGTTATATATATAAAAAAGCGCTATCTGGTCATATATATTCCAGTGTTTTTAAGCGCTGGGTGTGTGCTGGCATACTCTCTCTCTGTCTCTCCTAAGGGCCTGGTTGGGGTTTTGTCCCCTTATAGGTTAATCCCTGTGTATGTGGGGTGTCGGTACGTGCGTGTCGACATGTCTGAGGCGGAAGGCTTCTCCAAGGAGGAGGTGGAGCAAATGAGTGGTGTGTCCCCGTCGGTTGTGCCGACTCCAGATTGGATGGACATGTGGCATATGTTGAATGCAAGTGTGGCATCTTTACATAAAAGGCTTGATAAGGCTGAATTAGGGGGGACATCAGGGGGTCAATCCTCGGATTGGACCGACTCACAGGGCCCGTCGGGGTCTCAAAAGCGTCCCTTAACACAAGACACTACTACCGACACGGATTCTGATTCCAGTGTCTACTATGACGAAGTAAAATTGCACCCTAGGGTGACTAAAACCATTCAGTGTATGATTGTGGCTATAAGGGATGTGTTGCATATTGAGGATGAACCCTCGGTCCCCAACACAAGGGTACACATGTTTAAGGGAAAGAAACAGATTATTAATTTTCCCACATCTCATGAATTAAATGATTTCTTTGGAAAAGCTTGGGAGACTCCGGAAAAGAGACCGCAGATCCCCAAAAGAATTTATATGGCATACCCCTTCCCTAAGCAGGACAGGGAGATTTGGGAATCACCCCCCACTGTGGACAAGGCCCTGACGCGCTTGTCCAAGAAAGTGGCGCTTCCGTCTCCTGACACAGCTGCCCTTAAGGACCCTGCAGATCGCAGGCAAGAAACTACCTTAAAGTGTATTTATTCTCATACGGGTGCTGTGCTAAGACCGACAATTGCGTCGGCATGGGTGTGTAGCGCAGTTGCAGCTTGGACAGATGAGCTGACAGATCACTTTGATAATATGGATAAGGATACTATATTCTTAACTCTAGCCCATATAAAAGACGCAGTCTTATTTATGAGGGATGCTCAAAGGGACATTGGATTGCTAGCTTCTAGGGCCAATGCCATGTCTATCTCAGCGAGAAGATCCTTATGGACTCGCCAATGGACGGGTGATGCGGATTCCAAAAAACATATGGAAGTTCTACCCTATAAGGGAGATGTATTGTTTGGGGATGGGCTGACGGACCTGGTTTCCACAGCTACAGCAGGTAAATCAGATTTTTTTACCATATATTCCCCAACAGCAAAAGAAAGTACCACCCTATCAGATGCAGTCCTTTCGGTCGCACAAGTCCAGAAGAGGTCGGGGATCCTCTTTCCTTGCCAGAGGTAAGGGCAGAGGCAAAAGAGCACCTGCTTCGGCAGGTGCCCAGGAACAAAAGTCCTTCCCGGCTGCTCCAAAACCCACAGCATGACGCTGGGGCTCCCCTGAGGGAGTCCGCACCGGTGGGGGCAAGTCTTCAACTTTTCAGTCAGGCCTGGGTCAGATCAGACCTGAATCCCTGGGTATTGGAAATAGTTTCCCAGGGTTACAAACTGGAATTCGAGGAGGTGCCCCCGCGTCGATTTTTCAGCTTCCACATCGGAAAGGGATGTAGTGTTAGCTGCAATTCAAACGCTGTGTATACAGCAAGTGATAATCAAGGTTCCCCTGCACCAGCAGGGAAGAGGTTACTACTCAACCCTATTTGTGGTCAGACCTATTTTGAATCTGAAATCCCTAAACCTGTACATAAAAAGATTCAAATTCAAAATGGAATCACTCAGAGCGATAATAGCCAACATGGAGGAGGGGGAGTTTATGGTGTCTCTGGACATAAAGGATGCGTACCTTCATGTCCCCATATATGCCCCCCATCAGGAATACCTGAGATTCGCTGTACAGGATTGTCATTACCAATTTCAGACGTTGCCGTTTGGACTTTCCACGGCCCCGAGGATTTTCACCAAGATAATGGCGGAAATGATGGTGGTCCTGCGCAAGCATGGAGTCACAATTATCCCATACTTGGACGATCTCCTGATAAAAGCGAGATCAAGAGAGAAATTGCTGAGCAGTGTGGCGCTCTCTCTGAGAGTGCTCCAGCAACATGGTTGGATTCTAAATCTACCGAAGTCACAGTTGATTCCGACAACTCGACTACCGTTCCTAGGTATGATACTGGATACGGAACAAATTAAGGTCTTCCTCCCAATAGAGAAAGCCCAGGACATCCAGAACATGGTCAGAGACCTGCTAAAACCGAAAAGGGTGTCAGTTCACCAATGCACTCGAGTTCTGGGAAAAATGGTGGCGGCCTACGAGGCCATTCCCTTCGGAAGGTTCCATGCAAGGACTTTTCAATGGGACCTTCTGGACAAGTGGTCCGGGTCCCATCTGCACTTACATCGGAAAATAACTCTGTCCCCAGGAGCCAGAGTGTCTCTCCTGTGGTGGTTGCAAAGTGCTCACCTGCTGGAGGGTTGCAGGTTCGGAATTCAGGATTGGATCCTGGTTACCACGGACGCGAGCCTCCAAGGATGGGGAGCGGTCACACAAGGAAAAATTTTTCAGGGACTTTGGTCAGACCAGGAGTCCTGTCTACACATCAATGTGTTGGAACTCAGGGCCATTTACAACGGCCTTCGACAAGCGGAGAGTCTTCTTCGAAACCTACCGGTTCTGATTAAATCAGACAATGTCACAGCAGTGGCTCATGTGAACCGCCAAGGCGGGACAAGAAGCAGAGTCGCGATGGCGGAAGCCACCAGGATTCTTCGCTGGGCGGAAAATCATGTAAGCGCTCTGTCGGCTGTCTTCATTCCGGGAGTGGACAACTGGGAAGCAGACTTCCTCAGCAGACACGATCTCCATCCAGGAGAGTGGGGACTTCATCAAGAAGTCTTTGCAGACATAACACGTCTTTGGGGAACTCCTCAAATAGACATGATGGCGTCACGCCTCAACAAAAAACTTTGGAGGTATTGTGCCAGGTCTCGGGACCCTCAGGCAGTGGCTGTAGACGCTCTAATAACACCGTGGGTGTTCAAATCGGTCTACGTGTTTCCTCCTCTTCCTCTCATCACAAAAGTGTTGAGGATCAGAAGGCAAAGAAGAGTACAGACGATACTCGTTGTCCCAGACTGGCCTCGAAGGGCCTGGTACTCAGATCTACAAGAGATGCTCACAGGAGATCCCTGGCCTCTTCCTCTGAGGGAAGACCTGTTGCAACAGGGGCCCTGTGTATTTCAAGACTTACCGCGGTTACGTTTGACGGCATGGCGGTTGAACGCCGAATCCTAGCGAAAAAGGGGATTCTGGAAGAGGTCATCCCTACTTTAATAAAGGCTAGGAAGGAGGTGACGGTTAAGCATTATCACCGTATCTGGCGAAAGTATGTGTCTTGGTGTGAAACCAAGAATGCACCTACGGAAGATTTTCATCTGGGTCGTTTTCTCCACTTCCTACAGACAGGAGTGGATATGGGCCTGAAATTAGGCTCTGTTAAGGTACAGATTTCGGCCCTCTCGATTTTCTTTCAGAAGGAGTTGGCTTCTCTTCCAGAAGTCCAGACGTTTGTAAAGGGAGTGCTGCACATCCAGCCTCCTTTTGTGCCTCCAGTGGCACCGTGGGACCTCAACGTGGTGTTGCAGTTCCTAAAATCACACTGGTTTGAACAGCTTAACAAAGTTGAGTTGAAATTTCTTACTTGGAAGGTGGTCATGTTGTTGGCCTAGGCATCAGCAATGCGAGTGTCAGAATTGGCGGCTTTGTCACACAAAAGCCCCTACTTGATTTTTCATGTGGATCGAGCTGAATTGAGGACACGTCCGCAATTTTTGCCTAAGGTGGTTTCTTCATTCCATGTGAATCAACCTATTTTGGTGCCTGTGGCTACAAGTGACCTGGAGGATTCCAGATCCCTGGACGTAGTCAGGGCCTTAAAGATTTATGTAGCCAGGACGGCTAGAATTAGGAAAACAGAGGCTCTGTTTGTCCTGTATGCTGCCAATAAGATTGGCGCACCTGCTTCGAAGCAGACTATTGCTCGCTGGATCTGTAATACGATTCAGCAGGCTCATTCTATGGCTGGATTGCCGGTACCAAATTCGGTTAAGGCCCATTCCACTAGGAAGGTGGGCTCTTCTTGGGCGGCTGCCCGAGGCGTCTCGGCATTACAACTGTGCAGAGCGGCGACTTGGTCGCGGTCAAACACTTTTGCTAAATTCTACAAGTTTGATACCCTGGCTGATAAGGACCTAGCGTTTGCTCAGTCGGTGCTGCAGAGTCATACGCATTCTCCCGCCCGATTGGATGCTTTGGTATAAACCCCATGGTCCTTACGGAGTCCCCAGCATCCTCTAGGACATAGGTTCTCAAACTCGGTCCTCAGGACCCCACACAGTGCATGTTTTGCAGGTAACCCAGCAGGTGCACAGGTGAATTAATTACTCACTGACACATTTTAAAGGTACACAGGTGGAGCTAATTATTTCACTTGTAATTCTGTGAGGAGAGCTGCAAAACATGAACTGTGTGGGGTCCTGAGGACCGAGTTTGAGAACCTGTGCTCTAGGACGTAAGAGAAAATGAGATTTTAAACCTACCGGTAAATCTATTTCCCCTAGTCCGTAGAGGATGCTGGGAGCCCGTCCCAGTGTGGAAACTCTGCAAGACTTGTATATAGTTGTTGCTTAAATGAGGGTTATGTTACAGTTGACATCGGTCTTGGACCGTTGCTGTTATTGTTCATACGGTTAACTGGTTTTGTATGATCCAGGTTACGTGGTATGCTTGGTGTGGGCTGGTATGAATCTTGCCCTTGGATTTCTAAATCCTGCCTTGTAGTGTCCATCTCCTCTGGGCACAGTTCTCTAACTGAGGTCTGGAGGAGGGGCATAGAGGGAGGAGCCAGTGCACACCCATAGTCAAAGTTCTTTTTAGGTGCCCTATCTCCTGGGGAGCCCGTCTATACCCCATGGTCCTTACGGAGTCCCCAGCATCCTTTACGGACTAGGAGAAATAGATTTACCGGTAGGTTTAAAATCTTATTTTTAGTGCAGTGGTTCTCAACCTCGGTCCTCAAGTACCCCCAACAGTTCATGTTTTCCAGGTCACCGAGCAGTTGAATAGGTGTATTCATTACTCACTGACACATTTTAAAAGACCCACGGGTAGAGCAAATTATTACACTTGCAATCCTGTGATGAGACGTGGAAAACATGAACTGTTGGAGGTACTTGAGGACCGCGGTTGAGAACCACTGCTCTAGTGGAGCGCCTAACGCCCTCTATGGGACCACCTGTACCATTACAGCGTCAAATCGTCCCTATGGTCAATCCGCCTTGGGCAGACAACCCTGTCTAACCAGTTGCAGCAGTTGACTCATTTCTTGGTCAGACAAAAATCTACCCCAGGCCACTCCCGTGTCTCTGGGTCATCTAAGCGGGCTGCTTCCTCCTCATAATCCACAAATCTCTCAGATGAGGAGGGGGAATATGGGCCCTCATTCCGAGTTGTTCGCTCGCTAGCTGCTTTTAGCAGCAGTGCAAACGCTAAGCTGCCGCCCTCTGGGAGTGTATCTTAGCTTAGCAGAAGTGCGAACGAAAGGATCGCAGTGCTGCTACAAAAAAAATATTGTGCAGTTTCAGAGTAGCTGCAGACCTACTCCTACCTTGCGATCACTGCAGACTATTTAGTTCCTGTTTTGATGTCACAAACACGCCGTGCGTTCGGCCAGCCACTCCCCTGTTTCACCAGCCACTTCTGCATTTTTATCTGGCACGCCTGCGTTTTTTCACACACAACCCTGAAAACGGTCAGTTACCACCCAGAAACACCCACTTTCTGTAAATCACTCAACGATCAGCAGTGCGACTGAAAAGCATCGCTAGACCTTGTGTAAAACTGCATCGGCTTTTGTGAAAGTACGTCGCGCGTGCGCAGTGCGCACCATACGCATGCGCAGAAGTGCCGATTTTTAGCCTGATCGCTGCGCTGCGAACAACGGCAGCTAGCGATCAACTCGGAATGACCCCCATACTGTCCTGTCAGACACTGAATCAGGCGTTTCTGACGAGGATTCTACATTGCAAGTTGATGTCCCTGCTCTAGTGGTTGCTATTAAGCAAATCCTATGAGGATTCCACTACTGTCACCAAGAAAATTCCCTTTCTGCAAACGGGCCTTAGCCCGCTATCCTCTCCCGGCAGAGTTCTGTAACAAGTGGGAAAATTCACCGCTGCTGGATTCAAATATCACACGCCTAGTGATGTCCTCCACTCTACCTGTCACCACTGTCACTTCACTGAACAGCTAAGCGTGTGGAGGTATGCCTGAAATAAATTTACTCCCTGACAGGTGCGGTACATCGACCCACTATTGCTGTCTCCTGTGCTGCTAAAGGTATTGAAGCATAGGTTCAGGCATTAGAGGAAGAGCTGCCCGAGGATATATCTGACAATGCCAGACAATACCTGTCTCACATCCCCACCGCCTCTTAATATATTCAAGAGGCGTCCTCTGAGGCGGGTGTGTTGGCGGCCAAGGCGTCGATTGCGCCTGTCCTGGCTCGCCGCATTCTGCCTTTTGGAAAAAGACGCCCTGCTGGCGTTGAAACGCGTTAAGGATACAGGTGCACTTTCTATAGAACACTCCTGCTTTACAATTTGAAATCGGACTCAGTCGGAGCCTACTACGGCCACTGAGAGCACAGCTACCTGCCGCCCAGCCGACGCATAGGTGCCGGGGCTCCAGCGCCATCCATGTCCGCCGGCGGCACATTACAGTGAGGCTGAATTGGAGCCCCCTTTGGGAGCGCAGTCTCAACACCGCTACTGATAGCGCGGCTGGCTCCAACAGACAGCTAACGAAGCACATCTGTGGCTCCACTGCCACCTTCCTTGCACACAAGGCGATTCGCAGGGAGGCTCAACTGGAGCTGCCCGTGGGAGTTCAGCCCAGCCGTTATTGCTGAGAGCTCATTGTCACAACTGAGGGCTGATGGCCGTGACTGGGAGCCTCAGTTGTAGGAACTGACGGGTATTTGAATTTAGGAGGAGCTATGGGACTCCTGTACATGCGTATTGACAGTAGCAATGAATGCCCGAGGGCGTGACCACGACAACTGGAATTGCCTTAAGTGCTTTTATTAAATAAAAAGTCAAATAACGTGCAAAAGAATAATAGAAAGTCACAAGTGATAATTAGGTGTACAACTGGTTAAGACCAGGAACCTGGAATATGGAGGAAAGTTCTGTAAACAATAAATGAAGCTAGGGTTCGCTGGAAGATGAGAAACGAAACTGGGGTTTGTAGGCAAATGAGGAAAGAAGCTGGAGTACGCTGGTAACTGAGGAATGAAGTATGGTTACTGAAAAGCCAAAGTTCAAACGCAGGAATCAGAGTAGACTGTAGAGGGTTAATCACTGGGGAGTCAGGTTACACTGCAGAGTGTAATCACCAGGGAAGTCAGGCTGAACTGCAGAATGGAATCGCAGGAGAGAGTCTGTAGTGAAGCTTGCAGGCTGGAAACACTGAAGACAATTGAAGCACGGACAATCTTTTGGGAGCTGGGACAGGATATTTATACCTGCTGCATAGCAGGGATTGGTCTGGCAATTATGACAAGGCTCCAGCATTGTCAGCACTGTGGATAGGAGGAATAATGTCATGTGACTGGAGTCTAACATGGCTGCGCCCATGAACACACACAGAATGGGAATTAAGTACTGTGAAACATGTAGTAATGGCAGCGGAGGCCGCAACAGCAGAACTTCATGCGCCCAGACTCGCACAGTGGCCACAGGGACAGGAGTGACAGCAGAGGCACACGGAGGACGTGCATCCAGAAGGGAAAATGGAGTCTCAGTACCCGGATCGTGACACTCATCTAACACCGTGCCGCATAGGTAACATCCAGCCGCCAGGGCACCACAGCCATCCGACAGTCTCGTGCACGGCTGCACTCCATCTCAGCCTGGCGGCAATTGCGGACACTGCTCTCCCTCCCCCTTGCAGGGGTCCAGCAGCTGGCTGTATCAAGATCACTCTGGGCTCTCCCTGCTATCATCACTCCAGCGGCCTGGGTTTTCTGCACACAGTTCATCCGTTTCACCATCATTGCTCATGCGAGTAACACACCTACATCTCAAGGGTCTCATTCACCCTAGGACTACCGGAATTGACAAGCGTCTATACGGATTAAATACTGTTGGGGACTTCCACGCATCAAGTGAGTTATATGCACTTGCATATAGACTTTTTAGTCTATCCTAACAGCTAAAATATTGTTGTTTTCTCTATCGTCCTAGTGGATGCTGGGGTTCCTGAAAGGACCATGGGGTTCCTGAAAGGACCATGGGGAATAGCGGCTCCGCAGGAGACAGGGCACAAAAAGTAAAGCTTTACGATCAGGTGGTGTGTACTGGCTCCTCCCCCTATGACCCTCCTCCAAGCCTCAGTTAGATTTTTGTGCCCGGCCGAGAAGGGTGCAATCTAGGTGGCTCTCCTAAAGAGCTGCTTAGAAAAGTTTAGCTTAGGTTTTTTATTTTACAGTGAGTCCTGCTGGCAACAGGATCACTGCAACGAGGGACTTAGGGGAGAAGAAGTGAACTCACCTGCGTGCAGGATGGATTGGCTTCTTTGGCTACTGGACATTAGCTCCAGAGGGACGATCACAGGTACATCCTGGATGGTCACCGGAGCCTCGCCGCCGGCCCCCTTGCAGATGCTGAAACGAGAAGAAGGTCCAGAATCGGCGGCAGAAGACTCCTCAGTCTTCTTAAGGTAGCGCACAGCACTGCAGCTGTGCGCCATTTCCTCTCAGCACACTTCACACGGCAGTCACTGAGGGTGCAGGGCGCTGGGAGGGGGGCGCCCTGGGAGGCAATGTAAACCTATTTTTTGGCAAAAAATACCTCACATATAGCCTCCGGGGGCTATATGGAGATATTTAACCCCTGCCAGAATCCGTTAAAGAGCGGGAGACGAGCCCGCCGAAAAAGGGGCGGGGCCTATCTCCTCAGCACACAGCGCCATTTTCCTCACACAGCTCCGCTGGTCAGGAAGGCTCCCAGGCTCTCCCCTGCACTGCACTACAGAAACAGGGTAAAACAAGAGAGGGGGGGCAAAATTGTGGCAAAAATATATATATTAAAGCAGCTATACAGGGAGCACTTATTATAAGGCTATCCCTGTCATATATAGCGCTTTTGGTGTGTGCTGGCAAACTCTCCCTCTGTCTCCCCAAAGGGCTAGTGGGGTCCTGTCTTCTTTAAGAGCATTCCCTGTGTGTCTGCTGTGTGTCGGTACGTGTGTGTCGACATGTATGAGGACGATATTGGTGTGGAGGCGGAGCAATTGCCAAATATGGGGATGTCACCCCCTAGGGAGTCGACACCAGAATGGATGGCTTTATTTATGGAATTACGGGATAGTGTCAACACGCTAAAGCAGTCGTTTGACGACATGAGACGGCCGGACAATCAATTAGCACCTGTCCAGGCGCCTCAAACACCGTCAGGGGCTGTAAAACGCCCGTTACCTCAGTCGGTCGACACGGACCCAGACACAGGCACTGATTCCAGTGGCGACGGTGACGAATCAACCGTATTTTCCAGTAGGGCCACACGTTATATGATTTTGGCAATGAAGGAGGCGTTACATATTGCTGATACTACAGGTACCACAAAACAGGGTATTATGTGGGGTGTGAAAAAACTACCTATAGTTTTTCCTGAATCAGATGAATTAAATGAGGTGTGTGATGAAGCGTGGGTTGCCCCCGATAAAAAACTGCTAATTTCAAAGAAGTTATTGGCTTTATACCCTTTCCCGCCAGAGGTTAGGGCGCGCTGGGAAACACCTCCTAGGGTGGACAAGGCGCTCACACGCTTATCAAAACAAGTGGCGTTACCCTCTCCTGAGACGGCCGCACTTAAAGATCCAGCAGATAGGAGGATGGAAAATATCCAAAAAAGTATATACACACATACAGGTGTTATACTACGACCAGCTATAGCGACAGCCTGGATGTGCAGTGCTGGGGTAGCTTGGTCAGAGTCCCTGATTGAAAATATTGATACCCTGGATAGGGACAATGTTTTACTGTCTTTAGAGCAAATAAAGGATGCATTTCTTTATATGCGTGATGCACAGAGGGATATTTGCACACTGGCATCACGGGTAAGTGCTATGTCCATTTCGGCCAGAAGAAGTTTATGGACGCGACAGTGGTCAGGTGATGCGGACTCAAAACGGCATATGGAAGTTTTGCCGTATAAAGGGGAGGAGTTATTTGGTGTTGGTCTATCGGATTTGGTGGCCACGGCTACAGCCGGGAAATCCACCTTTTTACCTCAAGTCACTCCCCAACAGAAAAAGACACCGACTTTTCAACCGCAGCCCTTTCGTTCCTTTAAAAACAAGAGAGCAAAGGGATATTCATATCTGCCACGAGGCAGAGGAAGGGGGAAGAGACTGCAACAGGCAGCTCCTTCCCAGGAACAGAAGCCCTCCCCCGCTTCTACAAAAGCCTCAGCATGACGCTGGGGCTTCTCAAGCGGACTCGGGGGCGGTCGTCTCAAGAATTTCAGCGCGCAGTGGGCTCACTCGCAGGTAGATCCCTGGATCCTGCAGATAATATCTCAGGGGTACAGGTTGGAACTAGAGACGGATCCACCTCGCCGTTTCCTGAAGTCTGCTTTACCAACGTCCCCCTCCGACAGGGTGACGGTCTTGGAAGCCATTCACAAGCTGTACTCTCAGCAGGTGATTGTCAAGGTACCTCTTTTACAACAAGGAAAGGGGTATTATTCCACTCTATTTGTGGTACCGAAGCCGGATGGCTCGGTAAGACCTATTCTAAATCTGAAATCCTTGAACCTGTACATAAAAAAGTTCAAGTTCAAGATGGAGTCACTCAGAGCAGTGATAGCGAACTTGGAAGAAGGGGACTTTATGGTATCCTTGGACATCAAGGATGCGTATCTCCACGTTCCAATTTACCCCTCACACCAGGGGTACCTCAGGTTCGTCGTACAGAACTGTCACTATCAGTTTCAGACGCTGCCGTTTGGATTGTCCACGGCACCTCGGGTCTTTACCAAGGTAATGGCCGAGATGATGATTCTTCTTCGAAGAAAAGGCGTATTAATTATCCCATACTTGGACGATCTCCTAATAAGGGCAAGGTCCAGAGAACAGCTAGAGATGGGATTAGCACTGTCTCAAGAAGTGCTAAAGCAGCACGGGTGGATTCTGAATATTCCAAAATCCCAGTTAATTCCGACAACACGTCTGCTGTTCCTAGGGATGATTCTGGACACGGTTCAGAAAAAGGTTTTTCTCCCGGAGGAAAAAGCCAAGGAGTTATCCGAACTTGTCAGGAACCTCCTAAAACCAGGAAAGGTGTCTGTACATCAATGCACAAGAGTCCTGGGAAAAATGGTGGCTTCTTACGAAGCAATTCCATTCGGCAGATTCCACGCAAGAATTTTCCAGAGGGATCTGCTGGACAAATGGTCAGGGTCGCATCTTCAGATGCACCAGCGGATAACCCTGTCTCCAAGGACAAGGGTATCTCTTCTGTGGTGGTTGCAGAGTGCTCATCTATTGGAGGGCCGCAGATTCGGCATACAGGATTGGATCCTGGTGACCACGGACGCCAGCCTGAGAGGCTGGGGAGCAGTCACACAAGGAAGAAACTTCCAGGGCGTGTGGTCGAGCCTGGAAACGTCTCTTCACATAAACATTCTGGAACTAAGAGCAATCTACAATGCTCTAAGCCAGGCAGAACCTCTGCTTCAAGGAAAACCGGTGTTGATCCAGTCGGACAACATCACAGCAGTCGCCCATGTAAACAGACAGGGCGGCACAAGAAGCAGGAGTGCAATGGCAGAAGCTGCAAGGATTCTTCGCTGGGCAGAGAATCATGTGATAGCACTGTCAGCAGTGTTCATCCCGGGAGTGGACAACTGGGAAGCAGACTTCCTCAGCAGACACGACCTTCACCCGGGAGAGTGGGGACTTCATCCAGAAGTTTTCCACATGCTTGTAACCCGTTGGGAAAGACCAATGGTGGACATGATGGCGTCTCGCCTCAACAAAAAACTGGACAGGTATTGCGCCAGGTCAAGAGACCCGCAGGCAATAGCTGTGGACGCGCTGGTAACGCCTTGGGTGTACCAGTCGGTGTATGTGTTTCCTCCTCTGCCTCTCATACCAAAAGTATTGAGAATTATACGGCAAAGAGGCGTAAGAACGATACTAGTGGTTCCGGATTGGCCAAGAAGGACTTGGTACCCGGAACTTCAAGAGATAATCACGGAGGATCCGTGGCCTCTACCTCTGAGAAGGGACTTGCTTCAGCAGGGTCCCTGTCTGTTTCAAGACTTACCGCGGCTGCGTTTGACGGCATGGCGGTTGAACGCCGGATCCTAAAGGAAAAAGGCATGCCGGAAGAAGTCATTCCTACCTTGATTAAAGCAAGGAAGGAAGTAACCGCGCAACATTATCACCGCATTTGGCGAAAATATGTTGCGTGGTGCGAGGATCGGAGTGCTCCGACGGAGGAATTTCAACTGGGTCGATTCCTACATTTCCTGCAATCAGGATTGTCTATGGGTCTCAAATTGGGATCTATTAAGGTTCAAATTTCGGCCCTGTCGATTTTCTTCCAGAAAGAATTGGTTTCAGTTCCTGAAGTCCAGTCCTTTGTTAAGGGAGTACTGCATATACAGCCCCCTGTGGTGCCTCCAGTGGCACCGTGGGATCTCAATGTTGTTTTGGACTTTCTCAAATCTCATTGGTTTGAACCACTAAAAAATGTGGATTTGAAATATCTCACATGGAAAGTGACCATGCTACTAGCCCTGGCTTCGGCCAGGAGAGTGTCAGAACTGGCAGCTTTATCTTACAAAAGCCCATATCTGATTTTCCATTCGGACAGGGCAGAACTGCGGACTCGTCCACATTTTCTCCCTAAGGTGGTGTCAGCATTTCATCTGAACCAGCCTATTGTAGTGCCTGCGGCTACAAGCGACTTGGAGGACTCCAAGTTGTTGGACGTTGTCAGAGCTTTAAAAATATACATTTCAAGGACAGCTGGAGTCAGGAAATCTGACTCACTGTTTATACTATATGCTCCCAACAAGTTGGGCGCTCCTGCGTCTAAGCAGACTATTGCTCGCTGGATTTGTAGTACGATTCAGCTTGCACATTCTGTGGCAGGCCTGCCACAGCCAAAATCGGTAAAAGCCCACTCCACAAGGAAGGTGGGTTCTTCTTGGGCGGCTGCCCGAGGGGTCTAGGCATTACAACTCTGCCGAGCGGCTACGTGGTCGGGGGAGAACACGTTTGTAAAATTCTACAAATTTGATACCCTGGCTAAGGAGGACCTGGAGTTCTCTCATTCGGTGCTGCAGAGTCATCCGCACTCTCCCGCCCGTTTGGGAGCTTTGGTATAATCCCCATGGTCCTTTCAGGAACCCCAGCATCCACTAGGACGATAGAGAAAATAAGAATTTACTTACCGATAATTCTATTTCTCGGAGTCCGTAGTGGATGCTGGGCGCCCATCCCAAGTGCGGATTATCTGCAATAATTGTACATAGTTATTGTTACCTAAATCGGGTTATTGTTGTAGGGAGCCATCTTTCAGAGGCTCCTCTGTTATCATACTGTTAACTGGGTTTAGATCACAGGTTGTACGGTGTGATTGGTGTGGCTGGTATGAGTCTTACCCGGGATTCATAAATCCTTCCTTATTGTGTACGCTCGTCCGGGCACAGTATCCTAACTGAGGCTTGGAGGAGGGTCATAGGGGGAGGAGCCAGTACACACCACCTGATCGTAAAGCTTTACTTTTTGTGCCCTGTCTCCTGCGGAGCCGCTATTCCCCATGGTCCTTTCAGGAACCCCATGGTCCTTTCAGGAACCCCAGCATCCACTACGGACTCCGAGAAATAGAATTATCGGTAAGTAAATTCTTATTATTACATTCAAAACGACACCTCCGGGGCTATATATTTTAGAATATTGAGAATTTTTTAACAGTAATTCCACCATCATAACCCACATGGGTTTGGGGATATTGTATTTAAATGATTTCATGCTATGTTGATTTGTCTTAATTATACTCCCGGGAGAATTGTTGTTATAATTTTATAAATTAATGTTTTCAACATTTGATTGTTGAGCGCAACTTGGTTCTTGTTGTATTTAGTGTATTTTCTAGGGACTGGCATTCCCTTTCCAAGTCGCTGCTGACAATCATATACACCACCATTCACTGAGCACACAGCTTATTTGTTTTTGTCGCCACATTCTGTGGTTGCGGTCATAGAAGGTGGACCTGGACTCCAAAAAGACCTTGGAGGTACATCTTCTTTGGGGAAGACCTAAATAAAATCGTGTCTGAACTGGCGGCTGCTAAGACTGCTTTTCTCCCAAATACTAATCCTTCTGCACAGAAGGCAAAAGGTACCACTTTTCGTTCATTTCGACCTCAAGGAAAAGCAAAAGGTCAGGCATACCCGAGACAATCTTGTGCTTCCAAATCCACTAAGCCCAAGGCAAAACAGTCCTGGGCGGCCCGTCAGCCTGCCTCTAAACAAGACAAGCCACATGACGGGGTGGGCCTACCTCTGGGGGACCCCAGGGTGGGAGGCCGACTTCTGCATTTCACCAAAGTCTGGTTAGTGACCACTTCAGACGCATGGGTGCGAGAAGTTGTCTCTCACGGGTACGCAGTCTCTTTCAAGAGACGTTCCCCTTCGCCAGCTTTGCACCACGGTCATCCCTTCAGATCCACTAAAGTCACAAACTCTGCAGCAGGTTGTGAGTTCCCTCCTGGATACAGGAGTGGTAGTGCCGGTGCCTTTGTCCCAAAGGGGCAGTGGTTACATACTCGACCCTGTTTCTACTCCCGAAACCCAATGGGTAATTCCGGCCTATATTCAACCTCAAATTACTAAACAAGTTTGTGACAGTGTCCAAGTTGTGAATGGAGACGCTGTGGTTAATTGTGCTGGCGATGGAACCTGGAGAAATATAATATGGTATCCCTGGACATTCAGGATGCGTACCTGCATATACCTATTGCCAAGTCACATCAGCAGTATCTGCGGTTTGCTATTGGCAACCTACACTATCAGTTCCAGGCTCTGCCATTTGGACTGGCTACGGCTACTCGGATCTTCACCAAGGTCATGGCCGTAATGACGGCACATCTCCGTCGCCAAGGAGTCAGGATCCTGCCGTATCTGGATGACTTGCTGATCCTGGCAAACTCCCACAATGTCCTCATCGGTCATCTACAACTGACGGTAAGCTTCCTACAAGCCTAAAGGTGGCTCATCAATTGGAAGAAATCCTTGCTGGTCCCAGCTCAGAGTATGGTGCACCTGGGCGCACTCCTGGACACACACATTCAGCATCTGTTCCTGTCTCCGGAGAAAGTCTTGAAGCTTCAGGACAGGATAAGATGCTTCCTCTGTTGCCCCAGAGTGTCGATACACTCGGCGATGCAAGTACTTTGCCTGATGGTGTTGGCATACGACATGGTAGAGTACGCTCAATTTAATTCCCGCCCTCTGTAGAGGTTAATCCATACCCAAATGGGACGGCCTACCTCATCGGATCAGATCTCACATGATTATCTTGACTCCGGAGGTTCGTCATTCGCTGACCTGGTGGCTCCAGGACCAGCAATTGAGCAGGGGCCATCCCTTCTGGATCCCCGACTGGGTCCTGCTGATGACGGACGCCAGCCTCATGGCAATGTTGGAAGTGTCAAAAATCCTTCAATGGGCAGAACGCCATCTGCTAGCAATATCGGCAGTGTTCATTCCGGGGGTCCTAAACTGGGAAGCGGACTTCCTCAGTCGCCAGGACGTACACGCCAGAGAGTGGAGTCTTCATCTGGAAGTCTTTCAACTCCTAGTGGACACGTGGGGCCTACCAGGTGTAGACCTGATGGCGTCTCGACACAATCACAAAATTCCAGTATTTGGATCACAGACCAGGGATCCTCAAGCAGCGTTCGTGGATGAACTAGCCACTCCATGGAACTTTCGGCTGCCTTACGTGTTCCCTCCAGTGTCACTCCTGCCCAGTGTTCTGCGGAAGTTCAAGTAAGAAGGAGGAATACTACTTCTAGTCGCTCCGGCGTGGCCCAGACGGCATTGATTCTCAGACCTGCAGGGTCTATCGACAGAGCGCCCTCTTCTACTTCCTCAATGACCAGACCTCCTCGTACAGGGCCCTTGTCTCTATCCAGACTTGGCCAGACTGGCTTTGACGGCGTGGCTCTTGAAGCATCACTCCTGAGAGCCAAAGGATTCTCTGAGGCGGTCATTCAAACTATGTTGAAAGCCCGTAAGCCGACGTCTGCTCGGATCTATTATAGGGTCTGGAATTCTTACTTCACCTGGTGTGTTGATAAGAACTATGATGCGTACAGATTCAAAACATCAAGAATCCTGGCTTTCCTGCAACAAGGCCTGGACTTAGGCCTTCCTCAAGGTTCACATATCTGCCTTGTCGGTGTGATTTCAGAGAAAAATTGCGTCTATACCTGACGTTCATACATTCACTCAGGGTGTGTTAAGGATTCAGCCTCCCTATGTCCCTCCTGTGGCTACATGGGATCTGTCTGTTGTGTCTGTCTGAATGCCCTGCAAGAGTCTCCATTTGAACCTCTTGAGTTAGTGGACCTTAAATGGCTCACAGTCAAGGTCCTGTTTCTGCTGGCTATTGCCTCTGCTAGAAAGGTGTCGGACTTAGGTGCTTTGTCCTGTCGTCCACCCTTTCTAATATTCCATCGTGACTGGGCAGTTCTGAGAACTCGCACAGGTTACTTACCTAAAGTGGTGTCATCTTTTCACCCTAACCAAGAGATTGTGGTTCCGGCCTTTATTTCTTCTGACTTGTCCCCCAAAGAGCGGTCTTTGGATGTCTGTATATATGTGGAGAGGACTGCCTCTATCAGGAGGTCAGATACCCTTTTTGTTGCTGGCCTGCGAATAAGCAAACCTTGGCCACATGGATTAGAATGGTGATTGCACAAGCTTATGCACAGGCTGGACTCCCAGCTCCTGCTGCTATTAAAGCCTATTCTACTCGGTCTGTTAGACCTTCTTGGGTGGCTCGCCGTGGTACGTCCACAGAACAATTGTGCAAGGCGGCTACGTGGTCCTCAGTGAACACGTTCATTAGGTTCTATGCCTTTGATACTTCCACCTCCCAGGATGCTTCCTTTGGACGTCAGGTTCTCATACCCTCTAAGGTGCGTCCCCTCCCTTGAGGCACTGCTTTACGAGATCACCCGGTGTTTTCCCTGTAGAACACAGTGCACCCTGCGCCAGAAAAGGAGAGTTATAGTAGTCTTACCATGGTTAACTCTCTTTCTGTCGAGGTACACTGGGTTCCACAGGGCGCCGACCCTGACGCACCTAGCTTCTATGGGTTTGTATGGCATTCGCCGCTGGTCCCTTCTCCCGTCGTGAGAATGTGCTTCTATGTGACTAACATCTGCCTTCATTCTTACCTGCTCCTACATTGGACTGGTTAACAAAAATTAGCTCACAGTGCCTGGAGGCGGGGTTACAGAGGAGGCCCCAATGCATCCTGGGACAGCCTAAAGCTGTAGCCTGTTGGTGCCTCTGGATCAAGATCCACTCTACACCCGATGTTTTCCCTGTGGAACCCAGTGTACCTCGCAGAAAGAGTTAACCATGGTACATCTACCATAACTCACCTTTTCTGTCCTTACACATTTGGTTGCATGGATATATACACAAGGGACGGAGTTTGTAGCAGCATTTACATAAACTTATAGATGGGCAACTGCGAACATAGTTGATTTTACATGTGACTCAGAATCAGCCCCACAGGCTCTTACTTAGTTTTTTTGCAGGGAATATACTGCATGTAGACAACAAACACTGATCAGCTTTATTTTTACACTCACAGGGGGGAATTCAGTTGGGCACAAGGTTTAGCGATACAAAAAAACACTCACACATGCTTACAAACATTCACACACACTTACACATATTACTACACTCACCGTATCTCCGTATCTCATTTTCTGACCTCTAATTTAATAGCAAAACACTGCAGCTGCGGGAATAAGCCTCTGCCACAGGTTTTTTTTTTATTTCCTGCCCTCAAGTGAATTCCCCCTTAAGGGGTAAAGTGGGGTTTTGTAACCCTTGCACATTGCTATCAACTTGAAGCACCAAGTCACTGATCTCAGTTTTTGAGATGCATTTTTACATAACTGAGAATGTTATCTTCTGTCCTTTTGTTAGATACAGGTTATGCAAGAAAATTCCAGGTGTTGTCATGACATAAGGTGCTATTGTAATATAACATGCTATTGTAATATAAGTTTTCAACTGAGTATTTCCAGATTAAGTTGAATAGGCATTAATGGAGGTGAATTATTATCAAGGACTTGGCACAAATAATTTGAATATTAATAATTTGTGTCGTCTTTCTTGTACAGGACCAGTTTTGATGAAAGCCAACACTACAACCTCCTGCAGTTCCAGGAAGGATAGCACTTACACCACTGGTCAGTCCCACCGATCCCGACATCGCTGGAGTAATATCAGTAGCCTGAGCACAGACAGTGGTATAGTTGGTGTTAACGATGAAAAAGAAGATTGTGAAGGTAGCACAAGACCTATAAAGCCAGGAGAAGTGGAGAGGGTAGACAGTGGCATTGGAGATGCACTTTCCAGGAGGTGGAGAGCTAGAGTAGCTGAAACTGCCACTTCTCTGGAAGCATGGGAGGCACACCGCCCATGCACCGACTGTGGGGAGGGAAATTCTGCAATGGATGCTGAGAGCAGGGGCAAGAGGAGAGAGACTTTGTGTATGAAATGCGTCACTCGTAGGATAGAACGTAAGGAAGCCGTTCTGGAATTTGTTAACACGGAATCGAGTTATGGGGAGGACCTGCGGATAATAAAAGAGGAATTCTACATTCCTATGCAAACTGCAGGACTGCTGACGCTGGAACAGCTGGCTGTTGTGTTCAGCAACATACAGGAACTCATCGATCTCAATGAGAAGTTCCTTGAGGTTCTACAGGAGGAAATTGACCAAGCGTTCGACCAGGTATATAGGAATTAGACAAGATAATAAATGCATTACTAGTTCTAGAGTGCAATTTACTACCACGTCTTAGGAACACAAATTTAATTTCTCATGAAAATGTACCTTTAAAATATTTTCATTAAACCAAAACTGTGTAAAAGCTAATCAATGAGGGGCCTATGTATTAATAATCACGGCACTGCCACAGTTTTCACCAATCTGTTTAATAAAAATATCCTGCTATGCACTAAGTGAAATGCGTAGGAACAGAGGTAGTGATAACTGCAGTCCCTGCAAGTTACTTCCCTGGTATTTTGGAGGAGTTTTTCATGTTTCCGGTTTTGGAGCCGGACAGGGTCTACAGGCGGGGTATCAAAAGAACTCACTCTTGCTACTATGCCTCCATAGTAAAGCAGTTCTGTGCAATCTCCTGCATTAGACTGTTAGTACATAGCAGGAATACATAAAAGTATGCAGAAACTGCAGATTCTACAGTATTTTATGAAAAAAAAAAAAAAACCTTTAGAAATAGGCCCCTATCGATTTTATGTTATTTGCAGGGAAATTTACCTCTGCTTCGTTATTGCTACATTTTATAGAATTGCCCCCCAATTAAAGCCATAAGAGAACATGTGTGTCCCTGAAATGTGTTATAATGGGTACTCTCCCTGTTGAGGATTAAGGGGGTCAGCAGATAACCTTTATTGTGGAACTCACCAGACCACTGCAGAAAGAAAACTGGGAACCAGCTAATGTGTTTTACAGCAGTGGAAATTAAGCATAAAATAGGCAAGGAAATTACTAATGAACAAAATGTCCTTATGAAACGTTATCTGTATTCCATATACTGCAGCAAAGATATATTTTTATTTTAGATTTTCATTAGAAATGCTGACATTATTACAGATGTTACTTAAACAGTACAGTTGTTATTATTATGCCATGGATTAGGGTATAGAAGATGCACTGACCATAAGACAGTCTGGTAATGGGGTAATTCAGATAAATCACTTTGTGTATTATCTCTATGCCCGTAGGGAGATGAGGACCTGATGACTGTCTGCATTGGTGAAATCTTCTTGGAGTTTGTGAACATGTTGCCGGAGTTCCAAACCTACTGTCTCCAGCAACCAACCTCAGTGGGGACACTCAACGCTCTGGAGAAAGAGAAGGAGCTTCTGAGGTGAGGCGAGGCTTAAACAGTATTAGTGATAACAGTGACAAATGTTCCATCATGGTCCACAGCTTTCTTTTCCTTTACCATCCTTTACCTGTGAGTCCCTCCATTTACAGGGTGCGGTCTAGAAAGTAAAATACACTGCTCAAAAAAATAAAGGGAACACTCAAATAACACATCCTAGATCTGAATGAATTAAATATTCTTATTAAATACTTTGTTCTTTACATAGTTGAATGTGCTGACAACAAACTCACACAAAAATTATCAATGGAAATCAAATTTATTAACCCATGGACGTCTGGATTTGGTGTCACACTCAAAATGAAAGTGGAAAAACACACTACAGGCTGAACCAACTTTGATGTAATGTCCTTAAAACAAGTCAAAATGAGGCTCAGTAGTGTGTGTGGCTTCCACGTGCCTGTATGACCTCCCTACAATGCCTGGGCATGCTCCTGATGAGGTGGCGGATGGTCTCCTGAGGGATCTCCTCCCAGACCTGGACATCCGCCAACTCCTGGACAGACTGTGGTGCAACGTGGCATTGGTGGATGGAGAGAGACATGATGTCCCAGATGTGCTCAATTGGATTCAGGTCTGGGGAATGGGCGGGCCAGTCCATAGCATCAATGCCTTTGTTTTGCAGGAACTGCTGACACACTCCAGCCACATGAGATCTAGCATTGTCTTGCATTAGGAGGAACCCAGGGCCAACCGCACAAGCATATGGTCTCACAAGGGGTCTGAGGATCTCATCTCGGTACCTAATGGCAGTCAGGCTACCTCTGGCGAGCACATGGAGGGCTGTGCGGCCCCCCAAAGAAATGCCACCCCACACCATTACTGACCCACTGCCAAAACGGTCATGCTGGAGGATGTTGCAGGCAGCAGAACGTTCTCCTTGGCGTCTCCAGACTCTGTCACGTCTGTCACATGTGCTCAGTGAGAACCTGCTTTCATCTGTGAAGAGCACAGGGCGCCAGTGGCGAATTTGCCAATCTTGGTGTTCTCTGGCAAATGCCAAACGTCCTGCACGGTGTTGAGCTGTAAGCACAACCCCCACCTGTGGACGTCGGGCCCTCATACCACCCTCATAGAGTCTATTTCTGATCGTTTGAGTAGACACATGCACATTTGTGGCTTGCTGGAGGTCATTTTACAGGGCTCTGGCAGTGCTCCTCCTGTTCCTCCTTGCACAAAGGCGGAGGTAGCGGTCCTGCTGCTGGGTTGTTGCCCTCCTACGGCCTCCTCCACGTCTCCTGATGTACTGGCCTGTCTCCTGGTAGCGCCTCCATGCTCTGGACACAGCAAACGTTCTTGCCACAGCTCGCATTGATGTGCCATCCTGGATGAGCTGCACTACCTGAGCCACTTGTGTGGGTTGTAGGGAGGTCATACAGGCATGTGGAGGCCACACACACTACTGAGCCTCATTTTGACTTGTTTTAAGGACATTACATCAAAGTTGGATCAGCCTGTAGTGTGTTTTTCCACTTTAATTTTGAGTGTGACTCCAAATCCAGACCTCCATGGGTTAATAAATTTGATTTCTGCTGCGGGGTACACTGGGCTCCACAAGTCTGGACAATGGGGTGTAGAGTAGGATCTTGATCCGAGGCACCCACAGACTCAAAGCTTTGACTGTTCCCAGAATGCACAACGCCGCCTCCTATATCACCCCGCCTCCCAGCACAGGAGCTCAGTTTGTCAGTTGGTGCTGCAGTAAGCAGGCACTTAACAGAGGGGCTGCTCCAAGCAGCCCTGAGAAAAGTTTTTTATGAGGTAAAAAGTGAAGACTTCAAGGGCAGCAGCGGTGGTAAATGTTTTGTGACATTCACTGCTGCAGCTCCAGCTCTCCCCAGCGGCGCTGTACACTCCCGAACCCTGGTTGCCGGGTACCTACTGCGGAGGCTCTGGTTTTCTTCATGTTAGACACACACGACTGGGGCACTCCAGGATCGCGTGGCCGTGCTTTGGGAGGTGGTAAGTGGGTTCCGCTCGCGGGACCCGGTCTTTATCGCGATCCAGCGCGGTCAGTGGGAGGCGGGCCGCGCGCGCTGGCAGTGGACACTGTGGCAGTACAGACGATCCCACTAGATCACCAGGGCATGGGCGCAGGTCGGGTTTTCTCTCTAAACCACTTCTTATATCGCCCACAGTACCCGGTGGTTTTGCCAGCAAGGGGGATAAGGCTTAGACCTGAAGTCCCTCCCCCAGCCCCAGGGCGCCATTTCCAGCAAATGTTCTCGCCCTGGAGCTGCATATCTGTCTTTTCCTCACTCCCAGTCAGTGTCTGCGACGCCATTACTCCTCAGCTCACTGTTCCTGGGACTGCTTGGGCAAATCCTCCTATGTACAGCCGCCTGGTTGTCAGCGCTGTGCCTTTACATGACACTTAAGTATTCTGCCTGCCTTTTTAGACAGTGATAGTTAAGAAGAGTGCATTTAGTCAGGGTTTTATAGTACAATTACCCTGTGATATACATCCACTTCTTACTGTGTACTGTTATATCTACTGTTATATAGCTGTGTAAGCTAGTCCAGTGCAGTATTATTGTCTGTAATAACCTCTGCATTGTACAAACTGTGACCTTCTGTGTGTGCATTTGATAGCTGAGTGTTGTCCATCTCGTGTCTTTCACTCAACTTGCTATCCCTATATTCTATAACCTGAGGGAGCTTGGTGCGTCAGGTGTTATCTAATATAGGATTTTCACAAAGATATACTGTATTACGTATTTTTCGCTGTGATTTGGTCACCATATCTCTCCTTTATCTCTGCTAGTGCTGACTACACTGCGCAGGGGTTTGGGATATTGTGCTGCTGATAATTGTACTGTGTTACCTCATACTGCAAGTTATATCATGTCTGCTTCTGAGGGTAACGGTTCTGGGGCGGAACACACTGCTGGTGTTGCTGAAGCCACAGGCACATATGAGGAGAATATAGCAGCTGTGGGCTCTGGTTCTGGGGGCTCCTTGCCCCCCAGTGGGACTGTGGCAACGGAGGCACATACTGACCCACTGTGGGACGCTTTTCCACGCTTCTGCATATGCTAGTTCATAAACTAACACCCCCTATGGGACCCCCAATGCCAGTACAACCGTATGTGGGCCCTGCAGCTAACCCGCCGTGGGCGGACGATTTATCTGCTCAATTAAAGAAGTTGAACCAGTCCTTGACTACTAAAAAGTATGACCAACGCTGGGCTTAGTCCAAGAGGTCCTCTAAGCGAGCGCTCGTCTCCTCACAATCCACTGCTGTCACTGACACCTCGTCTGATGAGGACGGCACTTACACTGACCCCACAGGTTCTGACTCAGATATGGCTGATGGGGAGGGTAGTTCACATGTGGATGTTCCTGACCTTTTGGAGGCTATTAAATTAATTCTGCAGATTACGGATGATCCCGAGCCATCCGTGCTTCCTAAGAAACCAGATAGGTTCAAGCGTCAGAAGGTGGTTAAACAGGTTTTACCTCACTCTGATCACCTAGTGGATATACGTCAGGAACCCTGCGAAAACCTGGGTACGAAGTTTGTGCCTCAAAAGAGGGTGCTGGCTCGCTATCCCCTCGCGCCAGAGCTGTCTAACATTTGAGAAACACCTCCTCCAGTGGACTCACATGTGGCTAGGATGGTGGTTTCCTCAGCTCTACCTGTCACTACCGTCACGTCTCTGAAAGAGCCTACGGATAAACGTGTGGAGGGTTGTCTAAAAGCGATTTACACCCTCACGGGTGCTGCACAAAGGCCTACTATTGCAGCTTCATGGGCTGCTGAGGCTATTGAAGCATGGGCCTTGGAGTTAGAAGCTGAAATCTCCTCTGACCATGCTAGACAATGCTTGTCATATATTGTCACAGCTTCTCGATATATTAAAGAGGCGGCTTCTGATGCCGGTATCCTGGCAGCCAAGGCCTCTACTACGTCAGTCCTGGCTCGACGGATATTGTGGCTGAGATCCTGGTCTGTGGATCTGGACTCTAGAAAAACCCAGGAGGTACTCCCTTTCAAGGGAGATATTCTGTTTGGGGAGGACTTAAATAAGATAGTGGCTGACTTGGCTACTGCCAAAACTTCCTGTCTACCTAATACCGCTCCTTCTGTGTCGAAGGCTAAAGGTACGTCCTTTCGACCCTTTCGTCCTTCAGGTAAAGCAAAAGGTCAGGTGTACCATAAGCAGGCCCGCACTTCCAAACCTGGTAAGCCGAAGCCCAAAAGAGCCTGGGCTGCCCGTCAGCCAGCTGCCAAGACGATAAGCCTGCCGCATGATGGGGCGGGCCTCCCCCTGGGGGATCACAGGGTGGGAGGCCGGCTTCTAGGGTATACCCAGGAATGGTTGAAGACCACTTCAGATGCCTGGGTACGGGAAGTCGTCACTCGAGGTTACGCCATTGCCTTCAAAAACCGTCCCCCTCATCGATTTTGCCAGACAGACGTCCCTTTGGACCGGACAAATGCAAAAACTCTACACTCTGTGGTACAGACCCTCCTGGATACAGGAGTCGTAGTACAGGTGCCTCTTGCTCAGAGGGGCCGCGGGTACTATTCTCCGCTGTTTCTAGTCCCGAAACCGAATGGGTCCTCCCGGCCCATTCTCAACCTCAAGGCATTGAACAGGTTTGTGAAGATTTCCAAGTTCCGTATGGAAACCCTTCGCTCTATAGTTCTGGCCTTGGAACCTGGGGACTACATGGTCTCCTTGGACATACAGGATGCTGACCTGCATATTCCTATAGCAGTGTCACATCAACAATACCTGAGGTTTGCTATTGGCAACATCCATTATCAGTTTCGGGCGTTACCTTTTTGGTTTAACAGCGGCTCAGCGAGTCTTCACCAAAGTTATGGCGGTGATGACGGTGGTACTCCACCGTCAAGGGGTCAGGATACTGCCATATCTGGACGACTTGTTAATCCTTGCAAATTCCCCAGATCTTCTCCTGTGTCATCTGGATTAGACGGACCGGTTTCTAAAAGCCCACGGGTGGCTCATCAACTAGAAGAAATCCTCCCTGGTCCCTGCTCAGAGCATGGTGCACCTGGGAGCGCTGTTAGACACTCACAACCAGAGGTTGTTCTTGTCTCAGGAGAAAGTACTGAAGCTTCAGGAGAGGATTTGTTGCTTCCTTTCTCGTCCGCAAGTGTCGATACATTCGGCTATGCAGGTGCTGGGCCTCATGGTGTCAGCATTCGACATGGTGGAGTATGCTCAATTCCATTCTCGTCCCCTCCAGAAGCTGATTCTAGCCAAGTGGGACGGCCTGCCTCACCGGATCAGGTCTCACATGATCTCATTGACTCCGGAGGTCCGTCTGTCGCTGCTCTGGTGGCTCCAGGACCAACAATTGTGCAGGGGCCGTCCCTTCTGGATATCCAACTGGGTCCTGTTGACGACAGATGCCAGTCTAAGAGGTTGGGGCGCGGTGCTGGAGCAGCACACCTTACAGGGTCGGTGGACCAAGGAGGAATCTCTCCTCTCGATCAACATTCTTGAGTTGCGGGCGGTCTTCAATGTGATGAACCTGGCCCATCATTTAATTCAGAACCGTCCTGTTCAAGTACAGTCGGACAACGCCACCACAGTGGCTTACATAAATCATCAAGGCGGCACTCGAAGCCGTTTGGCAATGAAGGAAGCCTCACGAATTCTAGAGTGGGCAGAACGCCATCTACCGGCAATATCGGCAATATTCATTCCGGGAGTCCTGAATTGGGAAGCGGACTTTCTCAGTCGTCAGGACGTGCATGCCGGCGAGTGGGGCCTCCATCCAGAAGTGTTTCAACTCCTCGTGGAAAGGTGGGGTCTTCCAGATGTGGATCTGATGGCGTCTCGACACAATCACAAGGTTCCGGTCTTCGGAGCAAGGACAAGGGATCCTCAAGCAGCATTCGTGGATGCGCTGGCGGTGCCGTGGAGGTTTCTGCTGCCGTACGTGTTCCCTCCGGTGTCACTTCTGCCCAGGGTAATTCGGAAGTTCAAGCAAGAAAAAGGAAATCTGCTTCTCATAGCTCCGGCGTGGCCCAGACGGCACTGGTTCTCAGACCTGCAAGGCCTATCGTCAGAGCGCCCACTTCTACTTCCACAACGCCCAGACCTCCTCATTCAGGGCCCTTGTGTCTACCAGGACCTAGCCCGGCTATCTTTGACGGCGTGGCTCTTGAAGCTTCCGTCTTGAGGGCTAAGGGTTTTTATGAAGAGGTCATTAAAACTATGTTGCGGGCCCGGAAACCGGCTTCTGCTCGGATTTACCATAGGGTCTGGCATTCATACTTTGTTTGGTGCGCATCTAACAATTATGACGCTTCCAAGTTTAGTACAGCCAAACTTTTGGCTTTTCTGCAGCAGGGCCTAGATTTAGGCCTGCGTCTGGCCTCCCTCAAGGTTCATATTACTGCCTTGTCGGTGTGGTTTCAGAGAAAAATTGCGACTTTACCTGATGTTCATACTTTCACTCAGGGTGTGTTGCATATCCAACCTCCCTATGTCCCGCCTGTGGCTCCTTGGTACTTGTCGGTGGTTTTGGAGGCGTTGCAGGAGCCTCCATTTGGACCTCTTGGTTCAGCTGACCTTAAGTGGCTTTCCCTTAAGGTGGTGTTCTTGCTGGCTATTGCCTCTGCTAGAAGAGTGTCGGATCTGGGTGCCTTGTCTTGTAGTTCCCCATATCTGATTTTTCACCATGACCGGGCGGTTCTTAGGACTCGTCCCGGATATTTACCTAAGGTGGTTTCTTCGTTCCACCTTAATCAGGAGATTGTGGTTCCAGCCTTTGTCTCTCCTGAGCGGTCTTTGGATGTGGTACAGGCTCTCCGTATCTATGTGAAGAGAACTGCTTCTATTCAAAAATCTGATTCTCTCTTTGTTTTGTTTGGATTTCACAAACGTGGCTGGCCTGCTCACAAGCAGACCCTGGCCAGATGGATTAGAATGGTGATTGCACATGCTTATGTGAAGGCTGGTCTGTCAGCTCCTGCTCACATTACGGCCCATTCTACTCGGTCTGTTGGACCTTCTTGGGCGGCCCACCGTGGTGCGACCCTTGATCAATTGTGCAAGGCGGCTACGTGGTCCTCCGGGAACACGTTCATAAGGTTCTATGCCTTCGATACTGCCGCTTCCCAGGATGCTTCCTTTGGACGCCGGGTTCTTGTGCCCGCTACAGTGTGTCTCCTCCCATAAGGAACTGCTTTAGGACATCCCCATTGTCCAGACTTGTGGAGCCCAGTGTACCCCGCAGCAGAAAACGAGTTTTATGGTAAGAACTTACCTTTGTTAAAACTCTTTCTGCGAGGTACACTGGGATCCACAAGGCGCCCACCTTGACGCACTTAGCTTCTTTGGGTTGATATGCCATTAGCCGCTGACACTTCTCTTGTCATGAGAGTATGGTATATGTGGCTACTAACCGTTGTCGTCTCTTTTCCTACTACTGCATTGGGCTGGTTAACTAAAACTGAGCTCCTGTGCTGGGAGGCGGGGTGATATAGGAGGCAGCGCTGTGCATTCTGGGAACAGTCAAAGCTTTGAATCTGTTGGTGCCTCGGATCAAGATCATACTCTACACCCCATTGTCCAGACTTGTGGAGCCCAGTGTACCTCGCAGAAAGAGTTTTAACAAAGGTAAGTTCTTACCATAAAACTCGTTTTCCATTGATAATTTTTGTGTTATTTTGTTGTCAGCACATTCAACTATGTAAAGAACAAAGTATTTAATAAGAATATTTCATTAATTTAGATCTAGGATGTGTTATTTGAGTGTTCCCTTTATTTTTTTGAGCAGTGTATATAGACCATAATGAGATAAATATTATAGGGTTGGACAATCCAGGCATTGATACGAGGGAACAGGAACAGGGAGGAATGAGAACCTGGAACACTTTACTACTTTAATTATTAGACTCTATGTATCTGACAAAGGCTAGCTGGAAAAAAATGTGTTTACAGATTTCAGATTTTGCAAGTGTAATAAACTATTAATGATGTAGTGGAAAAATAATACTTTGAAATATCATAATTGAGATGAACGGGTTGTGCCGCTCAGCATGCCCCTATCTTTCAGCCATGACTGTCAATGGCAGACCGGCAACTTCTGTATTCTAACGTGAAATCACAGTGGTCACCCCGGGTCTTCTTCTAGGGTGGGAGGCCTTGGTCAGTTATCCCATGTAAAGCATTTCTAAGCTGGATCCAGTAGTAACTGCTGCTACACTAATAGTTGCTTTGGATAGTTATTAGTAAGAATAAGATTTAATACTATCCTGTTTTTGTCCATATTATTTCCATAGTTCTTATATTAAAATAAATATTTGGTATCTCTGTGCTCAGAAGAACTAGACAAATGCATTTCTGGGTAATTTTCTGTGGATCACTGTAAATATATAACCATGGGAAACATCATGGAATTTGGTTTTGTCTTCCTCAGATAATGACATTTACAGTTCCATCAATTTTAGTAAATTTCCATGCAAAAGATTTAAATGTCCTCAACTTCACAATCTAAAATGTAATTGCATCAAAAATAAAAAGTAATTGCTGAAATAAAATACATGAAAATGAGCCAGGTCTTGGAGGCGCAGGGACATGGGCCCAGCATCTATTGCTTATGGCCTATAAACTCCTTCCCTTGTGTCCATCCGTGTGGCTGAATGTGCAAGGAATATGGCTGGTGCAGTTTCTCAGTCTGACCACTGCCTCCTGTGCTCGCGTATGTAAACGAAGCTGCTTGTATTGACACGCCTGTGACATACCTCCCAACTTTGCATCTTCATAAAGAAGAAAAAGGGTGTGGCCTAAGCAAAGGGGTGTGGCTTCGCGGAGGACCCGCGATCACGAGCCACGCCCCATTTTCATCACTGAGGGGGCATGCCCAGCGCTCTGTGAGCCGCTGGCATGCCCCCTCTACCTCTGACTCTAGTGAATAGACGATGTGCGCATGCGCACAGCGTCTATTCACCACTGCCCTGCTAAGCAGGGCAGCGCGTGCAGGAGCCTCCCAACTGCCCCCCCCCCCCCCCACCCCACCGCGGCACACTGCGGCCCGTGGGTGGGACAGCGGGACAGTCCCCAAAAACGGGACTGTCCCGCGAAAATTGGGACTGTTGAGAGGTATGCTGTGACACTCCCATAACATGGCCACTTTTTGCATGCACTGCTAGCCTCATCCCAGTCGATGCCTCCATTTTTCCACCACCTTTCAGATACTGTTTCAATCGGTCGCAGTGGCATCTTTGTGCATACAGTCTGTGTAATGCATGTGCCATAGTGTTGCCAGAATTTTTGGTGCATGCGCAGAATCAAATAATCAACTACGTGAGCATCGGCACTGCATGCGGATTGTCCGCGGCTATGTCTCAGGCTAATAGTACATAATGGAGATGTCTGCATTATATTTTGTGCTTCTTACTGCAGCAGTGCTAACCACACCTCCATCCCTACCCCCCATAACAACATCTGTGTGGAAATAGAATGTAAGATGTGCAAAGGCGTTGGGTATGGTATGTCGGTGGTGTTCAAGTCAAATTACTTTCTAATAAATATTTAAAATGCCAGCTCTAATATATACTGCGGACGCCAGGCGCATCTTATTACCATGTGCTATGAATGTGCGCTGTACGTCGCAAAACACTACATCCCATAAGAGAAAACAATACACCCACACATTATCTGAGTTCCAAAGTTCATTGATGTATATATTTGTTTTAAAAAGGATATGTATACAATATATCACATGTACAGTATATATATTTACATGGTTACAATTTACACAGTAAGCAGTTATTACAAACTAATTCATTACAGACACAGCCAGCATACAATTACCCTCTCTCTCAATGCACTTTATGCACTAATCGCTCCAGTTCTTCCATCTTTAGCTCTGCCTCAACACCAGCTAACAGCAGCAGAGTATCACCAACACACCATCTCGCTCAGGACCCAGGAGAAGAACAGGACAGGAAACTCTTCTGTGTGGGATCAGCTATACTCTGAGTCTGTTGGGGGTGTACAGATCTCTCTGTTATTGGTCTAGGGGAGGGAACTTTCTCATTCATGATGAGTCATTGGTCAGTGTGAGGGCTTTTGTTAAAGGTTGCTGGCCTTTGGTTTCCTGTCCACACATGCTCCTTTAAAAATCCTTTTGTTCCAGTAAAAGTGACTTCATATTCCTACAATTAATCATATCTACTCATGGCAATGTGCTACAACTTAATCACAGGCATCAAATTGACACACACATTCTCCCGGTCATCCTGACACCATGCATGACATGCCCATCTAGCTCCGCTCCATCAATACACATACATGAGGTTATATTCCATTATATAATTTGAAACCTTATGATGTCTGGTGCTTGATATGTTTAAATGTATGTGCTGTATGAAATATGTGTTGAATATATCTTTCTGGCATGTCTGTGTGAGTGCATATGTTATCATATATTGCTGTGCTCGCTGCGTGTATTTGCAAGCATAGCAACTCATAATGTGTGGGGTTTGTATGTTCTCTCTATGTAATATTTTTTACTTTGACAGTGGCCGGGATCCCGGCGGTCAGCATACTGACGCCAGGATCCCGGCGGTCAGCATACTGACACCAGGATCCCGGCCGCCGGAATGCCAGCAGGAGGGGCGAGTGCAATGAAACCCCTTGCAGGCTCGCTGCGCTCACCACGCTGCAAGCTCGGTGGCTCTATTCCCACTCTATGGGTGTCGTGGACACCCACGAGTGGGAATAGCCCCTGTTAGCTGGGATTACAGCTGTAGGTATTGTCAGTGGTCGGGATTCCGGTGTTGGTATCCTGACCATTGGGATCCCGACTACCGGCAATGTAACAGCATCCAGTGCAAAGACAGGTAAAAGAGGAACTGAAAATCTGTTTGTAGGTTTGATAAACAGAATGAAATCTACCTGCAGCACTTGAGTCTCACAACAGCCTAAAATTAACTGCTTGTGCTGGACTTTTTAAGGTACTTTAGATCTCTCTCTCTGGGTCCTCAGAGGGGTTTTTATAACCCTGCCAATCATTGCATGCTAGAGAAGGCTGAAGCAGTGGTTATACAAAGCTGAAGATGCTAGTACATTGTTGGATGTTAGATGATAACTAGATGCTTAAATCCAAAAAATGCAATCAGTCTGGGGTTAGTGCAACATCTTTAAATCCAAAAGCTGCCTCTCATTTTTGTTCAACATATTTTCCCAGATTATGTACATTTCTGAAATATTTCCATTAACTAACAGGCTTAATACATAATACGTTTGACTGTTTGCATTCTTTGGCACTCTCCTTCTCCAAATAACAGTCCAGTGCCCTCCAAAATAGCACAAGGGGAGAAAATACAATACCAAGCAATGGGTATGTGAAGTAAATGATCAAACAGAAGCAAAACCATTATACCAACGTCACAATATTCTAAGAACATTTTCATGTACCATGATGAAATGTTTTAATAACATTGAAATGTCGGTATAATGGTTTTGCTTCTGCTTGATCATTTACTTCAAGTCCTGCTGACTTGGATCTATATCTACACATATAATATATATATAATAGCAGGTTTCCGCCACCACCTGTTGATCACAAGAGGTACTGCAAAAACTGTTTCTTTTCTTTAAATCTCCAGTTGGGCTTTCAGACACCTACAATAAATTTTGTATGTCTCAAAATAATTCTCTCAGGGTAATTCAATTAATTGCTGAGTGCCTTTGCAAGAATTGAATTGTTAGTTGGTTAACCTAGCACACTTGTTATTGACATTACAGATGTTAAGTAGAATGCAGTCTGCAGAGTAGAATGTTGCATGTGTGTTTCTCCTGGGAAAACTTACGTATTCTTATTTCTAATTCCTTAATTTTAGAATTTTCCTGGATGTGTCTCAAAATGATAACACTGCTCTACGACGCATGAACCTCCGATCATTCCTCATGGCTCCTTTACAAAGAGTCACTAAGTACCCTCTCCTCCTGAGCCGGATACTCAAAAGTACAACAGAGTTTCACCCTGATCACAGCAGTTTGTGGGAAGCCAAAAGCCGAATTGAATCCCACTTAGAGCACATCAATATGAAAACTAAGCAGGAAGGGAACACATGGACGTTACGTTCCTTCCGCAGAGAGAGCAGGAAGAATAGGGAAGTGACCAACATTGAGATGAGAGAGATGGCAATCAAGCAAGTCAGCTGGCCAAGAGAGGAGACACGCTTCATTAAAGAAGGATCTCTGCAATTAGCACAACCTACAGATGGCCAATGGGTAAAGAAAGGTTGCAAGTCTCTAAAGTTCCAGAATGTACATGCTCTTCTGATGGTGAACATGAAGAAGATTTCTGATGGTGGTCCGGAAAGTAGCACTTCTGATAAAACAGTTAAAGATGCTGTTTTGGTGCTGATCAAAGACAAAAGTAATGGGAAATTTGTGATGCTCAGGGACCCCCTGAAACTTGGCCACTGTGTGGTGTCCACAGACCCAGAATGTGAAGATACATTTGAACTCTTGGAGATCAGAAGAGAAGGGTTTGTGTTTCGAGATAATGACAGTTCCCGAACTCAACATTGGTTCCAACAGATTAAAAATTACTCCAGTGATCTTGGATCCTGGAGGAAACGTCGCAATGCTCTCCCAAATATAATGATAAGCACAGTGCAAAATAGACCATGAAGGCGTCACATATAAAGGGTTGAAATTACCCCCAAGCATCTGCACAAATGTAGACCAATTACTGTACCAAGTTTATTTTAGCAAAACCAAGACTCTCGTAATCTTACCATAGTTTGAACAATTTTGCACAGGTTGTACAGAGATGGATCTCAGCTTGGAGTATTTTACTGTTTCTCATCCCTCTCTTCAGCCATCTTCCATAGGGCAATCTGCAAACCATGACCTACAGTATGGAAGAACTAGGGAATTCTTTTCTTGCTAAAGAAATGAAGAAAGGAATGAGAAACTGAGCTGCTGTCAGAATACTCTTTAGTATTAAAGGTTATAGCAGCTAGGTTTCCCGATGCAGAACCAAAACTAAAACCAACAACCCTCACAAGGTTTACTCATGTACTGGATAATTCTCATGTGATTCGCATAAATTATAACGTATTTATTGTCAATCAGGAGGCATCCATTTACAGTTTCTTTGCGGTTGAGTTCATGTTTGGGCATCTTTCACATGGCTTGTAAACCTATAGAGATATAACAGTTGTGCCCTTGCAGCATTGGGTGGAATACGAGATGATGTTGTTACTGCAGAACTAAGAAATGCACCCCCTGTTGGAGTGTCAGAGCAATGAGCAACTTCAGCTAATGCGGGCATATGCCACTAGTTCCAAGAAACCCAAAAAATCAGAGCACACTTTTTGAGACTTGCATTTCAACCACAACTGGTGTGCCATAGGTTGCTGAAGGCACCATGCCACAGCCAACAAATGGCTGCAGTAAAGTCACCCATCTGAAATCAGCCTCATTGTAATATATATATATATATATATATATATATATATATAAAGTCTTTTTTTATTGAATAAAATTTTAAATACATTTCAGTCATTTTTGACCTGTCAGATCAGCTGCAGTTTTCCATACTAGGTGTTCCAGCATCAGATTAAATGTAATACCAGATTTCAAAGAGATAGTGTGTGTTGGTTACTAGCCGGACAATAAAATGCAAATCGTGCAAAAGAATAGAATCAGAATCTCATTTAATAAAGTCACGGCAACTGTTGCTTTGCATGATCATCTTTATTTGTTGTTATTCTTATTAGAATACTGACTTTACTACACATATATTGGGTTAATAACACTAAGACAAGTGTTATAATGGCCCATTCATCATAGATCACATATGCAATGCAATCTGGGTGCAATATTAGCGCCCATGATTACATTGCAACATGCGATCACTATGGCTGAATGTATGATCCAGCAGCCGCAGAGACAGGGGCTCTGAAAGGAGACCATCCCCGCGATGTGCTGTAAGGGCTGCCGAGGCTTCTGAGCATGCATTGTCCCGCTGACCGCACATGCACACCTGCCATTTGCAGCGGAGTGTTCCTGGGGAACCCTGCCCGAACTATAGCCGTGATGTGTAGTGCCTAGGCTACAACGGACTACTGCCATATGAAGATGGTGGTTGTTGTGAAGATCGGCAGAGCTTCACATTCCGGATATTGGTAAATCAGGCAGCAACGCATAGAAACCTATGAGGATGCGGCTGCCGGCAGAAATGGATGGATTGCAGCAGGTATTGAAGATACCTGTGATCCCTCCTTCATACATTCAGGTGATACTTAGGGCAGTATCTTATTACCCACGTTACATTATTGCCGGTAATGAAATCGCCCATGGGTCTATCCTATTAGCCCCGATAAGATGGCATGAGCTGAGGCTTATCGTGGTTTATATGTACTGCACTGGGTACAGGCTCCTGACAGCTCCAGGTGCAGTGCTCCACCTAACCCCCCTCTCTCCCCCGGTCACATGACCACTACCCCGTCATGTGACCGCTGCCGGGGGGGGATGCAGGTCATGACGCTGCCCCGGCTTCCCCGCCGTGGCGCCCTCTCTGCAGTCCCAGCCTGACTTCTGACGATCAGGTCAGAAGTGCGCATGCCTCAGCGCCATAGTGTGCCGACGCATGGCTGACAGCTGACGGCTGCCGTTGCTTAGCGATCGCCTCTGCCTGACTGACAGGCAGAGGCGGTCGCTGGGTGGGAAGGGGCGGCACGGCGGAGTTTGGCCGCCGTTTTGTGGGTCCGGTCCGGCCAACGCAGGTGTGGCTGGACCAAGTGGCGGCGGGCCGCAGCGGCTGCTTGACGTCACACGCAGCCACTGCGACCCGGGCAGCGACGTGTAGCTCCCGGCCAGCACGCAAAAGCTGTGCTGGCCGGGAGCTACTCCTGAAGTGCAAAAGCATCGTCGATGTGCGATGCTTTTGTACTTCTGCGGGCCTGACATGCGGGGCGGACTAGCCCTGTGCTAGGCGTCCCCCCGCATGTCAGCATGCCTGATCGTAGCCCTGCAAAATTTTGCAGGGCTACGATCAGGTCTGAATTAGGCCCACAGAGACTAAAAAAAAAGGAGCTACTGTAAGCATTTGGCTTGTTTTTTTTTTTTTTTTTTAATGGAAACTAAAAGAGGCATTAATAATATGCTTGAGTAAACAGGTAAGTCTAGAGTTGGTTAATGAAAGTTTGTAGAGTGGAGTTCTCTTAACCTGTATCTGCTGAACAAGTGGTCGGGATCTCATATCAGGGGCGGATCCAGAAAAAAATGACAGGGGGGGCACCATGATAGGGGAAGGGGAGAATGTCTGTGGTACACGTTGCACTTGCACGCACTTTCGGCGCGAGTGCTCACAGAAAAGGGGGGTGGTCTCACTACAAGGGGCATAGCCTCACAAGATATGCCATCCCCATGAACCACACCCCTCATTATCGTCACTCTAGGAGGTACATACAAAAAACAAGGTCATTCCACTTACCTGATTGCCATGCTGTGGGTCTTTTGTCTCCTAGTCGACGATTGATCCTTCCGGATGACTGTTCCAAGTGATGGCGGTCTGGCTCCTCTCCACAGCCTGTGCATTATAGTCAGTTGTAAAAATAAAACTGAGATTTCCAGCTCACAGCACTCTCCCTTCAAAAACCACAGCACCCCCTCCCCCCACCAGTCCCTTCAATGTCCACACCACAGCACTCTCATGGCCCCTTCAATGTCTTCAGTACAATGCTCCCGCAACCACGGCGCCTTCAGTGTCCACTCCACAGAAGGCACTCTCCCACTTTGCGGCACCTTCCAAGGTAAAACACAGGTTTTTTAAGGGGGTTTCCATATAAGTACAGTATGTATAATATATAAATATATGGTTTGTGTGGCCCAGCATCACTTAATTAACTTATATACTTGCCGCAGTGCCTTTCCTGAGTGAACACACTCCAAACAAGATTGTCTGGAAGGGCAGCACTCACCAGACTCTCATAGCATAGTTTTTAAAAGTCCTTTAATCCAGATTAAAGGACTTTTACAAATACTGTATATATTTCTACTGTATAGAACAATCCAAAAACTGGTGGCACTCTCCAATAATTCAATCTGCTTCGGTACTCGAACATATAACATGTAAATGCCATCCAAGAACGGCACTCAGAGACAAATAATAGCCAAATATACTTCAAGTTGGCTATTATTTGTCTTCAAGTGCCGTTCCTGGATGGGATATATATATATATATATATATATATATATATATATAGTTGAGAGGGAGAATCTAGCAAGAAAAGGTCTTCCCTCCCAAGTTATTTCCACCATGGTCCAGGCCAGGAAGATGGTGATGTCGAAACATTATCATCGTATCTGGAAAAAGTATGTTTCCTGGTGTGAAAGTAGAAAGGTTCCTCTGGTGGAATTTAGAATTGGTCGTTTTCTACTTTTCCTGCAAGCAGGAGTGGATATGAGCCTACACCTAGGCTTCATCAAAGTCCAGATTTCGGCGCTCTCTATTTTCTTCCAGAAACAGCTTGCCATGTTGCCTGAAGTACAAACTTTCCTCAATGTGGTTCTGTCTTTTCTCCAATCGGATTGGTTCGAACCCTTACATAGGGTGGAGTTGAAATTTCTCACCTGGAAGACGGTGATGTTATTGGCATTGGCGTCAGCCCGGCATGTCTCTAAATTAGGAGCCTTGTCCTGCAAGAGTCCGTATTTGATTTTTCACGAAGATAGGGCGGAACTTTTGCCGAAGGTGGTGTCAGCTTTTCATGTGAATCAGCCTATTGTGGTTCCGGGGTTGACTGATGCTTCCGTTAGTCCTGAGTCCGTGGACGTGGTCAGGGCTCTGAAGATTTATGTCCAAAGGACGGCCCATTATCGGAAATCTGACTCACTGTTGTCCTTTATGATGCCTCCAAAATTGGCCAGCTTCTAAGCATTCTGTTGCTCGTTGGCTCTGGTTAACCATTCAACAGGCTTATACTTCGGCGGCTCTGCCTTTTCCGACGTCTATTCAGGCCCACTCAACAAGGTCAGTGGGCTCTTCCTGGGCGGCTGCCCGGGGTGTCTCGGCACTACAACTGTGCCGAGCTGCAACTTGGTCTGGTTCGACCACGTTTGTTAAATTCTATGGGTTCCATACCTTGGCCAAGGATGACCTTCAGTTTGGTCAGGCGCTTTTACAGGGGTCTCAGCACTCTCCCACCCGTTTGGGAGCTTTAGGACTTCGCCATGGTAATAAAGTACAAGACCCCAGTATCCACTAGGAACTAAGAGAAAATAGGAATTTAATACATACCGGTAAGTCCTTTTCTCCTAGGGGGTAATTCAGATGTGATCGCTCGCTTGCGTTTTTTTGCAGCGCTGCAATCAGGTCAGAACTGTGCATGCATATGTACCACAATGTGCAGGCGCGTCGCATGGGTACAAAGCGGATTGTTGCTGTGCGATGAGTTTTACGAAGAATCCTATCGCACAGCCGATCGCAAGGAGATTGACAGGAAGAAGGCGTTTGTGGGTGTCAACTGACTGTTTTGTGATTGGAAAAATGCAGGCGTGTCCAAGCGTTTGCAGGGCGGGTGTCTGACGTCAATTCCGGTCCCAGACAGGCTGAGTAAGTCCTGGGCAACTCAGAAACTGCAGAAGATCTTTTTGCACCGCTCGGACGTACATGCGATCACACACTTGCACAGCTAAAATACACTCCCCGGTGGGCGGGGATTATGCGAACGCAGGACTGCAAAAAACAGCTAGCAAGCGATCAGGTCTGAATTATCCCCCTAGTCTGTAGTGGATACTGACAAACCACAGATAATGAAGCACCATACAACTAGAATTAATTATATTAATTATTTAATCCCACAATACAAAAAACATACAAGTACACATATACACACACGACTGGTGTTAAAATATATAATATACAATATAAAATATAAAACACCATGGAACAATTGGTGATTTATTAGTAATCATCCATGATCACAGGATCTGTATTAAACACCATGAGAATATTCTCAATCCCAAGAGAGGTTTCAAATCAAATAATTAGTAATTAGTGAATCAATAATGCAGTTGGTTAGTAGGCAGTCAGTAGCAATACTCATTAGTAGCCACTTTTGTCTTTATAAACATCCGTGCATCACCTCTCTCAGAAACACAGTCACAATGTGGGTGATCCGACAATTAGCTTGAACAACCTGTGACCTTATATCCTTAGTCAGATCTGTGTCCAAAGATGTTAGTATAAACCTTTATCACATGCATGACCATAGGTTAGTTGGTTAATTAGCCAGCAATGTCCACAGTAATGAACTGTTGTTAGTGTGGTATACACAAGGTCAATACAGTCAATCGGATCCACTTGGATTGTTATAATTAAGCATGCAAACACAACTGAATATATACCCCTCAGGCTTAGGGTATGACCACTCTGTCACGGACAATGGTCCATAGGTCGGCTTACTGTATAAGGATCTCCCCATGCAGCTGTAGATAACACTAGGAAAGATTCCTCATTGGGGTCCCGCTGCACCACAGGTCCATTTACAAAGATGTCCCACAGAGCGAATAGGATACCGAATCCGTGTAGATAAGTACTCAACACGTTTCCCCGCATTTGTATTCCGCGGCTTCCTCAGGACTAATGTTTAGACTGCTCCAAGCAACCTATTTAAATAGCGCACCACCAATCTTTCCAGACGCCACTGTGTTGCGCACGTGCACTCCATGCGTGCCACCTGCGTTCCATATTCAAAAGCCTCTATTGGTCTATTATTCACAGTGCCATTTCTGGGCATCATCTTCCGTGCACCACTATAGTACGCACACGCCCTCTATACGTATCACCTCAGTTCTATATTCAGAGATCTCCATCAATAATGACGTCCCCACGCCGTCTCCAATTACCCATCTCTGTTTACTAGTAACCATGGTGACACACAAGCATATCTTGCGTTTCATATGCGTTCTACAATTAAATTAAACTTTCACAATTAAAACAAAACTCGGACAGCAGATAATCAAAGAGCATCAACATGATTGTGGAGAAAGAGCTCACATTTATGCTCACCTAGAATAATCCATTTCCATACACAGAGGACCCCCCTCTACTACAGTACACGATGTCAACCACCACAGTAAATCATATTATGATTATTTAATTCATACTTACATTATTATTCTATATTATTCTAATTTCATTGCTATTATGGTTATTAGTACCTTTCATCCAATTATACATTATCATCAATGGCAAAAGTACTAAGCGCTCTTCCTCACAGAGACTAATTTGGATAGAAATATATAGACACATGTAAAAACATATAAACCAAAGACAAATTACAGATAGACACAAAGACACACTGGATTTCCTGTGAAGGCCACTTAGTGGATATTATTAAGCTCCGCCGTATCATTTAAGCCGTATGGTACTAGTGTCCCTAAACAAAATATCCAATATGCCTCTCTCTTACAAAGGAGGCTACAACGATCACCTCCTCTGTATGTTTTGCTGACTTGTTCAATACCAAACATCTGAATACTGTTTACATTCCCCAATTCACAGCTACTAATATGCACATAAAGACTTTGTTTTTTTGTTTTATTGACTACATTCCTTTTATGTTCCATCAGTCTAGCATGCACCATTCTGGCCATCCGACCGATATATTGTTTCCCACATCTACAAATCAATAAATAAATTATGAAAGATGATTTACAATTAATAAATTCCTTTATGGAAAAGGACTCTCCAGTGATTAAAGATCTAAAGATAGTGACATTGCGACTGTTAAAGGGACAGGTCTGGCATCTGATATTTCCACACCTGTGAAATCCCACTGGTTTCTCAGGTAACCAGCAGGGTACACATTTTCCAGGTGCATGGCTCTTCATATGACTAGGTGCCAGCCTCAATTTTAGATTGTTAGATCTCCTGAAGATAACTCTATCACTACATCCTGTGCCCATATTCAAAATCTCATCCATCTTTAAAAAAGAATGATTCTTTTTAATGATGTTTCTAATCTCATATGCATGTGAGTTATATTTGGTGATGAAATTGGCTGATCTATCAATATCCCCATCAATTTTATTCCCTCCCTTAACCTTCGTCCCTTGCAGCAAATGAACCCTCTCAATGTCACAGACTTCCTTATACGCTTTACTAACCACACTAGGAGGGTAACCTTGTTCCATAAATTACTTCAACTTTTCTGCCTGTATCATAAACATCTCCATAGATGGACTGTTCCTTTTAAGTCTGACAAATTGACCCTTGGGTACATTCTCACGCCATTTCTGTAAATGGCTACTACTATAATTTAAATAACGATTCTGATCCACCTCCTTGGTAAATGTACAGGTGTTCAAGGCATCTTCCCCAGCCTCTAAAGCGATATCCAAATAGGAAATATTAGTTAAACTATATGTGTACGTGACCTTTAAACTAAAATTATTCATGTTTAGACTTGTCAAAAACGTGACTAATGTCTCCTCATCCCCACCCCAAATAAAGAACAGATCATCAATAAATCTACAGTAGAGGACGAGATCCGCACCAAGTCCGCCCCCCCCCCACATGTTCCTCCTCAAAGAGGCCCATGTATAGGTTTGCTGTAAATAATAATTTGTATCAAAAGAAAAATAATTATGATGAAGTATAAATTCAATCGAATTTAATATAAATTCACATAACTCCTGTCACTGATTGATCTGCTCTTAAATAGTGTCCAACCGCCATGACTCCTAAATCCTGTCAATAGAAACACCAAATTGGAGAGGTCAACAACCTTTAAGAACCAGGTGGGCAAGTAATACAGGGAGTAATGAACCATCACCGTGACTCAGCAATGATGATTTTTTTAGATCATCCACGAAGGAACCTAAAGGATCCTCCGTTGAGGGGCTCCCAGAAAAGAGGAAGAGAAGTAGGGGATCTAGGGGAGGAAGAATGAAACAGAGAAAAATGTTCGAATTAGGTAACAGCTAAGGGAATTTTTAACCTCTCATCAAAACAATTGAATGAACACGAGATACGACCTCTATCTAAAGGTCTTAACTTTGCACCTAATTGTAAACCCAACATGTTTGAATTGTTCGTTGACTTATAGATACACTAGAACATTAAGCAGGAAACGTTATTTTGCTATGAAATCTTTGAAGGTGCAAAATTCTATAGATTTGCCCATCATTTTGGACAATACAGATAAAGCGGCACTAGAAATATTATAATCCCTTAATACAGAAGCTGACACAGAAATCATTGGGACTACAAAGGAATTAGTTTTTTTGGAGGAAATCAGATTTTTACCCTTTGCAGTACCGAGGTGTCTATGTCGAGAGTTTCTATAAATCAACTTTAGAGGAATTTAGAACTCTATGTAATAAAGCAGAGAAAAGTTCCTTTAAGGATAATTTGACCAGGGGAGAAAGGTAGGCCATTAAAAGTCTGGGTTCTGACCATGAACTGGTAATAAAGCCGGCTGATAGGCAGGGATAGTGCTCCAATATAGGAGTGATTATCTCTTGAAGGCTTATAGACAGAAAACGAGACTGTCTATAAAAAACTTCCCTCCAACACTACAGCCGTCTTCCAAGTAAAGTTGAAATCCATGCTTTCTTGGGCCCTGGCCTCTGGAGTGATATCCAAGGACACTTTTAATTTTTTATTTACAGTTCACCCAGTAGTACCAACATACTACCATTTACCTAAGATACATAAGACACTGGTCTCTCCCCCGGGTCGCCTGATTATTTCGGGCGTAAATTCACTCACAAACAACCTTTCCCATTATGTTGATTCCTTTTTACAAGGACATACTCGTAAGTTAAAATCCTTTATTAAGGATACTACACATTTTCTTATTGTTATACATAATACACATTGGAAAAAGGGTTATTATTTAGTCACGTGTGGCGTAGAGGCCCTTTATTTGAATATTCCTCAGGATTTAGGAGTCGTGGCGGTTGGACACTATTTAAGAGCAGATCAATCAGTGACAGAGGAGTTATGTGAATTTATATTAAATTCGATTGAACTTATACTTCATCATAATTATTTTACTTTTGATACAAATTATTATTTACAGCTGAAAGGTACAGCTATGGGGACGAGTTTCGCAAACCTATACATGGGCCTCTTTGAGGAGGAACGTGTGGGGGAGGGCGGACTCGGTGCGGATCTCGTCCTCTACTGTAGATTTATTGATGATCTGTTCTTTATTTGGGGTGGGGATGAGGAGACATTAGTCACATTTTTGACAAGTCTAAACATGAATAATTTTGGTTTAAAGTTCACGTACACATATAGTTTAACTAATATTTCCTATTTGGATATCACTTAAGAGGCTGGGGAAGATGCCTTGAACACCTGTACATTTACCAAAGAGGTGGATCAGAATCGTTATTTAAATTATAGTAGTAGCCATTTACAGAAATGGCGTGAGAATGTACCCAAGGGTCAATTTGTCAGACTTAAAAGGAACAGTTCATCTATGGAGATGTTTATGATACAGGCAGAAAAGTTGAAGAAGTCATTTATGGAACAAGGTTACCCTCCTAGTGTGGTTAATAAAGCGTGTATGGAAGTCTGTGACATTGAGAGGGTTCATTTGCTGCAAGGGACGAAGGTTAAGGAAGGGAATAAAATTGATGGGGATATTGATAGATCAGCCAATTTCATCACCAAATATAACTCGCATGCATATGAGATTAGAAACATCATTAAAAAGAATAATTTTTTATTGAAGATGGATGAGATTTTGAATATGGGCACAGGATGTAGTGATAGAGTTATCTTCAGGAGATCTAACAATCTAAAATTGAGGCTGGCACCTAGTCATATGAAGAGCCATGCACCTGGAAAATGTGTACCCTGCTGGATACCTGAGAAACCAGTGGGGTTTCACAGGTGTGGAAATATCAGATGCCAGACCTGTCCCTTTAGCAGTCGCAAAGTCGCTATCTTTAGATCTTTAATCACTGGAGAGTCCTTTTCCATAAAGGAATTTATTAGTTGTAAATCATCTTTCGTAATTTATTGATTTGTAGATGTGGGAAACAATATATCGGTCGGATGACCAGAACGGTGCATGATAGACTCAGGGCCGGTTCTACACCTTGTGGTGCCCAGTGCGAAAGTTTCCACCGCTCCCCTCCCCCCACGTGAAAATAGTTAGCATGGCAAAAAAATAGGGGCGTGGCTTCATAGGGGACGGGCGTGGCCACAGTTATGCCCCCAGTAGCTGTGCCCCCAGATTTGCCCCAAGTAGTTGTGACCCCCAGTAGATTTGCCCCAGTAGTTGTGTCCTCTGTTGCTGTGCCCCCTGTCGCTGTGCCCCTTAGTAGCCACTTACAAACACACACAAAAAATGAAAAAACATTACTTACCACTGCCCCGCTCCTGCTTCCCAACCGTTGCTGCTGCTCCGTCTGGCCACCCGCGGCTCCTCTATATGGGAGACGTCATGACGTCTCTCCCATAGCAGGGCCGCACAGACACTAGAGCTCAATAATGACCTCTAGTGTCTGTCACTGAAGCCGGATGCAGTGGACGCCCACACAGCCCACGGCGTCTGCTGCAGCCGGGGAGTGCGGTGCGGGTAGGCGGTGGTGCCTGCGGGGTGACTGCGGCCGCGCCCCGGGCACAGGCACTGCTTGCCCGCACCAAGAACCGCTCCTGGATAGACTGGTGGAACATAAAAGGAATGTAGTCAATAAAACAAGAAAACAAAGTCTTTATGTGCATATTAGTAGCTGTGAATTGGGGAATGTAAACAGTATTCAGATATTTGGTATTGAACAAGTCAGCAAAACATACATAGGAGGTGGTCGTTATAGCCTCCTTTGTAAGAGAGAGGCATATTGGATATTCTGTTTAAGGACACTAGTACTATACGGTTTAAATGATACTGTGGAGCTTAATAATATCCACTAGGTGCCCTTCACAGGAAATCCAGTGTGTCTTTGTGTCTATTTGTAATTTGTCTTTGGTTTATATGTTTTTACATGTGTCTATATATTTCTATCCAAATTAGTCTCTGTGAGGAAGAGCGCTGAGTACTTTTACCATTGATGATAATGTATAATTGGGTGAAAGGTACTAATAACCATAATAGCAATGAAATTAGAATAATATAGAATAATAATGTAAGTATGAATTAAATAGTCATAATATGATTTACTGTGGTGGTTGACATCGTGTACTGTAGTAGAGGGGGGTCCTCTGTGTATGGAAATGGATTATTCTAGGTGAGCATAAATGTGAGCTCTTTTTCCACAATCATGTTGATGCTCTTTGATTATTTATCTGCTGTCCGAGTTTTGTTTTAATTGTAAAAGTTTAATTTAATTGTGGAATGCATATGAAACGCAAGATATGCTTGTGTGTCACCATGGTTACTAGTAAACAGAGATGGGTAATTGGAGACGGCGTGGGGACCTCGTTATTGATGGAGATCTCTGAATATAGAACAGAGGTGATACGTATAGAGGGCGCGTGTGCACTATAGTGGCGCACGGAAGATGACGTCCAGAGATGGCGCTGTGAATAATAGACCAATAAAGGCATTTGAATATGGAACGCAGGTGGCACGCATGGAGTGCGTGTGTGCAACACAGTGGCGCCTGGAAACAGATTGGTGGTGCGCTATTTAAATAGGTTGCTCGGAGTAGTCCAAACATTACTCCTGAGGAAGTCGCTGAATACAAAGGCGGGGAAACGCGTTGAGTACTTATCTAGACGGATCCGGTATTCTATTATACGCTCTGTGGGACATCTTTGTAAACGGACCTGTGGTGCGGTGGGACCCCAATGAGGAATCTTTCCTAGTGTTATCTACAGCTGCATGGGGAGATCCTTATACAGTAAGCCGACCTATGGACCATTGTCCGTGACAGAGTGGTCATACCCTACACCTGAAGGGTGCATATTCAGTTGTGTTTGCATGCTTAATTATAACAATCCAAGTGGATCCGATTGACTGTATTGACCTTGTGTATACCACACTAACAACAGTTCATTACTGTGGACATTGCTGGCTAATTAACCAACTAACCTATGGTCATGCATGTGATAAAGGTTTATACTAACATCTTTGGACACAGATCTGACTAAGGATATAAGGTCACAGGTTGTTCAAGCTAATTGTCGGATCACCCACATTGTGACTGTGTTTCTGAGAGAGGTGATGCACGGATGTTTATAAAGACAAAAGTGGCTACTAATGAGTATTGCTACTGATTGCCTACTAACCAACTGCATTAGTGATTCACTAATTACTTGCCTTGAAACCTCTCTTGGGATTGAGAATATTCTCATGGTGTTTAATACAGATCCTCTGATCATGGATGATTACTAATTAATCACCAATTGTTCCATGGTGTTTTATATTTTATATTGTATATTATATATTTTAACACCGGTCGTGTGTGTATATGTGTAATTGTATATTTTTGTATTGAGGGATTAAATAATTAACGTAATTGATTCTGGTTGTACAGCGCTTCATTATCTGTGGTTTGTCTATTTGGATTTATTTGTTGAATCAGTGGTCTCCTTTATGAAGCTGCAGTATACCCAGAATAGTGCAATTTATATACAGGGGATCCCTTGAAGAGTCAGCGCCTAGTGTTTTTCTTTTTCTTTTGTAGTGGATACTGGGCACCCGCCTCGGTGCTTCATTCCTACTTATCTGTGTAAGTATTTGGTTGTACCGACGTTGTGGTCCCGTTATGTGGTTGGCATTGCTGTGCTATCCGGGTTAAGTTGGTGTTACTTCCCTATGTTCTGGTTAGCACCCTCTTCGTTCATAGTTGTGTATTGGCTTGTTGCCTCATCGCTGGTGTATTGTTCTTCTCTCATATTATGTCCGTCTCCTCGGGCACAGTTTTCCTAGACTGAGTCTGGTAGGAAGGGCATAGAGGGGAGGAGCCAGCATACACATACTAAAAGTTTTAAAGTGCCAGGCTCCAGTGGACACGATCTATACCCCATGGTACTAAAGTACAAGACCCCACTATCCACTATGGACTAAGAGAAAAGGAATTACCGGTAGGTATTAAATTCCTATTTTCTGTGCTTTGTTTTTACACTGCAAATTAGATTTCAGTTTGAACACACCCCACCCAAATCTAACTCTCTCTGCACATGTTATATCTGCCTTCCTGCAGTGCACATGGTTTTGGCCATTAGCTAAAAAATTTGCTGCTGCAATCAGAACTGAATTAGGCCCCCTATGTACTTTGCTGAAAGGGAGTTAACAAAGGTAAGTCTACCATAACTACCTTTTCCGCAGCAGGATACATAGGGATTCCACAGAGAAACATTGGGATGTCCCAAAGCAGTAACCATGGAGGGGATGCGCCTGAGCAGATAAGAGAATCCGGCGTCCAAAGGAAGCATCCTGGGAGGCGAAGGTATCAAAGGCACAGAACCTACGAAATGTGTTCACCGATGACCACATTGCCGCCTTGCACAATTGTTCAGTGGACGCCCTGCGGCGTGCCGCCCAAGAAGGTCCTACACACAGAGTAGAATGGGCACAAATCGAGGCTGGAGTTGGAAGGCCAGCTCAAGCGTAAGCATGTGCAATAAACCATTCTAATCCATCTGGCCAGCAACTGCTTATTAGAAGGCCTGGCAGGAACAAATGAAATCAGAACATCTAATGGCAGCTGTATGATCCACATCGATACGTAGAGCCCTAACCACATCTAAAGAACACTCTTTAACGACAAGTCTGGAGATATAAAGGCCGGAACCACAATCTCTTGGTTAAGATGAAAGGAAGAAACCACCTTAGGGAAGTAACCAGGCCTAGTCCGGAAAACAGCCTTATCAAGGTGGAAATTAAAAAAGTGGGGACAACAGGAAAAAGCACTTAAGTCCGAAACCCTCCTCGCAGAGGGCAGGGCCGTAACTAGCTGTGTGCCAGCGGTGCAGTGCACACAGCACAACTGCACTGAGGGTACATCCGCTGGCACACACATGGGGCCGGGACGCACAAGTATTGCAGCTCCCGGCTACCTGGTTGAATACTTCCAGCCCTGGTAGCTGTCAGCGCAGTTATTGCACAGCTGCCGGCCGGGTCAGCCTCACACTTGTCTCCTGTGCACAGAACGTGTGCAATGCAGCCCCTCTGTGCAGAGAAATGTGACAGCCAGGAGAGGGCAGCCGGCAGGGATACGGTGGCGGATTTACTGCTATGCAGCTTAAGAGGTCGCTTAGGGCCCGGGCTTAGAGGGGGGCCCTGCAGCGCACACATGATCCCCTCTGTGAAGACAAGTTTAGTATCAGGATTTACTGGCACATTGCGAACCCCATAGTCGGCTTACGTATATTGCGGTGCAGGAACTGCAGCCTGTCGGGTGTGAGCTGGAGCCACCTTCTCCCCATTGCTTATCAACAGGAGGCTCTGTAACATGAAGCAGGTAAAAGTGGAGCAGAGTTTCAGGGCAGCAAAGAGAATTATCTAGTGCGGATCCGGACCTGGAGGGCTGAGTGGAGAGAGGAGCCTGCGGGTGCTCAGCAGTGGGCAGCTGAGGACTTGCAAGTTGTAATGAATTCTGGGATTTGCAGTTCCACCCAAGCAAGCACAGAGCATGCATGTGTGTGTTTGTTGCTGGATGGGGGGGTTACAGTTTTGCAAAAGACCCTGCCTGGAACAATTGCCTAGGTACAGCACAGGGGATATCTTACTGGGAATGTAATTTGGCATATTACACTTTGGCATTTAACACGTTATGTAATGTGTAAAAACAAGACTCTGCCTGCCAAAATGTGTAAAAAGGGGAACTCTGCTGCCGTAATGTGTAAAAGGGGGACTCTGCGTGCCGTAATATGTAAAAAGGGGACACTGCCTGCCTAATGTGTGAAAAGGGGGACTCTGCTGCTGTAATGTGTAAAATAGAAGACTCTACCTGCCGTAATGTGGAAAAGGGGACTCTACCTGGCGTAATGTGTAACAGGGTTTCTACCTGGTGTAATGTGGAAGGGGCGCTACTGTGCGGCGTAATTTGAATAAAGGAGACAAATATATAGCGTAATATGAATTGGTATTATTTTGTGGCCACGCCCCATCCCCATGAAGCCACGCCCCTATATTTTTGTGACGCACCTGCGGTGCGCACTTGCCCTATTTTAAATATGGGGGGAGGGTATGCTGATGCTGTTTCTTGGACACAGCTCTAAAATGTCTAGTTACGGCACTGGCAGAGGGGTTTAAACGGAGCCTCTTGGTGAACCTCCAACATGACAGACATCCCATGGCGCCACTGGGCGCATAAGGATTTGGGCGCATAGGGAGGCGGAATATGAATAATGCCCTGAAGAAACATGTACATCAGGTATGGATGCCAAATAGACAAGGCAGAAATGTGTATCTTAAGAGAAGCTAGACGAAGGCCAAGTCCAAACCTCTTTGGAGAAATGCCACAATTCTGGAAGTCCTGAATTTAGAGGCATTATAATGCTTGGAAGCGCACCATGTGAAGTAAGTGTGCCATACTCTATAATACAGTATATCCGGGCGGAGGCCTGTTTGCGTGCTTTCAGCATAGTCTGAACAACCGCCTCAGAGAAACCTGTTGACCTTAGAAGCGAAGCTTCAAGAGCCACCCCGTCAAAGCCAGCCGAGCCAGATCCATGTGAAGACAGGACCCCTGAGATAGCAGGTCCCGTCGCTGAGGAAGTAGAAGGGGCTGCTCCACCAAGAGACCCTGAAGATCTGAATACCAGTGACGTCTGGGCCACACAGGAGCGATGAGAATGAGTTGACCGCCTTCTAGCTTAAACTTCTGAAGCAAACTGGGGTAGAAGAGATGCCGGAGAGAAGATGTAAGTCAGGCGAAAGGTCCTGGGGACCGCTACAGCGTCCACGAATGCTGTCTAAGAATCCCGGGTTCGAGATCCGAACACCTGAACCATGTGATTGTGGCGAGAGCCCATGAGATTCACGTCTGGCAGACCCCATCTGTCCACCAGGAGTTGGAATACCTTGAAGAGCCCACTCTCCTGTGTGAACATCTTGGCGACTGAGGAAGTCCGCTTCTCAGTCGAGATCCCCTGGGATGAATACTGCTGATATGTCCAGTAGGTAGCATTCAGCCCAATGCAGGATTTTAGATACTTCCATCAGTGCCATTCAGCTATGAGTGCCACCTTGATGGTTGATGTAGGCCACCGCGGTGGCATTGTCCAACTGAACTTGAACATGTCTGTTCTGCAGAAGAGGACAAGCCAGAGTCAGCGCATTGAATACTGCTCTCAACTCCAGAATATTGATTGGAAACAGAGATTCTGCCCTGGCCTAACGACCCTAAAAGGAATGTTTGTCCATCACCTCTCCCCAACCCTGAAGGCTGCCGTCCGTTGTCAGCAGGACCCAGGTGGGGAACCAGAAGGGATAACCCATGCTCAAGCACTGGTCCTATAGCCAACAGTACAGTGACAAGTGAACCTCCGGTGTCAGGGATATCATTTGAGACTTGATACAATGAGGCAGACTGTTCCATTTGGACAGTATCAGACACTGCAGAAGGTGAGAAAGATATTGAGCGTATTCCACCATGTCGAAGGACGACACTATTAGCCTGAGTCTGCATTGCTGAGTGTAAGGACACTCGTGGATGGTAAAGAAAACAAGAATTTACTTACCGATAATTCTATTTCTCGTAGTCCGTAGTGGATGCTGGGAACTCCGTAAGGACCATGGGGAATAGCGGCTCCGCAGGAGACTGGGCACAAAAGTAAAGCTTTAGGACTACCTGGTGTGCACTGGCTCCTCCCCCTATGACCCTCCTCCAAGCCTCAGTTAGGATACTGTGCCCGGACGAGCGTACACAATAAGGAAGGATTCATGAATCCCGGGTAAGACTCATACCAGCCACACCAATCACACCGTACAACTTGTGATATGAACCCAGTTAACAGCATGATAACAGAGGAGCCTCTGGAAAGATGGCTCACAACAACAATAACCCGAATTAGTTAACAATAACTATGTACAAGTATTGCAGACAATCCGCACTTGGGATGGGCGCCCAGCATCCACTACGGACTACGAGAAATAGAATTATCGGTAAGTAAATTCTTATTTTCTCTGACGTCCTAGTGGATGCTGGGAACTCCGTAAGGACCATGGGGATTATACCAAGCTCCCAAACGGGCGGGAGAGTGCGGATGACTCTGCAGCACCGAATGAGAGAACTCCAGGTCCTCCTCAGCCAGGGTATCAAATTTGTAGAATTTAGCAAACGTATTTGCCCCTGACCAAGTAGCTGCTCGGCAAAGTTGTAGAGCCGAGACCCCTCGGGCAGCCGCCCAAGAAGAGCCCACCTTCCGTGTGGAATGGGCTTTTACAGATTTTGGCTGTGGCAGGCCTGCCACAGAATGTGCAAGCTGAATTGTACAACAAATCCAACGAGCAATAGTCTGCTTAGAAGCAGGAGCACCCAGCTTGTTGGGTGCATACAGAATAAACAGCGAGTCAGATTTTCTGACACCAGCCGTCCTGGAAACATATATTTTCAGGGCCCTGACTACGTCCAGCAACTTGGAGTCCTCCAAGTCCCTAGTAGCCGCAGGTACCACAATAGGCTGGTTCAGGTGAAACGCTGAAACCACCTTAGGGAGAAATTGAGGACGAGTCCTCAATTCTGCCCTGTCCGTATGAAAAATCAGGTAAGGGCTTTTACAGGATAAAGCCGCCAATTCTGACACGCGCCTGGCCCGAAGCCAAGGCCAACAACATGACGACTTTCCACGTGAGATATTTTAAATCCACAGATTTAAGCGGTTCAAACCAATGTGATTTTAGGAACCCCAAAACGACATTGAGATCCCAAGGTGCCACTGGAGGCACAAAAGGAGGCTGTAGATGCAGCACCCCCTTGACAAACGTCTGAACTTCAGGCACTGAAGCCAGTTCTTTCTGGAAGAAAATCGACAGGGCCGAAATCTGAACCTTTATGGATCCCAATTTGAGGCCCATAGACACTCCTGTTTGCAGGAAATGTAGGAATCGACCCAGTTGAAATTCCTCCGTAGGGGCCTTCCTGGCCTCGCACCAAGCAACGTATTTCCGCCAAATGCGGTGATAATGCTTTATGGTTACATCCTTCCTGGCTTTGATCAGAGTAGGGATGACTTCCTCCAGAATGCCTTTCTCTTTCAGGATCCGGCGTTCAACCGCCATGCCGTCAAACGCAGCCGCGGTAAGTCTTGGAACAGACAGGGTCCTTGCTGGAGCAGGTCCCTTCTTAGAGGTAGAGGCCATGGGTCCTCTGTGAGCATCTCTTGAAGTTCCGGGTACCAAGTCCTTCTTGGCCAATCCGGAGCCACGAGTATAGTTCTCACTCCTCTCCGTCTTATAATTCTCAGTACCTTGGGTATGAGAGGCAGAGGAGGGAACACATACACTGACTGGTACACCCACGGTGTTACCAGAGCGTCCACAGCTATTGCCTGAGGGTCCCTTGACCTGGCGCAATACCTGTCCAGTTTTTTGTTGAGGCGGGACGCCATCATGTCCACCTTTGGTTTTTCCCAACGGTTTACAATCATGTGGAAGACTTCTGGGTGAAGTCCCCACTCTCCCGGGTGGAGGTCGTGCCTGCTAAGGAAGTCTGCTTCCCAGTTGTCCACTCCCGGAATGAACACTGCTGACAGTGCTATCACATGATTTTCCGCCCAGCGAAGAATCCTTGCAACTTCTGCCATTGCCCTCCTGCTTCTTGTGCCGCCCTGTCTGTTTACGTGGGCGACTGCCGTGATGTTGTCCGACTGGATCAGTATCGGCAGACCTTGAAGCAGAGGTCTTGCTTGGCTTAGAGCATTGTAAATGGCTCTCAACTCCAGAATATTTATGTGAAGTGATGTCTCCAGGCTTGACCACAAGCCCTGGAAATTTCTTCCCTGTGTGACTGCTCCCCAGCCTCGCAGGCTGGCATCTGTGGTCACCAGGACCCAGTCCTGAATGCAGAATCTGCGGCCCTCGAGAAGATGAGCACTCTGCAACCACCACAGGAGAGACACCCTTGTCCTTGGAGACAGGGTTATCCGCTGATGCATCTGAAGATGCGATCCGGACCATTTGTCCAGCAGGTCCCACTGGAATGTTCTTGCGTGGAATCTGCCGAACGGGATTGCTTCGTAGGAAGCCACCATTTTTCCCAGGACCCTTGTGCATTGATGCACTGATACTTGGCCTGGTTTTAGTAGGTTTCTGACTAGCTCGGATAACTCCCTGGCTTTCTCTTCCGGGAGAAACACCTTTTTCTGGACTGTGTCCAGGATCATTCCAAGGAATAGAAGACGTGTCGTCGGGATCAGCTGCGATTTTGGGATATTGAGAATCCAACCGTGTTGCCGCAGCACTACTTGAGATAGTGCTACTCCGACTACCAACTGTTCCCTGGATCTTGCCCTTATCAGGAGATCGTCCAAGTAAGGGATAATCAAAACTCCTTTCTTTCGAAGGAGTATCATCATTTCGGCCATTACTTTGGTAAAGACCCGGGGCGCCGTGGACAATCCAAACGGCAGCGTCTGAAACTGATAGTGGCAGTTCTGTACCACAAACCTGAGGTACCCTTGATGAGAAGGGTAAATTGGGACAAGGAGGTAAGCATCCTTGATGTCCAGAGACACCATATAATCCCCTTCTTCCAGGTTCGCGATCACTGCTCTGAGTGACTCCATCTTGAATTTGAACCTCTGTATGTAAGTGTTCAAAGATTTTAGATTTAAAATAGGTCTCACCGAGCCGTCCGGCTTCGGTACCACAAACAGTGTGGAATAATACCCCTTTCCCTGTTGCAGGAGGGGTACCTTGATTATCACCCGCTGGGAATACAGCTTGTGAATGGCTTCCAAAACCGCCTCCCTGTCGGAGGGAGACGTCGGTAAAGCAGACTTTAGGAAACAGCGAGGGGGAGACGTCTCGAATTCCAATTTGTACCCCTGAGATACCACCTGAAGGATCCAGGGGTCCACTTGTGAGTGAGCCCACTTGAGACGGGCCCCTACCGTACCCGAGTCCGCTTGTAAAGCCCCAGCGTCATGCTGAGGACTTGGCAGAAGCGGGAGAGGGCTTCTGTTCCTGGGAACTGGCTGTCTGCTGCAGCCTTTTTCCTCTTCCTCTGCCACGGGGCAGAAAAGAGGAGCCTTTTGCCCTCTTACCCTTATGGGGCCGAAAGGACAGCGCCTGATAATACGGCGTCTTCTTATGTTGAGAGGCTACCTGGGGTAAAAATGTGGATTTCCCAGCAGTCGCCGTGGCCACCAGGTCTGATAGACCTACCCCAAATAACTCCTCCCCTTTATAAGGTAATACTTCCATATGCCTTTTGGAATCCGCATCACCTGATCACTGCCGCGTCCATAACCCCCTTCTGGCAGAAATGGACAGCGCACTTACTCTTGATGCCAGTCGGCAAATATCCCTCTGTGCATCACGCATATATAAAAATGCATCTTTTAAATGCTCTATAGTCAGTAATATACTATCCCTATCCAGGGTATCAATATTGTCAGTCAGGGAATCCGACCAAGCCACCCCAGCACTGCACATCCAGGCTGAGGCGATTGCTGGTCGCAGTATAACACCAGTATGTGTGTATATACATTTTAGGATATTCTCCTGCTTTCTGTCAGCAGGTTCCTTAAGGGCGGCCGTATCAGGAGACGGTAGTGCCACTTGTTTTGACAAGCGTGTGAGCGCTTTATCCACCCTAGGGGGTGTTTCCCAACGTGCCCTATCCTCTGGCGGGAAAGGGTATGATGCCAATAACTTTTTAGGAATTATCAGTTTTTTATCGGGGGAAACCCACGCTTCATCACACACTTCATTTAATTCATCAGATGCAGGAAAAACTACGGGTAGTTTTTTCTCACCAAACATAATACCCTTTTTAGTGGTACTTGTACTATCAGAAATGTGTAAAACATCTTTCATTGCCTCAATCATGTAACGTGTGGCCCTACTGGAAGTCACATTTGTCTCTTCACCGTCGACACTGGAGTCAGTATCCGTGTCGGCGTCTGTATCTGCCATCTGAGGTAACGGGCGTTTTAGAGCCCCTGATGGCCTTTGAGACGCCTGGACAGGCACAAGCTGAGTAGCCGGCTGTCTCATGTCATCAACTGTCTTTTGTAAAGAGCTGACACTATCACGTAAGTCCTTCCATAAGTTCATCCACTCAGGTGTTGACTCCCTAGGGGGTGACATCACCATTACCGGCAATTGCTCCGCCTCCACATCATTTTCCTCCTCATACATGTCGACACAATCGTACCGACACACAGCCCACACACAGGGAATGCTCTGATAGAGGACAGGACCCCACTAGCCCTTTGGGGAGACAGAGGGAGAGTATGCCAGCACACACCAGAGCGCTACATATATATATAGGGATAACCTTATATAAGTGTTTTTCCCCTTATAGCTGCTGTTATGTTAATACTGCGCTCAATTAGTGCCCCCCTCTCTTGTTTTACCCTTTTCTGTAGTGCAGGACTGCAGGGGAGAGTCAGGGAGACGTCCTTCCAGCGGAGCTGTGAGGGAAAATGGCGCCTGTGTGCTGAGGAGATAGGCTCCGCCCCCTTCTCGGCTGACTTTTCTCCCGATTTTTGCTGTATTCTGGCAGGGGTTAAAATACATCCATATAGCCCTGGGGGCTATATGTGAGGTATTTTCGCCAGCCAAGGTGTTTTTATTGCTGCTCAGGGCGCCCCCCCCCAGCGCCCTGCACCCTCAGTGACCGGAGTGTGAAGTGTGCCTGAGGAGCAATGGCGCACAGCTGCAGTGCTGTGCGCTACTTTGGTGAAGACTGATGTCTTCTGCCGCCGATTTTCCGGACCTCTTCTTGCTTCTGGCTCTGTAAGGGGGCCGGCGGCGCGGCTCTGGGACCGGACTCCGAGGCTGGGCCTGTGTTCGGTCCCTCTGGAGCTAATGGTGTCCAGTAGCCAAGAAGCCCAAGCTGGCTGCAAGCAGGCAGGTTCGCTTCTTCTCCCCTTAGTCCCTCGATGCAGTGAGCCTGTTGCCAGCAGGTCTCACTGAAAAAAACCTAAAACTAAACTTTTTCTTAGAAACTCAGGAGAGTCCTAGAATGCACCCTTCTCGGCCGGGCACAAAAATCTAACTAACTGAGGCTTGGAGGAGGGTCATAGGGGGAGGAGCCAGTGCACACCAGGTAGTCCTAAAGCTTTACTTTTGTGCCCAGTCTCCTGCGGAGCCGCTATTCCCCATGGTCCTTACGGAGTTCCCAGCATCCACTAGGACGTCAGAGAAAATAGGATTTTAATTACCTACCGCTAAATCCTTTTCTCGTAGTCCGTAGAGGATGCTGGGGTCCACATTAGTACCATGGGGTATAGACGGGTCCCTTGGGAGCCATGGGCACTTTAAGAGTTTAATAGTGTGGGCTGGCTCCTCCCTCTATGCCCCTCTTACCAGACTCGGTCAAGAAACTGTGCCCGGACATACTTCGAAAGAAGGAAATACAGAAATAGTGGTGAGATTCACACCAGCTCACACATAACAGAAAATCAAGCAACCAGCTTGAAACAAGTCAGCAACGTCTGAACAACAGTACTTAACCAAGTAACAATGCAGTACTCATCCAAGTAACAAGGCAGTACTGATAACAACTGCAGGAAAACGAAGCGCTGGGCGGGTGCCCAGCATCCTCTACGGACTACGAGAAAAGGATTTACAGGTAGGTAATTAAAATCCTATTTTCTCTTACGTCCTAGAGGATGCTGGGTTCCACATTAGTACCATGGGGATGTACCAAAGCTCCCAGTACGGGAGGGAGAGCGCGGAGGCTCCTGCAGAACTGATTGACCAAACTTTAGGTCCTCAGAGGCCAAAGTATCAAACTTGTAGAACATAGCAAACATGTTCGACCCTAAACAAGTAGCTGCTCGGCAAATCTGTAAAGCCGAGACACCCCGAGCAGCCGCCCAGGAAGAACCCACTGTACGAGTAGAGTGGGCCTTAATGGATTTCAATCCTGCCGCAGAATAAGCATGCTGGATAGTAAACCTGATCCAGCGAGAAATCGTCTGCTTAGAAGCAGGCCACCCAACCTTGTTGGGATCATAAAGGACAAACAGAGCGTCTGACTTTCTGTGACGAGAAGTTCTCTTCACATAAACCTTCAAAGCCCGTACAACATACAAGGACTGTGAGGTATATGAGGAGTCAGTAGCCACGGGCACCACAATAGGTTGGTTGATATGAAAAGCCGACACAACCATCAGAAGAAATTGCTGACGCGTCCTGAGCTCAGTTCTATCTTCATGGAAATCAAGTAGTGGCTCTTGTGGGACAATGCCCCCAATTCTGACACACATCTAGCAGGGGTGGTCTTCAGTATGCCGACTGACGGGATCCCGGAGCACAGTATACTGGCGCCGGGATCCCGACAGCCGGCATACCGACACTTATTCTCCCTCGTGGGGGTCCACGACCCCCCTGGAGGGAGAATAAAATAGCGCGCCACCGTGCCCGTAGCGTGGCGAGCGCAGCGAGCCTGCAAGGGGCTCATTTGCGCTCGCCACACTGTCGGTAAGCCGGCGGTCGGTGTCCCGGCGCCAGTGTGCTGGTCGCCGGGAGCCCGACCGCCAGCATACCATAGTGAACCCATCTAGCAGATGCCAATGCCAACAGCGTGACAGTCTTCCAAGTAAGAAACTTGACCTCAACCTGCTGTAAAGGCTCAAACCAATCCGATTGCAGGAACTACAGTACCACGTTAAGATCCCAAGGTGCCGTAGGAGGCACAAAGGGAGGTTCGATGTGCAGAACCCCTTTCAAGAAAGTCTGAACCTCAGGGAGGGCAGCCAATTGTTTCTGGAAGAAAATGGACAAGGCCAAAATCTGGACTTTTATGGAGCCCAGGTGCAGGCCCACATCCACCCCTGCTTCACACCAAGACACGTACTTTTTCCAAATCCGATGGTAATGTTTTGACGTTACTCCTTTCCTAGCCTGTATCAGGGTAGGAATAACTTTGTTCGGAATACCCTTCCGAGGTAAGATCTGGCATTCAACCTCCATGCCGTCAAACGTAGCCGTGGTAAGTCTTGATAAGCGAACGGCCCCTGTTGCAGAAGGTCCTCTTGAAGAGGAAGAGGCCTCGGCTCTTCCAGCAGTAACTCCAGAAGATCCGCGTACCAAGCCCTTCTTGGTCAGTCTGGAGCAATGAGGATCGCCTGAACTCTTGTTGTTTTGATTATTTTGAGAATCCTTGGGATGAGTGGAAGTGGAGGGAACACATACACTGACTTGTACACCTACGGAGTTACCAGGGCGTCCACCGCCACTGCCTGTGTATCCCTTGACCTGGAACAATACCTCCAAAACTTCTTGTTGAGGACATCATGTCTATTTGAGGTACGCCCCAAAGACTTGTCACCTCTTCGAACACCTCTGGGTGGAGGCCCTACTCTCCCGGATGGAGATAGTGTCTCCCGGAATGAAAATTGCTGACAGCGCCACCGCATGCTTTTCTGCCCAGAGGATGATTTTTGTTAACTCTGACATTGCAGCTCTGCGTTCCACCTTTTCGGTTTATGTAGGCCACTGTCGTTACATTGTCCGACTGAACCTGAATGGCCTGATCTTTCAGAAGATGTGCCGCTTGTAGAAGACCGTTGTACATGGCTCTTAGTTCCAGAATGTTTATCGGTAGGATGGATTCCAGATTTGTCCACCTTCCTTGGAAGTTTTCCCCTTGGGTGACTGCCCCCCAACCCCTGAGGCTTGCATCCATGGTTAGGAGGATCCAATTCTGAATCCCGAACCTGCGGCCCTCTAGTAGGTGAGAGGTTTACAGAAACCAGAGGAGCGAGATTCTGGCCTTCGGTGACAGACAAATCCTCTGGTGGATGTGAAGGTGAGATCCCGACCATTTGTCCAGGAGATCCAGTTGAAAAGACCATGCATGAAATCTTCCGTACTGTAGAGCCTCGTAGGGGTTGGCTTCAAGACATCCCGGACCATTGCTTGTATCACCAATGCCTTCTCTTCCGGCAGAAACACCCTCTGAACTTCTGTGTCGAGGATCATCCCCAGGAAGGACAGCCTCCTTGTCGGCTCCAAATTTGACTTTGGAAGATTCAGGATCCATCCATGATCCTGGAGCAGTTGCGTTGAAAGAGCAATACTCTAACAGCCTTTCCCTGGAAGATGCTTTTATTAGTAGATAGTCCAGATAAGGAATTATGTTCACACCCTGCTTGCGGAGGAGTAGCATCATCTCCATTACCTTGGTGAACAGTGTGACAGTCTTCCAAGTAAGAAACTTGACCTCAACCTCCTGTGGAGTTGACAAACGGCAGTGCCTGGAACTGATAGTGACAGTCCAGCAGCGCAAATCTGAGATAAGCCTGGTGAGGCGGCCAGATTGGGATGTGAAGGTACGCACTCTTGATATCCAGGGATACCAGGAATTCCCCCTCCTCCAGACCTGAGATCACCGGTCTTAGAGACTCCATCTTGAATTTGAATTCCCTCAAGTAGGGGTTCAAGGACTTTAGGTTTAATATCGGTCTTACCGAACCGTCCGGTTTCGGTACCACAAACAGGTTTGAATAATAACCTTTGTGTTGTAGGTGAGGTGGAACTGGAACAATGACATTTGACCTTAGCAATTTTTGAATGGCTCCCTGTTGGATAGCACTTTCTGTCAGCGAAGCTGGCAAGCCTGATTTGAAGAATCTTTGAGGTGGGTGTTCTTGAAACTCCAGTCTGTACCCCTGGGTAACAATATCCTGTACCCAGGAATCCAGACATGAGGACGCCCATAAATGACTGAAATTTCTTAGTCTTGCTCCCACCTGCCTGATCTCCAGGCTGGGAAGTCCACCGTCATGCCGAGGATTTAGAGGAAGTAGAACCAGGTTTCTGTTCCTGGGAACTTGTGGGTGCAGGTTTTTGGGATTTTCCCCGACCACCTCCAAAGAAAGTGGAGGGGGATTTGGATTTTTAACTTTAGCGGTCCGAAAGGACTGCATTGCAGACATAGGATGTGATTTCCTAATCGGTGGTGTAGCAGAGGGAAGAAAAGTTGACTTACCCGCAGTTGCTGTGGAGATCCACGCATCTAACGCTTCCCCAAACAGAGCCTGACCTGTGAATGGTAGGTTCTCCACACTTTTCTTGGATTCCACATCCGCAGACCATCTGCGTGCCGAGACAGCCATGGAAGAAACTCTCGCATTCAGATGTACAGGGTCTTTCATGGCTTCCACCATGACACCTGCAGAATCCTGTATGTGACGTAAAAACAATTCAATGTCACTTCTACCCACAGACTCTAACTCCTCTAGTAAAGTGCCTGACCACTTTACTATGGCTTTAGAAATCCATGCACAAGCAATAGTGGGTCTACGCCATTTGCTGTGTATAAAGATTTGAGTGTAGTCTCAATCTTGCCGTCGGCCGGCTCTTTTAAAGCGGTGGACCCAGGGACAGGCAAAACCACTTTCTTAGGGACAATCTAGAAACAGAAGCGTCTACTACGGCGGGTTTTCCCACTTTTTCCTATCCTCCTCAGGGAAAGGAAAAGCAATGAGAACCCTTTTAGGGATCTGGAATTTTTTCTCTGGGTTTTCTCAGGATTTTTCAAACAATGCGTTTAATTTCTTAGACGCAGGAAATGTAAGGGAGGATTTCTTAGTGACAGTAAAGTAAGCCACCTCTACCTGCTCAGGTACCTTATCGGTAATGTGTAAAATGTCCCTAATAGCCTCAAACATAAGTTGCACCCCCTTAGCAAGGGATGATTCACCCCCCAGGATATCCCCTTCACCGTCACCTGTATCAGAGTCGGTATCCGGTTCGACTTGCATTATTTGGGCAAGAGCACGATTTTTAGGATATTTATCAGGGGTTTTGGAAGAGGTAGCGGGAGCAGAAAATGACAAAACCTCTACAGATCTTTTCAAAATCTGTGTTTCAGTCTCATTATGAGCCATCCTAGATGAAATCTGGGATATCGTTCCCTTAATAAAAGCCACCCATGGGGGTTCAGATTCAGAAGGCTGAGACAGTACATTGCATTCCTGAGTACATGGAATAGACTCCTCTGGAGAGGAAACACACTCTGCAGTACAAGATACAGAGTCCCTAGACATGGTAATGTGAGATATATAACATACACACACAAGAAAATGTCAGACACAGTTTCCCCTAAGTACTTCAGAGAGACACAGAGTATAAGGAGCCAGCACACACAGCGCCCAAGTAGGCAGTTATTATGCTAAGTGCCTGGTGCTGATTTAGTAAACTTAATAGATTAAACAGTGAATAACACTCCCCTCCCCCCTTCTATAACACCCTGGTACCGCAGAGGATAACTGGAGTGAAGTGGAGGGCAGCGCTCCCTGTCAGCATCTCTGTAGTGTGATCTGCCGGGAGAAAATAGCGCTGGTGGGTGCTGGATCCACTCTGAGAAGCCCCGCCCCCTGTAATGGCGCGTCTTCCCGCTCTTGTTATTTTATACTGGCCGGAGGTTGCGTGTTGCTAACAGTGGGATTAGCCCCTGTTAGCTCAGATGACCAGTGTTAGGGTACTGCGCTGGCCCAGGGCGCCCCCCACAGCGCCGCACAACTGTACCGCTCAGTCCTCTGGAGCACAGCATCAGCGCTGCGCTCCCACCCTTATGCCGCCATTCCTGCCGGTGCCCCACTTACCGGGGCGCCGGCGTCATACTCACCACCGCATCTTCTGGCTCTGTTAGGGGGTGGCGGCAGTACTGCAGGAGCGAGTGGTCGCTTCGGGGGCTTGCGATCGACACCCTTAGGGGCTCAGTGTCCTGTCAGCGGAGATACGAGCCATTAACCTCAAGGGTTGGATCCTACTCCCCCCCCCCCCCCCCTAAGTCCCACGAAGCAGGGAGGCTGTTGCCAGCAGCCTACCTGTACCTAACATCTCTTAAAAAATATTAAAACTAGAAAAGCTCCTAGGAGCTCCCCTATCTGTGACCAGCTCCACCGGGCACATTTTCTAAACGGAGTCTGGTAGGAGGGGCATAGAGGGAGGAGCCAGCCCACATTTAAAGTGCCCATGGCTCCCAAGGGACCTGTCTATACCCATGGTACTAATGTGGATCCCAGCATCCTCTAGGACGTAAGAGAAAGTGACGTATGTTTGGACTGCAGGAGGACTTCCTGTGAGTTTGTCATGAGCAGTAGGTCGTCCAGATATGGCAGGATCTGCACTCCCTGATGATGGAGATGGGCCGTCATAACGGCCATCACCTTCATGAAGATGCAAGGGGCCGTGGCCAGAGCCTGAAATTGGTAGTGCAGGTTGCCAATAGCAAAACGCAGACACTGCTGGTGAGAAGTGGCAATAGGAATATGCAGATACACATCATGAATATCCAGAGAGACCATGGCTTCAGAGCCAGAACTATTGATCGTAAACTTTCCATACGAAACTTGGACACCCTCACAAACTTGTTCAAAGATTTGAGTTTGAGGATAGGTTGGTGTGACCCGTCGAGTAATAACCTCTGCCCCTCTGTGGCCGAGGAACCTGCGCAATCACTCCCGAGTATAGTAGAGAACGGACCACAGTTAGCAATGTTTGCTCCTTTATTTGGTCCGCTGGTAAGCCTGTGGTTAAGAACTGGTGAGGGGGCGTCCCTTGAACAAAATGGTGTACCCGTGAGAGACGACAGCTAGCACCCAGGCGTCAGAAGTGGTCGTGTGCCAAACCTGAGCGAAGTGCAGAAGTCTGCCTCCCACCCTGGGGTCCCCAAGGAGGAGGCCTGACCCATCATGGACTGACGAGATTGTCTGGGGAATGACTGACCTTTTGCCTTCCCCTGAAGCCGAAAGGAGCGAAAAGTAGTACTCTTGGCCTTCTGTGCAGGGTTATACTGAGGAAGGAAAGCCGTTTTGGCCGCCGCAATGAGGAAACAATTTTATTTAATTCGTCCCCAAAAAGTACGTCCCCTGTGAAGGCGAGTATTTCCAAGGTCTTCTTGGTATCTAAGTCCACTTTCCAGGCTTAAGCCATAAAACATGGCGTGCCTGAATGGACGTGGCAGACGCCTTAGCGGCCAACACACCTGCCTCAGAGGAGGCTTCTTCAATATAATAAGAAGCAGTTTTAATATGAGTCAGGTTCTGCCTGCTTTCCTCAGAACCGTCTACGGGCACTTCCTCTTCAAATGCCTGTGCCCAGGCTTCTATAACCTTTGTGGCCCAAGAGGCAGTTATAGTGGGTCTATGACCAGCCTCTGTAAGGAAGTAAATACATTTCAGGCAACCCTCAATACGTTTGTCTGTTGGTTCCTTCAAAGAGGTGACAGTCGTAACCGGTAAAGTGGAGTATACCATTAGACTGATGACATGAGAATCCACAGGTGGCGGGTTTTCCCATTTGTTACAAATTTCGGTAGGAAGGGGGTAACGGGAGGCAGAGAACTTCTTACCCGGGGTAGCCCAGGGTTCCCGTCTGATTTCAAGCAAGTAGTCAGAGTGGGATAATTAAGCTTTAACCACCTTCTGCTTTTTAAACATATCATTTTTCTTTGCCACAGTAGTAGATTCCTCCTCATCTGTTAGCTGGAGGATATGCTTAATAGCAACCACCAGGGCAGGGACATCTACAGACATAGGGACATCTTTGTGTCCTATAGGAGCCTTTTGTTTAGTCAGAGACTGATTCAATTGCTGCAACTGACTAGATAAATTATCCGCCCAAGGCGGAGTAACCATAGGAACCACATTAGGGTGTAAAGACACAGGTGGACCCATAGGTGCGTAAGGCGATCTATCAGGGTACCCAGGAGTATTGAAAAGGCAACCCCTGGGGGCTCCTGTACAGGAACAGGAGCAGCAGACTGACTGGGAGGTGTATAACAAACAGCACACAGTCTGTCATTTAACATGTCCTCCTCCGATAAACCGGCAGAGTACACTCTGCAGGAGAGTAATACAGGGGCTTCAGCCTGTTTGCGCCCTTTTTTTGTTAGACATTGTAGAACAACAAATGAGGAAGTACAGTACAATCAATGAAAAGTAAAGGGAAATATGACTGTAACACAGATCGAATATATATATATATATAAAGTCACTGTGGACCGGCACTCCCTCCTTGAAGATAACGTTGCTCCGGTGCCCTCCTTATGTGAATGATTCAGTATAGCAAAGAAGAGGCGGCACTCGGAGGCTGTAGTAGTCAAAGTTATATTCCACTCATAAGAATCACAACGTTTCGGGGGTGCTTGCGCCCCCTTTGTCAAGGTGAACAATGAAGTAACAAAGCCAATTACATACCTTATAAACTAAAGAAATCCCGCCAAGTGTAGCAGCAGCGCCCGCCCGGCCGTGCGCTCCGGCGTCTCCTCTGCCTCCCTACTTGATGCGTCATCAAGTCGCGTCTGGTTGCCATAGCGATTCTCGATGCCTGGACAGCCGGGCTGCGGCGCTGTGTGTGTAAACAAAGAAACGTGAAGCATAATCTACAGTCACCCACCACCGCACTAAAAGAACACATATACAGCTCTGATAAATCGTTCTGTTGATATTGGAGTGCCAGCCAGCCTTTATTTCCATTGGGGTTTACAGGTGCAGGAGCCCTGGTCCCCAGCTTGGGACAAGGCACCCCCGAGTTTAGTGTACTCAGGCACTAAAGGCTTTCCCAGCCAGGAGTGAGCATTTTAACACTCACATCACACAGCTGCACGACAGCACTTTTAGCACTGGCACTTTCTTTCAGCACCAGCACTTAGCACTTTTGCGCAGGATGGATCCATTGGTTGCTGATGACTCTCCAGGTTGCAGGGGGATGCAGACGACAATGGGGGAATCGTTTAGCTTTACCGACGACGACGCAGAACGATTGCGATTTAAAAAACAACTAGACCCCATTGAAACGACTGGTACTATTGAAGACATCTATCACCAACTCCTTAGACTGAAGCGACGAGAGATAGATTTCTTGCTACACGGAATATCTCTTTCTGAATATCATAGACAGAAGATGATACCAAGAGGGTTCCGGGTTAAAAACGTTCCCACCATTGGCAGACATAATCCTGATTTCTGCAGAAAATGGATAGGGATTTTGAATAAATGCAGCTTGGATCTGATGTTGCTAGTCGTGGAGGAGGCGGGAAGAGAATTGAATGTCGCACATGACAAAATTGCCTTATTAGAAGCTGCCCATAAGACGACACTACAGAGTGACAGCCATCTAGATTGGATGACCAAGTTGCAGTCCCAGGTAGAGAAGTACAGAAGCGACCTGGTAAAGTTTAAGCGCAATAAACAACATATAGTTAAAGAGGACTATGATTCCAACAAGGTTTACAGATGGCTGATGGGGGACAATACGCCAACTTCCAAACTGTATAACCATAGAGGCAAACACAGCTGGCGTAGAAGGAGGGAGAGACAGCAAAGCACTGCAGGCACCTCCAACAGCGACAGCGAGTTCAGTTTGGCGGAATCTGATGGGCCCGCACAGGACAGGACGGTCCCTTTAGGGACGCCGGTGCCAGCATCAAAAGAAAAGGCAAGAAGAGGTTGTCCACCCGCAGGGGCGGCCAGTGCGCGCGCAACCAGAGTAGCATCAACAAGCAGGAAACTTTGATCTACAATCTTTCCAGCAGAGTACTCTCTGAGGATGAACAGGGAGTACTAGAAAAAGGTCTTTCCTTTGTCCCTACTACTCGTTTTGACGACTTTAAGTGGCATGTTGAACTGCATCAATTTTCGCGCAAACTTAGACGTGAAGAGTTCTTTCAACATAAGATTACAGATGTCCCCCACAGGGTGAGTTTGGACGTCCAACATCAAGGCTTTTTGAATCAACGACTCAAGTCGTCTTTTGACCCTGCATCCACAAATGCCTCCATTACTTCGTTTTCTAGATTAATGGAGGATTCCATCACGCGGTATAATGCGGCCTCAAACCCGTCATCAGTGCATCACAATATGTCCAGGAGGGAATGGGCAGCACTGAAGAAGTTAGGAGATTACAAAGACATTATTATCCGCCCGGCGGATAAAGGGGGTGGAGTTGTGGTTTTAGATCTGGACTACTATATTAATGAAATTCAAAGCCAGTTGGCTGATGATGGCACTTATGAGGAACTAGGTTCGGATCCAACTAGTGAATACCAAAAGGCCCTTAAAGGCACTTTGGATGCAGCCGTCGCTGACGGCAAAATAACACAAAAACGACATAAGGCTTTAACTCAAACACACCCCTTAGTGCCAACATTCTTTACAGTCCCAAAAATTCATAAAAATCCCCTGACACCACCGGGGAGGCCTATTATATCTGCGAGAGACTTAGTGTTCTAACCGGTATCCATCTTTCTGGACGGGATTTTACAACCGTTGATTCTTAAGCACAAGCAGTTTATTAAGGACACCACCAGCTTTCTAAACCGTCTTGGTAGTATCAAACAAGTACCAGAAGGCACCTTGATATGCGTTGTAGATGTGATTAGTCTCTATACCAGTATTCCGCATGAAGCTGGCTTAAAGTCCATGAGAGATTTCCTGGTAAAAGAAAAGATGGAAGCCCTTGACATCACGTTATTTCTGGGACTCCTTCGGATGACACTGGAAAATAATTATTTTCTATTTAACTGTAAATTTTACCATCAGAAAACGGGGTGTGCGATGGGGAGCAATGTCTCCCCATCGTTCGCCAATGTTTTCATGTTCAGGGAGGAAGAGGAAGCGTTCTTTAGTGACGATGCCATTTCAGGCAACATATTGTTGTTTACGCGTTTCATAGATGACCTGTTTATTCTATGGACTGGGGGTATTGAACGTTTTAATCAACTCATGAATACCATCAATGCGAGACCATCTAGTATTAAATACACTTTTCAGACCAGCAGTAGCTCGCTGAACTACCTAGACGTCCAAGTGACAATCCATGAGGGTAAGCTTCATACAGGCCTTTACCATAAGCCTACCGATAGAAACACCCTCCTCAGAGCCAATAGTCATCACCCTAGATCACTTAAGGATGGACTTCCACGTTCCCAAATGATTAGAGCATCGCGCATAATTAGTGACCGTGACACATTGGATAAGGAACTAGATGTCATGGTGGCGAAATTTCTGGAGAGGGGTTATGATCGTCACCTCTTGTTGAAACACAAAACAGAAGTTCTTCAGTTACCCAGGGAGTCTCTTCTTTTGCCATCGATACGTCAGCAGAAACCAACCATTCCGTTCATCTCACGGTATAACACCTCTAACCCTGTGATTCGGAGAGCCACTAGGGCTCTATGGCCGATAGTGGCTTCTGACAAAGCGCTTCACACGCTCAAAAATAAAAGGCCAATGATGTGTTATTCACGGAGTAGTAACATTAAAGACCGTATTGTACACACTGATATCACAGGGTTCCAGACAGAAGTGACCAGGCAAAAATCAGCCAGCACCATGTTTCTAGGTAGAAAAAAAAGGATGCTATAAATGCATTAAATGCACTACTTGTGAAAATATGATCACCGGGTCCAATTTTAGGAATCCACAGTGACAAGGTCTACAGAATCAACTTTGTTCTCACGTGTACTACAACGCATATCATCTATCTTATCAAATGCCCTTGTGGGCAACATTATGTGGGAAAGTCAACCAGAACCCTGAGAGAACGGATGGCGCTTCATCGATCTGCAATTAAGCAGGCATTAGCGGGCAAGGACTCGGACCAACCGGTGGCGAGACATTTCGCCGCGGCCCAACATTCCATGGGGGACCTTCGTCATCTAATTATCGATCACGTCCCTAAAAACATCAGGGGTGGCGATAGGGACGGTAGACTTCTACAATTAGAGGCCAAGTGGATCTCCAAGCTCAAGACTACCAATCCAAACGGGCTCAATGAAAAAATGAGTTGGAACATCTTCAAATAGGATTGCTAGTTATTTATTAGAGTTATGTTTTAGTTGCATGCGGGGTGTCAGCTGGACGCATAGTATGCGGGTGTAATGTAACCACCTAGCTGGATTGCGGGATGCAAAATATATATGCATTGATTATATTTACAGCTGTGATGAGTTTTAGTTAGGCTCATCACCATTTTTTCTAACTGAATGCAGCCTTTTGTTTGTTTTTACCCCCGCCCATACTGTTGTGTCCGGCTGGCACTCCAATATCAACAGAATGATTTATCAGAGCTGTATATGTGTTCTTTTAGTGCAGTGGTGGGTGACTGTAGATTATGCTTCACGTTTCTTTGTTTACACACACAGCGCCGCAGCCCGGCTGTCCAGGCATCGAGAATCGCTATGGCAACCAGACACGACTTGATGACGCATCAAGTAGGGAGACGGAGGAGACGCCGGAGCGCACGGCCGGGCGGGCGCTGCTGCTACACTTGGCGGGATTTCTTTAGTTTATAAGGTATGTAATTGGCTTTGTTACTTCATTGTTCACCTTGACAAATGGGGCGCAAGCACCCCCGAAACGTTGGGATTCTTATAAGTGGAATATAACTTTGACTACTACAGCCTCCGAGTGCCGCCTCTTCTTTGCTATACTATATAATAAATATATATATATATATATATATATATATATATATTTATTTTATAGATATAATCTGTGAGTTACCAACCCAAACAGCACCTGAGCCCTGGGTATGAATAACAGTGATAGCTATCTGGGATGCCCTTGAAAGTGAAACCAAACAGCAGAAACAAGGCACAAAGTCACTTACAATGCAGAAAATTATACAATAATATTGCAATGACCCTTATATCACTAACACAGCCTTATGAAGCCGGCAGGATAATGTAAGTGGTGTAAAAACCTGTCCTGTATAAGCGTTTTTACAGGGAGACTTTGCTCAGCAATCCCAGAGAGCTGCTGCTGCTATGCTGTGCGATGGCTGCCCGGTCTCTGTGAGGGCAGAGGGAGAGTGAGGCAGCTCAAGGGCAGGAAATCTGCCTGAGAGCTGGGGGAGGGGCTACAGGTCAAGTACCACCTTCCCTATGCTGGTCCTCAACTCGAGGTACTGCGGGCCTTACCAAATAGGTGTTAATACACCTAGACCTGTGCCCTTCTGCCGTGGTGGTCTAGTGGGGTCCCTGCCAGCACCGCGGTCCATCTACCCAGACCGCAGAAGGACCCTCTTACCTGCCCCCAGGACCGGTGCTAGGTTTCTAGACACAGGTCTAGGTGTATTAACACCTATTTGGTAAGGCCCGCAGTACCTCGAGTTGAGGACCAGCATAGGGGAGGTGGCACTTGACCTGTAGCCCCTCCCCCAGCTCTCAGGCAGATTTCCCGCCCTTGAGCTGCCTCACTCTCCCTCTGCCCTCACAGAGACCGGGCAGCCATCGCACAGCATAGCAGCAGCAGCTCTATGGGATTGCTGAGCAAAGTCTCCCTGTAAAAACGCTTATACAGGACAGGTTTTTACACCACTTACATTATCCTGCCGGCTTCATAAGGCTGTGTTAGTGATATAAGGGTCATTGCAATATTATTGTATAATTTTCTGCATTGTAAGTGACTTTGTGCCTTGTTTCTGCTGTTTGGTTTCACTTTCAAGGGCATCCCAGATAGCTATCACTGTTATTCATACCCTGGGCTCAGGTGCTGTTTGGGTTGGTAACTCACAGATTATATCTATAAAATATATATATAAAAAAGCTACACTATACCGCCCCTGTCCCCCAAATCCAAATCCCCCCCCCCCCCCCCGACTAGTCACTCACATATATACTTATAGCTGACTTCTTTACTTCAATAAATATTATTATATTATTTTTTAAGTTTCTGAACAACATGAACATAAAAAATAATAACACTATAAAATGTATTACAAATTACAATAACATTAACACAGTCTGCAGGACCACCATGTAATACTCAGAGCATTTTAGTGACCACCAGACAACACAAAGAGCATATGAGTGAATGCCAGACAATAAGGAGTCAATTGAAGTGAACACGAGACAATACGGAGAGCATTACTTTGACCGCCATAGAATATTGACAGCATTTTAGTGACTGCAACACAATACTAAGAGAATTTTTGTGACCACCAGGCAATATGGAGATAGACATCACGTGGACCGGGGCGGGGTAGCGGAGTACGGGCGGCACTGCAGGCAGGTACGCTGCATATATCGCATAGCAGGAGTCCTGGATCCTCTATGTGCAGGCACAGGAAGCGTTACTTCACAACGTCAGCGTCGCTTTCCCGGCTGCCCTGCCGCTGGCTACTAGGAAGAGCTGTCATGCCACCAAACACTGTGGATTTTGCTCAGCTGCGCAGTTAAGTTTGTAGTTAGTGGCAGCTGCAAGGTGGTTGGGTGGCAAGGTTTACTGCCATACTTGCACCGCTGTAATGTGTTAGGAGGACCCAGCAGTGCACCCCAGGAGCCGGCGCCAATAGGCAGCTGCCTAATGGTAGCGCCGGCCCTGCCTGCCCCCGTGTCAGCCACGCGGCCCCAAGAAATGGTCCACATCTGTGCTCAATGCCGCGGAAGTCCCCACCGCAAGTACCCGGGCTCAGCCAGCAGGAGTATGTGGTACCGGCGCGGGGGGTGATGGAACAGCAGCGCTGAAGTCATCAGTACGTACAGCGCTGCTGGCTCTAAGAAAAATCCATTAACATTGAAGAAAACTAAAAGCTTTCAGGGCTGCATGAGCAGCCACTGTTTAGTGCATCTGCTATGTTGCAGGCACCAACTGAAAAACTGAGCTACCAGTGCCTAGAGGCGGGGTTATAGAGAAGGGAAGCTATGCATCCTGGGACAGCTAAAGCATGATTGGTGATGCCTGGATGCCTCACCCACCACTACACCCCGATGTTTCCCTGGGGAAACCCTATGTACCCTGCTGCAGAAATGTATTTTTTATTGAATCATTCTTGTGACTATGTGAGAGCTGAGCACATCAGGGCAGAAAGTAGTATCTCTGCGAATAGCACCACCTGGTAAATGCCCGCTGCAGGACCGTGTATTGATATTTAAAAAAACAATTATAATCAATGGTTCTGAACTCGGCACACTGTACTAGATTACACTTTAATTACCCTTTGATGACGCTTGCTGATGGGCAAAACCCATTTCTTATTAAACTTCCAAAGAGTCTGTCTCCATATCATTAACACAAAACTCCACTTGCATAAGTTATGACACAGCAACTTACCATTCACTGAACTTGTTAAGAAATACTAGAGTGGTTATCCACTTATAAACCAACTGCAAGTCTCTCCTGCCCAAAAAGCAAATAGGGGAGATCCTTACAGGGCCTAACGCCCTTATTTGAAGCAAGAAAGCAAACCACAAGCAGCAGCTGCAGTTCCTCAGAACCTGTCTATTCGCTTCTTTTCCATACAGCTGGTACAGTATAATTACTATGGTCACCAGATGGAAGACAGACAGTAAACAGGTAAGACAGTCAAAAGGTCAACAGGGTCAAAATGTCAACAGGATCAAAAGGTCAACATGTGACCTCACCCCCTATGAAACTCTTTGCTCTCATACAGAGCCTACCCCCATACCATTTATATATTGTATAAATTAATAGGGGAAGCCTATTTCCTCCCCTTACCAAATTTACCCAGACATGGAATGCTCACTTAAATATTTCGCTCAATGATAAACAATGTCTCAGGCCCTTCAGCTCCTACATACCTCCTCACAAAGTATTTCTGTTAAAGAGACTTACTATAAGGTTGCCACCAGATGGTACAGATGTCCCAGTGTGCTGAGCAAAATGTTGCAGGCCTTCCCAATGTTTGTTGGCAATGTAATAATAGCATGGGACCTCCTGCCCATATTTGGTGGTCTTGCCCTTCTTTCATTCCCTTTTGGTCCCAAATCATTCAAATTGTGAAGGATGTTGTGGGAGGAGTCCCGAGGGCAGAGTTTTGGTTTGTCAACTTTATCTCCTGGCCCATTTCAAAATGCAAACGATCACTCTTAAGACACATGAATAGTGCCGCTAAGGCAGTAATACCAGTTGAATGGCGTTCACACTCACCCCCTTCTGTTAAAGATTGAATAACTCGCCTAAACCTATATATGTCAATGGAAGAACTTTAGTTGGCTGCCACTGCCCGCCCTTCACGGTTTATTTCTACCTGGCTTTAGTATTATATATATATATATATATATATATATATAAACAGAAAGCAGGAGGCGGCACTCGGAGACTTTAAAATGCAAATAGTGTATTCAGCAAAAAACCAACGTTTCGGGGTCAGATGTACCCCTTTGTCAAGGTGAATAACAAGTGTGCAGTGTGGTAACATACCTTAAATAGAGAGATATCCCTCCGTGACTTCCGCCCGCCCACGCTGATTCCCGCACCATTTCCGGCTGCCTGTATCTGACGTCAGCGCTGTCGTGTGCAGTCGCCGTAGCAACCAGGAAAACAGTCCGTCCTCTCTGCTGTCTTCCGGCTGTCGGGTCTTTCGTGGTCGCGTCTGGTTGCTATGGTAACCAGGCGTGCAGAGCGGCCGGGCTGCGGTGCTATGTGAAGAAAAGAGAAGTAGGAAAAAGTGAACCGTGTTAAAATTAAATGTAACAGTACCCTATCACCACTAACAGAGCTAGCCATAGGAGAGATCTCCACAAATTCTAAATGCAGTCAGCTATACTCAACAATTGCATTGCCGACCCTGCTGTTAGTCTAAAGGGGCTGGAATACCGCAAAACCGTGTAGGAGGATCGAGAGAAGGGCGAAAGGTCTGGATCACTGAGTCCCTACTAATAATCTGGGGGAGCTATCCGTGACTGATCACCGGAGGAAGACATTAGATCACACAGTGATTGCAAACTCAATAGACATTTGCGCGTTATCCACAACGACTCGTGGAGATACCTCTAGGCTAAAGATGAAGGAATGTGCAGAACAGCTTATAGTGGCAAAAAGAAAGAGATGCTAACAGCGACATAATTAAAAGATATTAAAGCTCAATTTTTCGTTGAGGCCATTTGGATTAGTGGTCCCCAACTTAAAAATCCACCGAGTTTCCAACTGCAGCAGTCTTCCATCCCTATCTCCTCCTCTAACATGTTTGGGGACATGATCAATAATCAGATAACGTAGATCCTTCATGGTGTGTCCAGCTAGTGCGAAGTGTCTCGCTACTGGTTGATCCGATTCTTTACCCTGTAGCGCTTGCTTGATGGCCGAACGGTGGAGAGCCATTCTTTCCCGGAAGGATCTTATACATTTTCCCACATAATGAAGATTACAGGGGCATTTGATGATATAGATTATGTGGGTGGTTGTACATGTTAAAACGTATTTAATACTAAAGATCCTTTCGCTATGAGGGTGCTTAAAGTTTGGACCCGTGATCAAGTACTCACATGTTGTGCATTTTATGCATTTATAGCAGCCAGGTTTCTTTTCTAGAAAAGCACCTTGAGGTCGACTCTGCCTGTTTGCCTCTACTTGAAAACCGGTGACGTCCGAGTGGACCACTCTATCTTTGATATTCCTGCCCCGTTGGTAGCAGACCATAGGTCTTTTGTTGCGGAGAGAATGGAGGGCTTGATCCGAGGCCACTAGTGGCCACAAGGCTTTGGTGGCCCTCTGAACCACCGGGCTAGACGTATTATATTTGGTCGGGAAGATGATAACTGGTTTCTGTACTGGATTCTTAGGGGTTAACAAAGCTTCCCTGGGGATCTGCATAACTTCTTCTTTATGCTTCAGTAGCAGTTGATAATCATATCCCCTTTCCAAGAATTTTGTAACCATATGGTCTAGTTCTTGTTCCAGATTGCGGCGATCGCTAGTGATCCGCGATACCCTGATCATCTGTGATCGGGGTAATCCCTCTTTCAAAGCCTTAGGATGATGACTGCTTGCTTTGAGCAGGGTGTTCTTATCGGTGGGCTTACAGAATAGGCCCGTGTGCAGGATTCCATCACGGATGGTAACTTGAACATCCAGATAGTTCAAGGTATTTGTACTTGTCTGGTAGGTGTACTTAATGCTCGAGGCCCTGGAGTTGATAGAAAACATCAATGAATTGAATTGGTCCACCCCCCCTGTCCACAAGATAAAGAGGTCATCTATAAATCGTGTGAACAGGAGGATGTGGTCAGCAGTGGACTTGTTTTTGAAAAATGACTCGAACTCCTCCTTAAACATGAAGATGTTGGCAAACGAGGGGGAGACGTTGCTCCCCATCGCGCACCCTGTCTTCTGGCGGTAAAACTTGCCGTTAAAAAGGAAGTAGTTCTTCTCCAGAGTCATACGCAGGAGCGTCAAAAATAGGGTACGGTCAAGAGATTCCATCCTTTCTTTTATTAGGAATTCCTCCATGGCTAATAGACCTGCCTCATGCGGTATACTGGTGTATAGACTCACCACGTCGACCACGCAGATCAAGGTGTCCTCTGGAACATGCTTGATTTCACCCAACCGGTTGATAAAGCTTGTTGTATCCTTGATAAAGTGCTGGTGCTTGATAATAAAGGGTTGCAGGATGCTATCTAGGAAGACTGACACCGGTTGAAAAATGGAGTCCCGAGCTGCTATGATGGGTCTTCCCGGCGGGGACTGAAGGTTTTTATGTACTTTTGGTACAGTGAAGAATATAGGTACCAGCGGATGTTCTTGCTTTAGTGCTGAATAGAGCTTGGAGGTAATCTTACCAGTCGCTTTGGCCTGGTCCAGAACGGAAAAGAGTGCTTTCTGGTATTCAACGGTAGGATCGTAAGGGAGTTCCTCATAGGTGGCTACGTCAGCTAGTTGGCTATAGATCTCGTTCAGATAATACTCCAGATCGAGCACCACCACTCCTCCCCCTTTATCCGCTGGGCGGATCACTATGTCTCGATAGTCTCCCAACGTTTTCAGAGCACCCCATTCCGCTTTTGATAAATTGCAATGCGTTTTAGGTAGTTTTGGGGCTTCGTTGTACCTTTTAACTGAGTCTCCCAGCAATCTTGTAAATGATCTAATGGATGCATTAGTGGAGACCGGGTCAAAAGAGGATTTTGAACGTTGGTTCAGAAAGTTCTGGTGAGTGACATCTAGTGGAGAGGGGGAGGGGGGCTCCTTCATGGTGGACTGGAAGTATTCCTGGCGTCTCAATTTACGAGAGAATTGATGTAATTCAATATGCCAGTTAAAGTCATTAAAGGGGTTTGTCGGGACAAAGGACAGCCCCTTTTCCAACACTGCTTGTTCCACCTCTGAGAGGCTCCTATGGGACAGATTATAAACTAAGGTTTTTTGTTTATTGAGGCTCCTCTGGTTCCGTGCGTTTTGGCCGCCCCTGCGGGTGGTCGTCCTCTTCTTCCTTTTTCTGTCGGTGTGTCCGACGCCGTCCCTAAAGGGACCGCCGTCCGTTGAGATGGTCCTTCTGAATCTACCGGACCAAAGTCGCTGTCGCTGTTCGATGTACCGGGTGCATTCTGCTGTGCTTCCCTCCTTTTCCGCCAACTCTGCTTGCCCCGAAAATTGTATGGTTTTGAGTTCGCCGAATTATCTCCCATCAGCCATCTATATACTCGATTGGAATCGTAGTCCTCCTTTACAATTAGTTGTTTGTTTCGCTTAAATTTGACCAAATCGCTTCTGTATTTATCGACTTGGTGTTGGAGTTTAACCATCCATTCTTGGTTAAGGTCACTCTGCAATTCTATTTTGTGCGTCTTCTCTATGGTTGAGATTTTTCCCCGGGTGATGCCCAATTCTTTACCCGCTTCTTCCACCACCAGTAGCATGAGATCTAAACTGCATTTATTTAAAATCCCAACCCATTTCCTGCAAAAGTCGGGATTAAACCGTCCTATGGTGGGGACATTTCTGATGCGGAATCCTCTAGGCACCATTTTTTGTCGATGATAATCTGAGAGGGAGATTCCATGTAGCAGAAAATCGATCTCCCTTCTCTTAAGCTTAAGTAGCTGATGATAGAGATCCTCTATGTTCCCTGAAGACTCCTCTGGGTTGAGATGTTCCTTAAATCGTAAACGTTCTGCGTCATCATCAGTATAGCTGAAGGATTCTCCTAGTGTGGAGAAGATACCTTTGCATCCAGGTGAGTCGTCAGTATCGCCCAGCTCCATGTGGGTTAAGGTGCTGCGTGCTAGAAGTGAACGTGCCACTTAAAGTGCTGAGTGTCCAAAGTGCTGCTGTGCAAAGTGCAATATATCCACTCCTGACAGAAGAATAACCTCTGCTATCGAGGCTAAACAAGATGTGGGGGGCTGCCTTGTCCCAAGCTGATGGTGCTACCAGTGTTGGTGGTCCAGCATCAATTAAATATGTTCCCCACGGACCGGCACTCCCTCCTCCGTTTGCTAGGATAGCTCCGGTGCCCTCCAGGAAGATCCACATAAACAAAAAGCAGGAGGCGGCACTCGGAGACTTTAAAATGCAAATAGTGTATTCAGCAAAAAACCAACGTTTCGGGGTCAGATGTACCCCTTTGTCAAGGTGAATAACAAGTGTGCAGTGTGGTAACATACCTTAAATAGAGAGATATCCCTCCGTGACTTCCGCCCGCCCGACCACGCTGATTCCCGCACCATTTCCGGCTGCCTGTATCTGACGTCAGCGCTGTCGTGTGCGGTCGCCGTAGCAACCAGGAAAACAGTCCGTCCTCTCTGCTGTCTTCCGGCTGTCGGGTCTTTCGTGGTCGCGTCTGGTTGCTATGGTAACCAGGCGTGCAGAGCGGCCGGGCTGCGGCGCTATGTGAAGAAAAGAGAAGTAGGAAAAAGTGAACCGTGTTAAAATTAAATGTAACAGTACCCTATCACCACTAACAGAGCTAGCCATAGGAGAGATCTCCACAAATTCTAAATGCAGTCAGCTATACTCAACAATTGCATTGCCGACCCTGCTGTTAGTCTAAAGGGGCTGGAATACCGCAAAACCATGTAGGAGGATCGAGAGAAGGGCGAAAGGTCTGGATCACTGAGTCCCTACTAATAATCTGGGGGAGCTATCCGTGACTGATCACCGGAGGAAGACATTGGATCACACAGTGATTGCAAACTCAATAGACATTTGCGCGTTATCCACAACGACTCGTGGAGATACCTCTAGGCTAAAGATGAAGGAATGTGCAGAACAGCTTATAGTGGCAAAAAGAAAGAGATGCTAACAGCGACATAATTAAAAGATATTAAAGCTCAATTTTTCGTTGAGGCCATTTGGATTAGTGGTCCCCAACTTAAAAATCCACCGAGTTTCCAACTGCAGCAGTCTTCCATCCCTATCTCCTCCTCTAACATGTTTGGGGACATGATCAATAATCAGATAACGTAGATCCTTCATGGTGTGTCCAGCTAGTGCGAAGTGTCTCGCTACTGGTTGATCCGATTCTTTACCCTGTAGCGCTTGCTTGATGGCCGAACGGTGGAGAGCCATTCTTTCCCGGAAGGATCTTATAGATTTTCCCACATAATGAAGATTACAGGGGCATTTGATGATATAGATTATGTGGGTGGTTGTACATGTTAAAACGTATTTAATACTAAAGATCCTTTCGCTATGAGGGTGCTAAAAGTTTGGACCCGTGATCAAGTACTCACATGTTGTGCATTTTATGCATTTATAGCAGCCAGGTTTCTTTTCTAGAAAAGCACCTTGAGGTCGACTCTGCCTGTTTGCCTCTACTTGAAAACCGGTGACGTCCGAGTGGACCACTCTATCTTTGATATTCCTGCCCCGTTGGTAGCAGACCATAGGTCTTTTGTTGCGGAGAGAATGGAGGGCTTGATCCGAGGCCACTAGTGGCCACAAGGCCCCTTTAGACTAACAGCAGGGTCGGCAATGCAATTGTTGAGTATAGCTGACTGCATTTAGAATTTGTGGAGATCTCTCCTATGGCTAGCTCTGTTAGTGGTGATAGGGTACTGTTACATTTAATTTTAACACGGTTCACTTTTTCCTACTTCTCTTTTCTTCACATAGCGCCGCAGCCCGGCCGCTCTGCACGCCTGGTTACCATAGCAACCAGACGCGACCACGAAAGACCCGACAGCCGGAAGACAGCAGAGAGGACGGACTGTTTTCCTGGTTGCTACGGCGACCGCACACGACAGCGCTGACGTCAGATACAGGCAGCCGGAAATGGTGCGGGAATCAGCGTGGTCGGGCGGGCGGAAGTCACGGAGGGATATCTCTCTATTTAAGGTATGTTACCACACTGCACACTTGTTATTCACCTTGACAAAGGGGTACATCTGACCCCGAAACGTTGGTTTTTTGCTGAATACACTATTTGCATTTTAAAGTCTCCGAGTGCCGCCTCCTGCTTTTTGTTTATGTGGATCTTCCTGGAGGGCACCGGAGCTATCCTAGCAAACGGAGGAGGGAGTGCCGGTCCGTGGGGAACATATTTAATTGATGCTGGACCACCAACACTGGTAGCACCATCAGCTTGGGACAAGGCAGCCCCCCACATCTTGTTTAGCCTCGATAGCAGAGGTTATTCTTCTGTCAGGAGTGGATATATTGCACTTTGCACAGCAGCACTTTGGACACTCAGCACTTTAAGTGGCACGTTCACTTCTAGCACGCAGCACCTTAACCCACATGGAGCTGGGCGATACTGACGACTCACCTGGATGCAAAGGTATCTTCTCCACACTAGGAGAATCCTTCAGCTATACTGATGATGACGCAGAACGTTTACGATTTAAGGAACATCTCAACCCAGAGGAGTCTTCAGGGAACATAGAGGATCTCTATCATCAGCTACTTAAGCTTAAGAGAAGGGAGATCGATTTTCTGCTACATGGAATCTCCCTCTCAGATTATCATCGACAAAAAATGGTGCCTAGAGGATTCCGCATCAGAAATGTCCCCACCATAGGACGGTTTAATCCCGACTTTTGCAGGAAATGGGTCGGGATTTTAAATAAATGCAGTTTAGATCTCATGCTACTGGTGGTGGAAGAAGCGGGTAAAGAATTGGGCATCACCCGGGGAAAAATCTCAACCATAGAGAAGACGCACAAAATAGAATTGCAGAGTGACCTTAACCAAGAATGGATGGTTAAACTCCAACACCAAGTCGATAAATACAGAAGCGATTTGGTCAAATTTAAGCGAAACAAACAACTAATTGTAAAGGAGGACTACGATTCCAATCGAGTATATAGATGGCTGATGGGAGATAATTCGGCGAACTCAAAACCATACAATTTTCGGGGCAAGCAGAGTTGGCGGAAAAGGAGGGAAGCACAGCAGAATGCACCCGGTACATCGAACAGCGACAGCGACTTTGGTCCGGTAGATTCAGAAGGACCATCTCAACGGACGGCGGTCCCTTTAGGGACGGCGTCGGACACACCGACAGAAAAAGGAAGAAGAGGACGACCACCCGCAGGGGCGGCCAAAACGCACGGAACCAGAGGAGCCTCAATAAACAAAAAACCTTAGTTTATAATCTGTCCCATAGGAGCCTCTCAGAGGTGGAACAAGCAGTGTTGGAAAAGGGGCTGTCCTTTGTCCCGACAAACCCCTTTAATGACTTTAACTGGCATATTGAATTACATCAATTCTCTCGTAAATTGAGACGCCAGGAATACTTCCAGTCCACCATGAAGGAGCCCCCCTCCCCCTCTCCACTAGATGTCACTCACCAGAACTTTCTGAACCAACGTTCAAAATCCTCTTTTGACCCGGTCTCCACTAATGCATCCATTAGATCATTTACAAGATTGCTGGGAGACTCAGTTAAAAGGTACAACGAAGCCCCAAAACTACCTAAAACGCATTGCAATTTATCAAAAGCGGAATGGGGTGCTCTGAAAACGTTGGGAGACTATCGAGACATAGTGATCCGCCCAGCGGATAAAGGGGGAGGAGTGGTGGTGCTCGATCTGGAGTATTATCTGAACGAGATCTATAGCCAACTAGCTGACGTAGCCACCTATGAGGAACTCCCTTACGATCCTACCGTTGAATACCAGAAAGCACTCTTTTCCGTTCTGGACCAGGCCAAAGCGACTGGTAAGATTACCTCCAAGCTCTATTCAGCACTAAAGCAAGAACATCCGCTGGTACCTATATTCTTCACTGTACCAAAAGTACATAAAAACCTTCAGTCCCCGCCGGGAAGACCCATCATAGCAGCTCGGGACTCCATTTTTCAACCGGTGTCAGTCTTCCTAGATAGCATCCTGCAACCCTTTATTATCAAGCACCAGCACTTTATCAAGGATACAACAAGCTTTATCAACCGGTTGGGTGAAATCAAGCATGTTCCAGAGGACACCTTGATCTGCGTGGTCGACGTGGTGAGTCTATACACCAGTATACCGCATGAGGCAGGTCTATTAGCCATGGAGGAATTCCTAATAAAAGAAAGGATGGAATCTCTTGACCGTACCCTATTTTTGACGCTCCTGCGTATGACTCTGGAGAAGAACTACTTCCTTTTTAACGGCAAGTTTTACCGCCAGAAGACAGGGTGCGCGATGGGGAGCAACGTCTCCCCCTCGTTTGCCAACATCTTCATGTTTAAGGAGGAGTTCGAGTCATTTTTCAAAAACAAGTCCACTGCTGACCACATCCTCCTGTTCACACGATTTATAGATGACCTCTTTATCTTGTGGACAGGGGGGGTGGACCAATTCAATTCATTGATGTTTTCTATCAACTCCAGGGCCTCGAGCATTAAGTACACCTACCAGACAAGTACAAATACCTTGAACTATCTGGATGTTCAAGTTACCATCCGTGATGGAATCCTGCACACGGGCCTATTCTGTAAGCCCACCGATAAGAACACCCTGCTCAAAGCAAGCAGTCATCATCCTAAGGCTTTGAAAGAGGGATTACCCCGATCACAGATGATCAGGGTATCGCGGATCACTAGCGATCACCGCAATCTGGAACAAGAACTAGACCATATGGTTACAAAATTCTTGGAAAGGGGATATGATTATCAACTGCTACTGAAGCATAAAGAAGAAGTTATGCAGATCCCCAGGGAAGCTTTGTTAACCCCTAAGAATCCAGTACAGAAACCAGTTATCATCTTCCCGACCAAATATAATACGTCTAGCCCGGTGGTTCAGAGGGCCACCAAAGCCTTGTGGCCACTAGTGGCCTCGGATCAAGCCCTCCATTCTCTCCGCAACAAAAGACCTATGGTCTGCTACCAACGGGGCAGGAATATCAAAGATAGAGTGGTCCACTCGGACGTCACCGGTTTTCAAGTAGAGGCAAACAGGCAGAGTCGACCTCAAGGTGCTTTTCTAGAAAAGAAACCTGGCTGCTATAAATGCATAACATGTGAGTACTTGATCACGGGTCCAAACTTTAAGCACCCTCATAGCGAAAGGATCTTTAGTATTAAATACGTTTTAACATGTACAACCACCCACATAATCTATATCATCAAATGCCCCTGTAATCTTCATTATGTGGGAAAATCTATAAGATCCTTCCGGGAAAGAATGGCTCTCCACCGTTCGGCCATCAAGCAAGCGCTACAGGGTAAAGAATCGGATCAACCAGTAGCGAGACACTTCGCACTAGCTGGACACACCATGAAGGATCTACGTTATCTGATTATTGATCATGTCCCCAAACATGTTAGAGGAGGAGATAGGGATGGAAGACTGCTGCAGTTGGAAACTCGGTGGATTTTTAAGTTGGGGACCACTAATCCAAATGGCCTCAACGAAAAATTGAGCTTTAATATCTTTTAATTATGTCGCTGTTAGCATCTTTCTTTTTGCCACTATAAGCTGTTCTGCACATTCCTTCATCTTTAGCCTAGAGGTATCTCCACGAGTCGTTGTGGATAACGCGCAAATGTCTATTGAGTTTGCAATCACTGTGTGATCTAATGTCTTCCTCCGGTGATCAGTCACGGATAGCTCCCCCAGATTATTAGTAGGGACTCAGTGATCCAGACCTTTCGCCCTTCTCTCGATCCTCCTACACGGTTTTGCGGTATTCCAGCCCCTTTAGACTAACAGCAGGGTCGGCAATGCAATTGTTGAGTATAGCTGACTGCATTTAGAATTTGTGGAGATCTCTCCTATGGCTAGCTCTGTTAGTGGTGATAGGGTACTGTTACATTTAATTTTAACACGGTTCACTTTTTCCTACTTCTCTTTTCTTCACATAGCGCCGCAGCCCGGCCGCTCTGCACGCCTGGTTACCATAGCAACCAGACGCGACCACGAAAGACCCGACAGCCGGAAGACAGCAGAGAGGACGGACTGTTTTCCTGGTTGCTACGGCGACCGCACACGACAGCGCTGACGTCAGATACAGGCAGCCGGAAATGGTGCGGGAATCAGCGTGGTCGGGCGGGCGGAAGTCACGGAGGGATATCTCTCTATTTAAGGTATGTTACCACACTGCACACTTGTTATTCACCTTGACAAAGGGGTACATCTGACCCCGAAACGTTGGTTTTTTGCTGAATACACTATTTGCATTTTAAAGTCTCCGAGTGCCGCCTCCTGCTTTCTGTTTATGTGGATCTTCCTGGAGGGCACCGGAGCTATCCTAGCAAACGGAGGAGGGAGTGCCGGTCCGTGGGGAACATATATATATATATATACACACTCTTAGTCTAGAATGTATTACACTCCAGTCTCTACTGGAAAAAGTAGTGTTTCCTTTCCCTTCCTGCTTTACCTTTTCTTCCCTTGACCTATTCATTTAACTGTTGACCTTATGATCCAGTTGATCTATTGAGTGTATCTAAATATGGTCGATCTTTTAATCCACACCTCACAGTAGTGACCTGACCAAGCCTTTTAATGCTGTCACTCATGTAAGCGGCTTTTAAATACAAAAAGTGCAGTCTGGCTAGTGGTAATGGGGAGAAGACAAGTCCCACTGTAACTGCTACAGAAGATCAAGAGGATTTTGCAAAGTGGACAACCACCTTTAATAGACCTAAGCCTTGATCGCATCATTTTACATTATTTAGCACTTTCAATTTTGAGCTCAATCCACCTATAAGCAGCAGCTTGCAAAATCTACCAGTGCATAAATATAGTCTTAACCCCTTCAGTTGTATGCCCAAAAATCTGTCAGCGCTGGCTACCCCGGAAGATTTCCGGGCATGCTACTGACTAATTCCCCGGGAACAGCAGTGCTTCATGACTGCGACCCGGAATCAGCATAAGCTATTATGGAGTAACGCCTGCCCCATGGACTCCTATTGGCCAGGGGGCAGGCTTAACTATGTAATGGCGGGCGGGAATTAGCACTGAAGCTGGCGTTCCCGGCAGGTGTTCCCCCACGGGCGATTGCCCTCCTGCACTCACCTCCAGCATTTTTAACCCCTGCACTCCCTGAATTCAACTCTCGCTGAATGAAAAAACACACCCTGGGTGATGTGTATTTTATAAATAAAGCAATGATTTATGATGCTGGTGATGCCCGTGGGTGTTCGCTCTCAGGCGATCGTCCTCCTGCACTACCTGATTTTAAAAACATACCATGGGAAGTGTGTATTTTTTAATAAAACCCACCACTGAAGGGGTTAAATGTATAAGAGGTCAAATACCTTCTTCATCCACAGGTCAGAGTACAGGAGAAACTCAAACTACTACAAGAACCATGCAGCGTATATCAATGGAAATCACATGGATAACTTTGCATCCTTGAGACATTATGTACAAATGGGAAAATTCTTTATTAGAGTAAGTGTAATGACCTCCTAGATAAAACGGAAACTACAGCTCAGTAATTGAACCAAGACTAGCAAGATCACGAACAATACTACAAATACACGGCAGAAATCAGGCATTGTACAGAAGTTTTTTTTTTTTTTAAATAGAAATATTTTACCATCTTATGGGTGACAGAATTACTAGGATGCAGCTGTGTACATAGTCCGGAAGATACAAGCAGTCTGAGAAAGTGCCACCATTAATAATCTGCAATGCACAACTGCAGAGAGGATGACTGCACCTTAGTCTGTCCAGCAGCATAAAATGCAGCTCCATCCATTGGTAAACTCTTCAGGATACATTGCCGACATAAGATAAGAAAAACCCTTCAAATCCCATATATCAGCACTCAATAATCAGTAGTGGCGCTTGGATAGTGAACAATGAAGTGAACACAGAACTTTAGCATTTGTTGACACACAAAAGAAACTATGATAACACCGATTTTGCAAAGAACAAAAAACGAAGATTTATGGTAAGAACTTACTGTTATTAAATCTCTTTCTGCGAGGCACACTGGGCTCCACAGGGAATGACATTAGGGTGTTGAGTAGGATCTTGATCCGCGGCACCAACAGGCTAAAAGCTTTGACTGTTCCCAGAATGCATAGCGCCGCCTCCTCTATAACTCCACTTCCGTGCACAGGAGCTCAGTTTTTGTTAACCAGTCCAATGCAGTAGCAGGTAAAAGAGACGACAATCGTTAGTAGCCACATACACCACATTCTCATGACAAGAGAAAGTGTCAGCGGCTAATGCCATACCAACCCAAAGAAGCTAAGTGCGTCAGAGTGGGCACCCTGTGGAGCCCAGTGTACCTCGCAGAAAGATTTAACAACGGTAAGTTCTTACCATAAATTTCATTTTCTGCTGCGGGGTACACTGGGCTCCACAGGGAATGACATTGGGATGTCCTAAAGCAGTTCCTCATGGGAGGGGATGCACTGTAGCGGGCACAAGAACCCTGCATCCAAAGGAAGCATCCTGAGAGGCGGATGTATCAAAGGCATAGAACCTTATGAACGTGTTCACTGAGGACCACCTAGCTGCCTTGCACAATTGTTCAAGGGTCGCTCCACGGCGGGCCGCCCAAGAAGGTCCAACAGGCCGAGTAGAATGGGCCTTGATGGTAGCAGGAGCTGGAAGGCCAGCCTGTACATAAGCATGTGCAATCATCATTCTAATCCATCTGGCCAGGGACTGCTTGTGAGCAGGCCAGCCACGTTTGCGAAAACCAAACAGTACAAAGAGAGAATCAGTCTTCCGAAAGGGATGCAGTTCTATTCACATAGATACGGAGAGCCCGTACCCCATCCAAAGACCGCTCTTTGGAAGACAAGTCAGGAGAGGCAAAGGCCGGAAACACGATCTCCTGATTAAGGTGGAAAGAAGACATCACCTTAGGTAAGTACCCGGGACGTGTTCTCAGATATGGGGACCTACAAGACAAGGCACCCAGATCCGACACCCGTCTAGCAGAGGCAATAGCCAGCAGAAACAATACCTTAAGAGAAAGCCACTTAAGGTCTGCAGATTCAAGAGGCTCAAAGGGAGACTCTTGCAACGCCTCCAGAACCACCGACAAGTCCCAAGGAGCCACAGGCGGGACATACGGAGGTTGAATTCGCAACACACCCTGAGTGAACGTATGAACATCAGGTAAAGTCGCAATTGTTCTGTGGAACCAAAACGACAAGGCAGAAATATGAACCTTGATGGAAGCCAGACGAAAGCCCAAGTCCAGGCCCTATTGCAGAAAGGCCAAAAGTTTGGCCGTACTAAACTTGAAAGCGTCATAATGGTTAATTGCGCACCAAGCAAAGTAAGAATTCCAGACCCTAATGATAAATCTGAGCAGAAGCCTGTTTCCGGGCCATCAACATAGTTTGAGTGACCGCCTCAGAAAAATATTTGGCCCTCAAGACGGAAGCTTCAAGAGCCACGCCGTCAAAGCCAGCCGGGCCAGATCCTGGTAGACACAAGGGCCCTGAACGAGGCGGTCTGGTCATTGCGGAAGCAGAAGAGGGCGCTCTAACGATAGACCCTGAAGGTCTGAGAACCAGTGCCGCCTGGGCCATGCTGGAGCAATCAGAAGTAGGATTTCTCCTTCTTGCTTGAATTTCCTTAATACTCTGGGCAGGAGCGACACCGGAGGAAACACGTAGGGCAGCCGAAAGTTCCATGGAATTGCCAGTGCGTCCACGAACGCTGCTTGAGGATCCCTTGTCCTTGCTCTGAAGACCGTAACCTTGCGATTGTGTCGAGACGCCATCAGGTCCACTAGGATTTGAAATACTTCTGGATGGAGGCTCCACTTTCCGGCATGTACGTCCTGACAACTGAGGAAGTCCGCTTCCCAGTTTAGGACTCCCGGAATGAACACTGCCGATATGGCTGGCAGATGGCGTTCTGCCCACTGAAGAATTCTTGACACTTCCCTCATTGCCATGCAGCTGCGAGTGCCGCCTTGATGATTTATGTACGCCACCGTGGTGGCGTTGTCTGATTGTACTTGAACAGGTCTGTTCTGTATTAAATGCTGGGCCAAGTTCAGAGCATTGAACACTGCCCGCAGTTCCAGAATGTTTATTGGGAGGAGAGACTCCTCCTTGGTCCACCGACCCTGAAGGGAGTGTTGCTCCAACACCGCGCCCCAACCTCTCAGATTGGCATCCGTCGTCAGAAGGACCCAGTTGGAGATCCAGAAGGGACGACCCCTGCTCAATCGTTGGTCCTGAAGCCACCAGCTCAGTGACAGACGGACCTCCGGAGACAAGGGGATCATGTGAGACCTGATCCGGTGAGGCAGGCCATCCCACTTGGCAAGAATCAATTTCTGTAAAGGGCGAGAATGGAATTGAGCGTACTCCACCATGTCGAAAACCGTCACCATGAGACCTAGCACTTGCATCGCCGAATGTAATGACACTTGCGGACGAGATAGGAAGCATCGATTCCCGTCCTGAAGACAAGAACAACCGCTGGTTGTGAGTGTCAAACAGCGCCCCCAGGTGCACCATATTCTGAGCAGGGACCAGGTAAGATTTCTTCCAGTTGATGAGCCACCCATGGGCTTGCAGAAACTGGAGCGTCAGATCCAGATGGCGTAGGAGAATTTCTGGGGAATTCGCCAGGATCAACAAGTCATCCAGATAGGGCAGGATCCTTACCCCTTGATGGCGGAGTACAGCCGTCATTACCGCCATGACCTTGGTGAAGACTCACGGAGCCGTGGTCAAACCAAAAGGTAACGCCCGAAATTGGTAATGGATTTTGCCAAACGCAAACCTCAGGTACTGCTGATGCGACATTGCAATGGGAATATGCAGGTAAGCATCCTGTATGTCCAGGGATACCATATAATCCCCAGGTTCCAAGGCCAGAACAATAGAGCAAAGAGTTTCCATATGAAACTTAGAGACCCTCACAAATTTGTTCAAGCACTTGAGGTTGAGAATGGGCTGACAGGAACCCATTCGGTTTCGGAACTAGGAACAGCGGTGAATAGTACCCCTTGCCTCTCTGAGACAGAGGCACCTGTACTACCACTCCTGTGTCCAGGAGGGACTGTACCACCGAATTAAGAGTTTTTGCCTTCACCTGATCCGAAGTGACGTCTGTCAGGCAAAATCGATGAGGGGGACGATTCTTGAAGGATATGATGTAACCTCGAGTGACGACTTCCCGTACCAGGCATCGGAAGTGGTCTTCAACCATTCCTGGGTAAACCCTAGAAGTCTGCCCCCCACCCTGGGATCCCCCAGGGGGAGGCCCGCCCCGTCATGCAGCAGGCTTGTCAGTTTTGGAAGCAGGCCGACGGGCAGCCCAGGACCGTTTAGGTTTGGGCTTATTGGGTTTGGAAGAGCGAGCCTGTTTCAAGTACGCCTGACCCTTTGTTTACCCTGAAGGACAAAAGGAGCAAAAGGAAGTACTCTTAGCCTTCGGTAACGAGGGAGCAGTACTAGGTAGACAAGCTGTTTTCGCAGAGGCTAAGTCAGCCACTATCTTATTGAGGTCTTCTCCAAAAAGAATATCTCCCTTAAAAGGGAGTACCTCCAGGGTAGAGTCCAGATCTACAGACCAGAGAATCCGGCGAGCCAGAATGGACATAGCAGAAGCCTTGCCCTCCAGAATACTGGCATCAGAAGCCGCCTCCTTAATGTAATGAGAAGCTGTGACAACATACGATAGACATTGTCTAGCATGATCAGAAACGTTGGAAGGCAGCTCAGCTTCCAACTCCTGAGCCCACGCTTCAATAGCCTCTGCAGCCCAAGTCGCTGCAATTGTGGGCCGATGCACAGCACCTGCTAGGGTGTAAATCACCTTTAAACAACCCTCCACCCGCTTATCCGTCGGTTCTTTCAGAGACGTGACGGTTGTAACAGGCAGAGCTGAGGATACCACCAGCCGCGCCACTTGCAAATCCACCGGCGGGGGTGTCTCCAAATTTTTACTTAGCTCCGCCGCGAGGGGATAGTGAGCCAGCATCTTGTGAGGCGTGAATTTCTTACCTGGATTTTCCCAGGATTCCTGACGTATGTCAACTAAATGGTCAGAGTGAGGTAAAACTTGTTTAACCACATTCTGACGTTTAAATCTGTCCGGTTTCTTAGGGGCAGTATCAAGCTCTGGGTCATCAGTAATTTGAAGAACAAGTCAGGAACATCCACCTGTGAAACAGATTCCCCATCAGAATTATCAGTATCGGTGTGTGGGGTCCGTATATACGCCATACTCATCAGATGAAGTATCTGGGACGTTGGTGGATTGTGAGTTAGTAATAGCCCGCTTAGAGGACCCCTTGGTCTTAGGCGGACGAGGGTGAGATTTCTGTTTATTCAGTGATTGGTTCAATTGCTGTAACTGAGTGGACAGTTGATCTGCCGATGGCGGATTAACCGCAGGGACCCTAAGCGGTTGCACCGGTACAGTAGGTCCCATAGGGGGCGCAAGTCTAGTTACCAGCGTATTCAATAACGTGGAGAAAGTAGCCCAAGGTAGGTTGTTGCTACAGTCCCACTGGGGGGTAGGGAACCCCCAGAACCTGAACCCTCTGCTGCTACGTTTTCCTCTAATGTGTCTGCAGCGTCACCACCACGAACTGTGGGATCAGCCCCAGCTCCATTGCCCCTTGCAGCTGATATATCTGAAAGCTCAATTCAGGGCAACCCAGTACAATTACAGTAGCACAACACCTGACAAGAACCCCGTGTAGTGTATTAGCACAAACAGAGTTCCAGAGGTATATGGTGACTAAAAATCACAGAGAAAAATACACAATAAGTATATCTTGTGAAACGCCTATATTAAGTAATAATCCTGACGCACTTAGCCCCCTCAGGTTACAGAATATAGGGATAGCAATCTGAGTGAGATACTCGAAATGGAGGGCACACAGCAGCTATATGCACACACAGAGTCACATTGTACAATGCAGAAATTATGACATGCAATAAAACTGCACTGGACTAGCAATACAGAGTAGTACTAAGTATAGCTATACACTCAATAGATATAACAATGCACAGTAAAGACTGGATGTATTTCACAGAGTACTTGTACTAAATAACCCTGACTAAATGCACTTTTTCTTAACTAACACTGTCAGCAGACATGTAGAATACTTAAGTGTCCTGTAAAATGCACAGCGCTGACATGCAGGCGGCTTTACAGAGGAGGATTTGCCCAAACAGTCCCAGGATCAGCTCAGCTTGTCCTAATGGCGCCCAAACGCTGACAGGGAGTGAGGGAGAGAGAGATATGCAGCTCCAGGGCGGGAACATTTACTCTAAATTGCGCCCTGGGGCTGGGGGAGGGGCTACAGGTCAGAGCCTTATCCCCTTCCTGGACTTCACCACCGGGTACTGCGGGCGTTAGCAAACGGATTTTTGAGAGAATCCGACCTGTGCCCTTGCCCTGGTGGTCTAGTGGGGTCCCTGTACTGCCAGTGTCCACGCCAGCACGCACAGCCCACCACCTCCCACCGGCCGCGCCGGATCGCGATTTCCAGCGGGTCCCGTCCGGGGGACCTGAGTGCGGCCACACGATCCTGGAGAGCTGCGGTGGGGTGTGTGACTGACAGAAGAAAACCGCAGCCTCCGCTGTAAGTACCCGGCAACCTGGGCGCGGGAGTATACAGCGCTGCTGGGGGAGGTGATGGAGCTGCAGCAGGAGATGTCTGACTGACATCTAAACACAGTGTCTCTGCTGCAGCCCTTGAAGTCTTCATTTTCACTTAGAAAAGCTCTTCTGAGGGCTGCTTGAGCAGCCCACCTGTTGTATGCCTGCACTGCATGGCACCAACTACAAAACTGATCTCCTGTGAACGGAGGCGGGGTTATAGAGGAAGCGGCGCTATGCATTCTGGGAACAGTCAAAGCTTTTAGCCTGTTGGTGCCTCAGATCAAGATCCTACTCTACACCCCAATGTCAATCCCTGTGGAGCCCAGTGTACCCCGCAGCAGAAAGAAGACTCATTTACTTAAATCAATAACATTTTATTAAGGGTTTATTATTAAAAGTTACATTTTAAACAATATCAAATATACAGGATCACACAAAAACATGCCCCACAAATGAGTCTTCTTTTTGTTCTTTGCGTCTCAGGCAAAGAAACCCTTTATACAGAATACTGATGTATTGGACTCATAGGAGCACAAACACCACCATTATGAGAATATTTTTTTTTGTCAAAGGCAAATTTATACCACAAATGCTCTATATCAGAGGTTCCCAAACTCGGTCCTCAAGGCACCCCAACAGTCCAGGTTTTAGGTATATCCATGGCTCAGCACAGATGGTTAAATCAAACGGACTAAGGTGCTAATTAAGTCACCTGTGGCCAAGCATGGATACATTTAAAACCAGGACCGTTGGGGTGCCTTGAGGACCGCGTTTGGAAACCTCTGCTCTATACTGTTGGTCTCATAATCATCTACAATTGAGATGAGTTAGTCCTGTGCGGGATCAAAAACGCTTTTCTTGCTCTGTATTAACAGTAAGTAGTTCTTGCTGGGGGCAAGAACTGATTCGTTTCCAGCAACAAAACACAAGCAATGCGGGACACTTTATTGTTCATCACAGAAATCTTTTCCACTGAATAACGGGATTTGTCAGAGATGTTCTGTGATTATCGCTGTGCCCTACGATTTCACCCCTTGTCCACATAAAGATCAGGAGCAGAAAAAGTTTTTTTTTAAAGACTTTCTACTAAACAGAAAACATGTAAGATATAAAACGCAGACAAGAGCTTTTGCTGCAAAAATGAAATCAGTTGGTTCAAATATAATAAAACAGAACTAATTTTTATCTGGACTGAAATCACCCAGAAAATAAACAAATAACTTTTTAGCCTTTTGTCTGTGAAGCCAGAAAATATTCTCCTCATCCCATGTAGAAATCAGGTCTCAAGGCGTCTGGGGTTTCTCAGCGATAGGGGTCATCTGATCTTTGTTGAGTCCACGGATGGACAAATCGTACACTACCTCCTCAATCTTTTTAACATCATATTTCAAGCCATCATAACGCTTCCTCAGTGAGTCATTTTTCAGGTTGAGCAGCCGGAAACCAAAATCCAGCTGGTTGATGAATGAGGCGATTCGGAGAGGCCTGGTGTAATCCCCAGCTGTGACGCTATTCACTGCGAGCCTTGACTGGGGTAGAAGATGGAGAACTCACTTAATCAGTCAAATTCAAAGAGTCTAGTTAAATAATACAGACACACTATTTTATATGTTATATATACACACACACACATACAATCCGATCATCCATAACATTGAACTGGCAACAGGGGTATAGACAGCCATGGTCATTGATGCATGTGGGGGGGGGGGGCTATCCCACAGAAGAGCTGATGCATGTGGGCGCCCTATCCCACAGAGGAGCTACTGTAGCATAAATCGCTGAAAATGTTAATGTTGGCTAAGGTGCTAAAACACAGTGTATCGCAGCTGCATAGCCAGAGACCGGTCAATATGCCCATGCTGACCCCTGTGCCCTGCAAAAATGTCCTGCAATAGGCGCGTGAGCATCAGAAGTGGATCTCATGGAGCAATAGAAGGTGGCCTGGCTTGATAAAGCACATTTTCTTTTACAAATGTGTGCATGTGTTGCTTTGGCAGCAAGGAGTATTAGGCAGGTAACTTTATATATATATATATATATATATATATATATATATAAAAAATTTTATTATTTTATTTTTTTCGTATATATACAGTACCAGTCAAAAGTGCGGACACACTTTCTCATTCAATGGTTTTTATTTATTTTAATTGTTTTCTACATTGTAGATTGATACTGAAGAATCAAAACTATGAAAGAACACATTGAATTATGCTGTAAACTAAAAGTGTTAAATCAATATTTGTTTTAGATTTTAGATTCCTCAAAGTAGCCCCCTTTTGCTTTGATGACAGCTTTGCACACTCTTGGCATTCTCTCAATCAGCTTCATGAGGTAGTCTCCTGGATGGTTTTGAATTAACAAGCATGACTTGTCAAGAGTCAATCTGTGGAATTACTTGCTTTCCCAATGTGTTGGGGACCATCAGTTGTGTTGTGCAGAGGTAGGGTTAGTACACATTTGAGAAGAAGAAGAAGAGGACGAGGAAGAAGAGGAGGAAGAGGAGGAAGAGGAGGAAGAGGAGGAAGAGAAAGAATTGTTTGGGCAAAGAAACACAAGGAATGGACATTAGACCAATGGAAATCTGTACTTTGGTCTGATGAGTCGAAATGATATTTTTGGTTCCAACCGCCGTGTCTTTGTGAAATGCAGAGAAGGAGGGCGGATGGTTTCTGCATGTGTGGTTTCCACTGTGAAGCATGGAGGAGGAGGAGGTGTGATGATGTGGGGGCGCTTTGCTGGTGACACTGTTGGTGATTTATTCAAAATTCAAGGCACACTTGACCAGCATGGCTACCACAGCATTCTGCAGCGCCATGCCATCCCATCTGGTTTGTGCTTACTGGGACCATCATTTGTTTTTCAACAAGACAATGACCCCTAACATACCTCCAGGCTATGTAAGGGCTACTTGACCAAGAAGGAAAGTGATGGAGTTCTGCGTCAGATGACGTGGCCTCCACAATCACCCGATCTAAACCCAATTGAGATAGTTTGGGATAAGTTGGACTGCAGAGTGAAGGAAAAGCAGCCAACAAGTGCTCAGCAACTCTGGGAACTCTTTCAAGACTGTTAGAAACCCATTCCAGGAGACTACCTCATAAAGCTGATTGAGAGAATGCCAAGAGTGTGCAAAGCTCTCATCAAAGCAAAAAGGGGCTACTTTGAGGAATCTAAAATATAAATCATATATTAACTTAACACTTTTTTTGTTTACAACACAATTCCATATGTGTTCTTTCATAGTTTTGATGTCTTCAGTATTAATCCACAATAACATGGTCATATATGTTCAGTTTGCATGTCCCCCCGCCGGTCTTTGCATGGGTTTTCTCCAGTACTCTGGTTTTCCTCCCACACTCAAGAAGTATACTGGTAAAACAAATTATCTGTAAACTTCTGCAGAATGTGTGCACTATATTAATCACTTAAAAATATATAAAATTGCTAAATGGGAGGCCTTATGTCAGCCGGAATCTTGTTTAATTTTCTTTTACTGAAAGCTAAAACATTGTCATTCTGAAATTGAACAAAGATGACAACAGGAGGAAGAGCAGGTGGAGGACTAACATATCAGACCTCCCACCCTGGGAAACCTAGAGAATCATGGACCCCAAAAGTGCAGAAAAGTTATCCCAAGAGAGGAGACCTGATAACCTCGGGTAAACTTTTCAGAATATCTACTATAAAAATAAAACCTTATAAATTTTAACTACCAATACAAACATTACTGGCAATTACAATGCACACAAAGACCACTGCAAAACAAAAGTTCACAACATTCATGATAAAAATAATAGCCGAACATCTATACAACATTGGATGAATTCTCAGCTGTGGTTACCCAGAAACATTTTGATTTCCTTACAAATTTAAGCTAAAATGAAAGGATCATGTGTATTTTCTATTCATATAGCTATTACAAATACTGCATTAGTATGGACTAATTTTCAACATGTAAATATCTGCTTCCATCTCATTTATGGATGACAGAACCAGAGATGGTATACGTACCAGTTCATTGGCCAGATTCAGCACCCCAGACAGATAATCCTCAATGTCCAAGTGAAACCCCTTCTCTCGCTCACATTCAACTATAACAAAAAGACAGATCAGTAGCATACGTGCAGAAAGACTGGTGTTCTGAATTTCACATAAACTGTTGAACTAATAAAAATAGAAGTCAACATAGTAAAAGAGTGAATTACACAGCCTTACTGCACAGTGCATCCGGAAAGTATTCACAGCGCTTCACTTTTTCCACATTTTGTTATGTTATAGCCTTATTAAAAATGGAATAAATTCATTTTTTCCCTCATAATTCTACACACAATACCCCATAAAAACAACGTGAAATAAGATTATTTTTTTTAGATTTTTGCAAGTTATTACAAATAAAAAACTAAGAAATCACATGTACATACGTAGTCACAGCCTGCCATGAAAGCTCAAAATTGAGCTCAGGTGCATCCTGTTTCCATTGATCATCCTTGAGATGTTCCTACAGCTTAATTGGAGTCCACGTGTGGTAAATTCAGTTGATTGGACATGATTTGGAAAGGCACGCACCTGTCTATATAAGGTCCCACACTTGACAGTGCATGTCTGAGCACAAGCATGAAGTCAAAGGAATTGTCTGTAGACCTCCGAGACAGGATTGTCTCGAGGCACAAATCTGGGGAAGGGTACAGAAAAATATTTGCTGCTTTGAAAGTCCCAATGAGCACAGTTTCCTCCATCATCCATAAATGGAAGAAGTTCGGAACCAACAGGATTCTTCCTAGAGCTAGCCGGCCGTCTAAACTGAGCGATCGGGGGAGAAGGGCCCTAATCAGGGAGGTGACAAAGAACCAGATGTTCACTCTGTCAGAGCTACAGCATTCCTCTGTGGAGAGAGGAGAACCTTCCAGAAGGACAACCAAATCTACCAATCAGGCCTGTATGGTAGAGTAGCCAGACGGAAGCCACTCCTTAGTAAAAAGCACATGGCAGCCCACCTGGAGTTTGCGAAAAAATGCACCTGAAGGACTCTCACACCATGAGAAACATAATTCTCTGGTCTGATGAGACAAAGATTGAACTCTTTGGCGTGAATTCCAGGCATAATGTTTGGAAGAAACCAGGCACCGCTCATCACCAGGTCAATACCATCCCTAGAGTGAAGCATGGTGGTGGCAGCATCATGCTGTGGGGATGTTTTTCAGCGGCAGGAACTGGTAGACTAGTCAGGATAGAGGGAAAAATGAATGCAGCAATGTACAGAAACATCCTGAATGAAAACCTTCTCCAGAGCGCTCTTAATCTCAGACTGGGGCAACGGTTCATCTTTCAGCAGGACAACGACATTAAACACACAGCTAACATATCAAAGGTGTGATTTCAGGACAACTCCGTGAATGTCCTTGAGTGGCCCAGCCAGAGGCCAGACTTGAATCCGATTGAACATCTCTAGAGAGATCTGAAAATGGCTGTGCACCGACGCTTCCCATCCAACCTGATGGGAGTTTGAGAGGTGCTGCAAAGAGGAATGGGTGAAACTACCCAAAGATAGGTGTGCCAAGCTTGTGGAATCATATTCAAAAAGACTTAAGGCTGTAATTGCTGATAAAGGTGCATCAACAAAGTATTGAGCAAAGGCTGTGAATACTTATGTACATGTGATTTCTTAGTTTTTTTTATTTTTAATAAATTCGCAAAAATATTTTTTTTATTTTTTTTTCACGTTGTCATTATGGGGTATTGTGTGTAGAATTTTGAGGGGAAAAAAAATAGGATTTTAATTACCTACCAGTAAATCATTTTCTCGTAGTCTGTAGAGGATACTGGGGTCCACTTAGTACCATGGGGTATAGATGGGTCAACTAGGAACCTTGGGCACTTTAAGAATTTGATAGTGTGCGCTGGCTTTTCCCTCTATGTCCCTCCTACCAGACTCAGTCTAGGCAACTGTGCCCGAGGAGACGGACATACCGTGCGAGAAGGACTTAAAGGACAGTGGTGAGATTCGAACCAGCACACACAAGACAATAGGAAAGCCATGCTAACCAAACTTGATGAGGAACAGCAACAGCTGAACCAACAACAGTACTTAACAAGTAACAGTGCAGGAAAACACGAATCACTGGGTGGGCGCCCAGTATCCTCTACGGCAGGCATTCCCAACCACGGTCCTCAAGGCACACCAACAGTGCAGGTTTTAGTGAAATCCAGGCTGCAGCACAGATGGTTAAATCAAAATAACTGAGCTACTAATTAAGTCACCTGTGCTGAAGCATGGATATCACAAAAACCTGCACTGTTAGTGTGCCTTGAGGACCGTGGTTGGGAATGCCTGCTCTACGGACTACGAGAAAAGGATTTACCAGTAGGTAATTAAAAATCCTAATTTCTCTTACATCCTAGAGGATACGGAGGTCCATTTAGTACCAAGGGGATGTACCAAAGCTCCCAAACCGGGTGGGAAGGTGCTGAGGTTCTTGCAGAACTGATTGACCAAACTGAATGTCCTCAGAGGCCAAAGTATCGAACTTGTAGAACTTAGCAAACATGTTAGAACCTGACCAACTAGCTGCTCGGCAGAGCTGTAAAGCAGACACACCCCGGGCAGCCGCACAGGAAGAACCCACTGACCTAGTAGAGTGGGCCTGTACAGATTTTGGAACCGGCAAACCTGCCGTAGAATAAGCATGCTGGATAGTAAGCCTGATCCAGCGAGCAATAGACTGCTTTGAAGCAGGACACCCAATTTTATTGGGATCATGAGAACAAGCGAGTCTGATTTTATGTGACGAGCTGTCCGCTTCACGTAGATCTTTAAAGCCCTCACAACATCCAAGGACTTTGAAGGTAACCAACGGAACCACAATAGGTTGGTTGATATGAAACGCAGACACCACCTTAGGAATAAGGAGGTCAGCTCTATCTTCACGAAAAATCAAATAGGGGCTTTTGTGAGACAACGCCCCCAGTTCCAACACACGCCTTGCTGGAGCTAAGGACATCAGTGTGACGGTTTTCCATGTAAGAAACTTCACGTCAACCTCCTGCAAAGGCTCAAACCATTCTGATTGTAGAAACTGCAACACGACGTTGAGATCCCAAAGTGCCGTGGGAGGCATAAAGGGCGGTTGGCTGTGCAGAACACCCTTCAAGAACATCTGAACCTCCGGGAGGGAAGCCAATTGTTTCTTGAAGAAAATAGACAAGGCCGAAATCTGGACTTTTATGGAGCCCAAGCGTATGCCCACGTCCACCCCTGACTGCAGAAAAAGGAGAAAACGTGCCAGTTGAAATTCCACCGCAGGAAATTCCCTGTTTTCACACCAAGAGACGTATTTTTTCCAAATACGGTGGTAATGTTTAGACATTACCGCCTTTCTGGCTTAAATCAAAGTTGGAACAACCCTGTCCGGGATCCCTTTCCGGGCTAGAATTTGACGCTCAACTTCCATGCCGTCAAACGCAGCCATGGTAAGTCTTGATTGACGCACAGCCCTTGTTGCAGAAGTTCCTCGCGAAGAGGTAGAGGCCACGGGTCCTCTAAGAGCATCTCCAGTAGATCTGCGTAACAGGCCCTTCTTGGCTAGTCCGGAGCAATGAGTATTGCTTGAATCTTATCTCTTTTTATTCTTTTGAGAATTCTTGGGATCAATGGAAGTGGTGGAAACGAGTACACCATCTGGTAAACCCATGGAGTCACCAGAGAATCCACCGCCACAGCCTGTGGGTCTCTCGACCTGGAACAATACCACTTCTTGTTGAGATGAGAGGTCATCATGTCGATTTGAGGAACCCCCCCACTCTCCTGGGTGGAGGTCGTGTCTGCTGAGGAAGTCTGCTTCACAGTTGTCCACTCCCGGAATGAAGATTGCCGACAACTCCACAGCGTGTCTTTCTGCCCAGAGTAGAATCCTTGTTACCTCTGACATTGCTGCTCTGCTCTTCGTTCCGCCCTGCCGATTTATGTACGTTACTGCCGTCGCATTGTCCGACTGAACCTGAATGGCTTGATCTTGAAGATGATGTGATGCCTTTAGAAGGGCGTTGTATATGGCCCTTAGTTCCAGAATGTTGATTGGGAGAATGGTTTCCTGACTTGACCATGTTCCTTGGAACTGTTCCCCTTGGGTGACTGCTCCTCAACCTCTGAGGCTTGCCTCTGTGGTTAGCAGAATCCAATTTTGAATCCCGAACCGGTGGCCCTCTATCAGGTGAGAAGTCTGAAGCCACCACAGAAGAGAAATCCTGGCTCTTGGCAACAGATGTATCCTCTGGTGCATGTGGAGATGCGATCCGGACCATTTGTCCAACAGATCCAGCTGGAAAGGGCCTTGCGTGAAACCTTCTGTACTGCAGTGCCTCGTAAGCGGCTACCATCTTCCCCAGAAGGCGAATTCATAGATGCACCGATATACGGATTGGTTTCAGAACATCCCGCACCATCGACTGGATTACCAAAGCCTTTTTCTAATGGAAGGAATACCTTCTGTACCTCCGTATCCAGTATCATCCCCAGGAACGTTAGCCTCCGTGTTGGTTCCAGGTGAGATTTTGGTAGGTCCAGAATCCACCTGTGATCCCAGAGTAGACAAGTTGAGAGGGCAATGTTGTCCAACAACCTCTCTGTGGATGGTGCCTTTATCAGCAGATCGTCCAGGTACGGAATTATATTCACTCCCGGTTTTCGGAGGAGAAACACCATCTTGAATTTGAACACCTGTAAGTACGGGTTCAGTGACTTGAGGTTTAAAATGGGTCTTACCAAACCATCCGGCTCCGGTTCCACAAACAGGTTGGAATAATAACCTTTGTTGCGCAGATTAGGTGGAACTGGAACAATGACCCGAGTCTGTACCAGTTTCTGAATTGCTTCCTGTAAAGTCATACTTGCTTCCTGAGAAGCTGGTAAGCCTGATTTGAAGAATCTGTAAGGTGGGAGTTCCTGAAACTCCAGCCTGTACCCCCGGGTGATAAGATCTTTGACCCAGGGATCCTGGCATGATGTTGTCCATATGTGACTGAAATTTCTTAATCGGGCTCCCACCTGCCTGTCTTCCAGGCAGTGCAGTCCGTCGTCATGCTGAAGGCTTTGAGGAAACAGAACCCGAGTTCTGTTCCTGTGAACCTGCAGTTGCTGGTTTTCTGGGTTTACCTCTATTGCCTCTGGAGGCTGTAGAAGAACCTCTGGTTTAATTTTTAAATTTGGCTGTCCGAAAGGACTGCAAAGTTGGAGCCGAGTAGGTCTTCCTAACTGGGGAGGGCTGCGGAAGGAAGATATAGCCTTGGATATCCACGTATCCAGTTCATCTCCAAAAAAGGGCCTCACATGTGAATAGTAGGCTTTCTACGCCCTTCCTGGAATCCGCATCCGTAGTCCACTGGCGTAGCCATAAGCCCCTGCATGCGGACACTGCCATGGCAGTAGTGCATGCAATGAGCAAGCCTATTTCTTTTATGGCCTCCACCATAAAATTTGCAGAGTCCTGTATATGTTGTAGGAGTAAAACTACCTCCCCCCTGGATAAGGAATCTAATCCCTCAATTAGGTTACCTGACCATTTTGCAATGGCCCTAGAGATCCATGCACAAGCAATAGTGGGCCTTTGGACCAGCCCAGCAGCTGTATATACAGATTTGCGAGTGGTCCCAATCTTGCGGTCATCCGTGTCCTTTAAAACCACTTAACTGACGATTTTTCCCTTTAAAAGCGTTAACATTGTTTTTTTTATTTATTTTATTTCATAAAGTTGAAAAAGTATTTTTAAAAATATTTAAACATTATATTATGCACATCTGCAGAACGGATCTCCTCGTCAGAAACGGGGTGACAGGGTGGGACGACGCAGTTGCATGAAATCTGACCATGCCAGTTAAGTGGTTAAGGAGGCTGCCCCAGGGACATGTAAGATTATCTTACGTGATAACCTAGATACCGATGCATCAAGATCGGTGGATTTTCCCATTTCTTCCCATCATACTGAGGAAAAGGGAAGGATGTGAGTAACCTTTTAGGGATCTGAAACTTCTTATCAGGATTAACCCAAGTCTCTTCAAATAGGGAATTCAACTCTTGATGCAGGAAAAGTAGCAGAAGATTTATTTTTTACATTAAAATTTGATTCCTTATCAGATATGTGCAGGATGTCTCTAATAGCTTCTATCAGGGCCTGTATTCCTTGTGACAGAGCAGCATCCCCCCCTCCTGAGTCCATCTCACCCTCCTCTGCGTCTGATACATCAGCAGTGTCAGCCTGTAGGATCTGGGCCAGTATATGCTTTTGCGGACAAATGTGTACGCTTTTGCGGGACGCCAGTATGGGAACCGAATCTCTATTCATCAGGTCATCCACAGACCACCTTAAGTATTGCGTCTCTCTTTCATTATGGGATAATTCATTAGAAATATTTGAGATCATCCCTTTTTAAGGGAATCCAACCATGCTAGTTCGGACCCACTAGCCTGAGAATGTGTACTATCCTGAGTACACTGTAGTGATACCCCTGAGGAAGAAAGACACTCTGCCGTGCATGAAACACACTCCTTGCCTGACATTGTAAATGTGAAACACACACACACACACACACACACACACACACACACACACACAGGAAAGGTTGAAACACAGTTAACCCACACAGAGCCCTTCCGGGGATGTACAGAGTATATAGGAGCCAGCCACACCGCACCCTTAGTGCTAATGCCAAGCTTAGGTGGGTCGCAGACTAAGTACCCTGAAAGGGGCTTAGTACTCTAATAACACTCCCCTCCCCCCCCTCCTTACTATGACCCCCTGGTACCGCTGAGGTAAGCTGGAGTCCTTCTGGAGAAGCTGCGCTTCCATGCCAGTCTGTCTGTGTAGAACTGCAGAGGGAAAATGGAGCTGGTGAGCCGCTCATAGTGAAGCCCTGCCCCCTTAATGGCGCGCAGTCTTCCCGGTTTTATTTCAAACTGTTTGAGGTGTTTTAGATGCCTAAGCAGTGGGATAAATACCCCTGTAAGTGTATTTGCCAGTGTGGGTACTGTATAGGATGAGTCAGCTCGCCCGTCAAAGCGGTGCAGCCTGCGCTGATCTGAGCCTGGAGATGCAGCCTGCTCCTCAGCTCTGAACTCCGTACCCTCATGCCGCCATAATAGCCGGCAATCCTCTAACCGGGACGCAGGCATAACACACACCACTCTTCTTTCTTCTGGCTCTGTTAGGGGTGGCGGCGTGCTGCGGGAATGTACGCTCGCCGAATGGTTCCCTCAGGAGCTCAATGTCCCGTCAGCGGGGAACGGGACCATTAACCCTATAGGAGGTTGGGCCGTTTTCCCCCCTAAGTCCCACGAAGCAGGCAGACTGGTGCCAACCAGATCTGCCTGAAAATAACAAATAGAAAATATATGCAGAAAACTCTTCAGGAGCTTCCCTAAGTGTGACCGGCTTTTCCGGGCACATTTTCTAAACTGAGTCTGATAGGAGGGGCGTAGAGGGAGGAGCCAGTGCACACTATTGATTTCTTCAAGTGCCCAAGGCTTCTAGCGGACCCGTCTATACCCCATGGTACTAAATGGACCACAGTATCCTCTAGGATGTAAGCGAAATGAACGTTATGGTAAGAACTTACCGTTGATAACGTGATTTCTCTTATGTCCACAGGTATCCACAGGATAACATTGGGATATTGTCGAGCGACAGCGAAAATGGCACCAACACGGTTACGAGCTTTCTGGCCTCCCAGGATGCATTGGGGCCTCCACTATATAGTCCCGCCCACTGATTCAGTCAGATCAGTTCTTTCCACAGCGATTATAGGCAGGAACATTAGGTAGAGACCTGTACAGGCGATAAGAACACACATGCACACCCTTCCATACAAGAAGGAAGAGGTTTTTAGTGTTTGTCTAGATCCTCAAATCAGATGCGTCCGGGTGGGATCCCTGTGGATACCTGTGGACATAAGAGAAATCACGTTATCAACGGTAAGTTCTTACCATAACGTTCATTTCTCTGGCTGGGTCCACAGGATTATCCACAGGATAACATTGGGATTCCCAAAGCCATTTTAGTGGTGGGGACGCTCCTGATTGCACAGGAGGACCTTTCGCCCGAAGTCTGCGTCATGAGAGGCAAAAGTATCCAAGGCATAATGTCTGATGAATGTGTTTATGGAAGACCATGTGGCTGCCTTACATATCTGTTCTGCTGATGCACCCTGTTGTGCTGCCCAAGAAGGACCTACCTTACGTGTAGAGTGTGCAGAGACATTAGCCGGAATAGGGAGATCTGCATGAGAATAAGCTTCAGATATTACCATTCGGAGCCATCTCGCCAGCGTCTGTTTACTAGCAGGCCAACCTCTCCTATGGAATCCGTAGAGGATGAAGAGGGAATCTGTTTTCCTGATGGCACTAGTACGATCTATGTAGATTTTTAAAGACCGGACCACGTCCAGTGACGCTTCTCCCGCAGATAGTCCCGATACCTGAAAAGCTGGGACTACAATCTCTTCATTCAGGTGAAACTTTGACACCACCTTTGGAAGATAACTAGATCTCGTTCTGAGAACTGCTCTGTCTGGAAAAAAACTTAGGAAAGGAGACTTACATGATAATGCTCCTAAATCTGACACTCTTCTGGCTGACGCCATTGCCAGTAAAAAAAGAACTTTAACCGTTAACCACTTAAGATCTGCTCTCTCAAGTGGTTCAAACAAAGGACCCTGGAGAAATTTAAGAACTAAATTCAAATCCCAGGGAGCTGCAGGAGGAACAAATGGAGGTTGAATATGTACTACTCCTTGGAAAAAAGTACGTACATCCTGTAGGTCAGCAATCTTCTGCTGAAACCATACAGTCAACGCTGAGACTTGCACCCTCAAGGAAGCAACCTTCAATCCCTTATCCAATCCTGCCTGCAGAAAATCCAAAATTCTAGCTACTTTAAAGGCTCTTGGATTGTAATTTTTTCCAGAACACCAATGAATATAGGCTTGCCATATTCTATGATATACACGGGCCGAAGAAGGCTTTCTTGCTCTAAGCATGGTTTGGATTACTTGCTTTGAAAATCCTTTAGCCTCTAAGATAGAGGTTTCAACAGCCACGCCGTCAAAGACAGGCGATCCAGATGACTGTGACAACAAGGACCCTGCATTAACAGATCTGAACGTTGAGGGAGCAGTATCGGTGCTTCCACGGACATTCTCCACAGATCTGTGTACCAATGCCTTCTTGGCCAAGCTGGAGCTATTAGAATGATTGCTCCTTTTGCCTGTTTTATCTTTCTCACTACTCTGGGTAACAGAGATATTGGAGGGAACAGATATGCCAGCTGAAACCTCCATTCTACTGACAGTGCGTCTACCAGGACTGCTCCTGGGTCCCTTGTTCTTGATCCGTACCTCGGAACTTTGTTGTTTAGACGAGACGCCATAAGGTCCATCTCCGGTAGACCCCATCTGTTCACCAGTGTTTGAAACACTTCTGGGTGTAGTGCCCATTCGGTTTCCTGAATGGTGTGCCGACTGAGAAAATCCGCTTCCCAATTTAGTACACCCGGGACAAATACTGCTGACAATGCTGGGAGATGGAGTTCTGCCCACTTTAGAATGGGAGTTACTTCCTCCATCAGACTCTTGCTTTGAGTCCCTCTTTGATGATTTAGGTATGCTACTGCCGTCGCATTGTCTGAGCGGATCTGGACTGGTCTTCCTTGTAGATTGTCCTTTGCCTGAACTAGGGCCAAGTAAATGGCTCTTATTTCTAACAGATTTATCGGCAGGTGACTTTCCCTTGCGGTCCATTTTCCCTGGAACCATAGGCTTCCGAGTACCGCCCCCCAACCTTGCAGGCTGGCATCTGTCGTCAGGACTTACCACTCTTTTATTCAAAAGGGTCTCCCCTTGTTTAAATGGTCTGTCTGTAGCCACCATGCTAGAGACCTTTTTACATTTACTGGAATCTTTATCATCTGCTTCTTTATTGTTTGATGATTTCCGTTCCATTTTGTCAAAATGAGATGCTGCAATGGTCTGGAGTGGAATTGCGCATATTCCACCATGTCGAACGTTGATACCATCAGACCCAACAGTCGCATTGCTGCATGGACTGACATTGTCTGGGCTTGCAACGCTTTCTGAGCCATGACCTGCACCTTGACTATTTTCTTCTCTGGTAAGAGAACTCTCTGTAGGTCTGAATCCAATATGGCTCCCAAATGAACCATCGGCTGTGATGGATTCAGGGACGACTTCTCCCAATTTATGAGCCACCCGTGTCTCTGTGAACAAACTATCGTCTGTTGGAGATGGCTCAACAGTAAATCTTGCGACTGTGCTAAGATTAATAGGTCGTCTAGGTATGGGAATATCCTTATCCCTTGTTTGCGCAGACAAGCTGCCATAACCGCCATGATCTTGGTAAACACCCTGGGTGCTGTAGCTAGCCCGAAGGGCAGAGCTTGGAACTGGAAGTGTTCCTTGAGGATGGCAAACCTGAGTTAACACTGATGTGATAGTGCTATAGGCACATGTAGGTAAGCAAGCCGCACATCCAGAGATACCATATAGTCTCCCGGTTCCATAGCCAACATTATGGAGCGTAACGTCTCCATGTGGAACTTCGGGATCCATATGTAATTGTTCAACATCTTCAGATTTAGAATTGGTCGATATGACCCATTTGGTTTCTGGATTAGAAACAGATTGGAGTAATACCCCTGTCCCTTTTGTGATGGAGGTACTGGGACAATCACACCTGACTGCAGTAATTTTTGGACTGCTTCTTGCAGGGCATTGGCCTTCGACTCTATACGAGACGGGCTGGTGCAAAAAAATCTTTGAGGAGGCTGCCTCCTGAATGGGAACCCATACCCCTGAGATACTACCTTCTGCACCCAGGCATCTGTTGTTGACTGTTGCCATGTGTGTGCAAATTGCAGGAGTCGGCCCCCAACCCTGGAATCCTCCAGGCGGAGGCCCGTCTCTTCAGGCTGAGGGCTTTTGTTCAGGTTTGGAAGCTGGCTTTTTGCTAGCCCACTGCTTCTTACCCCTGGTTTTAAACTGGGGTTGTTTAGGCTCCTCTTTACCTTTCGCTTTGCTTTGCCAGCGAAATGAGCGAAATTTTAAACCCTTGGACTTAGGGTTGTAGGTAGCCGGAAATCTGACCTTCTTCGATTCAGCCTCTGACTCTAGGATATCCGATCAAGGTTTTCCAAATAATATATTACCCATGAAAGGCAATGCTTCCAATTCCTTCTAGGACTCCGCATCTGCCTTCCAGGTCCGTAGCCAGACTGCTCTGCGAGCGACTACTGCCAGGGCTGAAGCTTTAGAAGCAACAGTGCCTACATCAATGGCTGCTTCTTCTAAATACTGGGCAGATTGTCTTAAACGGCAAAGACGATCCTCTTGCTCCCTAGTAGGAGAGGGGATGTCATTCTCTAGTTCCTCTATCCATTCGCCCATTGCCTTTGCTACCCAGGCCGAAGCCATAGCAGGTCTTACCACTGCACCCACAAGAGAAAAAATATTTTTCAATAGGCTCTCTACCCTCCTGTCTGTGACATCATTCAAAGAGGTAGATGACAGTGGCAAAGCAGATTTGTGCACGAGTCGCAGAACATGTGCATCTACTTTTGGAGGAACTTCTCTCTTCGAACAATCTCCAGCAGGAAATGGATAATAAGAATCCCATCTCCTAGGAATCTTATACTTTTTACCGGGCGCTGCCCAAGACTCATCCATCATTTCCGTCAACTCCTCTGACGCTGGAAATTCAGCTTTCACTGACTTTGTTCGTTTGAATACAGGTGCTTTTGCTTTTAACGCTGTCTTGGCTGGTTCTTCCAGAGAAAGCACAGCCTTTACTGCATTAATGAGTTCAGCTACATCATCTGAACTAAAGCTCTGCGACTGATCATCATACGGAGTTGAATCTATTGTTTCCGCATCATCATCCGATGTATCCTCTTGTGTAGTCTGCCATACAGACGTATCTGTCTTAGTCTTACCTACCCCTTGGTTGCTTGTAGAGGCTACTGGAACCAAACCATAGGAAGGGAGCTGCATGTATGGGTTCATAGTGTAACCTAACCCCTGAGGTGGTGCTACTGGAGCTAACCTGTCCGCTATTGAAGACAGAGTCTTTGCGAACATATTCCATGGTGGCTCTACTGGAGGTTGAACTAACACCTGTTTTTTACTTCGCTGAAAAGCGAAACAGTTTGCACACAAACCCTCATAAGTGACCAATTGAATCATATCAATTACCCCTGACTTACAAGATAAGCATGTTAGGGCTGTAGGAGTGCTTGACAAATTCTCCTCATCACTTTTGCCGCTCACAGACATTTTTTCTGATATTGACTACACAATTTTGTGACTGAACCACACCCTATAATCAGTATATAGAGGTGAAATCAATCTGACCACAGTGCACCTGATTTGAGGGTCAGAACAGGACTGACATTACACAGAAAAGTCAGCACACATACTAGCAGTCAGTCACATGTTAAAGCATTAGACATTGTCATATGAGAATACAACCTCCATAATAACTTATACATAAGTAGGAAATTTGTACTTCTGTTTAACTGGTTCTTTTTCAACATAACATGCAGAAAACACAGTAATATACAGGTCTCATATGCAATAGGTACTAAAAATTAACAGTGCACACTAAGAAGTAGAAGGAATTTTTAGTACTGTATACCCTGCCTCCAGGGAGCGGGATACAGGGAGACTCACCACACTTCCATATCCAAGCAAAGACGCTCGAAAGACGCTGAGTGGATTCAGACGCTACTGGTGTACACTGCCGCTCTTGGTAACTGATAACGGACACGGACGCTCACCAACGGACACGGACGCTGAGCGACTCCACGTGCATGCAGACACTAAAGGCCTGCGACTCGGTCTGGGCGGGTTTATATCCAGTGTACACAACCGCAGCGTCTAAGCTGCGACCGAGTACCCTCGTGGTAGCGTCTGAGCCGGAAGTGAGGTTATTCAGTTCATGAAACGAGAGACCCGCGGGAACTGGCCATGAACTCGGAGGAGGGACGGCCAGGAGAGCGTCTGAAACCCCCTGTTGACTTAAACTCCCAGGATCGCGGCCTCACCTAGTCCTGGCGCCTATGATCCCCGGAGCGTAGCGCTGTCACACTCGAGATGTTCGGCGCATCAACACGCTGTTTGTAGTCTCCACCAAATCAGCGTAGCTGTGTCCTGACCCCTCTAGTAAGAGGAAGTCCATATACTCACTGTCTCCCCATGCTCCGGCCACAGCCTGGTAACGTCTGCTGGACCTGCTAGAACATCCGACACAGACGCCCGTCGAGACAGCACTGTACCGCGAAGGTAAGCGTTGTTGCGACCCGGTGGGGAGTTGTTGGAGCGACTCTTTCTAATACACGTTTAAGACGCTGTTAAGAGAAGTCGCTCAAACAAAAACAGTAAGTCTATAAAAATAAAGTAATGAAAACTTGAGGCTGCTTTCACAGCAGCCCTGTGACCATGCGGCTTCCTGCCGCACCAAGCAAAAAACTGATCTGACTGAATCAGTGGGCGGGACTATATAGTGGAGGCCCCAATGCATCCTGGGAGGCCAGAAAGCTCGTGACCGTGTTGGTGCCATTTTCGCTGTCGCTCGACAATATCCCAATGTTATCCTGTGGATAATCCTGTGGACCCAGCCAGAGAAAAATGAATTTATTCCATTGTGGAATAAGGCTGTAACATAACAAAATGTGGAAAAAGTGAAGCGCTGTGAATATTTTCCGGATGCACTGTAATTCTCAGAACAGCTTTGGTTACTCAGGTAAAGAATATCACATATATACCATAAGTTACTGACTTCAATCAATAAAATGCTCTTGCAGCAGCAAACTATGGGGCCGATTCAGCATGCTATGGAGAAGTACTAAAAATCGCTATTTGCCGATTTTAGCACATCTGCACACGCGCAAGGACTTAAACTACAGGCGGTCTTGACCTGTGCTGGTGGGGTTCGTGGAAAGAGTTGTAGTTGTGTGAATTTTCACACAACTACAACAGATTCTGAATTAGATCCTATATACAGAAACCAATTTTACACATCCATCTATGTGGTCATCATATATAGTATAGTGCAGAGCAATATGCTGAAGAGGGTTTGATATTTATTGACAACAACACTGAATATGAAAGCATGGATTGCAGGTGCAATGTGAACAGGGAGTGTTCTCCAATGCTGGGAATCAATTTGTATGAGTGTAGAAGTAAAGTTTCTGTTTAATATGGGTTTGGAGGACTGGTTGGTGGGGTCGGTCATTTGGTCTCAGTACGTCTTTAACATGACCTCTCTGGTTAAGGTTGCAATACTGTAGTTACATTATGGATGGTGGCCCACCACCTACTTCTCCACTGTAAGTAATACTCTGTGGTAGGAATATTTCACTTACAAGAGCAGAATGCCTTTCAGAAATACACCAAAATATAGTCACCTTGGTCTTACTCTAGCCTGGCAAATCGGACAGCTCCACATGCAGTTTTGATGCCCACCAGAATACCCTACATTCCCTTCAGTGCCCTTCGGGTACATACCCACTGATGTTCCTCTCCGGAGGTACTGGTTTATCCGATTAAGAAGATACTGTATACCTCACTATCAGCTGATTGGGACCCTGCCATCTACTCTACAATCTGGAGACAGACAGGGGGAGCTGGTGTTTGCCTTGGCAGGAAGAGGCCTGTCTCACCAGATAGTAGAGAAGGTGGCACAAATAAAAAATAGTCTAATCCAACTACTGCTGTCTCTGGAGATCACCTCTCCCAGGGAGGCAGTCAACTGACCGCCTGTTGGGATCCCGGTGGTCAGGATCCAGACGCCGGAATCCCTACACCAGCTGAAATACCGGCGGTCGGAGTCCTGACTGCCGGCTGGTTACCCCTCTTGGGTGGTGGTCCACGCCACCACCCAGAGGGGAATAGAAACCTGTGGCAACCTAAGGACGCCACCGGGCCCGAAGCATGGCAAGCGCAGAGAGCCCGCGAGGGACATGCTGCGCTCGGCGGCGGTCTCCTGACTGCCGAGTTCCCATCCGCAGGGATCTCATACTGATTAGAGTTATAGAAACGTGTGAAAGGAAGACCACGTAGTGCCTTACATAACTGCTCAGGAGACGCTCCATGTTGTGCCGCCCATGAGGAACCTACAGATCTAGTAGGATGGGCAGAAACTTGACGTTAGGACAGGCAAAGCAGCTTCATTGTATGCTTGTGCAATAACCATTCTAATCCATCTGGCTTGCGTCTGTTTGTTAGCTGGCCAGCCACGCTTGTGAAATCCATAAAGTATGAATATGGAGTCGGATCTTCTGATAGAACTGGTTCGGTCTATGTAGATACATAGGGCACATACTACATCCAAAGACCGTTCTTTTGCTGAAAGAACTAGTGATACAAATGCCATGACTACAATTTCCTGATTAAGGTGAAAACTACAACTTTAGGAAGGTACCCAGGCCTAGTCCGTACAACAGCCCAGATATGATGAGAAATCAGGAAAGGTGGATGACAGTAGAGAGCTCCTAAGTCTGACACCCTTCTAGCAGAAGCAATAGCCAGCAAAAATATTGTCTTGGCCATCAACCATTTGAGGTCCACTGACTCGAAGGGTTCAAAAGGGGGCCTTTGAAGTTCCTCCAATACTACAGCGAGATCCCATGGAGATACCGTACCGTACATATGAGAGGTTGTACATATATGACCCTTTGAGAAAAAAAAAGTACGTATATCCAGTAGTATAGCAATTTTTCTTTGAAACCATACTGATAGGGCAGAAATGTGTACTTTCAGAGAAGCAAGGCGTAAACCTAGATTCAATCCACTTTGAAGAAAAGCTAGTATTTTAAATATAGTTGTATCATAGCAACTAGAAGCGCACCATGTGAAATAGGTATGACATATTCTATAATTTTATATATATATATATATATATATATATATATATATATATATATATATACACACACACACACACACACACACACACACGTGCTGAAGCAGGCTTGCATACCTTAAGCATCGCTTAAATTACAGGAGGTTGAAAATTCTTTTGCTCTTAAAATAGATGAGTCAAGAGTCACGCCGTTAAAGACAGACGGTTCAGGTCTGGATGTAGACATGGCCCTTGAAATAGAAGGTCCTGACGCTGAGGAAGTTGAAGTGGTTGCCCTACTGAAAGACTCTGTAGGTCGGAGAACCAGTGCCGTCTGGGCCACACTAGGGCTATCAGAATGAGGCTTCCTCTTTTTTGTTTTAATTCCTTATTACCCTTGACAGAAGGGATATTGGAGTAAATATGTATGGTAGATGAAAGGTTCATTGTACTGTTAGAGCACTCACGAATGCTGCTTGGGACCTTGTGGTGGTGACATGATCCCATCAGATCCACGTCTGGCCGGCCCCACCTGTCCACTAGTAGTTGGAACATTTCTGGGTGGAGAGCCCATGCACCCGTGTGCACATTCTGATGACTGAGGAAGTTTGGTTCCCAGTTGATTAGGCCTGGTATGAACACTGCTGATTTGTCCGGAAGATGACGTTCAGCCCACTTTAGTATTTTGGCTACCTCTTGCATTGCCCTTTTGCTGCAAGTGCCACCTTGGTGATAGATATATGCCACTATTGTGGTGTTGTTGGATTGAATTTGCACAGGCCAGCCCTGGAGAATGCTGCGTGCCAGTGTCAACGCTTTGTACACTGCCCTCAGTTCCAGTACACTGACTGGTAACTGAGACTCTGCCGTGCGCCATCTCCCTTGAAACGAGTGTTGCTCGGTTACAGCTTCCCAACCGCGAAGGCTGCCACCTTTAGTGAGAAGCACCCAATTTGGGATCCAGAACGGGCGACCCAGTCTAGGTGATTGCTGTGGAGCCACCAAGTTAAGGACAGGCGAACCTCCGGAGTTAGAGTTATTATCTGCCATTTGATCTGATGAGGCTGGCCATTCTCTTTGGCTAGAATGCGCAAGAGTGAATTTGGGCAAATTCTACCACATCGAATGTAGGATACCATCAGGCCGAGGATTTGCATGGCCGAGTGAACTGACACCTCAGGATGGTGAAGGAACCACTGTATTTTCTCACTTAGTTTTGATATTTTGTTCATTGGCAGAAACAGTCGTTGATTTTGAGAGTCTAGGAGGGCTCCCAGATGTACCATCCTTTGGAACAGTATGAGTGAGGACTTTTTCCAGTTGACAAGCCAACCGTGACTTTGTAGGAAGGCTATCATTGTTTGTAATTTGCTGAGCAATACTTCCTATGAACTGGCCAGGAGCAGTATGTCGTCCAGATAAGGAAGTATCCCGATTACCTGACGACGCAGGTGTGCTACCATGACTTTTGTAAATATTCTGGGTGCCGTTGCCAGGCCAAAGGGCAGCCTGGAACTGATTGTGTTGGTTTAGGATAGCAAACCTCAGGTATTGTTGATGCGACAGCTCAATAGGTATATGCAGATATACATTTTGTATGTCCAATGACACCATGAAATCCCCAGGCTCTATTGCTAGAACTATGGAGCATATGTTTCCCATACGAAACTTGGAAACTTTCACAAATCTGTTGAGAGATTTGAGATTGAGAATTGGTCTGTACAGTATGTCCCATTTGGCTTTGGTACAAGGAACAGGGACAAATAATAGCCTCTTCCTTTCGGAGCCTGAGGAACTGGATCTATTACTCCTGACTGGTGGAGTGATTAAACTACTTTTTGTAGCATCAGAGAATTTTCTGTGTCTGATGGAAGGCTTGCGAGAAAAAACTGCTGAAGGTGACGTCCTTTGAAAGAGATGCGTACCCGTGAGAGACTACCTCTTGCACCCAAGCGTCTGAAGTGGTCTTGATCCAGACTTGTGCGAAGTGAAGTCAGCCTCTCACCCTGAGGTCCCCTGTCAGGCTGTGGGTTTATCAGGTTTTGCTGGGGGTTGTTTTGCTGCCCATGGCTGCTTAGTCTTGGGCTTAGTAGACTTTGCGGCAATTGATTGCCTAGGAAACGCTTGTTCTTTCGTTTTTCACGGTGGTCGAAAGGAACGAAAATGTATGCTCTTAGGCCGTGGTTAGAAGCTGAAGGGAGAAAAGCGGTTTTGGCAGCTGCTAAGGATGCCACTATTTTGTTTAGTTCTTCTCCTGACAGAACATCTCCTGTAAAGGGTAGTACTTCCAGAGTTTTCTTGGAGTCTAAATCCACTTTCCAAGAGAGTGACCAAATAATGAGTCTTGCAAGCATTGATGTTGCTGACGCTTTTGCTGCCAACACACCAGCATCAGATAGTGCTTCCCCTATGTAAGTCGTCCCTTTCTTGATACAATCCAAATATATTCTGCACTCTTCTGATATAACTAGAGGCAATTCCTCCTCTATTGCCTGCAACCAAAATTCAATAGCTTTTGCTGCCCATGAGGCTGCTATTGTAGGCCTATTTACAGCACCAGTCAGTGAAAAGATAGACTTGAGGCAATTTTCAATTCGTCTATCTGTGGGTTCCTTTAATGATGAAATGGTTGTGATAGGTAAGGTAGATGTTTTTACCAAACGTGTGATATGAGAATCCACTGGAGGAGGAGTCTCGCATCTCGCACGATCCTTCAAAAATAGGATTTTGGTACTTACCAGGTAAATCCTTTTCTTTGAATCCATAGGGGGCACTGGAGTACTCTTGGGATATGGACGGCGTAGCAGAACAAAGGCACTGAATATTTAAATTTAGAACTCTCCACCCCTCCATATCCCAGAGTACCTCAGTGTACGACCTCAGTGTTTTTTACTGAGCGAACAGGAACTATATAGAGAGGTTGACAATGGAGAATTCCTATAACATAACGGACAACAACAAAGTTGACCCATAACGTTACTGTCAACTAAACAGTTGACACCATAACCGATAGACCTTTATACTTTGAACCAATCGGTGAAACTGTGTTACCATAAGCTCCTCTGAGCTTAATACAAACCAGGTAAAATGTGTTACCATAAGCTCCTCTGAGCTTAAAACAACCCAGGTAAAACTGCTCTGGGTGGGCGTCCAGTGCCCCCTATGGATTCAAAGAAAAGGATTTACCTGGTAAGTACCAAAATCCTATTTTCTTTTTCATCCACTAGGGGTCACTGGAGTACTCTTGGGACGTACCAAAGCTTCCCTCGTGGGCGGGAGAGCTGTTTGGCACTTGTAACAGTAGGCGGCCAAAGCTAGATGCTGATGCCGCAACCGTTTCATAACGTGTAAACGTGCACAAACGTGTGCACTGAAAGCTATGTAGCCGCGTCGTAGACGCTCCACGACCAGCTGGTCCTGACATTCCCACAGAACCTGTGGGATGAGCTATTACTGACGTAGGTGACTGTAACTTAGCCTTAAAGTAAGCCTGACTTGTAGTCATTTTTATCCAACTGGATAATGTCTGCTGAGAAACTGGCTAACCCCAGTTGGCAGCATCATAGAGAACAAACAACGTATCCGTATTACGTACTGTAGACGTTCGGGACATATAGACGCGTAATGCGTGTACCACATTTAGAATTCTAGAATGTGCTGTCAACACAGGAACCACTATTGGAACTTCGGAATTCGTCCGAAGTTCTGCTTTGTCATGAGAAAACTCAAATACGGTGGCTTGGAATACAAGGCACCCAAATATAAAACCAAAACCCTTGCCGAAGCTAAGGCTAGAAGAAAAACGTTTTCCAAGTGAGAAACGTAATCCCCATTTGTTGTAAGGGTTCAAATATGAAAACTGTAAGAAATCTGAACCCAACCTCAAGTCGCCTGGCACTGTAGGTGGGACAAATGGAGGCTGCACTTTGATGACACCTTGTAGAAAGGTGTGTACCGACGCAATAGAGTCAAACGTCTTTGAAAATAACTTGACCACACAGATACCTGCACCCTCAGTGCAGATAAACGCAGTTCTCCATCCCACCCCGTTTGTAAAATAACAGAATACGGGTAACTTGAAAGATGATGTCGGAAACTTCCGAGCTTCACCACCTATATAGGCACACCAAATTTTGTAATAATGATCTGCCGTAAGCGGCTTACTAGCTCGTAACATGGTTGGTATAACCGATACTGTAATGCCCTATTTCTTTTCTTAAGAGGGCGGTCTGAACCCCCACCCCGTCCACCGCAGCCGCGGTACATAGGTAATAGGTACATAGGTAACTAGGGGTAAAAGAACGGTCCCTGTTGTAACAGGTTGGACGTATTATGAGCGGGCCAAGATCGTGTGCAAGTATTCCTTGGAGATTCGAGAAGCAAGCTCTCCGAAACCCATGAGATATCACCAATATGACTGTGACGAACTGTCTTATGATCCGTTTTAGCAACGGAGAGAGCAGCGGAAACTGGTGGAGCCAGATACACGATGCTGAATGACCACACGAATGTGAGAACCTCCACCGCCACTGCCCTTGTGATCTGTCGTTTTGTACACATACTGAGCGTTTGTAATTGTGGCGAGATGCCATCATGTATACCTGAGGGTAACCCCTTCTGTGGACTCACATATGAAACACCTCTGGATTGAATGCCCAGTTTTCAGGATATAAATCCCGACGGGTGAGATCATCTGTCTAACAGATATTCACTTCCGGAATGAACCCTGGCGACAACATCACCTAATGGTGTTCTGGGCAATTGAGGATTCAAGCTACCTGCCGTATTGCCATGTGGCTTCTTGGTCCTCCCTGATGTATATGCAACTCCCGTTGCGTTGTCTGACTGTACTTGGACAGACTGAAAGCAAAGCATGTAGTGCATTGTAAATTGCACGGAGTTCCAGGACATTTATAGACAGCAATCTGTCGTGATCCGTTTTAGAACCCCTGTCGCTGCTTTTAACTACAACTCCTCAACCTCTGAGACTCTCGTCCAGAGTATATACACCCTCGCCCCCCTGTGGGAAACGCGAGAGAAGGCCAGCGAACTAACGCGCTTTGAAAACACATTATTGTTCCTAATAGGCGAATACACCAATGTACCGCTAGTGTGCGTGGCTTTTGCACTAATTGTACTAGCTGGTATATTTGTTCTTGCTGGTGTAGTAGGTAAATGTCTTTGATTTACCGTATTTATAATCATACCTAGGAATTGAAGTCGTTGAGACGGAATTAGATGCGATTGCTTTTTGAACTTGACCTGCCACCATGGTGTACGTTAGTAGCGCCAGTAAGAAGAATCTCTGTTGAGACAGAGTTCTTATGAGCAGATCGTCTAAGTATGGAACGATTGTCACTGGCAGGGCTCTGAGATGAGCTATCATCACCAACATCACTTTGGTAAATACCCGAGGCGTTGACAAGAAGCCAAACGGTAGATGAAATGGTTAATGGTTGTGGCGTTTTGCAAAACTCTAGAACCTGTGATGCGGTGACCAAACCGGAATGGGTATTGAAGATCAAGCGCAATTGTGCCATTTTGTGGCTCCAATTATGCAAATACTAACCGCAGAAATTCCATTTTCCAAACTGCAGTAAGTGACTTGCTGATTGAGACTGCGACGGAGCCCTCTGGTTTCGTTACGCCAAACAGAGGGGAATAAGTAACCCTGACTCTGTTGGTGTACCATGGCTGGAAATAAAAACATCTGAAAACAGCAGAGACTGAATGGCAACCTGCCAAAACTCTTAATTTCGTCCGACAGAGGCAGTATTTTAACCTTTAAATAGCGGATATATCCATGAGTGGATGTTTGGAAACCCGGCATATGTGTAAAGGCGCGCTTCAACAATTGGAAATTCGAGATGGCCTAAGAGGTCGTCAAGCCACTGTCTTGTTGACTTTAGCGCCCTGGTGTTACAAGTCTTGACTTGTACCACAGCCTTGAAAAGACTGGATTCTAAAGACTTTCGTTTTGAAATTTATTAAACAACTTCTGGCCTTGTCGTGCTGAAACTAGTGACGCTAAAAAGCGAGAATCGAGGTAACAGCCGTCAGCAGAAGCTTTACAGAGATACTCTGGCGCTTTGTATTAACGATAAGTCAAACGTGATCGTCATTGTTTCCATACATAGAGCGCCTAGTGAGCCAAATGTATCTTGGGTGTTTATAATGTTTGACACAGACGAATTCACCAATGGTGGATTCTCCCACTTAGATGTGGAAACGGGTAAATAGACTTAAATCTTAGTCAGATATTCTAAATAAGAAATTCATTGAAAATCTGTTGTTTATTAAATTCGACGGATTAGATGTTAGAGTCTCCTTAGTCTATGTAAATTCGAGACATTGACTCACTCACTGGTCATTAGCAATGTATGATTGCCCAAACCCCGCACTATCTGTGCTGGTTTAATGTGAGGTGTGACATAGAATTATCCGACTGCATTAAATTATAAGACCAGTTAAATTAACACCTTGGTACCCAAAGGAAAATTGTACCTTTGGAAAGACTCCTTCATTAGAGCTTGCGGAATAACTTCCGTCGATCTTACCGCTCTTGTCGAGCGGAGTTAATTTGAATTGCCAATGTTTAACATAGGATCTGGCATTCTGAAAGCCTACACACATAGTGAACATGTGGTAGATTTATGTCTCGTTTAAAAGTATTTTTAGTCTGCGCTGGAGCCTTACTCCCTATGCATACAGACACCACAATAGGCAACGGACAGACACCTGCACGACTTAGTAAAGTTATTATCTGAAGGTGTGTAATATATATTTATTTCTGGCTGAAAAGCAGTTCACATGGGCAGCCTATGTGAAACCAGAACCAAAAATTCCCACTAACACCCCTGCGCCTCTGGTGGCGTAGAGATGTATGGCAGGAATGTTCCGGAATTACAACTGTAAAACAACAGGAAGCATGGTTAAAATGGCCCCAATGCCATGCTGACCCTGATAATCACAGAACAATTGTTTCAGTGTTAATATAGCCTATTATACAATGATAATCACAAGCAGGGTACAACACATGCTCTAGTGTGAATAAATATATATATGCTCTTCACAGACATTAATATAGGCTCATAGCGTATTATACAGTGATAATATTAATATAGGCTAAATAGCCTATTATACAGTAATAATCACAGGGCATGTTACAATACATGCCTGCAGTGTTACAATACATGCCTCACCATCATTAATATAGGCTCAATAGCCTTATTATACAGTGATAATAACAGACATTAAATAATCACAGGGCATGTTACAATACATGCCTCCAGTGTTACAATACATGCCTCACCATCATTATTATCTAGTGAATATTTTACATCACCTTGCCGCTGTAATCCGCCAGATTCCACCGCCCCCCTTCCCCCCGTGCTCCCTGTAACGCTGTGTCTCAGCGGGAAGCCAGGGAATTCTTGCAGGGAGGCTTTTGCCGAGCAGCGGAGGTCACCAGGAGCGCTCCGTTGCTTCTGCTGGTGACTGACGGAGCGTCTGCGGGTGGCCGTTGCTAGGCGGCCGGACGGAGCGGCGGCCCGTTGTCACTCTTAGCGCTGTCTGCGGGTGGACGGAGCGGCGCCGGTTCTGGCATGCTGGGCGGCCGGACGTAGCGGCTGGGATGGCCGGACGGAGCGGCTGCCGTATGGAGCGGCTGGGGCGTCTGACGGGCGGATGTATGAGCGGCGGAAGCGGCATTACAATACCCCACATAGCGGGCGGCAGCCTGCGCTGACCGTCCCGTTCCCCAGCCTACCTTATCTGATCATGTCTCCAGTCATGGCTGCGACGGGGCTTCTATTTGTAAGCTCCGTCTAGCTTCTCAGTTCATGGCTGCGACGGGGCTTCTATCTGTAAGCTCCGTCCAGCTTGCAGGAGACAGTAGGCTGCCTGTGGCTGTGAGGGTGCTCTTTGTGAGGACCGACACGCCATGCGCTGCCTTGCAGCGGCACCATCCCGGACCCATGTTTTTCTAGAAACTGGGAAGGGAAGTGTAAAAAGTAAAAATAAAAATGAAAAATTAATAAAATCTTCCACAAGTGTGGGAACTCCCACAAGCCGATGTTAGTGCTGTGAGCACCGAAAAAACACTGAGGTCGTACACTGAGGTACTCTGGGATATGGAGGGGTGGAGAGTTCTAAATTTAAATATTCAGTGCCTTTGTTCTGCTACGCCGTCCATATCCCAAGAGTACTCCAGTGACCCCTAGTGGATGAAAAAGAAAGAGATAGGATAGGATAGCGAGATGAGAGTCGTTTAGACAGAGGAAACTTCTTAAAACCTGTGCCTTATATGCCCTGGTGGTCTAGTGGAATCCCTGACTGGAGCCAGTGTCCACTCTTTTTGTTCTGGCATTGCCAAAAAGGAAGACTGGAAGGTCTAAAGAGTGCAGTGGGATTTTCTAAGAACATTTAAAAAATGGATTAAGTTTCCTTTAAATGGCAGAGTAAATATAATATATATATATATATATATATATATATATATATATATATATATATATATATATATATATATATATGATTCAGGGTCTTCAATCCATAGCCAAACAAGTACAGATAAGATGATTTCGGTGCTAAAACCAGACTTTTCTAAACATATACTGCACAGCACAGGACTAAATCACATCTGAATGTATATAAAACCTTTTCAAGTTTCAGTGTTTCCGAGCTGCACATCCCTGAAGCATAAACCAGGTGTGATCCTGCACACTCATGGATTTTATGAATTTGGATATTTCTTGGCTGGTGCTATTACAGTAACAATTAAGGTAAATGAAGCAAGACCACCAGTCCATTGGTATAACCCAACAAGAGCTGTCCTGTGGAACCTTCAGTTTTCTCACTGGTAAAGCATCACTCTGAATACATACTTCCAAAAAGCTCAGCGACTGCCTCCCGGGTTATCAGTTCCTCTTTCTCCAAGTAGATGAGGAATGCAGCCAGGAACACCAATCGTTGTAACACAAACCTCCACTGATCGTGAAACCTGTGAGGAAAGAGTGGTGTTACATCAAGGAAAACTAGAGACCGCAATGTGACAAACACGAGACTGTGAGAGCGCAACAATCAAGCTCTGAAAATACATAACAAGTAACATTTATCATTAACACATAAAATCTCCTGCAGAATGATAAAAAAATAGTAGTTATGGTAGACTTACCGTTGATAACTCTATTTCTCTTAGGTCCACAGTATAAAAATTGGGATATTAAGTAGCGACAGTGTATTGGAACCAACGATCAAAGCTTTCGGCCTCCCAGAATGCAATGGGACAGTCCCCTATATCCCCGCCTCCTGGCTCAGGCAATTCAATTGTTTTCCAAAGCTCAAGGCAGGAGCATCATAGAGAGCCCTAATCAGGCGAGAAAAATACACATGCACACCCTTCCGTACAAGAAGGAAGAGGTTAGTAGGTGAAGGGATCCTCACTCAGGTGCATCAGGGTGGGATCCCTGTGGATACTGTGGACTTAGGAGAAATACCGTTATCAACGGTAAGTTCTTACCATAACGTATATATTTCTCCTGCAGGGTCCACAGGTTATCCACAGGATAAACATTGGTATGTTCCATAGCAAATTTAGTGGTGGGGACGCTCCTGATTGGACAGGAGAATCCTTTGCCCGAATTCAGCGTCCCGAGAGGCAAAGGTATTAAAGGCATAATGTCTAATGAATGTGTTAATGGAAGACCATGTGGCTGCCTTACATATCTGATCAGCTGAAGCACCACGTTGTGCTGCTCATGACAGACCTACCTTACGAGTAGAGTGAGCAGAGACATTAGCCGGTATAGGGAGATCAGCTTGAGAATATGCTTCTGATATCGTCATCCGAAGCCACCTCGCCAGTGTCTGCTTGTCAGCAGGCCAACCTCTCTTGTGAAATCCATAGAGAACAAAGAGTGTCTGTCTTTTTGATGGCACTGGTAAGATCCACGTAGTACCTTAAGGCACGGACTACGTCCAATGATGCATCTCCTACAAAAATGTCCGGCCCTTGGAAGGCCAGGATAACAATTTCTTCATTAAGGTGGAATACAGGGCGATCGGTGGAAACACATAGGCCAGACGAAAGTCCCATCTCACTGACAGGGCATCCACAAAGGTCACTCTGGGATCCTTTGTTCTTGACCCGTACGCGGGAACTTTGTTGTTCTGACGGGACGCCACGAGATCTATAAATAAACACTGGAGACAATGCTGAATGATGAAGTTTGCCCACCTTAACATGCGGCTTACCTCCTTCATTGCTTTTTGGTTGCAAGTTCCTCCTTGATGATTGAGGTATGCTACTGCTGTTGCATTGTCCGAGCAAATTTGAACTGGTTTCCCCTAAAGAATGTCCTTTGCCTGAATGAGTGCCATATAAATGGCCCGAAGTTACAATATATTTATTGGCAGGCAACTTTTCTTCCTTGGTCCACTGTTCTTGGAAGCAACTTCTTCCTGACACTACTCCCCAGATCTTAAGACTGGCATCCGTTGTCAGAATTTCCCAATCTAATATCCAAAAGGGTCTCCCTTTGTCCAGATGGGATGTCTGTAGCCACAAGGCTAATGACCTCCTTACTTCCAGAGGAAGGACTATAGTCTGCATTTTTATTGTCTGATGAAAACCATTCCATTTGGAAAGGATCAGACGCTGTAGAGGCCTCGAGTGGAACTGAGCATACTCCACCATGTTGAATGTTGACACCATCAATCCCACTGTGTGAATGGATACCTTATGACTGTGTAGCAGCTCCTGAATCCTTGACTGAATTTTGGATATTTTGTTCAGAGGTAAAATTACTCTGAAGACCCGAATCCAACGCAGTCCCCTAGTGAGTCATCCGTTGTGACGAAACCTAGGACGACTGTGCCCAATTTATGAGCCAACCGTGTCTCTGCAAACAAGCTACTATCTGTTGCAGATTACACTTAAGCAATTCCTGAGATTGTGCCAGGATTAATAAATCATCGAGGTATGGAAAAATCCTTATCCCCTGCTGACGGAGATAAGCTGCCATTACCACCATAATTTTGGTGAATACTCTGGGAGCTGTGGCCAGACCAAGTGGTAGGGCCTGAAACTGACAATGTTGCTGGAGGATAGCAAACCTGAGATAGCACTGATGGGACAGTGCTATCGGAACATGTAGGTAAGCGTTCTGGATATCCAGGGATACCATAAAATCCTTCGGCTCCATGGCTAAAATAAAGGAACGTAAAGTCTCCATATGAAACCGGAGCACCCAAATGTACTTGTTCAGCACTTTGAGATTGAGTATGGGCCGGAACGACCCATTTAGCTTCTGGACTAGAAACAGGTTAGAATAAAAACCTTGTCCTTGTTGCGCAGGAGAAACTGGAATTATCACTCCTGACTGAAGCAAAGCCCTGACCTTCGTATCCACTGAAGATAGGCTGCCACAAAAAAACCTTTGAGGAGGGTGTTTCTTGAAAGCAAACGCATAACTGTGAGATACCGCTTCATGCACCCAGGATGTCAGATTTGTGCAAAATAAAGAAGTCGACCTCCCACCATGGGGTCCCCCAAATTGAGGCCTGCACCAACAGGCTGATGGCTTATCTTCTGACTTGGAAGCCGGCCCTCTGGTAGCCCAACGCTTTTTAGTCTTACCAAACTTGTCAGATTGAGACTGTTTGCCATAACCCTTTCCTTTTGCTTTTTCTGGAGTCCGAAAGGGCCAAAAACCTGGAAATCTAGACTTTGGTTTGTTTTTGGAAGGAAACTTTCTTGGAGTCTGCTTCTGACTCCAAAATACTGTTTAATTCTTTTCCAAAAAAGAACACATTGAAAAAAGGAGCAAACGTATCCAATTCCTGTTTCACAAGTAAATAATATAAAATACCTTCAAACTAAAGAAAGAGAATAATAATGTTAGAAGATAAGCAAACGAAAGAGAGAAGTAAAGAGAAAGGAAGAGAGAAAAGAGAAGAAAGTCTGGGAAATGTGGGACGGGTGGAGAGCCACCTTATAAATAAGAAATGTAATCATTGCTGTTTCCTTACATATATGTAACCAAGCACAAAATAAAATCTAAATAGCACTGGCAATATGTTTATATGTCTCTGTTTCACAAAACTCTAACCAGGGAAGCCAAATCAACGAATATGTATGGAATTTATCAAAGGAAGACATTATAATTTCATCCATCGTTCTATACCATTCTATCCTTTTAAACCATTCCGAAAGGGAGGGAGGGGAAGCGGATTTCCAGTGGACCGGAATGACTGCTTTAGCCACACTATTGAGATATTTCAAGATAGACTTTTTATAGTGTGATGAGGAGGAAGAAATGTAAATTTAGCAGCCAAAATTCAGGGCCGTCAGGAATATCTAAACCTAGTATGTCTTTTGTGGTCGAAATCACAGCGTTCCAGAAAGGCTGTAGTTTCGAGCAGGTCCACCATATATGTAATGTCGAGCCATAGTCTGAACCGCACCTCCAGCAAGATGCAGAAACCCCAGGGAACATCTTAGAGCTCGTGGAGAGACAGCGGTACCATCTAGAAATGACTTTAAAATGAGTTTCCAGGGTTAATATGTTAGTGGAGCTACCTCCACGATTTGTCAAAAATAGATTTCCATTGTTCCTCAATAATTTACATATTCAGGTCAATCTCCCATTGTTTAGTGAATTTCGGTACTATGGAGAAGTGGTGTTCAATTAAATATTTATATATGTTCGATATCAAGTGTGAGGGTAAACTCTGTGAAGACACAAGTTGTTCAAAGAGTGTTAAATTTCTAGGGCCTGCTAACCGCAGAGACGCAGACTGCAGGAAATGTTTAACTTGTAAGTACCTCCAGATTTCCTTATTGGAGACACCATTTAGGTTGGACATCTGGGAACTGCATCACTCCAGAAGAGTCATATTATTGACCTACCTGCAAAATACCTGCATTATACCACGGTTTAAAAGGCCAAATAAATCCTCCCGGAATAAACTCTGGGTTGTCTATTAGTGGAGTCAGGGGGGAGTAGACTGAAGAAATGTATTTCTTAGTTCTGTTACGATTCCAGATCACAAGAGTAGGACCTATAGTCAGGTGAGAAATAGTGGGGATTTTAGACAACCAGGGCAGAACACTTAGAGGGGTATTGGTATAAGAGTTTTCAATATGTACCCATTGTTTAAGTGAGTTAGGGTTAGCCCATTCATAGATTCTGCTTAGCATAATGGAGTCATAGTAAATTCCAAAATAAGGAAGTTAAAAAAAAAAAAAAAAAAGATGTTATCTCCTAAACAAATATTTGTGTCTAAAGCGAGGAGAGCACCCACCCCACACACAATTTCTCACCATCCGGTGAAGCTCTACAAACCATGACTTAGGGATTAAGACTGGTAAAGCCTGTAATATATAAAGGATACGGGGTAAGACATTCATTTTAATTAAATTAATCTTTCCTAGCCATGATATACCCTTGGATGACCAGTAGGAAAGCTCTTGTCGGATGGTCGTAGCAACAGTACCAAAATTTAAGGAGAAGACTGACAAGAGATTTTTAGGAAGAAAGACCCCAAGATATTTAATGTGCGTGGGGTGCCATCGAAATGGGAAAGTCTGTTGCAAATTAATGTGGGTATCTGGGAATAGTGAGATCGAGAGCGGTTGATTTATTATAATTAATTTTGAAGTAAGAAAATTCCCCAAATACCTGAAACTCCTTCATCAAATTAGGAAGGGTGACTTGCGGGTTGGTAATGATTGCTAAGAGATAGTCAGCGAACAGCGCTAACTTATGTTCCATATTCGCTATTCGTAGTCCTGTAATGTTAGTATTGGCTCGAATGGCTCTTGCCAGAGCATCCATGCATAAAACAAAAATCAGAGGGGACAACGGGCACCCCTGACGTGTTCCACTGAAAATCTTAACTGGTTCTGAGAAATCTCCATTAACATTAACTCTGGCGGAGGGGTTCCTGTATAGTGCCAGTATCCCTAGTAAGAAAATGGACTTCAGGCCGATATATTCAAGTAAACATGTCATAAATCCCCAGTTTACCCGGTCGAAAGCCTTCTCGGCGTCGGTGGACAACAGCATGGTGTGTGCAGAAGACTTAGACGCCTGGTGGAGTAAGTTAATCATTTTAATGGTATTGTCACAAGCTTCTCGGTCCAGGACAAATCTGCTGTGGATTAAGGTCGGAAGCAAGAGCTTCACTCTGTTAGATATCAATTTCACGTATAATTTTAAATCCATATTTAAAAAGGGAGATAGGTCTATAACTGGGGTAACGAGAAGGGTCTTTATTCTCTTTAGGGATTATTGTAATGTGTGCTTCTAAGGACGGAGCTGAAAAAAAATTGCATCAGTTATAGGGGTATATTCAGTAAGAGTCGGGTCCATTCCGACATGCAGTTGTCGGAATGGACCAGACAACCGCTATTCAAAGAGCGTTCCGTGTGTCTTGTTCTGCTGCTGCTGCCAGCGCCTGCCGGGTGCGATAATAGCAGCAGTGGGGGGAAACAGTGAGCGACGGGGGGAACAATGTGGCGGCCGCCGGGGGAAACAGTGTGGCAGCCAGCGGGGGAGCAGAGTTCGGCGGCCGGAGCTGGCAGTGAGGGTGATGTCTGCGGGGGAGGCACTGCAGGGAGAGAGGTGCCTGGCCGTGGGACGACCGTCGAGGTACCTCTTATCCCCGATCCCCGTAGCCCGCCGTACCGCTCCCCGTTTCCTCACCTCAATCCGACTTGTTTTCAAGTCGGATTGAGTTTGTCTGAAAGGGGGCCAATACCTGTCGGATTTGGCCCCGTTTCCGACAGCAGCAGGCGGATCGGCTGGTATTCCGCCAATCCACCTGCTTTCCGACAGCATTCCGGCAAGCCGGGTTTCTTGACTTGCCGGAAAAAATGTGCCCGTATTGAATAGGTCGGAACCCCTTCCGACCTATTTCAGTCGGAAACTGCCGTCTTTCCAAAAAGATGGCAGTTTCCGAATCTTATTGAATATACCCCATTAAAAGCACGGATCATAACTGGTGAGAGAGACTCATTAAAAGTATTGTAGTATGAGATCGGTAATCCGTCCGGACCTGGGCTTTTCCCTGACGGGGAGAGTTTAATCGCCTCATTGAGTTCCTCTAGGGAAAAAGGTTTATCTAATTCATCTGCTTCTACTTCCGAAATCGAAGGAAAGTTCAGTCTCTGAAAATAAGACATGAAAGCATCAGTATTTACACGAGAAGGGGTCTCTGAAGAACCCTCCGCCAGATTATAAAGGCTAGAATAGTAGGTCTGGAAATCCTACGCAATCTCAGAAGTCAGGTGGGATTCCCGCCCCTCGTCGTAAACTGTAACTTGAATATGCATGGAAGCTCTTTGCGACCATAATGCCCTCTCCAACATTTTACTGGGTTTATTGTGCCATTGGAAGAATTGACTTCTACATTTACAGTAGTCTAATTTAATCTTATCCGACGTGAGCTTGTTTAGGGTCTGTCTGGTCTCAGTAAACTTTTGAAGAACTACAGGGGATAAGGAGGATTTATGGTTAGTTTCTAAGGTATGACTCTTTTGTAACAGTCCTAGGTTCTGTCCCTCTTTTTGTTTTTTAATATAGGAACCAAGTTGAATCAGCTTACCCCTGATAACACATGTATGTGCCTCCAATAAAGTGATAGCTGAGGAATCAGGATTGCCATTAAAGGCAATATAATCATCGATGCATTGTTTTAATTGAGCCATACAATAGGAGTCTTGAACAAGAAGTTCATTGAGCCGCCATATGCGAGTAGCGGACTGAGGCGAAGATATTTTAAGAGTAAGAGAAATGGGGGCGTGGTCTGACCAGGTAATATTCCCAATCTCTGCATCAACCAACATATGTAAATGTCTGTGTTATAGTAAAAGATAATCTATTCTAGAGTACATTCCATGGAAGCGAGAATAGAAGGTGTAGTCTCGATCTGTGGGGTGACGTAGTCTCCGTGCGTCTACAAGTTGGTGTTCGTGTAAAGATCGACAGACTTTACGGCGCCATTTATCTGGACGATTCAAGTGGGTAGATGAGGAGTCTAGCATGGGTGTATTAGCCAATTTAAATCTCCACCGATAATCAAAACACCAGACTTTAAGGCATGAATTTGATTGATCCTATTTAGGAAAATGTGTTGATTTGAGATTGGGGGATATATGTTCACAAACATGAAAATTTGGTGGTAAATTTTGCACTTAACCAGCAGACCTCTACCTTCGGCCAAAATATGAGATTCTACGTTGGATTAGGAGAGCCTACGGTGGAAAAGTATTGCAACTCCCAGGGTCTTACCTTGGCTATTGTTGCTATAATACGACTCAATATAGTTGCAGTTATGAAGAGAAGGAGCCTGACCTTCCCGAAAGTTGGTTCCTGGATAAAGACCACATCTGCTGTATCCGCCCTGAGCTCCCTCAAAAGTCTGGACCATTTTTTCCGGGATATTCAATCCTTTAGCATTGATAGAAATAAGTTTGAGAACTGGAGCCATCAGGGGGGAAAGATAGAAGGACAATCAACTGCAATCCAGTATGATAAAGTGGCGGCGAGAAACAGCTTGACAAAAACCATTAATCGTATAACTAGTTCCCAAAAATATGAAGGGGGAATAGGACAGAAAGGAGACAAGAAAGAAGAAAAAAAAAAAAAAAAAAAAAAAGAGAAAAAGAGCAAAGCGTTAAGAAAGAATATCAGAAGGCAAAACGGTATAAAAACCATCTAAAAAATACCGTTCCTAATTCGCATGGGGAGAAAACAAAATCGTCTCACCATGATTAGGAAAAACAGGGGGCACTAGGGGATTAGTGCCAATGACCACTTATAAGAAAAAGCTTATGTAAATAACACGTCAAAAGACAGGACGTAGAAAATACAGTAATACACAAACATGGAGAAAAAAAATAAAAATGTAGAAAACATTAGCGCAGTTACAGAAAAACAGGCAGACAGACTGACTGGATCAGCCCAGAAACATATTACACTCCAGTGTGTCTCATATCCCCAGCATTAGAGTAATGGAATATTAATCTACTCCTAAAATGGATATACAACAATCCTAATAACTGGAGCATAGGTAGTTTCAACAATAACATTAGGTAGCCACAGGGAATCTGCGGCAAAGTGTGTAATAAGAACTAGCCTCTATCCATAATAACTTAGCAATTAAGAAACGTGAAGGTACAGTAAAAGGGGAATAGATAATCAGCAAAGTCAGGAAGAGCAACACACGAACTAGTGAGAAAATAAAGGGAAGAACCTGTCCATAAGGAAAGTCAAGTAGCGTCAGGTGTCTCATAGTGGAGTTTCAGTCTCCATTGGCGTCTGGGGCCATGAGCAAGTTGAAATCTCCCTTCACTGGAAATTTCTCTTGGGGGTTGAGGCACCAAGTAGTTTTCCTCCTAGTTGGATAGATCCGGGACTGGAATTCCCAATACGGAACAGAAGTTGACCAGGTCAGGGCGATCTCGGAATATTGCAGACTTGCCGTTGTGAGCGGATTGTAAACAAAAAAAAAGGAAGAGCCACTTACATTTCCGCTCCTTGGAACGCAGGGCTTCAGTTAGAGGCCTGAGTAAACGTCTCAGCTGTAAGGTATGCCAGGATAGGTCTTGGAATATTTGGATCCTGTTCCCATTAAAGTCCACCTCATCCAAATTAAGTAGTTTACGCAATATCTCATCTTTTTGGGGGTGTAGTAATTAAGTCTACAAATCACATCCCTCGGCTTAGCTGAGGGGTTTCCACAAGGCTTCAAGGCTCTATGTGCTCAGTCGAACGTAATGCGAGTACTCTGATCGTTTTCCAAGATCTCGTTGAAAATCTTGGTCAAAGCGTCAATGAGAGACTGGGCCGATACATAGTAACATACATAGTAACATAGTATCTGAGGTTGAAAAAAGACAATTGTCCATCGAGTTCAACCTATTTGTGGTGTTCTATGCATGATGATTTGACTAAAATTTCTGACTGATGCTGCTGTCAGCCATTGCATTTTATCCCTATTTATAGTAACTATAATGCATGACTATGCACCATACCCCTGGATATCCTTATCCAATAGGAATTTATCTAACCCATTCTTAAAGGTGTTGACAGATTCCGCCATTACAACTCCCTCGGGCAGGGAATTCCAAACACGTATTGTCCTTACCGTGAAAAAGCCTTTACGCCGTATTGTGCGGAATCTCCTTTCCTCTAACCTGAGCGAGTGTCCACGAGTCCTCTGTGTTGATCTAACCAAAAACAGGTCCCGCGCAAGCTTTGTGTATTGTCCCCTTATATATTTGTGGATGTTGATCATATCCCCTCTTAGTCTCCGCTTTTCCAATGTAAACATGCCTAGTCTTTCAAGCCTTTCCTTGTATTCCATCGTCTCCATGCCCTTAATTAGTTTGGTCGCCCTCCTCTGTACCTTTTCAAGCTCCAGGATATCCTTTTTGTAGTACGGTGCCAGAACTGTACACAGTATTCAAGGTGTGGCCTCACTAGTGATTTATATAACGGGAGTATAATACTCTCGTCCCTAGCATCAATACCCCGTTTTATGCATGCTAATATCTTATTAGCCTTCTTTGCTGCAGTCCTACTTTGGGTACTACTGCTTAGCTTGCTATCTATGAGGACACCTAAGTCCTTTTCCAGTACAGAATCCCCTAATTTTACCCCATTTAGTAGGTAGGTGTAATTTTTGTTCTTGTTACCACAGTGCATTACCTTACACTTGTCTGTGTTGAAGCGCATTCTCCATTTGGCTGCCCATGCTTCTAATTTTACTAAGTCGTTCTGAAGAGAATACCACGGACTCGTAAATTATTCCGACGCCCTCTGTTATCCATGTCATCAATTGCTGCTGCAGGGCAAGGATACCCGCGGCTTGAATGTGTACAGTGTCTCTCAAGACTTAATTCTTCCTCCAATACATCCTTGTGTTCTTCCAAAAGAACTAGCCTGTTTGACAACTGAGACATGTCAGCTTTAAGTGAAGCCACCTCATTGCGGACTGTGTCCTGGAGGTGGGATTCAAGTAACTCAGTCTTTTTTAGAAGGAAGTTCCTGTTTAGTTGGTAATGATTTAAGGAGTTGCATTATTGCTGTAAGGTCAGGGGTTCCATCAATAGCCATGTCAAAGGTGTCGTCCAGGTGAGACGAACACGGAGATGAGATATTGGGAGAATATGGAGGAGAGGCAACTTCTGAGGAAAACTGCGGGTTGGCTAGACGACCTCAGATACCGACGTAAATCAGGCTGCAGAGTGGAACCTGACTGTTTAGAAATATTAGATTTTGACGTGCGCTTCCCGTGTTAACCCATGTGATCCACCACATTTTGAGGCTGGCACTAATGTATAGAGTGCAAATAGATGAAAGTCAGGGCATACTGTAAATGTGGACTTCAGGACATATGTGATCACTAGTCATATCCCCCTGAGGAAAGGAGGCATAAAACAGCCATAGGACCCAGCAGAGTCAGGCACAGTACAGGAGGAACTGCGTCCCGTTGGGCCATAGTGAACTGACCGCAGCTTCAAAAGTGTGTGCACATTTTAGTTATTATGGGCAGAGTGATCTATGTAGTGAATAGGTGCTGGGGCCAGGGGAGTAAAAGCTGGAGTATACTATGCAAGAGTATGTTCTACTAATACTCAGGTGTTACGAGAAGGGGGCCTTTATGACCCACTTGCACAAGACCTTTTGTGCACTGTCTCCAGGCTGCTAGACACAAAGTCTCCAGCGGGGGACGACAGCCCAGCACGAGAAACAAAATCTCCAAGGAGGGAAGCTGCAGGAGTTGCCCCGGTAGTAGCCTTTCAAGGTAGTGTGTGGGTGTTTACAGGTACTATATTGGGTGTATGTGGGAAGGGAGCAGGAAAACTCCAAGCAGCCTCCTAACTGTTACCAGAGGTTTCTATGAAAGGACCCAGACAGTGTAATTCAGGGTCCCGGCTCTGAGTATTTATGACTGACAGCTGTGGGAATGGAGATGAGACCCAAAATGGCCACCGCTGGGACTCGCCAGAGCATCCCGTGCCGGCCGCTCCTTCCTGAAAGCTCCGGCAGCGCCTCAGGCACCGCACGCTTCCACTCTCAGCTGCAGTGTGGTCCTCAGCTCCCTCTGGTGTCTGCCGCTGGCCGCGGTTGTGCCATCTGGAATTCGAGGCCACGGCTCCGCACCAGTCGGACGGCCGCAACCCGCAGGAGTTAAGCAATCACTCCCTGGCTCCACTGCACACTCCAATCCGGTCTCGGCGGGCTTCAGGTAGTAGATGGCGGCAGTTCTTAGGAAGAAGAGACTCCTCAGGTGAGGTTAAACGGTGGGTTGAAGGGAGCTCTCAGGCAGCACGTCAATTCCCATCAGGCCACAACCCCCCTTCTTGGATTCTGAGTCAGCTTTCCATGTACGTAGCCAAACTACTCTGCGAGCTGCTACTGCTGTGGCTGATGCCTGAGAAACAATTGTACCCATATCCAAAGCTACTTCTTCCATAAAAATAGATGCCTGTTGATATGTGCAATATGGGAATTTTGCTCTTTAGATGCCAATGAAAGATCATCCTCCAATGCATCATCCCAGGCTGCCACTGCTTTTGCCATCCAGGCTGAAGCCATGGCTGGTCTTATGACTGCCCTAGACAAGGAGAAAATGGTTTTTAGAAAACCATTTATTTTCCTATCCGTGACATTTAATGATGTTAAAGGCAGAGGTAATGTAGATTTTTCGCACCAATCGAATGACATGGGTATCTACTTTGGGAGCCACCTCCCTTTTTAAACAGTCCCTAGATGGAAGAGGATAATGGGAATTCCATTTCTTTGGAATTCTAAACTTCTTACTGGGTGTTACCCAAGCCTCTTGCATAATTTCCATCAGCTGTTCTGACCCAACTAACTGTTTTGGGACGTTTAAACACAGGTGCCTTAGATTTTAACAAAGGCTCTGCTGCTTCCTCTAAGGACAGAATGGCTTTAATAGCACTAATTAGCTCAGTTATGTCCACTGAGCCGAGACCTTCTTCCTCATCTCTGTATGCAGATTTGGAGTGCGATGAGTCCTCATCCGAAACGTGTAGACTGTGAAGATGTTGTTTCATTTCTATGTGATTTACTTTCCATCGTACTTTCAGCTTGTTTTTGTTGAAAGGCTGCAGATTCCTGTAATGGATGTGATAAACCCCAGGTGGGATGTTGCCTATTTCTGGTATAGGAGCTGGCATTATCCGCTCAGCTATACTGGATAATGTGCCTAATTCAGAACGGATTGTAGCAGCAACGTTGTTAGCAGATGGGCAAAACCGTGTGCAACGCCAGGGGAAGGGGGGGCGCAGATATAACATGCAGAGAGTTAGATTTGGGTGGGTTAGTTTGTTTCTGTGCAGGGTAAATACTGCCTGCTTTATTTTTACGCTGCAATTTAGATTTCTATTTTAACACACCCCACCCAAATCTAACTCTTTGCACCTTACATCTGCCCCACCTGCAGTGCACATGGTTTGCCCATCTGCTAACAAAGTTGCTGCTGTGATCAGGTCTGAATTAGGCCCAATGTCTGTGCAAACGTAGCCCATGGGGGCTCCACCTGAACCTGTGCCTGCCTTGGATTATTCAGGAGGCTTTGGTGAAAACTAAAACAGTTTGCAGCAATCCATTTTGAACCGGATCCTGAGACGTTAACCCAGCTTTGCAAGACAAACTGAAATGAGTGTTGGTGCTGTTGTGGAGAGTGTATCCTCCTCACCCTTGAAGATCAGAAACTGACAGAAAATAGTAAAGTCAGCAATCAGTCACAGTTATACATTAGCATAATAAGCAATATGAGCACATAGTCAAACTACAGATACATTTCAAGTATGTATTATTTATTTTTATTTATTACCAGTTATTTATATAGCGCACACATATTCCGCAGCGCTTTACAGAAAGTATTTGGCCATTCACATCAGTCCCTGCATCAGTGGAGCTTACAATCTATATTCCCTACCACACGTACAAGCACACACATTCACGCTAAAGGTTAATTTGTAGCCAGTATATTTTTGGATTGTGGGAGGAAACCGGAGTACCCGGAGGAAAACCCACAAGCACAGGGAGAATATACAAACTCCACAGTTAGGGCCATGGTGGGAATCGAACCCATGACCTCAGTGCTGTGAGGCAGTAATGCTAACCATTACACCGTCTGTGCTGTAGTAGAAAGATATTACTGCATTACCTTATAAAAGGACTTTAAACATATTCAGTCGCACAGTGAAAGAAACAGCAGCAATAGTTTACAGACTCATATGTATCAGGCATTTATCCAACTAGGTATTCTAAGGGACAGTATTCAGAAGTTCTTAGAAGCCAATAAGGTCATTAAAAGGAATCAACTGGATTTGTGAAGGACAGATCCTGTCAAACCAACTTACTTGGCTTTTATGAAACAGTAAGTGCAAACCTCGATCAGGGTAAAGAGGTGGATGTAATCTTTTTAGACTTTGCCAAAGCTTTTGACACTGTACCACACATGCGACTTATCTACAAGCTACAAGAAATAGGGCTAGGAAGCACAATATGCACTTGGGTCAGAAATTTATTAAATAGGGAGCAGCGCGTTGTGGTTAATGGATCTTTTTCAAATTGGACTGAAGTGCTAAGTGGTATGCCACAAGGCTCGGTATTAGGACCGCTATTGTTCAACATTTTGATTAACGACCAAACAGAAGGTCTAGAGAGCATGGTGTAAATTTTTGCAGATTATACCAAATTGTTTAAGGCTATAAAAGCGGAGGAGGATGCCGAGTCGCTTCAGAACGACTTAGTTAAATTAGGAGCATGGGCAGCCAAATGGAGAATGCGCTTCAATACAGACAAGTGTAAGGTAATGCACTTTGGTAACAAGAACAAAAATAAGACCTACATACTAAATGGGGTAAAATTAGGGGATTCTGTACTGGAAAAGTACTTAGGTTTTCTCATAGATAGCAAACGAAGTAGCAGTACCCAAAGTAGGATTGCAGCAAAGAAGGCTAATAAGATATTAGCATGCATAAAGCGGGGAATTGATGCTAGGGACGAGAGTATTATACTCCCGTTATATAAATCACTAGTGAGGCCACACCTTGAATACTGTGTACAATTCCGGGCACCATACTACAAAAAGGATATCCTGGAGCTAGAAAAGGTTCAGAGGCGGGCGACCAAACTAATTAAGGGCATGGAGACGCTGGAATACGAGGAAAGGCTTGCAAGACTAGGCATGTTTTACACTGGAAAAGAGGAGACTAAGAGGGGAAATGATCAACATCCACAAATATATAAGGGGACAATACACAGAGCTTGCGCGGGACCTGTTTTTGGTTAGATCAACACAGAGGACTCGTGGACACTCGCTCAGGTTAGAGGAGATTCCGCACAATACGGCGTAAAGGCTTTTTCATGGTAAGGACAATACGTGTTTGGAATTCCCTGCCTGAGGAAGTTGTAATGGCGGACTCAGTCAAAACCTTTAAGAATGGGTTAGATAAATTCCTAATGGATAAGGAAATCCAGGATTATGGTGCATAGTCATGCACTATAGTTACTATAAAAAGAGGGATAAAACTCAACAGCTGACACCAGCATCAGTCAAAATTTAGACCAAAATAACCCTGCATAGGAGACCACAAATAGGTTGAACTCGATAGACAATTGTCTTTTTTCAACCTTAGATACTATGTTACTATGTAACTATTCATACTCAATGGTAGATAGAGACTTAGTGCTGTATCACCCAGCTCAGGAGAGTGGGATACAGGGAGACTTCACCCCGCTTCCATGATCGATCAAAACGTTAGTGAACGCCGAGTGAATCTAGACGCTAGTGTACACAACTGCCCCGTGAACCTACAGTGAACACAGACGCCCAAGTGAACACCGATGCACCAGTCATGCAGCCGCCTATGCTGCGACTGGGTCCTTTAGATACAGAGCGTCTCAGATGGAAGCGGGAATTCAGTTCATGGCGGGAAACTCGGAAGAAACTGATCATGAACCAGGGGGAGGGGCGACCAGAGGAGCGTCTTACTCCCCACTGCTGACCTCAACCCCAGGGATCGCGGCCTCATACTAACCCTGGAGCCTATGATCCCTGAGGCCTAGCGCTGGTGCACCCGAGGTGGCAGTAGAGTCAGCAACTGTTCCGTAGTCTCCTCCTGAAACAGTGCGGCCGTGTCTCGCATATCCCCTGCTAAGCGGAACCGATGCCTTACCTTCTCCCCGTGCTCCGGCCACAGCCTGGTAACGTCTGCTGGACTTGCTAGTGCATCCGACACAGACGCCTGCCGAAACAGCAATACACACGTGGGTAAGCGGTCACAACCCAGCGGTGAGTTGTTGGATTGTTGGAGCGACTCCTAAGGTACGTATAAGACGCTTATTAGAAAGATCGCTCAAAAAAAAAAAAAAAAAAGAGTAGGACTATAAAAATAACATAATAAAAAGCTTATGGCTGCTAAAAACCAGGAACCCATAGACCATGGTCTGGCTCCTGCCGCACCAAACAAAAATAGGATTTGAATTACCTACCGGAAAATCCTGTTCTCGTAGTCCGTAGGGGATACTGGGAATCCATTTAGTACCATGGAGTAAAGACGGGTCCACTAGGAGCCTTGGGCATTTTAAGAATTTGATAGTAAGCGATGGCTCCTCCCTCTATGCCACTCCTACCAGACTCAGTCTAGGAAACTGTGCCCAAGGAGACGGACATACTATGAGAGACGGATAAGGAAAGTGGTGAGATTACATACCAGCACACACAGAACAATAGGAAGGCCATGCTAACCAAACTTGAAACATGAACTGGAACAGCTGAACAAACCAGAATACTTAACTAAGTAACAATGCAGGAAGAACGAAGCACCGGGCGGGCGCCCAGTATTCCCTACGGACTACGAGAAAAGGATTTACCGGTAGGTACAGTGGGGCAAAAAAGTATTTGGATAGCCACAGATTGTGCAAGTTGACCTACTTTAAAAGATGAGAGGGCTGTAATTTCCATGATAGGTACACTTCAACTGTGAGACAGAATCTGAAAAAAAAAAAAAACCTAGGAAATCACATTGTATGATTTTTAAACAATGTATTTGTATATTCTAGCAGAAAATAAATATTTGGACAATCAAAAAGGTTAACTCAATACTTTGTAATATAACTTCGGTTGGCAATTACAGAGGTCAAACGTTTCCTGTAGTTCTTGACCAGTTTTGCACACACTGTAGCAGGTATTTTGGCCCACTCTTCCATGCAGATCTTCTCTAGATCTGTCATGTTTTGGTGCTGTCGCCGGGCAACACGAACTTTAAACTCCCTCCACAGATTTTCTATTGGGTTGAAGCCTGGAGACTGGCTAGGCCACTCCAGGACCTTGAAATGCTTCTTACGGAGCCACTCCTTAGTTGCCCGGGCGGTGTGTTTGGGGTCATTGTCATGCTGGAAGACCCAGCTTCAATGCTCTTACTGAGGGAAGGAGGTTTTTGCCCAAAATCTCACGATACATGGCCGCATTCATCCTCTCCTTAATACGGATCAGTTGTCCTGTCCCCTTTGCAGAAAAGCAGCCCGAAAGCATGATGTTTCCACCCCCATGCTTCACAGTGGGTATGGTGTTCTTGGGATTCCATTCATCATTCTTCTCCCTCCAAACACGGCGAGTGGAGTTTATACCAAAAAGTTCGATTTTGCTCTCATCCAACCCCATTACATTCTCCCAGTCCTCCTATGGATCATCCAGATGGTCACTGGCAAACTTTAAACAGGCCTGGACATGTGCTGGCTTAAGCAGGGGGACCTTTTGGGTGCTGCAGGATTTCAATCCATGACAACGTAGTGTGTTACTAATGGTAACCTTTGTGACTGTGGTCCCAGCTCTCTTGAGGTCATTGACCAGGTCCCCCCATGTAGTTCTGGGCTGATTCCTCACCGTTCTCAAGATCATTGATACCCCACGAGGTGAGATCTTGCATGGAGCCCCAGGTCGAGGGAGATTGTCAGTGATCTTGTATTTCTTCCATTTTTTAATAATTGCGCCAACAATTGTTTGCCTATTGTCAAGTAGCTCATCCCAACACCAAGTTGTTTGCCTATTGTCAAGTAGCTCATCCCAACCTTGTGCAGCTCTACAATTTTGTCCCTGGTGTCCTTAGACAGCTCTCTGGTCTTGGCCATGGTGGAGTGGTAGCAGTCTGACTGTTTGAGGGTGTGGAGAGGTGTCTTTTATACAGATAACCAGTTCAAACAGGTGCCATTAATACAGGTAACAAGTGGAGGATAGAAGAAGTAACAGGTCTGTGAGAGCCAGAAATCTTGCTGCTTGGTAGGTGTCCAAATATTTATTTTCCACAAGAATATACAAGTAAATTATTTAAAAATCATACAATGTGATTTCTTGTTTTTTTTTCAGATTCTGTCTCTCACAGCTGAAGTATACCTATGATGGAAATTACAGACCTCTTTCATCTTTTTAAGTGGGTCAACTTGCACAATCGGTGGCTGTCCAAATACTTTTTTGCCCCACTGTAATTAAAATCCTATTTTATCTTACGTCCTTTGGGATACTGGGAATCCATTTAGTACCATGGGGAAGTACCAAAGCTCCCAAACTGGGTGGGAGAGTACTGAGGTTCCTGCAGAACTGATTGGCCTCTGACGACCTTCAGTTTGGTCAAAGTATCAAACTTGTAAAACTTTGCAAACGTGTTCGAACCTGACCAAGTAGCTGCTCGGCAGAGCTGTAAGGCCGAGACACCCCGGGCAGCCGCCCAAGAAGAATCCACCGACCTAGTAGAGTGGGCCTGTACAGATTTGGAACCGGCAATCCTGCCGTGGAATAAGCATATTGGATAGTCAGCCTGATCCAGTGTGCAATAGACTGCTTTGAAGCAGGACACACAATTTTATTGGGATCATAGAGAACGAACAGCGAGTCGGATTTCTTGTGACGAGCTGTCCTCTTTACGTGCACCTTCAAAGCCCTCACAACATCCAAAGACTTTGAAGTAGTAGAGGTGTCTGTAACCGCCGGAACCACAATATGTTGGTTGATGTGAAACGTGGACACCACCTTAGGAAGAAATTGCTGACGAGTTCTGAGTTTAGCTCTATCCTCATGGAAAATTAAGTTAGGGCTCTTGTGAGACAATGCCCCTAACTCGGACACACATTTGCTGAAGCCAAGGCCAACAGTGTGACAGTCTTCCACGTAAGGTACTTTACATCACCCTCCTGTAACGGTTCAAAACAGTCTGATTGGAGGAACTGCAGCACCAAATCGAGATCCTAAGGTGCAGTGGGAGGCACAAAGGGAAGTTGGATGTGAAGAACACCTTTCAAGAACGTCTGGGCCTCAGGGAGAAAAGCCAATTGTTTCTGAAAGTAAACAGACAAGGTCAAAATTTGGACTTTAATTGAGCCTAGGCGTAGGCCCACATCCACTCCCGACTGCAGAAAAAGCAGGAGACGTCCCAGCTGAAATTTCACAGCAGAAAATTGTCTGCTCTTACACCAAGAGACATACTTCTTCCATATACGGTGGTAATGTTTAGATGTTACCCCCTTTGTGGCTTGGATCATAGTCAGGATGACCTTGTCAGGAATCCCGCTCCTGGCTAGAATCAGCCGTTCAACTTCCATACCGTTAAACGTAGCCGTGTTAAGTCTTGAAAGACGAACGGGCCCTGTTGCAGAAGATCCTAGCGAAGAGGTAGAGGCCACGGATCTTCAATCAGCACCTCGAGAAGATCCGCGTACCAGGCCCTTCGAGGCCAGTCCGGAGCAATGAGGATTGCTTGATCCTTTTCCCTTTTTATTCTCTTTAGAATTCTTGTGAACAGAGGAAGTGGACGAAACACGTACACCAGAGAGAAACAATTTTTTACACCTGCTTGAAAATGCGCATATAGGCAGCAGAAGGATGGAAATCTGAAAAGGGTGTTACCTTCACCCACATGAACACTCTAGATTACCAAAAAAAAAAATTCAGATTATCCCTTCCTCTGCGCTCCTTAATTGGTGAGTGATAGAGAAATGAACTCTACTTATCTTAAAGCAGAGAGATTTCCTCGTGTCCCGCTATCTCCCGGGTTTATTCTGCACCTCAATAGTAATCATATATTTCCAGTGACGTTACATGTAAAGAAAAAAAATTAAAACACAATCTAGTGTAATAAATTCATAACACTTTTTGTTAAAATTCTGTAGCAGAGATCTTCACTTGATGTATAATAAATCTCAGTCCAGCAAATAAATAAAAATCTCTATTTTAATATTAAAAATTGCAATCCAATATCAGCAATCTTCATCATAAGCAGAAAAGAAATATATCCATTTCACATCTCAAACTTATGAGGGTGGCCTCCTACCAGATTTCGGGATTTGAAAGTGCACGTATAGAAGCTGCATAGATGTTCTATGTCCCAAAGGAAGCCGGCTCCAATCGTGGATACTTCGTCCTCTCCTCGTCTGGTCGGTTCGCCACCAATCTCCTCTGTTTATCCAACGCGTTTCGATCGGATGATCTTTCTCAAGGCATAATCCAAATGATCCATCTTCCCTGATATTTATACCCATATGAATTAATGTCCCTAATTACTGGGAGGAGCCACTCTCATTTACAATTCAAATTCATATTATATACATCTTATCCATATGGATTTCTAATCTAACATTCGTATGGTACTCTTTACTGCATATCCTAACACATTTGACAAAAATCGCTATGTTTAAACCTTTGTTCATGGTTAAAAAACAGAAAACTTTAAAAATCTAAGATACCGGAAGTAGCCTGTGCGCATGGAATAAACGTCCGATTTTCCCTTACATAGAGTTCCACATCTAGCCTGTACTCTACAAACAGTCCGTGACTTCCGGTCACGTGACCACCAAATAATGTGCACATAGAGCTCACGTGCTGCAATGAGGGACCCGGTCACATGATTTTTTTGACCAGAAGTCCTCCCGCGGCCATATGTTAAGATCCATTTGTATACTCTATGCATACACAAACATCGGCCGTGACTTCCGGTCACATGACCGTCAATCACTGTGTGTGCTGCGGCTAACACACTTCCAGTGAGTGTCCGGTCACATGATTGCCCTAACCGGAAACTCTCCCGCGGCCATCTTACAAGATCCCGGGAGGGAACAGAAAGCACATAATTTATACATAGAAAAAATAAAAAGACACCATATTAACTACTGGATAAGACAGTTTTTTGCCACTCTTAGTTGGACCTCAATTCTGAAAGTATACAAAGACAGCAATCGCTTTATCTCATTAGAACTTGAACGCTGTCCAGATGATAATGTTCCATCTCTAAATTTATCCAGTTCTTCCATAGTGTCGAGGATTCCAATACAATGGACCATAAAATTGATGTTTCTCTGATGGATAATACAAAATATCATTATACATCCTTCTATATTATTTTCATTACATATCAAGATATTCATGCACAGATGATATTCTAGTTAAGGAACCATTTGACCTCAAAGTCCTTATTCAAACCTCCCGGGATCAGAGTCTTTAAGGAGTGTATATACTGCATTTCCGTCCTTGCTAGGACTGTTGCTATATTGTTACACCTCCAATTCCCCTTTACTTGTTTAATTGCCCCAAATTTTATTAGTTGACTTATATCTTGATTATGAGTACTTTTAAAGTGCGCTGAAAGGGCATGTGTTTCCATACCATTCTTTATGTTGCGTAGGTGTTCCGCAAACCTTATCTTTAAATTCCTACCGGTCACGGCCGATGTTTGTGTATGCATAGAGTATACAAATGGATCTTAACATATGGCCGCGGGAGGACTTCCGGTCAAAAAAATCATGTGACCGGGTCCCTCATTGCAGCACGTGAGCTCTATGTGCACATTATTTGGCGGTCACGTGACCGGAAGTCACGGACTGTTTGTAGAGTACAGGCTAGATGTGGAACCCTATGTAAGGGAAAATCGGACGTTTATTCCATGCACACAGGCTACTTCCGGTATCTTAGATTTTTAAAGTTTTCTGTTTTTTAACCATGAACAAAGGTTTAAACATAGCGATTTTTGTCAAATGTGTTAGGATATGCAGTAAAGAGTACCATACGAATGTTTAGATTAGAAATCCATATGGATAAGATGTATATAATATGAATTTGAATTGTAAATGAGAGTGGCTCCTCCCAGTAATTAGGGACATTAATTCATATGGGTATAAATATCAGGGAAGATGGATCATTTAGATTATGCCTTGAGAAAGATCATCCGATCGAAACGCGTTGGCTAAACAGAGGAGATTGGTGGCGAACCGACCAGACGAGGAGAGGACAAAGTATCCACGATTGGAGCCGGCTTCCTTTTGGACATAGAACATCTATGCAGCTTCTATACGTGCACTTTCAAATCCCGAAATCTGGTAGGAGGCCACCCTCATAAGTTTGAGATGTGAAATGGATATACAGGTTGAGTATCCCTTATCCAAAACGCTTGGGACCAGAGGTATTTTGGATATCGGATTTTTCCGTATTTTGGAATAATTGCATATAATAATGAGATATCATGGCGATGGGACCTAAGTCTAAGCACAGAATGCATTTATGTTTCATATACACCTTATACAGACAGCCTGAAGGTAATTTTAGCCAATATTTTTGATAACTTTGTGTATTAAACAAAGTGTGTGTACATTCACATAATTCATTTATGTTTCATATACACCTTATACACACAGCCTGAAGTTTATTTAATACAATATTTTTAATAACTTTGTGTATTAAACAAAATTTGAGTACATTGAGCCACAGAAAACAAAGATTTCACTATCTCAGTCTCACTCAAAAAAGTCCGTATTTCGGAATATTCCGTATTTCGGAATATGTGGATATGGGATACTCAACCTGTATTTCTTTTCTGCTTATGATGAAGATTGCTGATATTGGATTGCAATTTTTAATATTAAAATAAAGATTTTTATTTATTTGCTGGACTGAGATTTATTATACATCAAGTGAAGATCTCTGCTACAGAATTTTAACAAAGAGTGTTATGAATTTATTACACTAGATTGTGTTTTAATTTTTTTCTTTACATGTAACGTCACTGGAAATATATGATTACTATTGAGGTGCAGAATAAACCCGGGAGATAGCGGGACACAAGGAAATCTCTCTGCTTTAAGATAAGTAGAGTTCATTTCTCTATCACTCACCAATTAAGGAGCGCAGAGGAAGGGATATCTGAATTTTTTTTTGGAAACACGTACACCAGCTGGTAGACCCACGGAGTTGTCAGAGCGTCTACCGCCACTGATGTTGGGATTCTCGACCTGGAACAATACTGCTTGAGCTTCTTGATGAGACGAGAGGCCATCATGTCGATCTGTGGATATCCCCACCGAAGTGTCAACCACCGGAACACTTCTGGGTGGAGGCACCACTCCCCCGGATGCAGGTGAGGAAGTATTCTTCCCAGTTGCTACTCCCGGAATTAAGACCGCCGACAATGCCATGGCGTGTTTTTCCACCCAGAGAATTCTTGACACCTCTGACACTGCTGCTCTGCTTTTGTTCCGCCCTGTCGGTTTATGTACGTTACCACCATTACATTGTCCAACTGGACTTGAATGGACTGATTCCGAAGTAGAAATGAGGCCTGCAGAAGGGCATTGTAGATTGCCCTGAGCTCCAAGATGTTTATTGGAAGAACGAATTCCCGACTTGACCATCTTCCTTGAAACTGCACCCCCTTGGTGACTGCTTCCCAACCTCTGAGGCTTGCGTCTGTGGTTAGCAGAATCCAATTCTGAATCCCGAACCCTCGATGAGGTGAGAAGTCTGTAGCCACCACAGAAGGGAGATCCTGGCTTTTGGCGACAGACGGATCCTCTGGTGCATGTTCAGATGCGAACCAGACCATTTGTACAACAGATCCAGCTGGAAGGGCCTCGCATGAAGTCTTCTCTACTGAAGCGCCTCATAAGAGGCCACAATTTTCCCCAGAAGGCGAATGCACAGATGCACAGAGATCCGGGTTGGCTTCAGGACAGCCCAAACAATCGACTGGATTACCATAGCCTTCTCCAAAGAAAGGAACACTCTCTAAGACCCTGTTTCCAGTATCATTCCCAGGAAAGGAAGCCTCTGCGTCGGTTCCAGGTGAGATTTTGGTAAGTTCAGAATCCACCCGTGATCCAGGAGTAGTCTGTTTGAGAGGCCAATGCTGTCCAACAACCGCTCCCTGGACGGTGCCTTTATCAGAAGATTGTCCAGGTATGGAATTATGTTCACTCCCTTTTTGCGGAGTAGAAACATCTCTGCCATCACTTCGGTGAACACCCTCAGTGACGTGGAGACCAAATGGCAGGGCCTGGAACTGGAAGTGACAGTCCTGCAGTGCAAACCATAGATAAGCCTGATGAGGCGGCCAGATCGAAATGTGAAAGTACGCATCCTTGATATCCAGGAGACACTAGAAATTCCCCCTCCTCCAGACCTGAGATCACCACTCTCAGAGACTCCATCTTGAATATGAACACTCGTAAGTACAGGTTCAACGACTTGAGATCCAAAATCGGTCTTACCGAAGCGTCCAGTTTCGATGCTTCAAACAAATTAGAATAATGGGTGGTAATTCTGAGTTGATCGCAGCAGCAAGTTTGTTAGCAATTGGGCAAAACCATGTGCACTGCAGGGGGAGGCAGATATAACATTTGCAGAGAGAGTTAGATTTGGATGTGGTGTGTTCAAACTGAAATCTAAATTGCAGTGTAGAAAAAAAAACAAAAAAAATAAGATTTTACTCACCGGTAAATCTATTTCTCGTAGTCCGTAGTGGATGCTGGGAACTCCGTAAGGACCATAGGGAATAGCGGCTCCGCAGGAGACTGGGCACAACTAAAGAAAGCTTTTAGGTCACCTGGTGTGCACTGGCTCCTCCCACTATGACCCTCCTCCAAGCCTCAGTTAGGACACTGTGCCCGGACGAGCTGACATAATAAGGAAGGATTTTGAATCCCGGGTAAGACTCCTACCAGCCACACCAATCACACCGTATAACTCGTGATACTATACCCAGTTTAACAGTATGAAAACAACTGAGCCTCTCAACAGATGGCTCAACAATAACCCTTTAGTTAACAATAACTATGTACAAGTATTGCAGACAATCCGCACTTGGGATGGGCGCCCAGCATCCACTACGGACTACGAGAAATAGATTTACCGGTGAGTAAAATCTTATTTTCTCTGACGTCCTAGTGGATGCTGGGAACTCCGAAAGGACCATGGGGATTATACCAAAGCTCCCAAACGGGCGGGAGAGTGCGGATGACTCTGCAGCACTGAATGAGAGAACTCAAGGTCCTCCTCAGCCAGGGTATCAAATTTGTAGAATGTAGCAAACGTGTTTGCCCCTGACCAAGTAGCAGCTCGGCAAAGTTGTAAAGCCGAGACCCCTCGGGCAGCCGCCCAAGATGAGCCCACCTTCCTTGTGGAATGGGCTTTTACTGATTTAGGATGCGGCAGTCCAGCCGCAGAATGCGCCAGCTGAATTGTGCTACAAATCCAGCGAGCAATAGTCTGCTTAGAAGCAGGAGCACCCAGTTTGTTGGGTGCATACAGGATAAATAGCGAGTCAGTTTTCCTGACTCTAGCTGTCCTGGAAACATAAATTTTCAAGGCCCTGACTACGTCCAGTAACTTGGAATCCTTCAAGTCCCTAGTAGCCGCAGGCACCACAATAGGTTGGTTCAAGTGAAAAGCTGATACCACCTTAGGGAGAAACTGGGGACGAGTCCTCAATTCCGCCCTATCCATATGGAAAATCAGATAAGGGCTTTTACATGACAAAGCTGCCAATTCTGACACACGCCTGGCTGAAGCCAAGGCCAATAACATGACCACTTTCCACGTGAGATATTTTAGATCCACGGTTTTAAGTGGCTCAAACCAATGTGATTTTAAGAAACTCAACACCACGTTGAGATCCCAAGGTGCCACTGGAGGCACAAACGGGGGCTGAATATGCAGCACTCCTTTCACAAACGTCTGAACTTCAGGTAGTGAAGCTAGTTCTTTCTGGAAGAAAATCGACAGAGCCGAGATCTGTACCTTAATGGAGCCTAATTTCAGGCCCATAGTCACTCCTGCTTGTAGGAAATGCAGAAATCGACCTAGTTGAAATTCCTCTGTTGGGGCCTTTTTGGCCTCACACCAAGCAACATATTTCCGCCATATGCGGTGATAATGCTTTGCAGTTACATCTTTCCTGGCTTTAATCAGCGTAGGAATGATTTCCTCCGGAATGCCCTTTTCCTTCAGGATCCGGCGTTCAACCGCCATGCCGTCAAACGCAGCCGCGGTAAGTCTTGGAACAGACAGGGCCCCTGCTGCAGCAGGTCCTGTCTGAGCGGCAGAGGCCATGGGTCCTCTGAGATCATCTCTTGAAGTTCCGGGTACCACGCTCGTCTTGGCCAATCCGGAACCACGAGTATTGTTCTTACTCCTCGTTTTCTTATTATTCTCAGTACCCTTGGTATGAGAGGCAGAGGAGGGAACACAAACTGACTGGTACACCCACGGTGACACTAGAGCGTCCACAGCTATCGCCTGAGGGTCCCTTGACCTGGCGCAATATCTCTCTAGTTTTTTGTTTAGGCGGGACGCCATCATGTCCACCTGTGGCCGTTCCCATCGATTTACAATCAGCGTGAAGACTTCTGGATGAAGTCCCCACTCTCCCAGGTGGAGGTCGTGCCTGCTGAGAAAGTCTGCTTCCCAGTTGTCCACTCCCGGAATGAACACTGCTGACAGTGCTAGTACGTGATTTTCCGCCCATCGGAGAATCCTTGTGGCTTCTGCCATTGCCATCCTGCTTCTTGTGCCGCCCTGTCGATTTACATGGGCGACTGCCGTGATGTTGTCTGACTGGATCAGTACCGGCTGGTGTAGAAGCAGGGATTTTGCCTGACTTAGGGCATTGTAAATGGCCCTTAGTTCCAGAATATTTATGTGTAGGGAAGTCTCCTGACTCGACCATAGTCCTTGGAAGTTTCTTCCCTGTGTGACTGCCCCCCAGCCTCGAAGGCTGGCACCCGTGGTCACCAGGACCCAGTCCTGTATGCCGAATCTGCGGCCCTCTAGAAGATGAGCACTCTGCAGCCACCACAGCAGAGACACCCTGGTTCTTGGAGACAGGGTTATTAGGCGATGCATCTGAAGATGCGATCCGGACCATTGGTCCAACAGGTCCCACTGAAAGATTCTGGCATGGAACCTGCCGAAAGGAATTGCTTCGTAAGAAGCCACCATCTTTCCCAGGACCCGCGTGCAGTGATGCACCGATACCTGTTTTGGTTTCAGGAAATCTCTGACTAGAGATGACAGCTCCTTGGCTTTCTCCTCCGGGAGAAACACTTTTTTCTGGACTGTATCCAGAATCATACCCAGGAACAGTAGACGTGTCGTCGGAACCAGCTGTGATTTTGGAATATTCAGAATCCAACCGTGCTGGTGTAGCACCTCCTGAGATAGTGCTACTCCCACCAACAACTGCTCCTTGGACCTCGCCTTTATTAGGAGATCGTCCAAGTACGGGATAATTAAAACTCCCTTTCTTCGAAGGAGTATCATCATTTCCGCCATTACCTTGGTAAACACCCTCGGTGCCGTGGAGAGTCCAAACAGCAGCGTCTGGAATTGGTAATGGCAATCCTGTACCACAAATCTGAGGTACTCCTGGTGAGGATAGTAAATGGGGACATGCAGGTAAGCATCCTTGATGTCCAGGGATACCATGTAATCCCCCTCGTCCAGGCTTGCAATAACCGCCCTGAGCGATTCCATCTTGAACTTGAATTTTTTTATGTATGTGTTCAAGGATTTCAAATTTAAAATCGGTCTCACCGAACCGTCCGGTTTCGGTACCACAAACAGTGTGGAATAGTAACCCCGTCCTTGTTGAAGTAGGGGCACCTTGATTATCACCTGCTGGGAATACAGCTTGTGAATTGCCGCTAGCACAGCCTCCCTGTCTGAAGGAGTAATCGGCAAGGCAGATTTTAGGAACCGGTGGGGTGGAGACGCCTCGAATTCCAGTTTGTACCCTTGAGATACTATTTGCAGGATCCAGGGATCCCCCTGTGAGCGAGCCCACTGATCGCTGAAATTTTTGAGGCGGCCCCCCACCGTACCTGGCTCCGCCTGTGGAGCCCCACCGTCATGCGGCGGACTTGGAAGAAGCGGGGGAGGACTTTTGCTCCTGGGAACCTGCTGTTTGTTGCAGCCTTTTTCCCCTACCTCTGCCTCTGGACAGAAAGGACCCGCCTTTTCCACGCCTGTTTTTCTGAGTCCGAAAGGACTGTACCTGATAAAACGGCGCCTTTTTAGGCTGTGAGGGAACATGGGGTAAAAATGCTGACTTCCCAGCAGTTGCTGTGGAAACTAGGTCCGAGAGACCATCCCCAAATAACTCCTCACCCTTATAAGGCAAAACTTCCATGTGCCTTTTTGAATCTGCATCCCCTGTCCACTGGCGAGTCCATAAGCCTCTCCTAGCAGAAATGGACAATGCACTTATTTTAGATGCCAGCCGGCAGATCTCCCTCTGTGCATCTCTCATGTATAAGACTGAGTCTTTTATATGCTCTATGGTTAGCAGAATAGTGTCCCTGCCTAGGGTGTCAATATTTTCTGACAGGGAATCTGACCACGCAGCGGCAGCACTGCACATCCATGCTGACGCAATAGCTGGTCTAAGTGTAATGCCTGAGTGTGTATATACAGACTTCAGGATCGCCTCCTGCTTTCTATCAGCAGGTTCCTTGAGGGCGGCCGTATCCGGAGACGGTAGTGCCACCTTTTTAGACAAACGTGTGAGCGCTTTATCCACCCTAGGGGGTGTCTCCCAACGTGACCTATCCTCTGGCGGGAAAGGGAACGCCATTAGTAACTTCTTAGAGATTACCAATCTTTTATCAGGGAAAGCCCACGCTTCTTCACACACTTCATTTAATTCTTCTGATGGGGGAAAAACTACGGGTAGTTTTTTCTCCCCAAACATAATACCCTTTTTAGTGGTACCTGGGTTTATATCAGAAATTTGTAACACCTCTTTCATTGCTTCAATCATGCAACGAATGGCCTTAGTGGACATTAGACTAGACTCATCGTCGTCGACACTGGTGTCAGTATCCGTGTCGACATCCACGTCTGCCATCTGAGGTAGCGGGCGTTTTAGAGCCCCCGATGGCCTTTGAGACGCCTGGACAGGCACGAGCGGAGAAGCCGGCTGTCCCGCATTTGGCATGTCGTCAAATTTTTTGTGTAAGGAGTCGACACGTGCACGCAATTCATTCCATAAGTCCATCCACTCAGGTGTCTGCCCCGCAGGGGGTGACATCCCTTCTATAGGCATCTGCTCAGCCTCCACATCATTATCCTCATCAAACATGTCGACACAGCCGTACCGACACACCGCACACACACAGGGAATGCTCTAACAGAGGACAGGACCCACAAAAGACCTTTGGGGAGACAGAGTGAGAGTATGCCAGCACACACCAGAGCGCTATATAATGCAGGGACTAACTGAATTATGTCCCCTATAGCTGCTGTTATATATACTGCGCCTAAATTTAGTGCCCCCCCCCCTATCTTTTTTTACCCTTTTCTGTAGTGTAGACTGCAGGGGAGAGCCAGGGAGCTTCCTTCCAGCAGAGCTGTGAGGGAGAAATGGCGCCAGTGTGCTGAAGGAGATAGCTCCGCCCCTTTTTCGCGGACTTTTCTCCCGCTTTTTTATGGATTCTGGCAGGGGTAATTATCACATATATAGCCTCTGGGGCTATATATTGTGGTATTTTTGCCAGCCAAGGTGTTTTTATTGCTGCTCAGGGCGCCCCCCCCTAGCGCCCTGCACCCTCAGTGACCGGAGTGTGAAGTGTGTATGAGGAGCAATGGCGCACAGCTGCAGTGCTGTGCGCTACCTTGGTGAAGACTGATGTCTTCTGCCGCCGATTTTCCGGACCACTTCTTGCTTCTGGCTCTGTAAGGGGGACGGCGGCGCGGCTCCGGGACCGAAAACCAAGGCCAGTTCCATGCGGTCGATCCCTCTGGAGCTAATGGTGTCCAGTAGCCTAAGCTAGCTGCAAGCAGGTAGGTTCGCTTCTTCTCCCCTTAGTCCCTCGCTGCAGTGAGCCTGTTGCCAGCAGGTCTCACTGTAAAATAAAAAACCTAATTATATACTTTCTTTTTAGAAGCTCAGGAGAGCCCCTAGTGTGCATCCAACCTCGGCCGGGCACAAAATCTAACTGAGGCTTGGAGGAGGGTCATAGTGGGAGGAGCCAGTGCACACCAGGTGACCTAAAAGCTTTCTTTAGTTGTGCCCAGTCTCCTGCGGGGCCGCTATTCCCCATGGTCCTTTCGGAGTTCCCAGCATCCACTAGGACGTCAGAGAAACAAGGGATATTGGGGGTAATTCTGAGTTGATTGCAGCAGCAAGTTTGTTAGGTGGAACTGGAACATGAGTCTGTACCAGTCTTTGAATGGCGTCCTGTAAGGTTATACTTGCCTCCTGAAACTCCAGTCTGTAGCCCTGGGGAATAAGATCTATGACCCAGGGATCCTGGCACGAACCTGTCCAGATGTGACAGAAATTTTTTTAGTCTGACTCCCACCTGCTAGTCCTCCAGGCATCGCGGTCTACTGTCACGCTGAAGGCTTTGAGGAAGCAGAGCTTGAATTCTGATCCTGTGAACCGGCAGTTACTGGTTTGCGTGGTTTACCTCTAGCGCCTCTGGTGGCTGTAGAAGAACCTCTGGTCTTGCTCTTAAACTTGGCAGTCCGAAAGTACTGTAGATTAGGTCCCGAGTAGGCCTTCCTGGCTGGTGGAGCTGCAGAAGGAAGATACGTGGACCTACCCGCAGTAGCTTTGGAGATCCATTTGTCAAGTACATCTCCAAATAAGGCCTCTCCTGTAAAGGGTAGGCCTTTCCACGCATTTCCTGGAGTCCTCGTGCGCAGTCCACTGGCGTAGCCATAAGCCTCTGCGTGCTGACACTGCCATAGCAGTGGTGCGTGCATTAAGCAAGCCTATTTCTTATATGGCTTCCACCATAAAAATTCACAGAATCCTGTATATTTATTTCAGTAGTAAAATAATCTCCCCCTGAGGCAAGGTACCTAACCCCTCAAGTAGGTTACCCGACCATTTGGCGATGGCCTTAATAATCCACCCACATGCTATAGTGGGTCTCTGGGCCACCCCAGCAGCTGTATACAAAGATTTGGGTGTATTCTCAATTCTACGATCTGCCGTGACTTTCAGGGAAGCTGCACCTGGGGCAGGCAATACAATTTCCTATCAGAATTAACCCACGGTTCTTCAAACAGGGTATTTAGTTCCTTTGACACAGGAAAAGTGGCTGAAGATTTCTTTTTTATATTAAAATAAGATTCCTCAGTCTCCTCTGTTACCTTATCAGGGATATGCAGAACTTCTCTGACAGCTTCTATGAGAGCCTCTATTCCCTGTGAAAGAGTAGCCTCTCCCACCTCAGAGTCCACCTCCCCCTCCTCCATGTCTTAACCCTCATCATCAGAGTCAGACTGCAAGATATGAGCTAAAGGACGTTTTTGCAGACAAATGGCAGGAGACTGAGACGCTGGTTTTGGTACCGAGTCTCTGTTCATAAACCCAGTCATCGATTGTCTTAAGTATTGCATCTCTTTCTCATTGCGGGACAATTTAGTAGAAATACTGGAAATCATTCCCCTAATGGAATCCAGCCTAGCTGGCTCCGCCCCGCTAGCCTGGGAAGGTACAATGCACTGAGTACACTGCAGTGAGCCCCCTGGAGAAGAGGAACACTGTGCCTTACATGAAACACACTCTTTGTCTGACATACAGTGACAGCACACACACACAGGAACAGGTTAAATGCACAATTAACCCACAAAGAGCCCTTCCAGAGAGACACAGAGATAGCATGGAGCCAGCACACTGCGCCCGTACTGCTAATGCCAAGCTTAGCCGGGTCGCAGACTAAGTACCCAGATTGGGGACTTAGTACACTAGTAAGCGCTCTCCCCCTGCTATGACCCCTTACCGCTGAGGTAATCTGGAGTCTCTCTGGAGGAGCTGCGCGTCCCTGTCAGTCAGCGTCTGTGTCCACTGCAGAGGGAAAATGCGCTGGTGAGCTACTGGTTCCGCTCATAGTGAAGCCACGCTCCTTCAAAGGCATGCGGTCTTCCCACACTTTTTTATACTGGCTGAGGTAATCTTAGTGCCTAAAATGGAGTCAGCCCCTTTTAAGTCTGTAATGCCAGTGTGGGTACTGTGTACACAAGTAGTGTACTTAGACTCAGTTTGCTCCCTTAAAAGCGGTGCGTCTGCACTGTGTACTGAGTCTGGAGACACAGCCGCCCCATGTAGAAGCCGTGCGTCACCCTCATGCTGCCATAATGGCTTAGTACTCAACACTCTTCTATCTTTTGGCTCTGTTAGGGGTGGCGGCGTGCTGCGGTAATGTACGCTCGCTGTGGTGGGGCTTGCAAATAGTTCCCTCAGGAGCTAGTGTCCTGTCAGCGGGGAACGGGACCATTAACCCCCCTAAGTCCCACGAAGCAGGCAGGCTGGTGCCATCCAGTCCTGCCTGAAAAAAACAAACATACAAAATAAATGCACAAAACTCTTCAGGAGCTTCCAGCAACGTGACCGGCTCCTCTGGGCACATTTTCTAAACTAAGTCTGGTAGGAGGGGCATAGAGGGAGGAGCCAGCGCACACTATAAAATTCTTAAAGTGCCCAAGGCTCCTAGTGGACCCGTCTAAACCCCATGGTACTAAATGGATTCCCAGTATCCCCTAGGAAAAACTGAATTGCCTTAGCCAGGAGGCGGGGATATAGGGGACTGGCCCGTTGCATTCTGGGATGTCGAAAGCTTTGATCATTGGTGCCAATCTGCTGTCGGTATCTCCTATTCCTAATGTTTATCCTGTGGATAACCTGTGGACACTGCAGGAGAAAAAAACAAAACAAAAACACAAACCCCCTATATATATTACAAACGTTTATGATGGAAAATAAGATTTTACTCACCGGTAAATCTATTTCTCGTAGTCCGTAGTGGATGCTGGGACTCCGTAAGGACCATGGGGAATAGCGGCTCCGCAGGAGACTGGGCACAACTAAAGAAAGCTTTAGGACTACCTGGTGTGCACTGGCTCCTCCCACTATGACCCTCCTCCAGACCTCAGTTAGGATACTGTGCCCGGAAGAGCTGACACAATAAGGAAGGATTTTGAATCCCGGGTAAGACTCATACCAGCCACACCGTATAACTCGTGATACTATACCCAGTTAACAGTATGAAATATAACTGAGCCTCTCAACAGATGGCTCAACAATAACCCTTTAGTTAGGCAATAACTATATACAAGTATTGCAGACAATCCGCACTTGGGATGGGCGCCCAGCATCCACTACGGACTACGAGAAATAGATTTACCGGTGAGTAAAATCTTAATTTTCTCTGACGTCCTAAGTGGATGCTGGGACTCCGTAAGGACCATGGGGATTATACCAAAGCTCCCAAACAGGCGGGAGAGTGCGGATGACTCTGCAGCACCGAATGAGCAAACTCTAGGTCCTCCTCAGCCAGGGTATCAAACTTGTAGACTCTTGCAAAAGTGTTTGAACCCGACCAAGTAACAGCTCGGCAAATTTGTAAAGCCGAGACCCCTCGGGCAGCCGCCCAAGAAGAGCCCACTTTCCTCGTGGAATGGGCTTTTACAGATTTAGGGTGCGGCAATCCAGCCGCAGAATGTGCAAGTTGAATCGTGCTACAGATCCAGCGAGCAATAGTCTGCTTAGAAGCAGGAGCACCCAGCTTGTTGGGTGCATACAGGATAAATAGCGAGTCAGTTTTCCTGACTCCAGCCGTCCTGGAAACATATTTTTCAGGGCCCTGACTACGTCCAGTAACTTGGAATCCTCCAAGTCCCAAGTAGCCGCAGGCACCACAATAGGTTGGTTCACATGAAACACTGATACCACCTTAGGAAGGAATTGGGAACGAGTCCTCAATTCCGCCCTATCCATATATAAAAAAAAAAAAAAAAAAAAAAAATCAGAAAAGGGCTTTTGCATGATAAAGCCGCCAATTCTGATACACGCCTGGCCGACGCCAAGGCCAATAGCATGACCACTTTCCACGTGAGGTATTTTAGCTCCACGGATTTAAGTGGCTCAACCCAATGCGACTTCAGGAAATCCAACACCACGTTGAGATCCCACGGTGCCACTGGAGGCACAAACGGGGGCTGACTATGCAGCACTCCCTTAACAAAAGTCTGAACTTCAGGCAGTGAAGCCAGTTCTATTTTGGAAGAAAATCGATAGAGCCGAAATCTGGACCTTAATGGAACCCAATTTTAGGCCCATAGTCACCCCTGACTGTAGGAAGTGCAGAAATCGACCTAGATGAAATTCCTCCGTTGGGGCCTTCCGGGCCTCACAGCACGCAACATATTTCCGCCATATGCGGTGAGAATGGTTTGCGTTCACTTCTTTCCTAGCTTTAATTAGCGTAGGGATAACTTCCTCCGGAATGCCCTTTTCTTTCAGGATCCGGCGTTCAACCGCCATGCCGTCAAACGCAGCCGCGGTACGTCTTGGAACAGACAGGCCCCCTGCTGCAGCAGGTCCTGTCTGAGCGGCAGAGGCCATGGGTCCTCTGAGATCATTTCTTGGAGTTCTGGGTACCAAGCTCTTCTTGGCCAATCCGGAACAATGAGTATAGTTCTTACTCCTCTCCTTCTTATTATTCTCATTACCCTGGGTATGAGAGGCAGAGAAGGGAACACATACACCGACTGGTACACCCACGGTGTTACCAGAGCGTCCACAGCTATCGCCTGAGGGTCTTTTGACCTGGCGCAATATCTTTTTAGCTTTTTGTTGAGGCGGGACGCCATCATGTCCACCTGTGGCCTTTCCCAACGGTGTACAATCATTTGGAAGACTTCTGGATGAAGTCCCCACTCTCCCGGGTGGAGGTCGTGTTCCACTCCGGGAATGAACACTGCTGACAGTGCTAACACATGATTTTCCGCCCATCGGAGAATTCTTGTGGCTTCTGCCATCGCCATCCTGCTTCTTGTGCCGCCCTGTCGGTTTACATGAGCGACCGCCGTGATGTTGTCTGACTGGATCAGCACCGGCTGGTGTTGAAGCAGGGGTCTAGCCTGACTTAGGGCATTGTAAATGGCCCTTAGTTCCAGATTATTTATGTGTAGGGAAGTCTCCTGACTTGTCCATAGTCCTTGGAAGTTTCTTCCCTGTGTGACTGCCCCCCAGCCTCGAAGGCTGGCATCCGTGGTCCCCAGGACTCAGTCCTGTATGCCGAATCTGCGGCCCTCTAGAAGATGAGCACTCTGCAGCCACCACAACAGCGACACCCTGGCCCTTGGAGACAGGGTTATCCGCCGATGCATCTGAAGATGCGACCCGGACCACTTGTCCAACAGATCCCACTGGAAGATCCTTGCATGGAACCTGGCGAATGGAATTTCTTCGTAAGAAGCTACCATCTTTCCCAGGGCTCGCGTGCATTGATGCACCGACACCTGTATTTGTATTAGGAGGTCTCTGTCTAGAGACGACAACTCCTTGGACTTCTCCTCCGGGAGAAACCCTTTTTTCTTGTTCTGTGTCCAGAACCATACCCAGGAACAGTAGACGCGTCATAGGAACCAGCTGCGACTTTGTAATATTCAGAATCCAGCCGTGCTGTTGTAGCACTTCCCGAGATAGTGCTACTCCGACGAACAACTGCTCCCTGGACCTCGTCTTTATAAGGAGATCGTCCAAGTACGGGATAATTATTTCGGCCATTACCTTGGTAAATACCCTCGGTGCCGGGGACAGACCAACGGCAACGTCTGGAATTGGTAATGACAATCCTGTACCACAATTTTGAGGTACTCCTGGTGAGGAGGGTAAATAGGGACATGCAGGTAAGCATCCTTGATGTCCAGTGATACCATGAAATTCTCCAGGCTTGCAATAATCGCCCTGAGCGATTCCATTTTGAACTTGAACCTTCGTATATAAGTGTTCAAGGATTTCAATTTTAGAATGGGTCTCACCGAACCGTCTTGTTTCGGTACCACAAACATTTTGGAATAGTAACCCCGGCCTTGTTGAAGGAGGGGTACCTTGATTTCACCTGCTGGAAGTACAGCTTGTGAATTGCCGCCAGTACTACCTCCCTTTCTCCGAGGGCAGCAGGCAAGGCTGATGTGAGGTAACGGCGAGGGGGAGTCGCCTCGAACTCCAGCTTGTATCCCTGTGATACTACTTGAGGAACCTAGGGATCCACCTGTGGGCAAGCCCACTGGTCCCTGAAGTTCCAGAGACGCGCCCCCACCGCACCTGTCTCCACCTGTGGAGCCCCAGCGTCATGCGGTGGACTCAGAGGAAGCGGGGGAAGATCTTTTATCCTGGGAACTGGCTGTCTGGTGCAGCTTTTTCCTTCTTCCCTTGTCTCTGTGCAGAAAGGAAGCGCCTTTGACCCGCTTGCTTTTCTGAAGCCGAAAGGACTGTACCTGAAAATACGGTGCTTTCTTAGGCTGTGAGGAAACCGGAGGTAAAAAATTTTCTTCCCAGCTGTTGCTGTGGATACGAGGTCCCAGAGACCATCCCCAAACAATTCCTTACCCTTATAAGGCAGAATCTCCATGTGCCTTTTAAAGTCAGCATTACCTGTCCACTGCCGGGTCTCTAATACCCTCCTGGCAGAATGGACATTGCCTTAATTAATATCCCTCTGTGCATCCCTCATATATAAGACGACGTCTTTAATCTGCTCTATGTTAGCAAAAAATTATCTCTGTCTAGGGTATTAATATTGACAGGGTATCAGACCACGCTGCAGCAGCACTATTCATGCTGAGGCAATTGCAGGTCTCAGTATAGTACCTGAGTGTGTATATACAGACTTCAGGATAGCCTCCTGCTTTTTATCAGCAGGCTCCTTCAAAGTGGCCGTATCCTAAGACGGCAGTGCCACCTTTTTTGACAAACGTGTGAGCGCCTTATCCACCCTAGGGGATATCTCCCAACGTGACATATCCTCTGGCGGGAAAGGGTACGCCATCAGTAACTTTTTAGAAATTACCAGTTTCTTATCGGGGGAACCCACGCTTCTTTACACACTTCATTCACTCATCTGATGGGGGAACAAAACACTGGCTGCTTTTTCTCCCCAAACATAAAACCCCTTTTATGTGGTACTTGGGTTCATGTCAGAAATGTGTAACACATTTTTCATTGCCGAGATCATGCAACGGATGTTCCTAGTGGATTGTGTATATGTCTCAATCTCGTCGACACTGGAGTCAGACTCCGTGTCGACATCTGTGTCTGCCATCTGAGGTAACGGGCATTTTTTTGAGCCCCGGATGGCCTTTGAGACGCCTGGGCAGGCGCGGGCTGAGAAGCCGGCTGTCCCACAGCTGTTACGTCATCCAGCCTTTTATGTAAGGAGTTGACATTGTCGGTTAATACCTTCCACCTATCCATCCACTCTGATGTCGGCCCCACAGGGGGCGACATCCCATTTATCGGCCTCTGCTCCGCCTCCATGTAACCTTCCTCATCCAACATGTCGACACAGCCGTACCGACACACCGCACACACACAGGGAATGCTCTGACTGTGGACAGGACCCCACAAAGTCCTTTGGGGAGACAGAGAGAGTATGCCAGCACACACCAGAGCGCTATATAATGCAGGGATTAACACTATAACTGAGTGATTTTTCCCCCAATAGCTGCTTGTATACACATATTGCGCCTACATTTAGTGCCCCCCCTCTCTTTTTAACCCTTTGAGCCTGAAAACTACAGGGGAGAGCCTGGGGAGCTGTCTTCCAGCTGCACTGTGAAGAATAAATGGCGCCAGTGTGCTGAGGGAGATAGCCCAGCCCCTTTTTCGGCTGACTTTTCTCCCGCTTTTTTCATGGATTCTGGCAGGGGTATTTATCACATATATAGCCTCTGGGACTATATATTGTGATTTTTTGCCAGCCAAGGTATTCATATTGCTGCTCAGGGCGCCCCCCCCCCCAGCGCCCTGCACCCATCAGTGACTGGAGTGTGAGGTGTGCATGAGGAGCAATGGCGCACAGCTGCAGTGCTGTGCGCTACCTTGTTGAAGACCGAAGTCTTCTGCCGCCGATTTCCAGGACCATCTTCATGCTTCTGGCTCTGTAAGGGGGACGGCGGCGCGGCTCCGGGACCGAACGATCAAGGTCGGGTCCTGTGTTCGATCCCTCTGGAGCTAATGGTGTCCAGTAGCCTAAGAAGCCCAAACTATCTCCAGTCAGGTAGGTTCGCTTCTTCTCCCCTTAGTCCCTCGTAGCAGTGAGTCTGTTGCCAGCAGATCTCACTGAAAATAAAAAACCTAAAATATACTTTCTTTTCTAGGAGCTCAGGAGAGCCCCTAGTGTGCATCCAGCTCAGCCGGGCACAAGATTCTAACTGAGGTCTGGAGGAGGGTCATAGTGGGAGGAGCCAGTGCACACCAGGTAGTCCTAAAGCTTTCTTTAGTTGTGCCCAGTCTCCTGCGGAGTCGCTATTCCCCATGGTCCTTACGGAGTCCCAGCATCCACTTAGGACGTCAGAGAAAATACAATAAGTATAGTATATGAGAAAACCTTTTAAAACCTGACCCCGCCTCTGATTATCGCAGACCCAATTTTTTCTTAGACCATAACCATTATTATATTGTGAGTGGAGTTACCACTGATTAAGATTGACAGGTAGGCTTTATGATGTTCAGTGACATTCCTACTACTACTAGGCCACACCCACAAATGGACATTTTCTGAAATGGAAAAATATATAAAGTATATCATAATCATTAAGTATATATGACAAGATTTTGGTTTCTATTGTTTCACTAGATGTTTTATGCAACTGAAATGTTTCCAAGAAAAGTTGTATTGATCTCTCATATTCCGTATTACCGGTTATTGTAATCAGGATAACATCTACATCCCACCTGTAGTATTGCTCCGAAGGAAATTTTGTCACCAATGTAGCAAGCTGGGTGCAGACTGTGGTGAAGTGTTCACGAGCTTTTGAACATTTTGCAGGTACTGAGAAAGTAAATTGAAAGAGCAAGTCAGTCAAACATTTGGAAAAACACAGAAAGGAGACAAAATCCAGATGCCCTCAGATGTCCAATGGCTACTCACACGGGCCCAAAAACAGAGGATTTACTGGTCAGTAATAGTACATAAATCACTGTTATAAAGGAGCAGGATAACTTTTGTAAAGTAAATCTGGGTTAGTCTGAGATTAAACAAATAAAACTGCATTTAAAAATGTGGTTTGTGGGTAACAATGCCGCTTCTCAATGTTGCCAGTCTATACGAACCAATACCCACTATTTCTATCACAAAGAATATACAGTAGTGTTCACTCTAGGCTGTTTTAGCAGGGCGCCGCGCCCTGCCCGTTTTTTAGCAAGCAAAACCCGCCCTGCCCCTTTTGCGGCGCCCTGCTAGAACAGCCGCCCGCTTCCTTCCCTCCCGGCGTGTATAGATGCCGTGCGCATGCGCGCGGCATCCATTCACACATTGGGAGAGGGCTGGGGGAAGCCCAGCACCGACGGAGGTGCTGGGCACGCCACCAACAGTGACGTCGCCAGCCACAGACGCTCTCTATAGTAGCGTCTGTGGGCCGCACCGCCCCCTAAAATGACGTAGGCGTGGCCACGCCCCCTGTGTCCGGCGCCCTGCCCCTTTTCACTCCTAGAGTGAACACTATACCTGTACTAGCAAACTGACTATTCTGAATATTTAAACAAGAAATAATATATTTCTAAAATAATATATTTCCATTTAAAACCACTTCCATACAACCAGAATTTGACGTCAGATAATAAGCACTTGGCATGTCTAATTTTCCCTTAGAAAGATAAAACTAAATAATAGGATTTTAATACCTACCGGTAAATCCTTTTCTTAGTCCGTAGAGGATGCTGGGGACTCCGTAAAGACCATGGGGTATAGACGGGATCCGCAGGAGACATGGGCACACTATAAGACTTTGAATGGGTGTGAACTGGCTCCTCCCTCTATGCCCCTCCTCCAGACTCCAGTTAGAGAACTGTGCCCAGGAAGACGGACATTTCGAGGAAAGAATTTATTGTTTAAAACACGGTGAGTGTCATACCAGCTCACACCTCGAACATACCGCAGAACGTGGCAGTCAATAGAACACCAGCCAACGGCATGAAAAATAAATAAATACACAGCCACATGCTGAGAGAATATGTAACACAACCTGTGTCTCAACACAACCAATAATAAAGTAACCACATGCCATGGCATGAAAAACATCAGCAACAGCCTGACAGAAAAGAACCACAAGAGTGTAACCATAACCAATAACTGCAGACACAGTACGCACTGGGACGGGCGCCCAGCATCCTCTATGGACTAAGAGAAAAGGATTTACCGGTAGGTATTAAAATCCTATTTTGTCATACGTCCTAGAGGATGCTGGGGACTCCGTAAGGACCATGGGGTTTATACCAAAGCTCCAGACTAGGCGGGAGAGTGCGGACGACTCTGCAGCACCGATTGAGCAAACATGGAGGTCCCCATCAGCCAGGGTATCAAACTTGTAGAGCTTAGCAAAAGTGTTTGAACCCGACCAAGTAGCCCCTCGGGCATCCGCCCAAGAAGAGCCCATCTTCCTAGTAGAATGGGTCTCCACTGACTTCGGTAACGGCAATCCAGCCGTAGAACGAGCATGCCGAATCGTATCACAGATCCAGCGTGTAACAGACTGCATAGACGCAGGCGCACCAATTATGCTGGGAGCATACCGGACAAACAGAGCCTCTTTTTCCCCAATCTGAGCCAAATTGGCAACATAAATATTCAAAGCCCTGACTACATCGAGAGACTTTGAATCAGCCAATGCTTAAGTAACCACAGGCATCAAAATAGGCTGGTTTCTGCGAAACACAGAAACCACTTTTGGCAGAACTATTATCAGAGTTCTCAATTCCGCTCTATCCACATGGAAGATCAAACAGGGGCTCGTGAGACAAAGCCGCTACTTCCGACACCCGCCTTGCGGACGCCAAGGCCAATAGCATGACCACTTTCCAAGAGAGAAATTTTAACACAACCTTTCATAAAGGTTCCAATCAGTGTGACACAAGAAACCGCAAACACCACGTCAAGGTCCCACGGTGCCAATGGGGGCACAAATAGAAGTTGGATGTGCAGTACTCCTTTCACAAAATTCTGAACTTCCGGAAAGGTGGCCAATTTTTTTTTTTTTTTTAAAGAAAATTTATAAGGCCAAAACTGCACTGAAATGGAGCCTAACTTTAGGCCTGCATCCACACCTGCTTGCAAAGAATGGTGAAGAACGACCCAGCTGAAAGTCTTCCGTAGGAGCCTTCTTGGATTAACACCAAGACACATATTTTCTCCAAATACGGTGGGAAGGCTTTGCCGTTACTTCTTTTCTAGCCTGAAGTAGTGTGGGAATGACTTCACTGGAATACCCTTTTGGGCTAGGATATGGCGTTCAACCGCCACGCCGTCAAACGCAGCCGCGGTAAGTCTTGATACACGCCCGTATCTTGCTGTAACAGGCCCTCTCGTAGAGGAAGAGGTCAGGGATCTTCTATGAGTAAATCTTGAAGATCTGGATACCAAGCCCTCCTTGGCTAGACCGGAGCAATGAGGATCGCCTGAACCTTTGTTCTTCTTACGTTTATCACCTTCAGAAAGAGTGAAAGCGGAGGGGACACATAGACCGACTGAAAACACCCAAGGTGTCATGAAGGCGTCCACTGCTATAGCTTGAGTGTCCCTTGACCTGGAACAATATGCCTGAGGTCTCTCGTTGAGGCGAGACGCCAACATGTCCAATTGAGGCACTTCTCAAAGACTTGTCACTTCTGTGAAAACTTCTCGATGACGACTGTATTTCTCCCGAATGGAGATCGCGTCTGGAGAAGAAATCTATTTCTCCGTCGTCTACATCCGGAACGAAGACTGCTAATATAGCGTTTACCTGTCTTTCCGCCCAGCGGAAAACTTTTGCGGCTTCTGCCATTGCCGCTTTGCTCCTTGTTCCGCCCTAGCGGCGTGCTTACGCCACTGCTGTCAAGTCGTCCGACAGAATTAACACGGGCAGATCACGAAGAATATGTTCGTTGAAAATAGCTCTTAATTCAAGAAAGCTTATTGCAGACAAGCTTCCCAGCTTGACCTTTTCCTCTGGAAATACTTCCCTTGGAAAGACTACTCCCCAGCCTCGGAGATCTGCATGCATGGACACCAGGATCTAATCCTGGATCCCGAACCTTCGTCCCTCTAGGAGGTGAGAACTGTGCAGACACCACAGGAGCAATATCCTGGCCATTAGGATTATATTCCGGTGCATGTACAGGTGAGACCCGGACCACATGTCCAACTGGTCCCGTGAAAACCACTCTGGCATTTGACCTGCTCACCGAAAAAGCCTCTTAGGCCGCACCCATCTTCTTCATCAACGGAACATATTGATCGGTTGTCACTGCAAATCTGATCAGACTCTGGATCCACAGACCTCTTTCCACAGGAAAAAACAAAACCTCAACCGTTCAGTATCTACTCCGATACCCACCTCCGACATCTGCGTCGTTGGGAACAGCAGCCATTCCCTGTGTTGAAGAACAGTCAGACAGAAAACGATTTGCACCACTTGTTTCTTGACCTCGCCGTAATCAGGAGAGCGTCTCAGTACAGAATAACAATGGCTCCTACTATTGAAAGAAACCCATCATACTGCCATCACTCCGGTGAAATGGCAAAGACAATCCTGGATAGCAACCCAGGTAAGCTGAATGCGGAGAAAAACGCATTAAACCCTTTTCTACCTTTACGTGCTGGAGCTCCCTGTAGTTCAACTTCGTAGGTAGAAATCTTTGTTTCTTTAATTTTTTTTTATTTTTTATTTTTTTAACAGGGACAGCAGGACAATGTCCCGAACCTGATGCAACTCTGGTATGGCGTCGCGTACTGCCTCCCCTTCCAGAGGGGAATCGGTGAGATCTATTTGAAAAATTAGTGAGGGGAATCATCTGTAAACTCTAGTATGTCCCCCTTTGGATTCTATTATTAACTCACAGGTCCAAGTTCATTCCCGGACTGACTGAAGAGTATTAGACGAGTACACACTGGTGTGGGCTCCAGCCACATAGACCCAGCGACATGCGGTGGATGTGGTAGAAACAGAAGACGATAGCCGCTTCTGCCAACCTAACAAGGCTGCAGAGCTCTTACCTTTTCACCTTCCACTATCTGCACAGAAAGGGAAAAAAGAACGGTATTGAACCGGTTAAAATGACTGCATCCCACAAAAGAATGCGTCACAAACCGTTGTGAGGGAATCTAACTCACGAAGGTAGACTTACCAGAGTTATCCGCCAAGAGTGACTTAACTGAGGCATCCCCAAACAGCGGTACACCGTCACAGGGAAAAACTCCAGTATCTCTCGGAGTCAGCCTCAGCATTCCTCCGGCCACACCTCCTGTAGTCGCACGGCAGCCTGCCGCAATGTTACAGAGAAGAACCAACATAAGAAACATCCCCTTCTCTCTCTAGGGTAAATCTATCGGATGCCTTTCCGAATACAAGCACTCCCCCATGCGCATGTAATGCAAATAACTTCAAAGCATATAAATAAAATATCACTTAGCTTCCTGTATACGATCCTTTGTGACAGGGCCCCGTGCAGACCAGGAGTTGACTTTCACAGTATTCTATCCGCGGCGGGAAAAGAATAAACACTCGGACTCCTTGTGAGGATCTGAGACCAACTCGTCACGGCCGACCTAGAGCTTTATCAACAGAGCGACCAGCACATGAGAAGGAATACTTTTACTTCAGCATTCATTAGAAATCGTAATATGAATATATATATACACATACATACATTGTATATATATATATATATATATATATATATATATATATATATATATATACACACACACACACACACACACACACACACACACAGACTGTACGGACCGGCACTCCCCCTCCACGCTTCACTGCTTAGGTGCCATCTCAGGAGTAGATGAGTAGATAGGACATAAAGCAAGCGGCACTCTAAGTCTGATGGAAAGTCAAATATATTTCACACACGTAGTGATCCGACGTTTCGGGGACCAAGCGCCCCTTTGTCAAGGTGAACAACAGTGTACATAATGAAATTCATACCTTTTAAAGAAGAAGAAAACCCGCCAAGTGCTTCCACACCACGCCCGCCCGGCCGCTCGTTGTCCGTTCCCTGTTCCGGCTCTCCTGACTGACGTCATGTTCAATGTGCCCTGCGTGCGCGTCGTTGCCTTGGTTACCAGATGCTGAACACGGCCGGGCTGCGGCGCTAATCGAAAAAAATGTAAACAGTGCATAACAGCATAACTTACAGAACCAACCACCATTAAAATAAACTGTATCAAAATCAATTGCTGCGACTAGGTGATATTTGGGGGTGTGTGTTATATACACGGTCCCTTAAATAGAATAAAAACAGTGAAAATTGAGCATGGTGAATTTAAATAGATCCCCCATATGGCTCGCTGGACTGCTGTCCTCTATGTCACAGACTGATGCGGAATAGATAATTTACACATATTCCATTGTTACAAGTGTATAAAGACTTCAAACAGTATAAATAAATCTGTAAAAAGATTTGACAGTACATAAGGGGACTATTGAGCTTATGTATTCACCCCCGGCCTAAACTGTAATAACGGTCACCAAGTATCACCTCTGTCATAGCCAGGCTAGAAAAGCTCCTAAGAGGATTTCCCAAACATGCATGCATTGGTCCACTGATTAATTGGTATAGTTACAGCGGTTATAACCCCTATATTGTAGTTAATTCTACGGTACTACTATTTATTTAAAGATGTTCCAATTCAATCTCTCGTTCAAACCATGGGGATTAGTTGTGTTCAATTCGAAAATCCATTTGGTTTCTAGACGTAAAAGTTTGCCATCCCTGTCTCCCCCTCTGATGTGTTTGGGTACATGATCGATGATCATATGTTTCAAATCATTCATGGTGTGGTTGGCCGCCACAAAATGTCTTGCCACTGGTTGCTCCGACTCTTTTCCTGCCAGTGCTTGCTTGATGGCCGAACGGTGGAGGGCCATCCTCTCCCTCAGGGTCCTTACTGATTTTCCCACATAGTGGAGACCACAAGGGCATTTTATGAGGTAGACTATGTGGGTGGTGGTGCAGGTAAGTACATGGTTAATCTGGTACGTTTTGTCTCGATGAGGGTTGTTGAATTTGGAACCAGTAATCATATTCTCACACGTAGTGCATTTGATGCACTTATAGCATCCAGGCTGTCTGGTCAGGAAAGTTGATGAAGTCTGTTCCTGTTGTTGAAATCCCGTAATGTCCGTGTGGACTATTACGTCCTTAACGTTCCTGCCCCTTGAAAAACACATCATTGGTCGTGTCCCCCTGAAACTTAGTAATGATTGATCAGAAGCGATAATGGGCCACAAGGCTCTGGTCGCTCTCTGTACTACGGGGCTCGTGGTGTTAAATCTGGAGGTGAAAGGAATGGCCGGACTTATTGAACGGTTACTGGGTAGAAGAAGAGATTCATTGGACAACTGCATCACCTCCTGTTTATGTTTAGCAAGTAATTGGCGGTCATATCCCCGTTCTCTAAATTTCAAAATCATCTTGTCTAGTTCTTCTTCCAGCTTATCTCGATCACTGATCAGGCGAGATACCCTGATCATCTGGGAGCGTGGCAGACCATTTTTGAGGGCTTTGGGGTGGTGGCTGTTGGCTCTCAGCAGGGTATTTCTATCTGTTGGTTTCGTGTATACCCCTGTCTGCAATGTACCCTCCATGATGGAAATCTGTACATCCAGGTAATGAATGGAGCTTGTACTGGTCTGATAGGTGTATTTGACACCCTCCGGTCTGGAATTAGTAATGTGCATCAGCTGGTCAAACCTTTCTGTACCCCCTGTCCAAAGAAGGAAGAGGTCATCTATATACCGGGAAAAAAATAAAATATGTTGAAAGACTGACTCTTCTTGAAAAAACACCTTCTCTTCTTCCTCGAACATATAGATGTTTGCAAACGATGGGGAGACATTGCTCCCCATCGCGCACCCCGTCTTTTGGCGATAGAATTTGCCATTAAATAAAAATACATTTTTTTCTAGGGTCATGCGGAGGAGGTTCATGAACAGTGGGGTATCTAGTTTGTCCATGCCTTCTTTTTTCAGGAAAGCTTCCATGGCTGTTAAACCTGCCTCATGTGGAATGTTAGTATAAAGACTAACTACATCCACTACACACGAGGGTTCCATCCGGCACCTGCTGTATCTCCCGCAACCGATTACGAAAACTGGTAGTGTCTTTTATAAAGTGCTTGTGCTTCAAGATTAACGGTTGCAATATGCTGTCTAGAAAGACTGACACTGGTTGAAAAATGGATTCTCTGGCAGCAATGATGGGTCTGTCTGGTGGGGACAATTGGTTCTTGTGTAGTTTAGGAACAGTGAAAAAAATGGGCACTAGGGGATTTTCCTGAAAAAGTGCTTTGTGCAGTTTTGTAGTTAATTTACCACTATCCTTAGCTGCATCTAAAGTGCTTTTTAGTGCTTTTTGATACTCGGCGGTAGGGTCACGGGCCAATTCTTCATATACGTTGGCATCCGCAAGTTGACTCTGTATTTCCTTCACATAATATTCCAAGTCCAAGGCGCATTGAACATGACGTCAGTCAGGAGAGCTGGAACAGGGAACGGACAACGAGCGGCCGGGCGGGCGTGGTGTGGAAGCACTTGGCGGGTTTTCTTCTTCTTTAAAAGGTATGAATTTCATTATGTACACTGTTGTTCACCTTGACAAAGGGGCGCTTGGTCCCCGAAACGTCGGATCACTATGTGTGTGAAATATATTTGACTTTCCATCAGACTTAGAGTGCCGCTTGCTTTATGTCATATATATATATATATATATATATATATATATATATATATATATATATATATATATATATATATATATATATATATATATATATATATATATATATATATATATATATATATATATATATATATATATGTGTGTGGACAGGGAATGAGGTAATGAGGGCGACCACTGGTGCCAAATAATATTAAAAAAAGTCAGGCAGTTTAGATTTAAAAAAGGAACAACATTTATTTATGAGATACTAAAACAAAACTCGGTACTAAAAAGGTGGGAGTCAATATAAGAAAAAACATACATAACAAACGTGTAAAATGCTCATAAAAAAGCTTCAATAAAAAAGGAGCATAAAAAATAGGACATAAAATCTATAGGAATAAAAGCAATTGAATTTAAAAGTAAAGAGGAGTAAATATCTTAACTTAGTGTTTGAGGTTAGATCAAGGTAGCACCCAACGCGTTTCGTCCTGTGTGGACTTCATCAAGGGGTGATATATATATATATATATAAAATCTATCACCATGTATATCGGCACTCGAAATAAAGTAGACACAAATACCTTGGTGATCCAGTCCTATCATGGGGTGGCCATGATTAGATAATTTCCAAGAAGAGGGACGGCACTCATAGGACTTTGCAACAATCATATTGTATTCCAATAAGAAAAAGTTCCAGAAATTACATCAACGTTTCGGTGTAGAACACCGTCATCAGGATGTACAGAAATCACATACACGAACAAAGGTGAATATACATAAAACAGCAACTTACCAACCTTATGAAGACTAGTAAATGACAACACCACAAACACCTGTGCCGCTGCGCCAGCCCGCCAGCGTAGCGCATGCCAGAGACGTCATCCTCATGCACGCCCAAGCCACGTCCCGCCGCCGTCATGACGACGGTCGCGGTTACCATGGAAGCCCAACACGGAGCCGCGTCATTGGGCTAGACAGCCCGCGTCACGTCGTCGTCAGAACTGTGGGCATGGCCAAAGCGTATCGCCCATACAAACAATTACAAATAAAATTTAAAAACACCGGATCCCCAGTGTGTAAAAGCAGAGAATTATGGAACCCACCATAAAACCAGGACAACTAGGACAACATTAGAACCCAGTACACATGCATTGTATCGCAGATCGCATGTTAGTTTAAGTTAACTACACCAAAACATCTAAAGGCTGATTGTAAATTAACAGCCACATATATCAAAAATTCAATGTAAACACAAAAATGCAAACAATATCAAGATAGACTGTTCCAACAGATTTTTTCGTTTAAGCCCCGTGGGGCGACAGTGTCAAGCCGGACAATCCATCTTGCTTATATAATAAGTAATTGTTTGTTTCTTTCTATCTCCACCACGCTTGAACTCAGGTAAATGATCGATAATCATGTACTTAAGACTGGCCAGGCTGTGCTTTCTCTCAGCGAAATGTTGAGCTACCGGTTGTTCGCTCTTACCAGAAATTAATGCTGCATGTATGGCTGATCGATGTTGGTTGGCACGTTACTTAAATTGACTGATGGTTTTTCCTACATAATAGTACCCACACGGGCACCATATTATGTAGATAACAAATGTGGTTGTACACGTTACCACGTGTCTAATTGGGATATATTTACCACTGTGCGGATGTCTAAATGAGCTACCAACATCAAGATGATTGCAGGTAGCACAATTGATGCACCCATAACACCCAGCCTTACGTCTGGACAACATTCTAGTGGAATCGTTTTTAAACCTAGAAATGTCGGTACGCACAACCATGTCACAAATGTTTCTCCCACGGCGATAACAAGCCCCCACTATCGGCCGTCATAGTTCTGAGTTTTGCCGTAAGTGGGTGGCAATACTTAAGAAGTGTTCCTTTGACCTGATGGTGTTGGTGGTAGAAGAGGCGTCTAAGGAATTAACAACCGTCAAATCTAAGATTGCAGAGTTTGAGAGAATCAATCTCAATACATTACAAACAGATTCTTCACATGACTGGCTCACGCAATTACGTAATCAGTGTGACAAATATCGACAGGATCTCATTAAGTTCAAAAAGGTCAAACGTCTGAAGGTAGTACAGGACTACGAGGACAACCGTGTGTACCGTTGGATCAACAGGGACACCCCCAGATATTCGAGAAATTTTAATAGAAATCAGCGAACACAGCGTTCAGTGAGACAACCATTAGAGGTCACGACCTCACAGAGTGACAGTGACATCGCTATTTCAGAGGGAGAGGATATGGGGAATTCTCAGACAGTCCCTTTAGGGGCACGTTCACGCATGACAAACCAAAAAACAAACGTTTCCGCACAAGAAGAGGTGGTCAAAAAAAAAGAGGGGTAGGAAGACCCCCTTGGAAGAGGTACAAGTGATCTTTAATTTATCTAATAGGGTGCTGTCTGCAGATGAACAGTCGGTCCTCAATAAGGGCCTGGCCTTTGTCCCTACAAATAACCACTCCCCTTTCGATTAGAGTTGGGATTTGCACAAGTTCAGCAGTAGAATGAGACTTTGCGAACATTTCTCTAATTCAGCACCGTTGGACATGAGTACCGAACAAGACCCTGTTGATAAATTTTGCAGACAGAAGAATATATCTTCCTTTGATCCACCTGTGACAAACCCTTCCATCAGATGTTTCACCAGACTTCTTGACGATTCTATTCAAAAATAGAACGCTGAATACAGATCCGTACGATATAATCTCACGCGTGGAGAGAGGACGGCACTCACAAATTTGGGACGGTATGAGGACATCGTCATTCGCCCCGCAGATAAGGGCGGGGCGATAGTCATCATGAATACCCATGACTACCGCAATGAAATGTTACAACAACTAAGTGACAAACAAGTATACAGGAAGTTGCCAAGGGATCCAACTGTTGTGTTCAAGAAAGAGCTGGACCAAATCCTCCTTTCCGCGAAACAGAATAAGATCATTTCACAAAGTGTTTTCAGAGCACTGTCTCAAGAGTTCCCTATTACTCCAATCCTGTATTCTATTCCCAAAATTCACAAAAACCCCACGGTCCCACCCGGACGTCCCATTGTATCAGCGCGCGGTTCCTTGTATCAACCTGTGCCCCAATATTTGGACACCTTATTACAGCCATGCATTGTTCATGAAATTACCTATCTTAAAGACACTTCTGCGTTTTTGGCTGCTGTGCGTGAATTCACCAAAGGTCCTTTTGATTTACTGATGTGCACCTTGGATGTACACAGTTTGTACACTTCAATTCCGCACGATGAAGGGCTTGCAGCGGCTGCGCAATTTCTGCGGGGGAATCGCAGTTACAATGGGCCAGATTTAGAGTTTGTGTTACAACTGCTTTCGTTAGTATTACATCGTAATTATTTTCTTTTTGACTCTCAGTATTATGTTCAAACAGCCGGGTGTGCAATGGGATCGAATGTCTCGAATGTAAATTTAATAGAGCCCTGAGCAGTGGTAATGCTATCAACATCCGCACAGTGGTAAATATATCCCAATTAGACACGTGGTAACGTGTACAACCACATTTGTTATCTACATAATACGGTGCCCGTGTGGGTACTATTATGTAGGAAAAACCATCCGTCAATTTAAGGAACGTGCCAACCAACATCGATCAGCCATACGTGCAGCATTAAGTTCTGGCAAGAGCGAACAACCGGTAGCTCAACATTTCGCTGAGAGAATGCACAGCCTGGCCAGTCTTAAGTACATGATTATCGATCATTTACCCGAGTTCAAGCGTGGTGGAGATAGAAACAAACAATTACTTATTATGGAAGCAAGATGGATTGTCCGGCTTGACACTGTCGCCCCACGGGGCTTAAACGAAAAAATCTGTTGGAACAGTCTATCTTGATATTGTTTGCATTTTTGTGTTTACATTGAATTTTTGATATATGTGGCTGTTAATTTACAATCAGCCTTTAGATGTTTTGGTGTAGTTAACTTAAACTAACATGCGATCTGCGATACAATGCATGTGTACTGGGTTCTAATGTTGTCCTAGTTGTCCTGGTTTTATGGTGGGTTCCATAATTCTCTGCTTTTACACACTGGGGATCCGGTGTTGTTTTTAAATTTTATTTGTTATTGTTTGTATAGGTGATACGCTTTGGCCATGCCCACAGTTCTGACGACGGCGTGACGCGGGCCGTCTAGCCCAATGACGCGGCTGCGTGTTGGGCTTCCATGGTAACCGCGACCGTCGTCATGACGGCGCGGGACGCGGCTTGGGCGTGCATGAGGATGACGTCTCTGGCATGCGCCCCGCTACGCTGGCGGCACAGGTGTTTGTGGTGTTGTCATTTACTAGTCTTCATAAGGTTGGTAAGTTGCTGTTTTATGTATACTCACCTTTGTTCGTGTATGTGATTTCTGTACATCCTGATGACGGTGTTCTACACCGAAACGTTGATGTAATTTCTGGAACTTTTTCCTATTGGAATACAATATGTTTGTTGCAAAATCCTATGAGTGTCGTCCCTCTTCTTGAAAAAAAAAAATTATATATATATATATTCCGGCTCTCCCTTAGGTTCTCTAAGCGCCGGGTGCCCGAACGAGGAGATAGCAACAGCAGAAGGTGGAAGGTACGGCACTCCAAACGACTTTGAATAAAACACTCTTAAGCCAGCATGAAGTTAAGACAACGTTTCAGGGCTTTTATTCTAGCCCTTTCGTGATGTTGACCTGACGAAAGGGCTAGAATAAAAGCCCTGAAACGTTGTCTTAACTTCATGCTGGCTTAAGAGTGTTTTATTCAAAGTCGTTTGGAGTGCCGTACCTTCCACCTTCTGATATATATATATATATATATATATATATATATATATATATATATATATATATATATATATATATATATATATATATATATATATATATATATATATATAATGTGTCCTGAATGTGTATGACCATGTACTGAATGCCCAAGTTGTGGATCTAACCAGGAAACCTTATGGTCGACAGAAAACCTAGTATTCGTCGACAGCAGGGAGTAGTAACCAGGCAAAATAACATTCTTGCGACCCCGAGGGGTCCGAGGGAAGTATACATATATAATTTTAATATCACTCCCCCACAAATACTACCATGTCTGCTCAAGCTACAGGCCCATGGAACTGTACCATACATATAAATATATATATATATACAGGTATAAGTTAGTTACAGCATGTTAATTTACACCCAGTAATAACAGTTGGTGCCGACAGGGTCACCCACATAATACTGTGTCTCCCATACAGTGTTTACTTTTGAAAAAGCATACAACTACCGACCTGCTGACACTGCATCTACTGAATCTAGTACCAACAGGAGTCGGCGATGCCGACAGAGATTCCCATAGCTGTTTGCGACAGAGCACTCACACATGTGCACTAAAAAGCTATAGTGGGTATATCTGACAGGGAAAACAGACACTTATGCACAACTCAATGACTACACGCCCATTATCTAATAGAGTGCTATATTTTATGCTATATTGCACTAAATCACTGTGCCCCCCTTCATTTACACTGCTAGCTGTACACAGTGCTTTGGCGGGGACTATGGAGAAAATGGCGCTATATCATGTTGTGAGGGCTAAGCCACGCCCCCTTCTTGGCGCACTTCAGCCCCTCTATTATTTTAGCATTTTATACTGGCAGGGGTCCTTATACAGTGCGTATGCACTGTATACATGTTTAGACAGGCTTTTTGGAGAGGTATATTGCTGCCCAGGGCGCCCCCCCTGCGCCCTGCAACCTTGTAGTGCCGTTGGTGTGTGGAAGCAATGGACCGCTGCGCGGTACCTCTGAGACTCTGAAGTCTTCTGTTCTTCTAATACTCACCCGGCTTCTTTCTTCTGGCTTCTGTGAGGGGGGTGACGGCGCGGCTCCGGGAACAAGCAGCTAGGCGCACCAAGTGATCGAACCCTCTGGAGCTAATGGTGTCCAGTAGCCTAAGAAGCAGAGCCCTTAACTCAGAAGAAGTAGGTCTGACTTCTCTCCCCTCAGTCCCACGAAGCAGAGAGCCTGTAGCCAGCAGGTCTTACTGAAAATAAAAACCTAACAAAGTCTTACCAGAGAAACTCAGTAGAGCTCCCCTAGTGTGTGACCAGTCTCTCCTGGGTACAGAATCTAACTGGAGTCTGGAGGAGGGGCATAGAGGGAGGCGCCAGTTCACACCCATTCAAAGTCTTATAGTGTGCCCAAGTCTCCTGCGGATCCAGTCTATACCCCATGGTCCTTACGGAGTCCCCAGCATCCTCTAGGACGTATGAGAAATATAGGATAGGCAGTTCAAAAAGTGCCTCCGCAGTGACTGTGTCTCCCAACAGATAATGCGTGCTAAGCAATATAACATAATTGTTTTTAAACACTTAATTTACATGAAATAAAACAGAGTTTGTTACCTACTTATCTACATTAACATACCCTCCAACTGTTCCTTTTTAGCAAGTACAGTACCTTTTTTTTTTTTTTCTTTTTTTTATGGTCTGTACCGATTTTTGGCTCTCCAAACTTCCATTGAAAGTATAGGAAAAGGGACAGGACCACGCCCCCTTTACCTGTGGCCATGCCCCCTTTTCAAATTTGTACCGATTTTTGTGTGTAAAATGTTGGAGGGTATGCATTAAGTATGCCCCTCTCTGGCCTCCCATGGCTGTAGAGATGTACAGCCAGAGACAGCACTCACTGCAAAGGGATTTTCTGAACTCCCTGTATAATAAGATTTTACTTACCGATAAATCTATTTCTCGTAGTCCGTAGTGGATGCTGGGACTCCGTCAGGACCATGGGGATTAGCGGCTCCGCAGGAGACAGGGCACAAAAATAAAAGCTTTAGGACTAGGTGGTGTGCACTGGCTCCTCCCCCTATGACCCTCCTCCAAGCCTCAGTTAGGATACTGTGCCCGGACGAGCGTACACAATAAGGAAGGATTTTGAATCCCGGGTAAGACTCATACCAGCCACACCAATCACACCGTACAACCTGTGATCTGAACCCAGTTAACAGTATGACAAACGTAGGAGCCTCTGAACAGACGGCTCACAACAATAACAACCCGATTTTTTTGTAACAATAACTATGTACAAGTATTGCAGACAATCCGCACTTGGGATGGGCGCCCAGCATCCACTACGGACTACGAGAAATAGATTTATCGGTAAGTAAAATCTTATTTTCTCTGACGTCCTAGTGGATGCTGGGACTCCGTCAGGACCATGGGGATTATACCAAAGCTCCCAAACGGGCGGGAGAGTGCGGATGACTCTGCAGCACCGAATGAGAGAACTCCAGGTCCTCTTTAGCCAGGGTATCAAATTTGTAGAATTTTACAAACATGTTCTCCCCCGACCACGTAGCTGCTCGGCAGAGTTGTAATGCCGAGACCCCTCGGGCAGCCGCCCAAGATGAGCCCACCTTCCTTGTGGAATGGGCCTTGATAGATTTAGGCTGTGGCAGGCCTGCCACAGAATGTGCAAGTTGAATTGTGCTACAAATCCAACGAGCAATCGTCTGCTTAGAAGCAGGAGCACCCAGCTTGTTGGGTGCATACAGTATAAACAGCGAGTCAGATTTTCTGACTCCAGCCGTCCTCGAAATATATATTTTCAATGCCCTGACAACGTCCAGCAACTTGGAATCCTCCAAATCGCTAGTAGCCGCAGGCACCACAATAGGCTGGTTCAGGTGAAACGCTGAAACCACCTTAGGCAGAAAGTGAGGACGCGTCCGCAGTTCTGCCCTGTCCGAATGGAAAATCAGATATGGGCTTTTATACGATAAAGCCGCCAATTCTGACACTCTCCTGGCTGAAGCTAGGGCCAGTAGCATGGTTACTTTCCATGTAAGATATTTCAAATCCACCGATTTGAGTGGCTCAAACCAATGGGATTTGAGAAAATCCAAAACTACATTAAGATCCCACGGAGCCACTGGGGGCACAACCGGGGCTGTATATGTAGTACTCCTTTTACAAAAGTCTGGACTTCAGGAACTGAAGCCAATTCTTTCTGGAAGAAAATCGACAGGGCCGAAATTTGAACCTTAATGGACCCTAATTTGAGGCCCATAGACAATCCTGTTTGCAGGAAATGTAGGAATCGACCCAGTTGAAATTCCTCCGTCGGGGCCTTCCTGGCCTCACACCACGCAACATATTTTCTCCAAATGCGGTGATAATGTTGTGCAGTCACCTCCTTCCTGGCTTTTACCAGGGTAGGGATGACCTCTCCCGGAATGCCTTTTTCCCTTAGAATTCGGCGTTCAACCGCCATGCCGTCAAACGCAGCCGCGGTAAGTCTTGGAATAGACACGGTCCCTGCTGAAGCAGGTCCCGTCTTAGAGGTAGAGGCCACGGATCTTCCGTGAGCATCTCCTGAAGTTCCGGGTACCAAGTTCTTCTTGGCCAATCCGGAGCCACGAGTATCGTTCTTACTCCCCTTTGCCGTATAATTCTCAGTACCTTTGGTATGAGAGGCAGAGGAGGAAACACATACACTGACTGGAACACCCACGGTGTTACCAGAGCGTCCACAGCTATTGCCTGAGGGTCTCTTGACCTGGCGCAATACCTGTCCAGTTTTTTGTTGAGGCGGGACGCCATCATATCCACCTTTGGTTTTTCCCAACGGTTCACAATCATGTGGAAGACTTCTGGATGAAGTCCCCACTCTCCCGGGTGTAGATCGTGTCTGCTGAGGAAGTCCGCTTCCCAGTTGTCCACTCCCGGAATGAACACTGCTGACAGTGCTATCACATGATCTTCCGCCCAGCGAAGAATCCTTGCAGCTTCTGCCATTGCCCTCCTGCTTCTTGTGCCGCCCTGTCTGTTTACGTGGGCGACTGCCGTGATGTTGTCCGACTGGATCAACACCGGCTGACCCTGAAGCAGGGGTTTTGCCAGGCTTAGAGCATTGTAAATCGCTCTTAGCTCCAGTATATTTATGTGAAGAGACATCTCCAGGCTTGACCACACTCCCTGGAAGTTTCTTCCCTGTGTGACCGCTCCCCAGCCTCTCAGCCTGGCATCCGTGGTCACCAGGACCCAGTCCTGTATGCCGAATCTGCGGCCCTCTAACAGATGAGCACTCTGCAACCACCACAGAAGAGACACCCTTGTCCGTGGAGACAAAGTTATCCGCTGATGCATCTGCAGATGCGATCCGGACCATTTGTCCAGCAGATCCCACTGAAACGTTCGTGCGTGGAATCTGCCGAATGGAATCGCTTCGTAAGAAGCCACCATTTTTCCCAGGACTCTTGTGCATTGATGCACAGACACTTTTCCTGGTTTTAGGAGGTTCCTGACAAGTTCGGATAACTCCCTGGCTTTCTCCTCCGGAAGAAACACCTTTTTCTGAACCGTGTCCAGAATCATTCCCAGGAACAGCAGACGTGTCGTCGGGGTCAATTGAGATTTTGGAAAATTCAGAATCCACCCGTGCTGTTGCAGCACTACTTGGGTTAGTGCTACTACGTCCTCCAGCTGTTCTCTGGACCTTGCCCTTATCAGGAGATCGTCCAAGTAAGGGATAATTAATACGCCTTTTCTTCGCAGAAGAAACATCATTTCGGCCATTACCTTGGTAAAGACCAGAGGTGCCGTGGACAATCCAAACGGCAGCGTCTGAAACTGATAATGACAGTTTTGCACCACGAACCTGAGGTACCCTTGATGTGAAGGGCAAATTGGGACATGCAGGTAAGCATCCTTGATGTCCAGGGACACCATAAAGTCCCCTTCTTCCAGATTCGCTATCACTGCTCTGAGTGACTCCATCTTGAACTTGAATTTTTGTATGTACAGGTTCAAAGTTTTCAGATTTAGAATAGGTCTTACCGAGCCGTCCGGCTTCGGTACCACAAATAGTGTGGAATAATACCCCTTTCCCTGTTGTAGGAGGGGTACCTTGACTATCACCTGCTGAGAATACAGCTTGTGAATGGCTTCCAATACCGTCGCCCTGTCTGAGGGAGACGTTGGCAGAGCAGACTTTAGGAACCGGCGAGGGGGAGACTTCTCGAATTCCAACCTGTAACCCTGAGATACTACCTGCAGGATCCAGGGGTCCACATGTGAGTGAGCCCACTGTGCGCTGAAATTCATGAGTCGACCCCCCACCGCCCCTAAGTCCGCTTGTAAAGCCCCAACGTCATGCTGAGGGCTTTGCAGAAGCCGGGGAGGGCTTCTGCTCCTGGGAGGGAGCTGCTTGGTGCACTCTCTTACCCTTTCCTTTGCCTCGGGGCAGATATGACTGTCCTTTTGCCCGCTTGTTCTTATAGGAACGAAAGGACTGCGGCTGAAAAGACGGTGTCTTTTTCTGTTGGGAGGGGACCTGAGGTAAAAAGGTGGATTTCCCGGCTGTTGCCGTGGCCACCAAATCCGATAGACCGACCCCAAATAATTCCTCCCCTTTATACGGCAATACTTCCATATGCCGTTTGGAATCCGCATCACCTGACCACTGTCGCGTCCATAAACTTCTTCTGGCAGATATGGACATCGCACTTACTCTCGATGCCAGAGTGCAAATATCCCTCTGAGCATCTCGCATATAAAGAAAAGCATCCTTTAATTGCTCTATAGTCAATAAAATACTGTCCCTATCCAGGGTATCAATATTTTCAGTCAGGGAATCCGACCAAACCACCCCAGCACTGCACATCCATGCTGAGGCGATGGCTGGTCGCAGTATAACACCAGTATGAGTGTATATACTTTTCAGGGTAGTTTCCAGCCTCCTATCAGCTGGATCCTTGAGGGCGGCCGTTTCAGGAGACGGTAACGCCACTTGTTTTGATAAGCGTGTGAGTGCCTTATCCACCCTAGGGGGTGTTTCCCAGCGCGCCCTAACCTCTGGCGGGAAAGGATATAATGCCAATAACTTCTTTGAAATTAGCAGTTTTCTATCGGGGTTAACCCACGCTTCATCACACACTTCATTCAATTCCTCTGATTCAGGAAAAACTACAGGTAGTTTTTTCAGACCCCACATAATACCCCTTTTTGTGGTACTTGCAGTATCAGAGATATGCAAAGCCTCCTTCATTGCCGTGATCATATAACGTGTGGCCCTACTGGAAAATACGTTTGTTTCTTCACCGTCGTCACTAGATTCGGTGTCCGTGTCTGGGTCTGTGTCGACCGACTGAGGTAAAGGGCGTTTTACAGCCCCTGACGGTGTCTGAGACGCCTGGACAGGTACTTACTGGTTTGCCGGCCGTCTCATGTCGTCAACTGATTTTTGTAACGAGCTGACATTATCACGTAATTCCATAAACAAAGCCATCCATTCCGGTGTCGACTCCCTAGGGGGTGACATCACCATTACCGGCAATTGCTCCGCCTCCACACCAACATCGTCCTCATACATGTCGACACACACGTACCGACACACAGCAGACACACAGGGAATGCTCTTATCGAAGACAGGACCCCACTAGCCCTTTGGGGAGACAGAGGGAGAGTTTGCCAGCACACACCCAAGCGCTATAAATATATAGGAACAACCCTACAGAAGTGTTGTTTCCTTTATAGCAGCTTAATATATCAATATCGCCAAAAAAGTGCCCCCCCTCTCTGTTTTTTTACCCTGTTTCTGTAGTGCAGTGCAGGGGAGAGTCCTGGGAGCCTTCCTCGCAGCGGAGCTGTGCAGGAAAATGGCGCTGTGTGCTGAGGAGATAGGCCCCGCCCCCTATTTCGGCGGGCTCTTCTCCCGGTGTTTGTGAGACCTGGCAGGGGTTAAATACATCCATATAGCCCCAGGGGCTATATGTGATGTATTTTTAGCCAGAACAAGGTATTATCATTGCTGCCCAGGGCGCCCCCCCCCAGCGCCCTGCACCCTCAGTGACCGCTGGTGTGAAGTGTGTGACAACAATGGCGCACAGCTGCAGTGCTGTGCGCTACCTCATGAAGACTGAAAAGTCTTCTGCCGCCGGTTTCTGGACCTCTTCACTTTTCGGCATCTGCAAGGGGGTCGGCGGCGCGGCTCCGGGACCGGACTCCATGGCTGGGCCTGTGTTCGATCCCTCTGGAGCTAATGGTGTCCAGTAGCCTAAGAAGCCAATCCATCCTGCACGCAGGTGAGTTCACTTCTTCTCCCCTAAGTCCCTCGTTGCAGTGAGCCTGTTGCCAGCAGGACTCACTGAAAATAAAAAACCTAATAACTTTTTCTAAGCAGCTCTTTAGGAGAGCCACCTAGATTGCACCCTGCTCGGACGGGCACAAAAACCTAACTGAGGCTTGGAGGAGGGTCATAGGGGGAGGAGCCAGTGCACACCACCTAGTCCTAAAGCTTTTATTTTTGTGCCCTGTCTCCTGCGGAGCCGCTAATCCCCATGGTCCTGACGGAGTCCCAGCATCCACTAGGACGTCAGAGAAATATAGATATGATGTTTATAGTTTTTCCTTTCATTATGTTTGGAGGGTTTCTAGTAACCCCTCTTTAGGAAACAGCAGACTGCAACACAGTTAGCGCGTGAATTGTGTTGGTCTTTAGAAAGATACAAGCATGTGGACACAATGAAATACAGGGTGAAAAATGCATTATATGCTGCCCTCTAGTGGTAAATTATAGCACTACATTTAACTGTATGGTCATGAAGGCTGAACCCAAAACAAATAAAAAAAAGAAAAAAGAAAAACCCCATCCACGCACACACACACACACACACACACACACAGACACAAGTTATCAAAATAAGTACTTTTGAGAAATGTAAAACTACATAAAAAGGAAAAGGCACAAAAATTTATAAAGAAAGATCATTAGGCACACTGTTTCTAAATATGCATTGCATGTGTCCACGAAATGTTCAATATTCACTTACAACACCTTCATTTTCTGTTACATTATTTTAATGCCAGTTGAAATAGCCAGTGACCCACTATTTTCTCTTTACATCCGCAGAAATGAATGTATCAGCACGGACGGCGTAAATGGGTAGCAATACTGCCTCACAGCACTGAAGTCATGGGTTTCATTCCCACCATGGCCCTAACTGTGGAGTTTGTATATTCTCCCCATGCTTGACTGGGTTTCCTCCGGGTGCTCCGGTTTCCTCACAGAGGGGCAGATGTATTAAGCTTTGAGAAGTGATAAAGCAGTGATAAGTGGAAGGTGATATCACACCAGCCAATCATTACGGGTTTGAAAAAGGACAGTTAGGACCTGATAGGCTGGTGCGTTATCACCTTCCACTTATCACTTCTGTATCATTTCTCCAGACTTAATACATCTGCCCCAGAGTCCAAAAATATACTGGTAGGCTACTTGGCTCCCAACAAAGTTAACCCTAGTGTGAATGTGTGTTCATGTGATAGGGAATCTATATTGTAAGCTCCACTGGGGCAGGGATTGATGTGAATGAGCAAATATTCTAAATAAAAGCGCTGTGGAATGTGTGTGTCCACAATATAAATAACTGGAAATAAATAATAAACCTCATTTTAAACAAAAAAACTAATTTCATTGAAAGAGGAATGGTATGGATCTATTGCCATTTCTAGGATTATTAAATTACCCTGTCTACTACTCTATAATTTATTTTAAACATATTCCTTTCCTTACAGGGCTCTAATAAGGTTATTAAAGCACCAATATTTTCATCAATTTTTGAATTGCCTAGGTATTATCAGTAGTTCATTAGCACTAATAATGCATCACAATCATCATGCCAAATCACATGTAACAATTCCCATTGTAAGCAAGGAAAACCTCCTTTAGAAACGGATAGTTCATTCACAAACTGCTGAAAACAGTCCGTGCCTAGAGCCACCACAGATCACAGCCCAAATCCGAATCTGAATCCTGCAGACATATTTTGCTTGTAGGTGCCACAGAAAGAATAGGACCTTGAATAGGAAAGTGGTGCCCATTGCACCACTGTCCAGAAAAGCAAGACTGGAAGATCTGTTAAGAGACATTCTCTCATCTGCCATTTTAGGCGATTTATGGCTAAAAGGAGACAAAAGTGCCAAACCAATGTTACCCACCTCATCAGTGAGAGCATGAAAGATTCTCTATCCTGTGTTGATCTATCAACCTTCACACAAGCCTCAGTTGTCTTAGGGAATTAAACTGTTGGAGGCGTAACAAGCTGAAGCATCTGTAACCTGCAGATATTGTTTTATGGATAACAACACCAGTATCTCATTGGATACTGGCAGAAAGAAGCTTCACCACCATGGCCAATGTGGTTTTCTCTACATGCTCTGCCGAGATGTGGGAACTACAGATATCTCTGTCAAAATGTCTGTACCAGTCATACAATTATGTGGGTAGTGAGACCTCCTACCCACTGAGGTCTTTCCTAGTCGAAAGCTCAAAGGAAGCCTTTTGGAGCCGCTGCCTGTTATTGACTTGAATCCCACTATCTCACCCACATCTTTGATGATCTTAGAGCTGAAGGTGAACAGCTGGACATATAAACCACCTTGGTTTAAAGAAAATATAAAAAGAAAAAGGTTTGTTTTTTTTGTTATTAGTATTGTGCTGTGAAGTAAAAAACAAAACAAAAAAAAACAACCTATTATAAATGGAATTATTTAAAATGTTTAATGCCAGGAGCATGCCCAGTGCAAATGCTTAACTATTTTGTATTACTATTCAGATGCATTTCATTATAGTAAGAAGTAGGACTAGTGCTTAACATGAACTTATTCTTATTTTCAATTGAATCTGAGTGTACTTTGCATGTTTTAATGATTAGCTTATCTATATATATATAGGAAAAATGAGCAGTTAAAAATAGGATTTTAATTACCTACCGGTAAATCCTTTTCTCGTAGTCCGTAGAGGATGCTGGGGTCCACATTAGTACCATGGGGTATAGATGGAGCCACTGGCACTTTAAGAGTTTGAGAGTATGGGCTGGCTCCTCCCTCTATGCCCCTCCTACCAGACTCTATAAACTGTGCCCGAGGAAACGGACAACTTCGAGAGAAGGATTATACACAGATAGTGCCGAGATTCACACCAGCTCACACATACAAGGCAAACCAAGCTAACCAGGTTGAAAACTCAGCAACGGTTGAACAAGATTACTTAACCAAGTAACAGTACACAACTAAGAACTAAGCAGTACTGAACCAAGTAATCACTGCAGGATCACGACGCGCTGGGCGGGCGCCCAGCATCCTCTGCGGACTACGAGAAAAGGATTTACCGGTAGGTAATTAAAATCCTATTTTCTCTTACGTCCTAGAGGATGCTGGTGTCCACATTAGTACCATGGCGATGTACCAAAGCTCCCAGAACAGAAGGGAGAGCACGGAGACTCCTGCAGAACTGACTGACCAAACTTAAAGGTCCTCAAAAGGCCAAAGTATCGAACCTGTAGAATTTTGCAAACGTGTTCGACCCAGACCAAGTAGCTGCTCGGCAAAGCTGTAAAGCCGAGACACCACGGGCAGCCACCCAGGAAGAACCCACCTTACGAGTAGAATGGCCTTAACAGATGTAGGACACAGCAATCTTGACGTAGAATACGCATGCTGGATAGTGAACCTGATCCAGTGAGAGATAGTCTGCTTAGAAGCAGGACACCCAAGTCTCTTGGGATCACACAGGACAAACAAAGAGTCCGGTTTTCTGTGACGAGTAGTCCTCCACATAGATTTTAGAGCCCTTACAACAGCCAAGGACTTTGATGAAATTGAGGAGTCAGTAGCAACTGGCACCACAATAGGTTGGTTGATATGAAATGCCGACACAACCTTCGGAAGAAACTGCTGACGTGTCTGAAGCTCAGTTCTATCTTCATGGAAGATTAAGTAGGGGCTTTTACAAGACAAAGCCCCCCAACTCCGACAAACGTCTAGCAGAAGCTAAGGCCAACAAAGCGACAGCCTTCCACGTGAGAAACTTGACCTCAACCTCCTGTAGAGGCTCGAACCAATCCAATTGGAGGAACTGCAACACCACGTTAAGAGGGAGGGAAGCCAACTGTGTCTGGAAGAAAATGGACAGGGACGAAATCTGGACCTTTACGGATTACAACCGCAGGCCCAAAGCCACACCTGCTTGCAGGAAGAGGAGAAAACGTCCCAGTTGAAACTCCACCGTAGGAAACTTCTTAAGATTCACACCAAGATACATACTTTTTCCAAATGCGATGGTAATGTTTAAACGTTACTCCTTTCCTAGCCTGTATCAGGATAGGAATAACCTTGCTCGGAATGCCCTTCCGTGCTAATATCTGGTGTTCAACTTCCATGCTGTTAAACGTAGCTGAGGTAAGTCTAGATAAGCGAACGGCCCCTGTTGCAGGTCATCCCGAAGAGGAAGAGGTCTCTGATCTTCCAGCAGAAGACCCAGAAGATCCGCGTACCAAGCCCTTCTTGGCCAGTTTGGAGCAATGAGGATTGCTTGAATTCTTGTTCTCCTTATGAGTTTTAGAACTCCTGGAAGTGGAGGAAACACGTATATCGACTGGAACACCCACAGAGTCACCAGGGCGTCCACCGCCACGGCTTGTGGGTCCCTTGACCTGGAACAATACCTCCAAAGCTTCTTGTTGACACGGGAGGCCATCATGTCTATTTGAGGTACACCCCAAAGTTCTGTCACCTCCATGAATACCTCCGGATGGAGGCCCCACTCTCCTGGATGGAGATAGTGTCTGCTGAGGAAGTCCACTTCCCAGTTGTCTACTACCGGAATGAAGATTGCTGATAGAGCCAACACGTGTTTTTCTGCCCAGAGTATGATTCTTGTTACCTCTGACATTGCAGCTCTGCTCTTCGTTCCGCCCTGTCGGATTATGTAGGCCACCGTCGTTACACTGTCCGACTGCACTTGAATGGCTCGATCTCATAGATGATGGGCCGCTTGGAGAAGACAGTCTTAGTTCAAGAATGTTTATTGTTAGACTGGATTCCAGGCTTGACCACCTGCCTTGGAAGGTTTCCAATTGAGTGACTGCGCCCCAGCCCCGGAGACTTGCATCCTTGGTTAGAAGTATCCAGTCCTGAATCCCGAACCTGCGGCCCTCCAGAAGGTGAGGCATTTGCAACCACCAGAGAAGTGAAATCCTGGCTTTCTGGTGCATCTGTAGGCGAGATCCCGACCACTTGTCTAGGAGATCCAGTTGGAAGGACAGAGCATGAAACCTTCCGTACTATAGAGCCTCGTAGGAGGTAACCATCTTCCCCAGAAGGCGAATGCATTGATGAGCCGATACCCAGGATGGCTTCAGGACATCCCGGACCATTGCTTGAATCACCAATGCTTTCTCCTGCGGCAGAAACAACCTGCAGTTTAGTTATTACAGTTACACAAGTTGTGTTATTTTAGTTCAGCATGTTGCTGCAATTGGTTCATGCCTGTTGGCATGTGTTATGTTGAATGCCATGTGTGCGGCATGGTTGAGGGTGTGAGTTGGTAGATATCTCACCACTAGTTAAGTAATTCCTTTCCTCGAAATGTCAGTCTCCCTGAGGTCTGGAGTAGGGGCATAGAGGGAGGAGCCAGTTTACACCCAATGAAAAGTCTTTGGAGTGCCCATGTCTCCTGCGGATCCCGTCTATACCCCATGGTCTTGATGTCGTCCCCAGCATCCTCTACGGACTAGGAGAAAAATCCTATTTTTTAATAACTTTGTGTATTAAACAAAGTTTGTGTACATTGAGCCATCAAAAAACAAAGGTTTCACTATCTCAATCTCGCTCAAAAAAGTCCGTATTTTGGAATATTTGGCTATGGGATACTCAACGTGTGTGTGCGTGCGTGCGTGTGTGTGTGTTAAAGGTCCAAGGATTTAACAGAGGGCACTCACCATCGAATAAATGATAACGCTTTTATTGAGACATCAGCAGCAGCGAAAACGTGTCGACGTTTTGAACCTACCGACCCTGTGCTTACGACTTGCATGCTGAGAGGATGTCTTATGTGGCTGTCTTGAAAATGACCCGGTAGGGTCGAAACGTCGACACATTCGCTGATGCTGATGTCTCAATAAAAAAAAAATAGGATTTTAATACATACCGGTAAATACTTTTCTCATAATCCATAAGGGATACTGAGAACAGATTAGTACAATGGGGTATAGATGGGTCCAAAGGAGCCAGTGCACTTTAAATTTCTTCAACTGGGTGTGCTGGCTCCTCCCCTATATGCACCCTCCCACAGGCAGTATAAGTAAACAGTGCCCGAAAAAGAAATTACATACTTGAGAGAAGGAACATAACAATAAGTGTGGTGAGATTTACACACAAGCACACCATTCCATAACCAGGTCAGCAAAGGCTGGAAACAGAAATAGCAACAGCGAATCAGGTAACACAGGGAACCTGCAGAAAGTCACCGCACAGAGGCGGCCGCTCAATATCCCCTATGGACTATGAGAAAAGGATTTACGGGTAGGTATTAAAATCCTATTTTCTCTAGCATCCATAAGGGATATTGGGGACAGATTAGTACGATGGGGATGTCCCAAAGCTTCCCTAACGGGCCGGAATGTGCGGAGACATCTGCAGCACCGCCTGCCCAAACTGGGTATCCTCTTTGGCCAGGGTATCATACTTGCAGAAATTCACAAAAGTGTTCTTCCCCGACCAGGTAGCATCTCGACATAGTTGCAAGGCCGGGATTCCCCGGGCAGCCACCCAGGAGGAGCCCATCGATCTAGTAGAGTGGGCCTTTAGAGCCAAGTGAACCGGCAAGGCTGCTGAAACATAGGCCTGTTGGATAGTAAGCCGAATCCAACAAGCAACGGACTGCTTTGAAGCAGGGCAACCCTTTTTCCGCGCATCATACAGCACGAACAAGGAATCGGTTCTTTCTGATCCGAGCCGTCCTCTTGACGTAGATCTTCAAGGCTCGCACAGCATCCAATGCCTCTGAAGGGGCAGAAGAGCCAGAACTGGACGGAATCACAAGAGGTTGATTCAAGTGAAACACGGAGACCACCTTCGGCAGGAACTGTTGCCTAATCCTGAGCTCCGCTCTGTCCTCATAAAAGATTAAGTATGGACTTTTACACGACAAGGCCCACAATTCTGAGACATGTCCAGCAGAAGTCAGGGCCAGTAACATCACCGGCTTCCACGTGAGGTACTTGTCTTCTACCGTCATCAGAGGTTCAAACCAGGAGGACTGTAGAAAGCGTAACACCATATCCAAATCCCAAGGCGCCGTAGGCGGCACAAACGGAGGCTGTATGTGAAGCACCCCTTGTAAGAAAGTCTGAACTTCGGCAGGATAGCCAACTTCTTCTGGAGGAAGATGGAAAGAGCTGAAATCTGGACCTTAATGGATCCAAGATGTAAGCCTTTATCCACTCCAGACTGAAGGAAACAAAGGAATCTTCCCAAGTGGAATTCTGCAGATGGATATGTGCCATCCTCGCACCAAGAGACATATCTCCGCCAGATATGATGATAGTGTCTTGACGTCACAGGCTTGCACCATAATGGCAATGACCTTTTTGGAAAGCCGTTTGTGAGCTAGGATGTTCCGCTCAACTTCCATGCCGTTAAACGAAGCCGCCGTAAGTCCGGGTAGACAAACGGTCCTTGCTGAAGAAGATCCCTTCTTAGTGGCAGAGGCCAAGGGTCCTCTATGGACATGCCCAGAAGAGCCGCGTACCACGCTCTCTGGGGCTAATCCGGTGCAATCAAGATTGCTTGTACTCCGTGATGTCTGATCCGCTTGAGCACCCTTGGGATCAACGGAATCGGAGGAAAGAGGTAGACCAGCTGGTAAGGCCAAGGCGATGTCAGCGCTTCCACTGCAAGCGGCTGAGGGTCTCTGGTTCTTGAGCAGTAGCAGCGAAACTTCTTGTTGAGGCAAGACGCCATAAGGTCGATCTGTGGGCATCCCCACCTGTTGATCTGTTGAAACATCTGAGGGTGGAGATCATGGCGACTCAGGAAGTCCGCTTCCCAGTTGTCCACTCCCGGAATGAAAATTGTTGACAGTGATCTTGCATTTCTTTCCGCCCAGAGAAGTATTTTGGACACTTCTCGCATGCAGGCCTTGCTTATTGATGTACGCCACTGCCGTGGCGTTGTCCGACTGAACCTGGACCGCCTGATCCCGGAGTAGAGGGGAGGCCTGAATTAGAGCATTGTCGATAGCCCGAAGTTCCATTATGTTGGTCGGAAGTAGGGCCTCTTGGGCAGACTACCTGCCCTGGAACTATGCCCCCTAGGTGACAGCTCCCCATCCTCTCAGACTCGCATCCATCGTGAGGAGTATCCAATCCTGAATCCCGAAGAGTCGACCCTCCAGTAGGTTGGCAGACTGTAGCCACCACAGGAGTGAAATCCTGGCCTGGGGTGACCGCCGACCATCCAATGCATCTGAAGATGGGAACCGGACCACTTGTTCTTGAAGTCCAATTGGAAGTGTCTGGCATGGAACCTTCAGAAATGTATCGCCTCGTATGAGGCCCCTATCTTTCCCAACAATTTTATGCAAAGATGAATGGAAACTCCAGCAGGTCGGAGAGCCATGCGAACCAATTCTTGAAGTGTTCTCACTTTGTCTTCTGGGAGGAACACTCTCCGAGCTACAGTATCCAGTACCATGCCCAGATGGGACTTCTGTAAATTGAGAATCCACCCGTATGGAGACAACAGTTGGATAGTGCAATCTATATGGAGCAGTAGAAGCTCTCTGGAACTTGCTTTTATCAGGAGATTGTCCAGGTACGGAACGTTGACCCCCTGAAACATCATTTCCGCAATCACCTGCGTGAACACCCTCGGAGCTGCAGACAGGCCGAAGGTTAATGCCTGAAACTGGTAGTGATCGCCCAGTAGGGCAAACCGCAGATAGGCCTGATGAGGAGGCCAAATTGGGATATGGAGGTAATATCCAGGAACACTAGGAATTCTTGGTGTTCCAGGCCTGCAATCACCGCTCTCAAAGATTCCATCTTGAATTTGAAAACCTTCCTACAGGTAAGGATTGAAGGACTTCAGATTCAAAATGGGTCGCACAGACCTGTCTGGTTTTGGCACTACGAACAGACTGGAGTAGTAACCTAGTCCTTGCTGTAGCAGGGGTACTGGAACAATAACCTGGGACTGGACCAACTTATCGATGGCCAGTAGTAGCGTAACACGCATATTTTCCAAAGCTGGTAAGCTTGATTTGAAAAATCGTTGGGAAGGAGCACCGTCGAACTCCAGCTTGCAACCGTAAGAGATAAGGTCACTTACCCAGGCATCTTGGCAGGAACTGTCCCAGATGTGGCTGTAGTGACGTAACAGAGCTCCCACCACGAGATCCCCTCGGGCTGGGTGGGCACCGTCATGCCGAAGTCTTTGTGGAAGCTGAACTGGAGCTCTGTTCTTGAGAACCGGCAACGGCTGGTTTCTTAGGCTTACCTCTGGAGCCTTTAGCTGCGTTGGAGGCACCCCTGGCTCTAGATCTGGAGGAACGAAAGGACTGAGTAGACGGTCCTGGGTAGGCACGCCTAGGAGGCGGAGCCCCTGAAGGGAGAAACGTGGATTTCCCAGCAGTAGCTTTGGAGATTCATGCGTCCAACTCACCTCCGAAGAGCCATTCCTCTGTGAAGGGAAGAGATTCCACATTACGTTTGGAGTCAGCTTCTGCAATCCACTGACGCAACCATATGGCTCTGCGTGCAGACACAGCCATAGCAGTGGTCCTAGCATTAATATTGCCAATCTCTTTAAGGGAGTCACAGAGGACTCTTGCCGTTTCCTGAATGTGTTTCATATCACCCGAAAGACCCTCCTGAATTTGAGTAGCCCACGTATGAATTGCATGTTTCATTCAGCAACCAGCAATGAGCGGTCTTTGAGCTACACCTGCAGCAGTGTAGATAGATTTCAGAGTGGTCTCAATTTTCCTATCCCCCGGGTCCTTCACCATAAAGGAGCCTGGAGCTGGGAACACCGCCTTCTTAGAGAGGCGAGAGACTGAGACGTCTACTGCTGGAGATTCTTCCCAGAATTTCCTGCCTTCAGGGGCAAAGGGGAAGGTATGCAAAAACCTTATGGACACCTGATATTTTTTATCTGGATTTTTCAAGGCTAATTTAAATAAATTACCCAATTCCTTGGAATCAGGAAATGTGACTGTCAGTTTGTCTTGTGGGAGGAAAAACAACTGCTGATTAGTAGCGTCCTCCAGTGGGAGCTGTAACACATCCTGTATAGCCAATATGAGGGGTTCAATACCCTGTGTATGGGTGGAATCCCCACTAATTGGATTCACATCATCCCCAATATCCAGGCTGCGTGCCATACACAGCAAGCTACAAAATCAGTTCCATGTTGGTTGCTGTATACAGCGCAGAAAACTCCAATACATCATCAATTTCAGGATGTGCACTGTACACATCAAACATCAATTCCAAACTGTGCTCTATATACACAGTTTACTCCCACATCAATTCCAGGCTGGGTGCCCTAGTTGGTGAACTCAGGTTATGCACTATCCAGTTAGCATTGTCAATACTCAGTCAGATCCCATCATCTATCTCTCCTGTGTGCAAGACCCTAATAACTAGTCTCAGCAGTGTACTACACTTGCTAAGACTCATCTACCTGCATTATTTGGCACCGGCGTCTTCTGTACTCACCCTTCTGATCCAGCCTATGCTATCTGCTCCAAAGGGGGAGTTATTTTAATCCATGGGGGGCATGGCTGAGTGCACCTGCTTCCTACCTCGATAGTGGGATGCAGGTCCCTCCTCCTTGGCAGGAGCGATCGTTCCAGTGATATTCGATGATGGCACCTGCTTTTCTGCGAGTGGAAACATGGTGCCGGACTGCCTGCATACAAAGCCATGCTGTGTAGGCAGGTGTCTACCTCTATTAGGGTTCACTACGGCTGGCCGGCGGTCGGGCTCCCGGCGACCAGCATCCCGGCGCCGGGAGCCCGACCGCCGGCTTACCGACAGCTTGGCGAGCGCAAATGAGCCCCTTGCGGGCTCGCCACGCTACGGGCACGGTGGCGCGCTACGCGCGCCACACTATTTTATTCTCCCTCTATGGGGGTCGTGGACCCCCACGAGGGAAAATAATTGTCGGTATTCCGGCTGTCGGGCTCCCGGCGCCGGTATACTGAGCGCCGGGAGCCCGACCGCCGGCAAACAGAAGACCACCCCTCTATTAGATGCAATCGCAATTGAATCGCGGAGCTCCGCCACACATGCTGGGTGGCCTTACCCCCAGCACCTGAGTAGTATGGTTGCAGATTTTGATGCGATGTCAAAATCGGCGACCAACTCTGAATAACCCCCTTAGTTCCTTAAAAGAAAAAGCATGAAAAACAGATCTTGGATATTTGTATTGTACTGGCCCCAGCCAAATTATGGAGGGATCCAGAAGACAAGACCTTAAATCCATGCAAAATGGGGCAGGACTGTAGGAATGGTTTAAAAGCTCCCTACATGCATGAATCTACCACATTCAGACTTAATTTGTTCTAAACATACCAGGCAGACAGTAAGAGCTTTGAAAATTGTATTTGTGAGCCACCTATTCTCTCACATCTAGAGGGACAACAGGCATCCGCACTGTCTAATTCCTCCAATGAGCCAAAGCTTGCTACCCAGACAATTTCATGCATCAATACTAGAGTACACATTACACAGGGGTGCCAGAGCAAGTCTTAGTGATTTTTCTTAAAAATAACGATTTTAGGCAAAATCAGAGTTGCTCTGGATGGGGGGGGAAACTCAGCAGAAATCACTAATTTCCTCTCTTTTAACTGAATGGCAAAACCCCATACCACAGGGTTTTTAAAATTTCCCCACTCTCAACTGATTTCCCCTCTAGAGGGTTACCTCTTTTATATGATGTGCCCCATTAGGAGTTACTGTCTGGTGATTACTAGTCAATAACTGGAACAGTACACATAAAAAATAAAAATTCCCACAGATTTAAGGGATCTAAATAAAGCCCATTTCTCCCAATCATGTATCAAATAAAAAAAATAAAAAAGTGGTTCCTCATTTAATGCTAGTGTTGCGGGCACAATATCGCTGCCAAAATGGGCGTGGCCATTCAGAGGCGGCATGGCCCTTGCCGGCATCATTATTGGAGGCGGTGCGGCCCAGACAGTGTCACTATTGGGGGCATTGGTGTAACATCTTGGTGGCATCCCTCAGCACTTACGGAGGTGTGGGCTTCCCCCAAGCTCTCCCCTTAACGTGCACGGCATATATTCATGCGGAGGAAGCACAGTATCGGGCTCCGCTAAAAGGGCAGGGCACATTTTGCTAAAACAGCCTAGCGTGAACACTATGCAGTAGGTTAACTAGTATTTAAAATGGTATGCCTTCTTGGGCTTTAATATTCTTCCTATATACAGTGTATTAAGCGTTTAAATTAAGACATCGAAAATTTTAATCAAAAACGCAGTTTCATTTCAAATGAAGAATTTTTTTGGGTCAAAATCTGCACATAGAATCCTGATTTTTACTATTTTGAGAAGGTGAATTGTTGGCAAAACAAGAACCACAGTATTTTCTTTGTTAGGTTTATAAGACAGGGCCACTTGGCTATAGTTTTCTGATAAAACATGGTATAATTTGTGTGGGTACGATAGTGTAAAAAAACCAAAACATCAGAAAATAAGATTTTACTTACCGATAAATCTATTTCTCGTAGTCCGTAGTGGATGCTGGGGACTCCGTCAGGACCATGGGGATTAGCGGCTCCGCAGGAGACAGGGCACAAAAATAAAGCTTTAGGATCAGGTGGTGTGCACTGGCTCCTCCCCCTATGACCCTCCTCCAAGCCTCAGTTAGGATACTGTGCCCGGACGAGCGTACACAATAAGGAAGGATTTTGAATCCCGGGTAAGACTCATACCAGCCACACCAATCACACCGTACAACTTGTGATCTGAACCCAGTTAACAGTATGACAAACGTAGGAGCCTCTGAACAGACGGCTCACAATAATAACAACCCGATTTTTTTGTAACAATAACTATGTACAAGTATTGCAGACAATCCGCACTTGGGATGGGCGCCCAGCATCCACTACGGACTACGAGAAATAGATTTATCGGTAAGTAAAATCTTATTTTCTCTGACGTTCTAGTGGATGCTGGGGACTCCGTCAGGACCATGGGGATTATACCAAAGCTCCCAAACGGGCGGGAGAGTGCGGATGACTCTGCAGCACCAAATGAGAGAACTCCAGGTCCTCTTTAGCCAGGGTATCAAATTTGTAGAATTTTACAAACGTGTTCTCCCCCGACCACGTAGCTGCTCGGCAGAGTTGTAATGCCGAGACCCCTCGGGCAGCCGCCCAGGATGAGCCCACCTTCCTTGTGGAATGGGCCTTGACAGATTTAGGCTGTGGCAGGCCTGCCACAGAATGTGCAAGTTGAATTGTGCTACAAATCCAACGAGCAATCGTCTGCTTAGAAGCAGGAGCACCCAGCTTGTTGGGTGCATACAGTATAAACAGCGAGTCAGATTTTCTGACTCCAGCCGTCCTTGAAATATATATTTTCAATGCCCTGACAACGTCCAGCAACTTGGAATCCTCCAAATCGCTAGTAGCCGCAGGCACCACAATAGGCTGGTTCAGGTGAAACTCTGACACCACCTTAGGCAGAAACTGAGGACGCTTCCGCAGTTCTGCCCTGTCCGAATGGAAAATCAGATATGGGCTTTTATACGATAAAGCCGCCAATTCTGACACTCTCCTGGCTGAAGCCAGGGCCAGTAGCATGGTTACTTTCCATGTAAGATATTTCAAATCCACCGATTTGAGTGGCTCAAACCAATGGGATTTGAGAAAATCCAAACTACATTAAGGTCCCACGGAGCCACTGGGGGCACAACCGGGGCTGTATATGTAGTACTCCTTTTACAAAAGTCTGGACTTCAGGAACTGAAGCCAATTCTTTCTGGAAGAAAATCGACAGGGCCGAAATTTGAACCTTAATGGACCCCAATTTGAGGCCCATAGACACTCCTGTTTGCAGGAAATGTAGGAATCGACCCAATTGAAATTCCTCCGTGGGGGCCTTCCTGGCCTCACACCACGCAACATATTTTCTCCAAATGCGGTGATAATGTTGTGCAGTCACCTCCTTCCTGGCTTTTACCAGTGTAGGAATGACCTCTTCCGGAATGCCTTTTTCCCTTAGAATTCGGCGTTCAACCGCCATGCCGTCAAACGCAGCCGCGGTAAGTCTTGGAATAGACACGGTCCCTGCTGAAGCAGGTCCCGTCTTAGAGGTAGAGGCCACGGATCTTCCGTGAGCATCTCCTGAAGTTCCGGGTACCAAGTTCTTCTTGGCCAATCCGGAGCCACGAGTATCGTTCTTACTCCCGTTTGCCGTATAATTCTCAGTACTTTTGGTATGAGAGGCAGAGGAGGAAACACATACACTGACTGGAACACCCACGGTGTTACCAGAGCGTCCACAGCTATTGCCTGAGGGTCTCTTGACCTGGCGCAATACCTGTCCAGTTTTTTGTTGAGGCGAGACGCCATCATATCCACCTTTGGTTTTTCCCAACGGTTCACAATCATGTGGAAGACTTCTGGATGAAGTCCCCACTCTCCCGGGTGTAGATCGTGTCTGCTGAGGAAGTCTGCTTCCCAGTTGTCCACTCCCGGAATGAACACTGCTGACAGTGCTATCACATGATCTTCCGCCCAGCGAAGAATCCTTGCAGCTTCTGCCATTGCTCTCCTGCTTCTTGTGCCGCCCTGTCTGTTTACGTGGGCGACTGCCGTGATGTTGTCCGACTGGATCAACACCGGCTGACCCTGAAGCAGGGGTTTTGCCAGGCTTAGAGCATTGTAAATCGCTCTTAGCTCCAGTATATTTATGTGAAGAGACATCTCCAGGCTTGACCATACTCCCTGGAAGTTTCTTCCCTGTGTGACCGCTCCCCAGCCTCTCAGCCTGGCATCCGTGGTCACCAGGACCCAGTCCTGTATGCCGAATCTGCGGCCCTCTAACAGATGAGCACTCTGCAACCACCACAGAAGAGACACCCTTGTCCGTGGCGATAAGGTTATCCGCTGATGCATCTGCAGATGCGATCCGGACCATTTGTCCAGCAGATCCCACTGAAAAGTTCTTGCGTGAAATCTGCCGAATGGAATCGCTTCGTAAGAAGCCACCATTTTTCCCAGGACCCTTGTGCAATGATGCACTGACACTTTTCCTGGTTTTAGGAGGTTCCTGACTAGCTCGGATAACTCCCTGGCTTTCTTCTCCGGGAGAAACACCTTTTTCTGGACTGTGTCCAGAATCATCCCTAGGAACAGCAGACGTGTCGTCGGAAACAGCTGCGGTTTTGGAATATTTAGAATCCACCCGTGCTGTCGTAGAACTACTTGAGATAGTGCTACTCCGACCTCCAACTGTTCTCTGGACCTTGCCCTTATCAGGAGATCGTCCATTTTCTTTGAAGAAGAATCATCATTTCGGCCATTACCTTGGTAAGGACCCGGGGTGCCGTGGACAATCCAACCGGCAGCGTCTGAAACTGATAGTGACAGTTCTGTACCACGAACCTGAGGTACCCTTGGTGAGAAGGGCAAATTGGGACATGGAGGTAAGCATCTGTCCCGGGACACCATATAGTCCCCTTTTTCCTGGTTCGCTATCACTGCTCTGAGTGACTCCATCTTGATTTGAACCTTTTTATGCAAGTGTTCAAATATTTCAGATTTAGAATAGGTCTCACCGAGCCGTCTGGCTTCAGTACCACAATATAGTGTGGAATAATACCCCTTTCCTTGTTGTAGGAGGGGTACTTTGATTATCACCTGCTGGGAATACAGCTTGTGAATTGTTTCCACTACTGCCTCCCTGTCGGAGGGAGACGTTGGTAAAGCAGACTTCAGGAACCTGCGAGGGGGAGACGTCTCGAACTTCCAATCTGTACCCCTGGGATACTACTTGTAGGATCCAGGGGTCCACTTGCGAGTGAGCCCACTGCGTGCTGAAACTCTTGAGACGACCCCCCACCGCACCTGAGTCCGCTTGTACGGCCCCAGCGTCATGCTGAGGACTTGGCAGAAGCGGTGGAGGGCTTCTGTTCCTGGGAATGGGCTGCCTGCTGCAGTCTTCTTCCCTTTCCTCTATCCCATGGCAGATATGACTGGCCTTTTGACCGCTTGCCCTTATGGGGACGAAAGGACTGAGGCTGAAAAGACGTTGTCTTTTTCTCCTTTATACGGCAATACTTCCATGTGCCGTTTGGAATCTGCATCACCTGACCACTGTCGTGTCCATAAACAACTTCTGGCAGATATGGACATCGCACTTACTCTTGATGCCAGAGTGCAAATATCCCTCTGTGCATCTCGCATATATAGAAATGCATCCTTTAAATGCTCTATAGTCAGTAAAATACTGTCCCTGTCAAGGGTATCAATATTTTCAGTCAGGGAATCCGACCAAGCCACCCCAGCGCTGCACATCCAGGCTGAGGCGATCGCTGGTCGCAGTATAACACCAGTATGTGTGTATATACTTTTTAGGATATTTTCCAGCCTCCTATCAGCTGGCTCCTTGAGGGCGGCCCTATCTGGAGACGGTACCGCCACTTGTTTTGATAAGCGTGTGAGCGCCTTATCCACCCTAAGGGGTGATTCCCAATGCGCCCTAACTTCTGGCGGGAAAGGGTATACCGCCAATAATTTTCTATCGGGGGAAACCCACGCATCATCAGACACTTCATTTAATTTATCTGATTCAGGAAAAACTACAGGTAGTTTTTTCACACTCCACAAAATACCCTTTTTTGTGGTACTTGTAGTATCAGAAATATGTAACACCTCCTTCATTGCCCTTAACAAGTAACGTGTGGCCCTAAAAGAAAAATACGTTTGTTTCTTCACCGTCTACACTGGAGTCAGTGTCCGTGTCTGTGTCGACCGACTGAGGTAAAAAGACGTTTTAACGCCCCTGACGGTGTTTGAGACACCTGGACAGGTACTAATTGGTTTGCCGGCCGTCTCATGTCGTCAACCGACCTTGCAGCGTGTTGACATTATCACGTAATTCCTTAAATAAGCCATCCATTCCGGTGTCGACTCCCTAGAGAGTGACATCACCATTACAGGCAATTGCTCCGCCTCCTCACCAACATCGTCCTCATACATGTCGACACACACGTACCGACACACAGCACACACACAGGGAATGCTCTGATAGAGGACAGGACCCCACTAGCCCTTTGGAGAGACAGAGGGAGAGTTTGCCAGCACACACCAAAACGCTATAATTATACAGGGACAACCTTTATATAAGTGTTTTTCCCTTATAGCATCTTAATATATATATAATCATATCGCCAAATAAGTGCCCCCCCTCTCTGTTTTAACCCTGTTTCTGTAGTGCAGTGCAGGGGAGAGCCTGGGAGCCTTCCCACCAGCATTTCTGTGAGGGAAAATGGCGCTGTGTGCTGAGGAGAATAGGCCCCGCCCCCTTTTCGGCGGGCTTCTTCTCCCGTTTTTCTGAGACCTGGCAGGGGTTAAATACATCCATATAGCCCCAGGGGCTATATGTGATGTATCTTTTAGCCAGTATAGGTATTTCATTGCTGCCCAGGGCGCCCCCCACAGCGCCCTGCACCCTCAGTGACCGCTGGTGTGAAGTGTGTGACAACAATGGCGCACAGCTGCAGTGCTGTGCGCTACCTCATGAAGACTGAAAAGTCTTCTGCCGCCGGTTTCTGGACCTCTTCACTTTTCGGCATCTGCAAGGGGGTCGGCGGCGCGGCTCCGGGACCGGACTCCATGGCTGGGCCTGTGTTCGATCCCTCTGGAGCTAATGGTGTCCAGTAGCCTAAGAAGCCAATCCATCCTGCACGCAGGTGAGTTCACTTCTTCTCCCCTAAGTCCCTCGTTGCAGTGAGCCTGTTGTCAGCAGGACTCACTGTAAAATAAAAAACCTAAAAACTTTTTCTAAGCAGCTCTTTAGGAGAGCCACCTAGATTGCACCCTGCTCGGACGGGCACAAAAACCTAACTGAGGCTTGGAGGAGGGTCATAGGGGGAGGAGCCAGTGCACACCACCTGATCCTAAAGCTTTATTTTTGTGCCCTGTCTCCTGCGGAGCCGCTAATCCCCATGGTCCTGACGGAGTCCCCAGCATCCACTAGGACGTCAGAGAAAATAGCATATTGGACAAGCTTTGGTTGTTGTTTGATCTAGTCTGTTTTACACTGTGCATTGTATGGTAAGTACAACTGTTTTAGTGAATGCTAAAATATTCCCCTCACATGTGTAAAGTGACATTTAATGCATACATGTATTTGAATAATGCAGTATACATATGGATGGACTGACTGTTATTGAAGCCGGCTTCTTGATGGACACCTTGCAGGAGAATGAGGATTTCTCGAGCAGTTTGCTCCAGTGACTGAACCACTTTCCTGATTTCCTAAACACAAAATACAGAAGAATTTAGTAATTATTACACCACATTCTGCTGTCATCGGAGCACCCACAAAGAGAAGCAAGGAATGGGATACAGCTCCTTTCACTTTAACTCCCAATGAACTTCCAAGATGCAACTAAGACCCTGACCAGTAACACGAGACTAACTGAGGGTACAGCACCTCCTCTAAGATGCTCTACAGGTGCAGGAAACAAACACTAATCAATAATGTTTTACAGCCCAATGTCCTGGTGAATATCTCACTCAGATCTCCTCTACAGTAACCCATTACTCCCCTGCATCCTGCAAAACTCTCTCCCTCGCTCCCTGGATCTTCCCACATCGCTTCTCTACCCCCTCTTTCCATCCGCTCCCTAGTCCCCTCACTGCCCCCCACCCAATAAAAAAAAACCTTGATCCCCAGTCCTCTCCATTACCACCTCTCTCCCTGGGCTGCCAGTGTTCCCCCTACCCCTCAGTATCCAACCCCCCCCCCTCCCCTTTCCACCTATTTTCCTTCCCTCAGTGTCTCACCCTTACCGACTTTCCCTACTCCCCAGTACTCTCGGAGAGCCCCCTTCCCACTTCTCTCCTCTGTTCCCTTAGTGTCCTTCCATTTCCACCTCTCACACCCATCCCCAGAGTGCTCTTCCTTCTCGTAACTGTCCCTCAGTGTCTCCACAATTCCCATCTCTCTCCTGGTCCCAAACTTCTCCCACCTCTCTGACTTCCTGGTCGGCACTGAGTCCGCTCTGCAGCTCCACGAACATCTCAATTACAGACATGTTGCGGCTTCTTCGTAACACCGTGACGTCAAACTCAGGACTCAGAGGGAGTATCCAAGCGAGGCGATTGGTGTGTTTGGCGAGAAACGTCACTTCCCGTCCACACGTCATTACTCAGCGCCGGAAATAGAGGATTGCCTTTATTTATAATGCGTTCCCATTAATACATTTTACTGTACTGTTATTATGGCAGTGACATATCTGGTGTTGTCAGATTTATGGGGGTGTCCATAATCCTGGGCTGTCGGTATTATGGGGCTGTCAGAATTATCAGCTCGCATTGGTCTCATCACTCACTGCCCAGCTACTAGTGATGAATTGGAGCATATTATAAAACATATTTCTTTTAGTTTTTACATGGTGTTATTCATCCCGATCATCCCTTTCTGTGATCATCCTTTTAGTGCATCCCTCTGTAGTGGTGTTGTAATTTAATCCATTGCAAAGTCCTTTACAAGATAACGAGTTTTAACGCTTATAATTGAGCAAAAAAATGCATATACAAAAGTAACTTTAGTTAATATCACAATACTAAAAACATTTCATAGATTTACATTATTACTATGACAGTTTCGTACTTGTATAACAAAAAAAACAGCAACAACAACCACTGTGCTTTCCATAATAAGTAAATCAACATGTAAGGTTCTTTAAATAGTCAACATAAACAAATCTGGTAGGTCATCGGATACCATTTAGAAGTAAATGGCCTAGATTTTTTTCAGATGTATCTGAATGTAGTGTCGTGCTATTAAGTGCACTATTGTACAATCAGTGTGTGTGTGTATATATATATATATATATATATATATATATTTAACGTCCTAAGTGGATGCTGGGGACTCCGTAAGGACCATGGGGATTAGCGGCTCCGCAGGAGACTGGGCACAACTAAAGAAAGCTTTAGGACTACCTGGTGTGCACTGGCTCCTCCCACTAAGACCCTCCTCCAGACCTCAGTTAGATTCTTGTGCTCGGCTGAGCTGGATGCACACTAGGGGCTCTCCTGAGCTCCTAGAAAGAAAGTATATTTTAGTTTTTTTATCTTACAGTGAGATCTGCTGGCAACAGACTCACTGCAGCGAGGGACTAAGGGGAGAAGAAGCAAACCTACCTAACAGGTGGTAGTTTGGGCTTCTTAGGCTACTGGACACCATTAGCTCCAGAGGGATTGACCGCAGGACCCGACCTTGGTGTTCGTTCCCGGAGCCGTGCCGCCGTCCCCCTTACAGAGCCAGAAGCATGAAGAGTCCGGAAAATCGGCGGCAGAAGACTTCGGTCTTCACCAAGGTAGCGCACAGCACTGCAGCTGTGCGCCATTGCTCCTCATGTACACCTCACACTCCGGTCACTGATGGGTGCAGGGCGCTGGGGGGGGCGCCCTGAGGGCAATATATGACACCTTGGCTGGCAAATCTACATCAAATATAGTCCTAGAGGCTATATAGATGTAAAATTACCCCTGCCAGTATTCCAGAAAAAGCGGGAGAAAGTCAGCCGAAAAAGGGGCGGGGCTTCTCCCTCAGCACACTGGCGCCATTTTCTCTTCACAGTGCAGCTAGAAGACAGCTCCCCAGGCTCTCCCCTGTAGTTTTCAGGCTCAAAGGGTTAAAAAGAGAGGGGGGCACTAAATTTAGGCGCAATATATGTATACAAGCAGCTATTTGGGGAAAAATCACTCAGTTATAGTGTTAATCCCTGCATTATATAGCGCTCTGGTGTGTGCTGGCATACTCTCTCTCGGTCTCCCCAAAGGACTTTGTGGGGTTCTGTCCTCAGTCAGAGCATTCCCTGTGTGTGTGCGGTGTGTCGGTACGGCTGTGTCGACATGTTGGATGAGGAAGGTTACGTGGAGGCGGAGCAGAGGCCGATAAATGGGATGTCGCCTCCTGTGGGGCCGACACCAGAGTGGATGGATAGGTGGAAGGTATTAACCGACAGTGTCAACTCCTTACATAAAAGGCTGGATGACGTAACAGCTGTGGGACAGCCGGCTTCTCAGCCCACGCCTGCCCAGGCGTCTCAAAGGCCATCAGGGGCTCAAACAACGCCCGTTACCTCAGATGGCAGACACAGATGTCGACACGGAGTCTGACTCCAGTGTCGACGAGGTTGAGACATATACACAATCCACTAGGAACATCCGTTACATGATCTCGGCAATGAAAAATGTGTTACGCATTTTCTGACATGAACCCAAGTACCACATAAAAGGGGTTTTATTTTTGGGGAGAAAAAGCAGCCAGTGTTTGTAAAGAAGCGTGGTTTCCCCCGATAAGAAACTGGTAATTTCTAAAAAGTTACTGATGGCGTACCCTTTCCCGCCAGAGGATAGGTCACGTTGGGAGATATCCCTTAGGGTGGATAAGGCGCTCACACGTTTGTTAAAAGGTGGCACTGCCGTCTTAGGATACGGCCACCTTGAAGGAACCTGCTGATAAAAAGCAGGAGGCGATCCTGAAGTCTGTATTTACACACTCAGGTTATATACTGAAACCTGCAATTGCCTCAGCATAAATAGTGCTGCTGCAGCGTGGTCTGATACCCTGTCAGATAATATTAATACGCTAAGACAGGGATAATATTTTGCTAACATTGAGCATATTTAAGACGTTGTCTTATATATAAAGGATGCACAGAGGCATATTTGCCGGCTGGCATCCAGAATTAATGCAATGTCCATTCTGCCAGGAGGGTAGTAGAAACCCGGCAGTGGACAGGTGATGCTGCATTTAAAAGGCACATGGAGATTCTGCCTTATAAGGGTGAGGAATTGTTTGGGGATGGTCTCTGGGACCTCGTATCCACAGCAACAGCTGGGAAGAAATTTTTTTACCTCAGGTTTCCTCACAAAAGCCTAAGAAAGCACCGTATTTCAGGTACAGTCATTTCGGCTTCAGAAAAGCAAGCGGGTCAAAGGCGCTTCCTTTCTGCACAGAGACAAGGGAAGAAGGAAAAAGCTGCACCAGTCAGCCAGTTCCAGGATCAAATATCTTCCCTCGCTTCCTCTGAGTCCACCGCATGACGCTGGGGCTCCACAGGTGGAGACAGGTGCGGTGGGGGCGCGTCTCGGGAACTGCAGGGACCAGTGGGCTTGCCCACAGGTGGATCCCTAGGTTCTGCAAGTAGTATCACAGGGATACAGGCTGGAGTTCGAGACGACTCCCCCTCGCCGTTGCCTCACATCAGCCTTGCCTGCTGCCCTCGGAGAAAGGTAGTACTTGCGGCAATGCACAAGCTGTACTTCCAGCAGGTGAAATCAAGGTACCCCTCCTTCAACAAGGCCGGGGTTACTATTCCAAAATGTTGTGGTACCGAAACCAGACGGTTCGGTGAGACCCATTCTAAAATTGAAATCCTTGAACACTTATATACGAAGGTTCAAGTTCAAAATGGAATCGCTCAGGGCGATTATTGCAAGCCTGGAAAATGTCAGGGTATCACTGGACATCAAGGATACTTACCTGCATGTCCCTATTTACCCTCTTCACCAGGTGTACCTCAAAATTGTGGTACAGGATTGTCATTACCAATACCAGACGTTGCCGTTGGTCTGTCCCCGGCACCGAGGGTATTTACCAAGGTAATGGCCGAAGTACTTATCCCGTACTTGGACGATCTCCTTATAAAGGCGAGGTCCATGGAGCAGTTGTTCGTCGGAGTAGCACTATCTCGGGAAGTGCTACAACAGCACGGCTGGATTCTGAATATTCCAAAGTCGCAGCTGGTTCCTACGACGCGTCTACTGTTCCTGGGTATGGTTCTGGACACAGAACAGGATAAAAAGGGTTTCTCCCGGAGGAGAAGTCCAAGGAGTTGGCGTCTCTAGACGGAGACCTCCTAATACAAATACAGGTATCGGTGCATCTATGCACGCGAGCCTTGGGAAAGATGGTAGCTTCTTACGAAGAATTTCCATTCGCCAAGTCCCATGCAAGGATCTTCCACTGGGATCTGTTGGACAAGTGGTCCGGGTCGCATCCTCAGATGCATCGGCGGATAACCCTGTCTCCAAGGGCCAGGGTGTCGTTGTGGTGGTGACTGCAGAGTGCTCATCTTCTAGGGGGCCGCAGATTCGGCATACAGGACTGGGTCCTGGTGACCACGGATGCCAACCTTCAAGGCTGGGGGGCAGTCACACAGGGAAGAAACTTCCAAGGCCTATGGAAAAGTCAGGAGACTTCCCTACACATAAATGTTCTGGAACTATGGGCCATTTACAATGCCCTAAGTCAGGCTAGGCCCCTGCTTCAACACCGGCCGGTGCTGATCCAGTCAGACAACATCACGGCGGTCGCTCATGTAAACCGACAGGGCGGCACAAGAAGCAGGATGGCGATGGCTGAAGCCACAAGGATTCTCCGATGGGCGGAAAATCATGTGTTAGCACTGTCAGCAGTGTTCATTCCCGGAGTGGACAACTGAGAAGCAGACTTTCTCAGCAGACACGACCTCCACCCGGGAGAGTGGGGACTTCATCCAGAAGTCTTCCAAATGATTGTACACCGTGGGGAAAGGCCACAGGTGGACAGGATGGCGTCCCTCCTCAACAAAAAGCTACAAAGATATTGCGCCAGGTCAAGGGACCCTCAGGCGATAGCTGTGGACGCTCTGGTAACACCGTGGGTGTACCAGTCGGTGTATGTGTTCCCTTCTCTGCCTCTCATACCCAGGGTAATGAAAATAATAAGAAGGAGAGGAGTAAGAACTATACTCATTGTTCCGGGTGGCCAAGAAGAGCTTGGTACCCAGAACTCCAAGAAATGATCTCAGAGGACCCATGGCCTCTGCCGCTCAGACAGGACCTGCTGCAGCAGGGGGCCTGTCTGTTCCAAGACGTACCGCGGCTGCGTTTGACGGCATGGCGGTTGAACGCCGGATCCTGAAGGAAAAGGGCATTCCGGAGGAAGTTATCCCTACGCTATTTAAAGCTAGGAAAGAAGTGAACGCAAACCATTATCACCGCATATGGCGGAAATATGTTGCGTGCTGTGAGGCCAGTAAGGCCCAAAGGAGGAATTTAAGCTAGGTCGATTTCTGCACTTCCTACAAGTCAGAGGTGACTATGGGCCTAAAATTGGGTTCCATTAAGGTCCAGATTTCGGCTCTATCGACTTTCTTCCAAAATAGAACTGGCTTCACTGCCTGAAGTTCAGACTTTTGTTAAGGGAGTGCTGCATAGTCAGCCCCCGTTTGTGCCTCCAGTGGCACCGTGGGATCTCAACGTAGTGTTGGATTTCCTGAAGTCGCATTGAGTTGAGCCACTTAAATCCGTGGAGCTACAATACCTCACGTGGAAAGTGGTCATGCTGTGGGCCTTGGCGTCGGCCAGGCGTGTATCAGAATTGGCGGCTTTGTCAAAAGCCCTTATCTGTATTTTATATGGATAAGGCGGAATTGAGGACTCGTTCCCAATTCCTTCCTAAGGTGGTAGCAGTTTTTCATGTGAACCAACCTATTGTGGTGCCTGCGGTTACTTGGGACTTGGAGGATTCCAAGTTTCTGGACGTAGTCAGGGCCCTGAAAAGTATATGTTTCCAGGACGGCTGGAGTCAGGAAAACTGACTCGCTATTTATCCTGTATGCACCCAACAAGCTGGGTGCTCCTGCTTCTAAGTAGACTATTGCTCGCTGGATCTGTAGCACGATTCAACTTGCACATTCTGCGGCTGGACTGCCGCACCCTAAATCTGTGAAAGCCCATTCCACGAGGAAAGTGGGCTCTTCTTGGGCGGCTGCCCGAGGGGTCTCGGCTTTACAAATTTGCCGAGCTGTTACTTGGTCGGGTTCAAACACTCTTGCAAGAGTCTACAAGTTTGATACCCTGGCTGAGGAGGACCTAGAGTTTGCTCATTCGGTGCTGCAGAGTCATCCGCACTCTCCCGCCCGTTTGGGAGCTTTGGTATAATCCCCATGGTCCTTACGGAGTCCCCAGCATCCACTTAGGACGTTAGAAAAAATAAGATTTTACTCACCGGTAAATCTATTTCTCGTAGTCCGTAGTGGATGCTGGGCGCCCATCCCAAGTGCGGATTGTCTGCAATACTTGTATATAGTTATTTCCTAACTAAAGGGTTATTGTTGAGCCATCTGTTGAGAGGCTCAGTTGTTATCATACTGTTAACTGGGTACAGTATCACGAGTTATACGGTGTGATTGGTGTGGCTGGTATGAGTCTTACCCGGGATTCAAAATCCTTCCTTATTGTGTCAGCTCTTCCGGGCACAGTATCCTAACTGAGGTCTGGAGGAGGGTCTTAGTGGGAGGAGCCAGTGCACACCAGGTAGTCCTAAAGCTTTTTTTAGTTGTGCCCAGTCTCCTGCGGAGCCGCTAATCCCCATGGTCCTTACGGAGTCCCCAGCATCCACTACGGACTACGAGAAATAGATTTACCGGTGAGTAAAATCTTATTTTTTATATATATATATATATATTTATATATATATATATATATATATATATACACTGCTCAAAAAAATAAAGGGAACACTTAACACATCCTAGATCTGAATGAATGAAATATTCTTATTAAATACTTTGGCCCTCATTCCGAGTTGGTCGGTCGCAAGGCGAATTTAGCAGAGTTGCTCACGCTAAGCCGCCGCCTACTGGGAGTGAATCTTAGCTTCTTAAAATTGCGACCGATGTATTCGCAATATTGCTATTACAAACTACTTCGCAGTTTCAGAGTAGCTCCAGACTTACTCTGCCTGTGCGATCAGTTCAGTGCTTGTCGTTCCTGGTTGACGTCACAAACACACCCAGCGTTCGCCCAGGCACTCCCACCGTTTCTCCAGCCACTCCTGCGTTTTTTTCGGAAACGGTAGCGTTTTCAGCCACACGCCCCTAAAACGCTGTGTTTCCGCCCAGTAACACCCATTTCCTGTCAATCACATTACGATCGCCGGAGCGAAGAAAAAGCCGTGAGTAAAAATACTTTCTTCATAGTAAAGTTACTTGGCGCAGTCGCAGTGCGAACTTTGCGCATGCGTACTAAGCGGATTTTCACTGCGATGCGATGAAAAAGAACGAGCGAACAACTCGGAATGAGGGCCTTTGTTCTTTACATAGTTGAATGTGCTGACAACAAAATCACACAAAAATTATTAATGGAAATCAAATGTATTAACCCATGGAGGTCTGGATTTGGAGTCACACTCAAAATTAAAGTGGAAAAACACACTACAGGCTGATCCAACTTTGATGTAATGTCCTTAAAACAAGTCAAAATGAGGCTCAGTAGTGTGTGTGGCCTCCATGTGCCTGTATGACGTCCCTACAACGCCTGGGCATGCTCCTGATGAGGTGGCGGATGGTCTCCTGAGGGATCTCCTCCCAAACCTTGACTAAAGCATCCGCCAACTCCTTGACAGTCTGTGGTGCAACGTGGCGTTGGTGGATGGAGCGAGACATGATGTCCCAGATGTGCTCAATTGGATTCAGGTCTGGGGAACGGGCGGGCCAGTCCATAGCATCAATTCCTTCGTCTTCAAGGAACTGCTGACACACTCCAGCCACATGAGGTCTAGCATTGTCTTGCATTAGGAGGAACCCAGGGCCAACCGCACCAGCATATGGTCTCACAAGGGGTCTGAGGATCTCATCTCGGTACCTAATGGCAGTCAGGCTACCTCTGGCGAGCACATGGAGGGCTGTGCGGCCCCCAAAGAAATGCCACCCCACACCATTACTGACCCACTGCCAAACCGGTCATGCTGGAGGATGTTGCAGGCAACGTTCTCCTTGGCGTCTCCAGACTCTGTCACGTCTGTCACATGTGCTCAGTGAGAGCCTACTTTCATCTGTGATGAGCACAGGGCGCCAGTGGCGAATTTGCCAATCTTGGTGTTCTCTGGCAAATGCCAAATGTCCTGCACGGTGTTGGGCTGTAAGCACAACCCCCACCTGTGGACGTCGGGCCCTCATACCACCCTCATGGAGTCTGCTTCTGATCGTTTGAGTAGACACATGCACATTTGTGGCTTGCTGGAGGTCATTTTGCAGGGCTCTGGCAGTGCTCCTCCTGTTCCTCCTTGCACAAAGGCGGAGGTAGCGGTCCTGCTGCTGGGTTGTTGCCCTCCTATGGCCTCCTCCACGTCTCCTGTTTACTGGCCTGTCTCCTTGTAGCGCCTTCATGCTCTGGACACTACGCTGACAGACACAGCAACCCTTCTTGCCACAGCTCGCATTGATGTGCCATCCTGGATGAGCTGCACTACCTGAGCCACTTGTGTGGATTGTAGACTCCGTCTCATGCTACAACTAGAGTGAAAGCACCCCCAGCTTTCAAAAGTGACCAAAACATCAGCCAGAAAGCATAGGAGCTGAGAAGTGGTCTGTGGTCACCACCTGCAGAACAACTCCTTTATTGGGGGTGTCTTGTTAATTGCCTATAATATCCACCTGTTGTCTATTCCATTTGCACAACAGCATGTGAAATTGATTGTCAATCAGTGTTGCTTCCTAAGTGGACAGTTTGATTTCACAGAAGTATGATTGACTTGGAGTTACATTGTGTTGTTTAAGTGTTCCCTTTCTTTTTTTGAGCAATGTGTATATATATATATATATATATATATATATATATAGTATCCAAAATAGGACCCCGGCACTCAGGTCTTACGTGTCACCTTGCTCGGGTGCCTTCCCATCAGTCCAATTCCTGCTGTATATAATCCATATATTGGGCGGCACTCAGAGACTTTCACACGCTGGTTAAACAGTGACCAAGCCCCGCAGGGCTGCTTTAATGTGACGTTTCGGGGTAAAAAGATCCCCTTCCTCAGACAATCTGAGGAAGGGGATCTTTGTACCCCGAAACGTCACATTAAAGCAGCCCTGCGGGGCTTGTTCACTGTTTAACCAGCGTGTGAAAGTCTCTTGAGTGCCGCCCAATATATGGATTATATACAGCAGGAATTGGACTGATGGGAAGGCACCAGGGAGAACTGCTGGCAACAGTCTCCCTGCTTCGTGGGACTGAGGGGGCAGAAGTAGGAACCAACTTCCTGAAGAGTTTCATGGCTCTGCTTCTGGCTGACAGGACACCATTAGCTCCTGAAGGGTACTGAACGCTAGCAGTGTCTAGATGCTCACTCCCACAGCACGCCGTCACCCCCCTGACAGAGCCAGAAGTCAGAAGACAGGTGAGTAGAAGAAGACAGAGTAACATGACGGCTGAGGTACAGCTCGGCTGGTGGGAGCGCAGCACGCCATTGCTGCCCACACACACAGGCACTGCAGGGCGTGGGGGGGGGGGGCGCCCTGGGCAGCAAAATACCTATATAAACTGGCAAAAAGGGGGCATAAGATGCCCAGGCACAGCCCTACCCCCGCCAGTATAAATATTATGCAGTCTCTGAGGTAAAAATGCGCCATTGCGGGGGCGGAGCTTCTTCCTCAGGCAGCCAGCACACTGCTCAGCGCCATTTTCTCCTCAGGCTGCAGAGACAACGCTGGTCCTCCTCCACTTCTGACTACAAGTATCAGGGTGCATAAAGGGGGGGCACAAGTGGTTTTGGTGCTTTACAAGTGTGTTTTACTGTGTAAAAAGCGCTGCATGTCTGTGTTCACAGGCATTAGATACTGGCGCTGGGGTTGTGAACTGACTGCTCCTAAACTGTGTCCCTCTGACAGATTTTACTGTGGGTCTGTCCGCTATAAGTCCCAGTGTGTCTGTGTGCTGTTGTACACGTGTGTGACATGTCTGAGGCAGGGAGTTCCTCCCCGGAGGAAGCCATTTTAGGGACACAGAGTTGTAATGTGGTGGCGCTACTGGCACACCAAGAGCCTGCATGGGTGAAAGAAATACGTGATAGTATGCATCATATCAATAGGAGATTGGATAAGTCTGAATCTCATGCTGAGTGCTGGAGAAAATCTGTGGAAGATGTGATTTCTCTGACGTCCTAAGTGGATGCTGGGACTCCGTAAGGACCATGGGGAATAGCGGCTCCGCAGGAGACTGGGTACAACTAAAAGAAAGCTTTAGACTACTGGTGTGCACTGGCTCCTCCCACTATGACCCTCCTCCAGTCTTCAGTTAGAATCTTGTGCCCGGCTGAGCTGGATGCACACTAGGGGCTCTCCTGAGCTCCTAGAAAGAAAGTATGTTTAGGTTTTTTATTTTACAGTGAGATCTGCTGGCAACAGACTCACTGCAACGAGGGACTAAGGGGAGAAGAAGCGAACCTACCTAACTGGTGGTAGCTTGGGCTTCTTAGGCTACTGGACACCATTAGCTCCAGAGGGATCGACTACAGGACCCGACCTCGCTGTTCGGTCCCGGAGCCGCGCCGCCGGCCCCCTTACAGAGCCAGAAGCAAGAAGTGTTCCTGAATATCGGCGGCAGAAGACTTCTGTCTTCAACAAGGTAGCGCATAGCACTGCAGCTGTGCGCCATTGCTCCTCATGCACACCTCACACTCCGGTCACTGATGGGTGCAGGGCGCTGGGGGGGGGGGGCGCCCTGAGGGCAATATAAGACACCTTGGCTGGCAAATCTACACCATATATAGTCAGGAAGGCTATATAGGTGTAAAAATACCCCTGCCAGAATTCCAGAAAAAGCGGGAGAAGTCCGCCGGAAAAGGGGCGGGGCCATCTCCCTCAGCACACTGGCGCCATTTTTCCCTCACAGCTCCGCTGGAAGGAAGCTCCCTGGCTCTCCCCTGCAGTCTACAAGCTACAGAAGGGTAAAAAAGAGAGGGGGGGCACTAAATTTAGGCGCAGTATATATAATATAAGCAGCTATAAGGGAAAAACACTCATTTATAGTGGGATCCCTGTGTTATATAGCGCTCTGGTGTGTGCTGGCATACTCTCTCTCTGTCTCCCCAAAGGGCTTTGTGGGGTCCTGTTCTCTGTCAGAGCATTCCCTGTGTGTATGCGGTGTGTCGGTACGGCTGTGTCGACATGTTTGATGAGGAGGCTTATGTGGAGGCGGAACAGATGCCGATAAATGTGATGTCACCCCCTCCGGGGTCGACACCTGAGTGGATGGTTCTGTGGAATGATTACGCGACAGTGTCGACTCCTTGCATAAAAGGTTTGACGACATACCAAATGTGGGACAGCCGGCTTCTCAGCCTGTGCCTGCCCAGGCGTCTCAAAAGCCATCAGGGGCTCTAAAACGCCCGCTACCTCAGATGGCAGACACAGATGTCGACACGGATACTGACTCCAGTGTCGACGACGATGAGACTAATGTATCTTCCAATAGGGCCACACGTTATATGATTGAGGCAATGAAAAATGTGTTGCATATTTCTGATGTTACCCCGGGTACCACAAAAAAGGGTATTATGTTTGGAGAGAAAAAACTACCAGTTGTTTTTCCTCCATCTGAGGAATTAAATGAAGTGTGTGAAGAAGCGTGGGCTTCCCCTGATAAGAAAATGGTAATTTCTAAGAGGTTACTAATGGCGTACCCTTTCCCGCCAGAGGATAGGTCACGTTGGGAAACATCCCCTAGGGTGGATAAAGCGCTCACACGCTTGTCAAAGAAGGTGGCACTACCGTCTCCGGATACGGCCGCCCTGAAGGAATCTGCTGATAGAAAGCAGGAGGCTATCCTGAAGTCTATATATACACACACAGGTGTTATACTGAGACCAGCTATTGCTTCAGCATGGATGTGCAGTGCTGCAGCTGCGTGGTCAGATTCCCTGTCGGAAAATATTGATACCCTAGACAGGGACACTATATTGCTAACCGTAGAGCATATTAAAGACGCACTCTTATACATGAGGGATGCACAGAGGGATATTTGCCGGCTGGCATCTAAAATAAGTGCAATGTCCATTTCTGCCAGGAGAGGGTTATGGACTCGGCAGTGGACAGGAGATGCAGATTCTAAAAGGCACATGGAAGTTTTGCCTTATAAGGGTGAGGAGTTGTTCGGGGATGGTCTCTCGGACCTCGTTTCCACAGCAACAGCTGGGAAGTCTACATTTTTACCCCATGTTCCCTCACAGCCAAAGAAAGCACCGTATTATCAGGTACAGTCCTTTCGGCCCAATAAGGGCAAGCGGGTTAAGGGCGCGTCCTTTCTGCCCAGAGGCAGATGTAGAGGGAAAAAGCTGCACCATACAGCCAGTTCCCAGGAGCAAAAGTCCTCCCCCGCTTCCTCTAAGTCCACAGCATGACGCTGGGGCTCCACAGGCGGAGCCAGGTACGGTGGGGGCCCGTCTCAAAAATTTCAGCGATCAGTGGGCTCGCTCACGGGTGGATCCCTGGATCTTTCAAGTAGTATCTCAGGGGTACAAGCTGGAATTCGAGATGTCTCCCCCCCGCCGTTTCCTGAAATCTGCCTTACCAACAACTCCCTCAGGCAGGGAGGCAGTGTTACAGGCAATTCACAAGCTGTATTCACAACAGGTGATAGTAAAGGTGCCCCTACTTCAACAAGGACGGGGTTACTATTCCACAATGTTTGTGGTACCGAAACCGGACGGTTCGGTGAGACCCATTTTAAATTTGAAATCCTTGAACACGTATATAAAAAAATTCAAGTTCAAGATGAAATCGCTCAGGGCGGTTATTGCAAGCCTGGACGAGGGGGATTACATGGTATCACTGGACATCAAGGATGCTTACCTGCATGTCCCCATTTACCATCCTCACCAGGAGTACCTCAGATTTGTGGTACAGGATTGTCATTACAAATTCCAGACGTTGCCGTTCGGTCTATCCACGGCTCCGAGGGTCTTTACCAAGGTAATGGCCGAAATGATGATACTCCTTCGAAAGAAGGGAGTTTTAATTATCCCGTACTTGGACGATCTCCTGATAAAGGCGAGGTCCAGGGAGCAGTTGTTGGTCGGGTAGCACTATCTCGGGAGGTGCTACAACAGCACGGCTGGATTCTAAATATTCCAAAGTCACAGCTGGTCCCTACAACACGTCTACTGTTCCTGGGGATGGTTCTGGACACAGAACAGAAAAAAGTGTTTCTCCCGGAGGAGAAGGCCAAGGAGCTGTCATCTCTAGTCAGAGGCCTCCTAAAACCAAAACAGGTGTCGGTGCATCACTGCACGCGGATCCTGGGAAAGATGGTAGCTTCCTACGAAGCAATTCCATTCGGCAGGTTCCATGCAAGAACCTTTCAGTGGGACCTGTTGGACAAGTGGTCCGGATCGCATCTTCAGATGCATCGGCTGATAACCCTCTCTCCAAGGACCAGGGTTTCTCTGCTGTGGTGGCTGCAGAGTGCTCATCTTCTAGAGGGCCGCAGATTCGGCATACAGGACTGGGTCCTGGTGACCACGGATGCCAGCCTTCGAGGCTGGGGGGCAGTCACACAGGGAAGAAACTTCCAAGGACTATGGTCAAGTCAGGAGACTTCCCTGCACATAAATATTCTGGAACTAAGGGCCATTTACAATGGCCTATGTCAGGCAAAACCCCTGCTTCAAAACCAGCCGGTACTGATCCAGTCAGACAACATCACGGCGGTCGCCCATGTAAACCGACAGGGCGGCACGAGAAGCAGGACGGCGATGGCAGAAGCCACAAGGATTCTCCGATGGGCGGAAAATCACGTGTTAGCACTGGCAGCAGTGTTCATTCCGGGAGTGGACAACTGGGAAGCAGACTTCCTCAGCAGGCACGACCTCCACCCGGGAGAGTGGGGACTTCATCCAGAAGTCTTTCAACTGATTGTAAACCGTTGGGAAAGGCCACAGGTGGACATGATGGCGTCCCGCCTAAACAAAAAGCTAGAAAAATATTGCGCCAGGTCAAGAGACCCGCAGGCGATAGCTGTGGACACTCTAGTGACACCGTGGGTGTACCGGTCGGTTTATGTATTCCCTCCTCTTCCTCTCATACCAAAGGTACTGAGGATAATAAGGAGAAGAGGAGTAAGAACTATACTCATTGTTCCGGATTGGCCAAGAAGAGCTTGGTACCCGGAACTTCAGGAAATGATCTCAGAGGACCCATGGCCTCTGCCGCTCAGACAGGACCTGCTGCAGCAGGGGCCCTGTCTGTTCCAAGACTTACCGCGGCTGCGTTTGACGGCATGGCGGTTGAACACCGGATCCTGACGGAAAAGGGCATTCCGGAGGAAGTCATTCCTACGCTGATTAAAGCTAGGAAAGAAGTAGCCGCAAACCATTATCACCGCATATGGCGAAAATATGTTGCGTGGTGTGAGGCCAGGAAGGCCCCAACGGAAGAATTTCAGCTGGGCCGTTTCCTGCACTTCCTACAGTCAGGGGTGACTATGGGCCTAAAATTGGGTTCCATTAAGATCCAAATTTCGGCTCTATCGATTGAATAAATTATACTCACCAGATCCAGGGTACCAGGCTCCTTGGCGAATCCATTTGTAATCCACGTACTTGATTAAAATAAAAAAACGGAGACCCAAGCCACGCACTGAAAGGGGACCCATGTTTTCACATGGGTCCCCTTTCCCCGAATGCCAGAAACCCACTCTGACTTCTGTCTAAGTGGGTTTCTTCAGCTAATCAGGGAGCGCCACGTTGTGGCACCCTCCTGATCGGCTGTGTGCTCCTGTACTGATTGACAGGCAGCACGCGGCAGTGTTACAATGTAGCGCCTATGCGCTCCATTGTAACCAATGGTGGGAACTTTCTGCTCAGCGGTTGACCGAAAGTGACCTCACCGCTGAGCAGAAAGTTCCCACCATTGGTTACAATGGAGCGCATAGGCGCTACATTGTAACACTGCCGCGTGCTGCCTGTCAATCAGTACAGGAGCACACAGCCGATCAGGAGGGTGCCACAACGTGGCGCTCCCTGATTGGCTGAAGAAACCCACTTAGACAGAAGTCAGAGTGGGTTTCTGGCATTCGGGGAAAGGGGACCCATGTGAAAACATGGGTCCCCTTTCAGTGCGTGGCTCGGGTCTCCGTTTTTTTATTTTAATCAAGTACGTGGATTACAAATGGATTCGCCAAGGAGCCTGGTACCCTGGATCTGGTGAGTATAATTTATTCAACAGGTACCCCATGGATTCTACTGGAGAAGAGGACCGACCTGCGTGTGAACATAAGGTAAGTATGTATGTATGTTTGTGTGGATGTATGTAATAAATCTTTACTTTCAAGGTGTGTGTGTCTTGTCTTTTTTTAGGTATTTTTTTAGTATTAGTACTACAGGTACCAGCGGGCCCGTTTTTCCGCCGCATGCTGGTACTTGTGGTTCTCCAAGTACCAGCATGCGGGGGAGGCTTGCTGGGACTTGCAGTACTGCTACTAAAACCAATATCTTTACATTTTCAACAAAGGCTATCAGCCTCTCATCCGCAGCCCATTGGATGGGGGGGGGGGGGGCAGCCTCGGGCTTCACCCCTGGCCCTTGGGTGGCTGGGGGGGGGGACCCCTTGATTGAAGGGGTCCCCACTCCCCCAGGGTACCCCGGCCAGTGGTGACTAGTTGGATATTTGATGCCACGGCCGCAGGGCACTATATAAAAGTGACCCCCGGCTGTGGCATTATCTGTCCAGCTAGTGGAGCCCGGTGCTGGTTTTAAAAATATGGGGGACCCCTACTCTTTTTGTCCCCCGTATTTTTGGAACCAGGACCAGGCGCAGAGCCCGATGCTGGTTGCTTAAATATGGGGGAACCCCTGTCAATTTTTTCCCCATATTTCTGCAACCAGGATTGGCTCAAAGAGCCCGAGGCTGGTTATGCTTAGGAGGGGGGACCCCACGCAATTTTTTTTTGTGATTTTACAGTGTTTATTTAAAAAAAAAAAAAAAAAAATGAACCCCAGCACGGATCACACAGATCCGGCCGAGATTCATTGTGATAAAGTCAGTAGTGTTTTGCTAATCACTGCCGTAAAAAACGGGGAAAAAAACACGAATGACATCGACATCGGAACAAATGAAAATGCAGAATACGACAGCTTAGTAAATTAGTCGTAATAAATTCAAAAAGTTGCAATTTTACACTTTCGATGTCATTCGTGATTGAACTTTGACCTTTTTCCGAAAATTACGAATGTTAGTAAATTTACCCCACTGTCTTCAGGAAACATACGTTTGTGCAATCCCAGAAACGTCATAATTAGAATGAAGTAATATATATATATATATATATATATATATATATATAAACGACTTTTGGCAGCACTCCCAGGTACAAATAACTCAGTCCCGGTGCCCTCCTAGACCCGCAGAGCCACGGGTCAACTCAATACAACAGTCCACTGTAGGCGGCACACTGGTCACAAAAGGTACAAAACAGCAGGTTGCAGCAACAACGTTTCGAAGTTTATTCTTCGTCCTCAGGTTACAAAATAACAGAGAAAGACATACCTTTTTATTCCCCCCACACATGTGCAGTGAGCTCCAGCGTGGTTCTGGCATTCTGACGCCCATTAATGACATCATCCAGCCTCCCCGCATACCAGAAGCATCACATTGAGATAGTATCAAAATACTATCAACAAGTAGTATAGTGAAAATGACTCACCTTACATTTAAAAACATTTCAGGACTCACAGTTAAAAACAACACATAAGACAGAGACAGATGCGGTGTATATACAAAACAGCATGTGCAGTCACCATCTAAACTCCACAGCTACCCCCACAGGTGCTGATGATCGTCAAAGACTTGCTCATTAACTCATTCAATGCTGCACATGATGGATACTCACTACATGGGCTATAAGAAACTATGTAAACCCAGAGATTCATTAAGCCCTTTAGGTGCTAGGGTCTGCAACTCATAAATCCATTTAGATTCTTTTTGCAACAAACGTAAAGATCTATTGCCCCCTCTTAATCTAGCTGGTTCATGATCAATAATCATATATTTTAGGCAGGCTATGCTGTGCCTAGCCTGCATAAAATGACGAGCGACCGGCTGGTCACTTGTACCATGTTGAATTGCATTCCTGATGGCCATTTTATGATTAGCCATACGCTCCCTCAATGTACGGTCGGTTTTACCGACATAATGAAGTCCGCAAGGACAACTGATCAGATAGATGATAAATTTAGTAGTACATGTGACTCTATAATTAATACTATATTTCCTACCACTAAACGGATGATTAAAGGTATTGCCAGTCAGAAGAGACCTACAAGTGATGCAATTTAAACATCTAAAACAACCCTTGCGCAGGGACAAAAACATATTTTGTTCACTTTGACTGGATTGTAACCCCGTTACATCTGTTTTGACTACCCAATCCCTTAAATTTCTTCCTCTCGTATAAGTGGGCATGATAGTGATATCCGTCAGATTTAGATCTTTGGCGGTCTGTACAATTGGCCACAACGCTTTCGCTGTACGGGCAATTGATGTACTATCAGTGTTGAAATGATTAACCCATGGTAAGCGTTTAGAAACAGGTTTCGTTTTCTTAGATAGCAACAGGGAATGTCTATCCTGCATAAGGGCTTTCCCTTTTGCTGCTACCAATTCTTTCAAAGGATATCCCCTCTGTCTAAATTTTACTATCATATCATCAATTTGAGAGATAGCATCCTGTTTGTTACTACAAATCCTCACCGCCCTCAAAAACTGAGAATAAGGCAGGCCTAATTTAGAGGAATGAGGATGAAAACTCTCAAAATGAAGTAAGGTGTTGTGATCAGTGCTTTTATGATATAAACTCGTAGTCAATATACCATCAATACACTTAATCTGAACATCCAAAAAATTCACACTTTCCTTGCTGGTATTATAGGTGAACTTAATAGGGTGTTCAGACAAATTGTGAGTGTTGACAAAAGAACAGAATTCCTCCTCTGTATGAGACCAAATAATCAACACGTCATCTATGTAACGTAAGTACAAAAAAATTGCATCAGATACAGCTATATCATTAAAGAAAATTTCTTTGTGACCCCAGACACTTTCACTTCAGCCATGGTAGACTGACAGAAAAGAGGCACAGTGTGAGACAAACGTTTTCACAATTGGGTGCTTAAGCCATAGATACCTTGTTTCCTGCAAACGACTTTTGGCAGCACTCCCAGGTACAAATAACTCAGTCCCGGTGCCCTCCTAGACCCGCAGAGCCACGGGTCAATATATATATGAAAAAAGAATAAATAACTATAGTGCATATATAAACCCCGGGCCCCTCCACTCACCACTGCAGATCAATCCAAGCCTCCGTGCAGTGAGTGAGGCCAGTGCCGGGGCTTGCAGCGGGTGCCGGATGTCAGAGGGGCGGCAGGTGACTGTGCGCGCACAGCCGCGTTTCCGTCCCCTGTAAGCAGCGGCCGCCAGCCGGTAAAGATGCGGGTGGGGAGGAGGCACTACTCGGCGGGCGGGTGGCCAGGCAGGCAGAGGGAGACACAGAGACGCAGCCGCTGTGGGTCCATGACGGCACCATTCGCGACTGCGGGTGGCAATCGCGGGGGGGGGGTGAAGGAGCCTGAAAGAGTTCCCTGCGCCCCCTCGACTCCTGCGCCTGGGGCACGTGACCCCTTAGCCCCCCCCCCCTAGTTACGGCTCTGCTGTACCTCAGGAGAAGGCTTATTTCTATAAAGAAAAGAAATTCAAGGTCACTTTCCCTCCTTCCCACGAGCTTAATACTCTCTTTGAAGGGATGTGGGTGAATCCCGAAAAGAAATTTCGTATTCCCAAGAGAATTCAGATAGCTTATCCTTTCCCGGTGGAGGACAGGAAAAAATGGGAGTCACCCCCTGTGTTAGACAGTGCACTCTCCAGGTTGACAAAGAAGATAATTCTCCCTGCACCTGGTACGGCTTCACTAAAAGAGCTGGCAGACCGAAAGATGGAAACTACATTGAAATCCATTTATGTTGCCAATGGTACGCTGCTCAGGCCCACAATTGCTTGCGCGTGGGTGAGTCGCGCTATTGAAAAATGATCAGAAAGCGTGTCATCAGAAATTGACACGATTGATAAAGATGAGATACTCCTTGAGTTAGTGAATATCAAAGACGCTGCCGCATACATGCTAGAAGCAATGAAAGATTGTGGACTCTTGAGTTCACAAGCCGCTACCATGGCAGTATCGGCTCGGCGGGCGTTGTGGATTCGCCAGTGGAACGCGGATGCAGATTCCAAAAGAAATATGGAGGCTTTCCCATATAAAGGTGAGGCCTTATTTGGCGATGGACTGGATGCGTTAGTCTCGGCGACTACCGCAGGTAAGTCAACATTTTTGCCCTCTGCGCCTGCACCGGCAAAAAAGAAATATCACCCGCACATGCAGTCCTTTCGGCCCAATAAATACAAAAAAGCGAGAGGTTCCCCCTTGCAGGTAGGGGAAGGGGAAAGGGAAAGAAGTCCACAGCGGCTTCAGTTTCCCAGGAGCAGAAGTCTACCCCTACTTCTGCCAAATCAGCATGACGCTGGGGCTCCTTTGTGGGAGGCCACTCGGGTGGGGGCATGTCTCAAACTGTTCAGCCAAGGTTGGATTCTGTCTGGCATGGATCCCTGGGTGTTGAAAATAGTGTCCCAGGGATACAAGCTGGAGTTTCAAGACGTTCCCCCATGCCAATTTTTAAAATCGACCTTGCCAGCTTCTCTTCCGGAATAGGAAGCAGTAACAGCGGCAATCCAAAAATTATGTCAGGATCAGGTCATAGTCCTGGTACCTTTGTCACAACAAGGGGAGGGGTTTTATTCAAGCCTTTTTGTAGTTCCGAAGCCGGACGGCTCGGTCAGACCGATCCTAAACCTAAAAAATCTGAATCTATACTTGAAACGATTCAAGTTCAAAATGGAATCAGTGAGGGCAGTGATTTCCAGTCTGGAGGAGGGGGACTACATGGTGTCTGTAGACATAAAGGATGCTTACCTGCATGTTCCCATTTATCCTCCTCACCAGGCGTATCTAAGATTCGCGGTTCAGGATTGCCATTACCAATTCCAGATGCTACCTTTCGGTCTCTCCACGGCGCCGAGGGTATTCACCAAGGTGATGGCGGAGATGATGGTTCTCCTGCGTCAAAAAGGAGTCAATATAATTCCTTATCTAGATCTCCTGATAAAGGCGAGATCCGGGAGCAGTTGTTACAAAACATCACACTCTCCCTGTTGATACTCCAACAACAAGGTTGGATCATAAATTATCCAAAGTCACAGTTGGAACCGACGACAAGATTGTCTTTTCTCGGGATGATTCTGGACACAGAAGTTCAGAGAGTATTTCTTCCGCTGGAAAAGGCTCTGGAAATCCAGAAAATGGTAAAACAGATATTGAAACCATAAAGTGTGTCGATCCATCAGTGCATTCGGTTGTTGGGGAACATGGTGGTGGCCTACGAGGCCATACAGTTTGGCAGGTTCCATGCCAGAGTATTCCAGTGGGACCTGTTGGACAAGTGGTCGGGATCACTACACATGCACCGGAAGATGATCCTGTCGTCAAAAGCCAGGATTTTGCTCCTGTGGTGGCTACACAGTTCTCACCTACTAGAGGGACGCAGGTTCTGGATTCAGGACTGGGTCCTGGTAACCACGGATGCAAGTCTCCGAAGCTGGGGAGCTGTCACTCAGGGGGAAAGCTTCCAAGGAAAATGGTCAAGTCAGGAAGCCTGCCTTCACATAAATGTGCTGGAATTGAGAGCCATTTACAACGGCCTTCAACAAGCGGTACATCTTCTTCAAGATCATCCCGTGCAGATCCAGTCGGACAGTGTAACAGTAGACGCGTACATAAACAGGCAGGGCGAAACGAAAAGCAGAGCGGCAATGGCAGAGGTGATGAAGATCCTCCTCTGGGCAGAAAGACATGTAAGAGCTCTGTCGGCAATTTTCATTCTGGGAGTAGAGAACTGGGAAGCAGACTTCCTCAGCAGACACGATGTCCATCCAGGAGAGTGGGGCTTCCACCAAGAAGTCTTCGCAGAGGTGACAAGTCTTTGGGGAGTTCCTCAAGTAGACATGATGGCATCTCGTCTCAACAAGAAGCTTTAGAAATATTGTTCCAGGTCGAGAGACCCTCAAGCAATAGCAGTGGATGCACTTGTGGCCCAGTGGGTGTTCCGGTCGGTATATGTCTTCCCTCCACTTCCGCTGATCCCAAAAGTGCTCAGGATCATAAGAAGAACAAGAGTTTGAGCAATATTCATTGCTCCAGACTGGCCAAGGAGGGCTTGGTATCCATATCTTCAGGAGTTGCTCATAGAAGATCCTCGGCCTCTTCCTCTTCGCGAGGACCTGCTGCAGCAGGGGCCGTGCGTGTATCAAGACTTACAGCGGCTACGTTTGATGACATGACTGTTGAGCGCTGGATCCTAACCCGAAAGAGTATTCCCAAGGAAGTCATCCCCACCCTTATTCAGGCCAGGAAAGGAGTAACGTCGAAACACTACCACCGTATTTGGAGAAAATATGTGTCTTGGTGTGAATCCAAGAAGGCTCCTATGGAAGAATTTGAGTTGGGACGTTTTCTCCATTTTCTGCAGGATGGTGTGGAGGTGGGCCTCCGATTGGGATCAATCAAGGTCCATATTTCAGCCTTGTCAGTATTCTTCCAAAAACAATTGGCCGCTCTTCCAGAGGTTCAGAGCTTCATGAAAGGGGTTCTGCGCATCCAGCCTCCATTTATGCCTCCAGTGGCACCATGGGACCTTAATGTGGTGTTGCAGTTCCTTCAATCGGATTGGTTTGAGCCTCTACAAGAGATAGAGTTGAAGTTTGTCACTTGGAAAGTGGTGATGCTTTTGGCATTGGCATCCGCACGGAGTGTGACTGAATTGGGGGCCTTGTCTCACAAGAGCCCTTACCTGATCTTCCATGAAGATAGGGCAGAGTTGAGAACTCGTCAACATTTTCTTCCAAAGGTGGTTTCATCTTTCCACATAAGCCAACCTATTGTGGTGCCAGTAGTTACTGACACGTTCACTGAGTCAAAGTTTCTAGATGTGGTTAGGGCTTTGAAGAGTTATGTCGCTAGAACAGCTCGAATACGGAAAACAGAGTCTTTGTTTGTCCTGTATGCTCCCAACAAGATTGGGTGTCCTGCTTTCAAGCAGACTATTGCGCGTTGGATCAGAGGTACGATTCAGCACGCTCATACTATGGCGGATTGCCGTTACCGACGTCGGTGAAGGCCCATTCCACTAGGAAGGTGGGCTCATCCTGAGCGGCTGTCCGGGGGGTCTCGGCATTGCAACTTTGCCGAGCAGCTACTTGGCCGGCGTCAAACACATTTGCAAAATTCTACAAGTTTGACACCTTGGCCGATGAAGACCTCAAGTTCGGTCAATCGGTGCTGCAGGGTCATCCGCACTCTCCCGCCTGTACTGGAGCTTTGGTATTAACCCCATGGTCATGAAGTGGACCCCAGCATCCTCTAGGATGTATGAGAAAACAGGATTTTGATACCTACCGGTAAATCCTTTTCTCCTAGTCCATAGAGGATGCTGGGCGCCCGTCCCAGTGCGTACTTTACCTGCAGTTGTTTGTTCATTAGGTTACACATGTTGTGTTATATTAGTTTTCAGCATGTTGCTGTAATTGGTTCATGCCTGTTGGCGTGTGTTATGTTGAATGCCATGTTGTGTGGCATGGTTGAGGTGTGAGCTGGTATGTATCTCACCACTAGTATTAAAGTAAATCCTTTCCTCGAAAATGTCCGTCTCCCTGGGCACAGTTCCTATAACTGAGGTCTGGAGGAGGGGCATAGAGGGAGGAGCCAGTTCACACCCATTGAAAAGTCTTAAGAGTGCCCATGGCTCCTGCGGAACCGTCTATACCCCATGGTCATGAAGTGGACCCCAGCATCCTCTACGGGCTAGGAGAAAAGGATTTACCGGTAGGTATCAAAATCCTGTTTTTTATTAATATAGCGCTTTTCTCCAGCAGGACTCAATGCGCCCCGATTGTTAGACAAAGACCAGAATTGGAAACATCATCTGTGGAATTCAGGGGGCGGTCCTGGGAGGTCACATGGGGGTAGCTATGCAGATGTGGGCATGTTGCTGTAAGCGGTTGCTTTCACAGATACACAACAGCTTACATTGGACGCTATGCGGAGAAAATAGGATTTTATTACCTACCGGTAAATCCTTTTCTCATAGTCCATAAGGTATAATGGGGTCACTTAGTATGATGGGGTATAGATGGGGTCCAAAGGAGCCGGTGCACTTTAAATTCTTCAAACAGGGTGCGCTGGCTCCTCCCCTCTATGCCCTCCCCCAAAGCCCAGTCTAGGAAATCTGTGCCCGAAGGAGATGGACATATGTGAGAGGAGGAACATGACAAGACAATGAGTGGTGAGACTAACGAACCAGCACACAACAAACATAAACCAGACCAGCAACTGTTGGCAAAACAGAACAGCAATAGCTGATTCAAACAACGGGGGTAATTCCAAGTTGATCGCAGCAGGAAATTTTTTAGCAGTTGGGCAAAACCATGTGCACTGCAGGGGAGGCAGATTTAACATGTGCAGAGAGAGTTAAATTTGGGTGTGGTGTGTTCAATCTGCAATCTAATTTGCAGTGTAAAAATAAAGCAGCCAGTATTTACCCTGCACAGAAATAAAATAACCCACCCAAATCTAACTCTTTCTGCACATGTTATATCTGCCTCCCCTGCAGTGCACATGGTTTTGCCCAACTGCTAAAAAATTTCCTGCTGCGATCAACTTGGAATTACCCCCATCGTTCACACAAGAACAAAACTTTGCAGGAAAAGTCGAAGCACAGAGGCGGGCACCCAGTATCCCTTATGGACTACGAGAAAAGGATTTACCGGTAGGTAATTAAAATAATATTTTCTCTAACATCCATAAGGGATACTGGGGTCACTTAGTATGATGGGGATGTCCCAAAGCTTCCAGAACGGGTGGGAATGTGCTGAGATGTCTGCAGTACTGATTGTCCGAATTGGACATCCTCTTTAGCCAGGGTATCAAACCTATAGAACTTTACAAACGTGTTTGTCCCCGACCAGGTAGCGGCCCGGCATAGTGGCAAAGCTGAGACATCACGGGCAGCCACCGAGGAAGAACCCACCGACCTAGTAGAGTGGGCCTTGATTGACCATGGAACAGGCAAGGTCGCTGAAGTGTATGCCTGTTGAATAGTAAGCCTAATCCAACGAGCAATCGACTGCTTCGAACCAGGGCAACCCTTCTTTTCAGCATCATACAGCACAAAGAGGGAATCCGATTTTCGGACAGTAGCCGTCCTCTTGACATAGATCTTCAGGGCTCGCACCACATCCAAGGACTTAGGATTCGAGGAAGTGGCCGAAGTCCGCCTCCCAGTTGTCTACTCCTGGAATGAATATGGCCAATACTGCCCTTGCATTCCTTTCTACCCAGAAGAGTATCTTGGATACCTCCTGCATGTAAGCCCTGCTCTTTGTCCCTCTCTGCCAATTGATGTTAGCCACCGCTATGGCGTTGTTCGACTGAACTTGTATGGCGTGATCTTGAAGCAGAGGAGAGGCCTGCAGCAGAGAATTGTAGATCTGAGTTCCAGGATGTTTATTGGAAGAACGGCTTAGTGGCTTGACCACCTGCCCTGGAACTGTGCCCCTTGGGTGACAGCTCCTCAACCTCGAAGACTCACATCTGTGGTTAAGAGAATCCAATCCTGTATCCCGAAACTCTGACCCTCCAAGAGGTTGTAGGACTGCAACCACCACAGGAGAGAAATTCTGGCCTGCGGTGAGAGATGTATGACCTGGTGCATCTGCAGATGCGAACCTGACCATTTCTTCAGGAGATCCAGTTGGAAAATCATCACATGGAATCTGCCATATTGAATCACATCGTAGGAGGCCACCATCTTTCCCAACAGGTATGTGCAAAGAAGCGCTGAGACCCTGTTTGTCTTCAGTATCGCTCGAACCAACTCCTGAAGCATCCTTGCCTTGTTCACAGGGAGGATGATCTTCTGACCCACCATGCCAAGACCATTCCCAGGAACTGGAGTCTTTGAGTCGGCTCGAGGTGGGATTTCAGTAAGTTTAGAATCCAACCGTAGTGTGACAGCAGACTTGTCATGCGGCTGATGCTGTCCAACAGTTCCTTGGATCTCGCTTTTATCAAAAGATTGACCAAGTAGGGGACATTGTTCACCCCCTGAATCTGTAGTTGGAACATCATTTCCGCCATCACTTTTGTGAAAACCCTTGGAGCTGTGGACTGGCCAAAGGGTAGTGCCTGGAACTGAAAGTGTTCGTCCAGCAGAGCAAACCTGAGGTAGGCTTGATGAGGCGGCCATATCAGAATATGGAGGTACGCGTCCTTTATGTCCAGAGAGACTAAGAACTATGGGTTTAATGATTTAAGGTTCAAAATGGGCCTCACCGAGCCATCCGGTTTTGGTACCACAAAAAGACTGGAATAATATCCCTCGCCCTGTTATTGAAGTGGAACTGGAACAATGACTTGAGTATGAACCAATTTTTGAATGGTCTTCTGAAGCGCAAGGCGCGTGTCTTCGGAAGCCGGTAAGCCTGACATGAAAAACCTGTGAGGCTGAGAACTTTCGAACTACAGTTTATAGCCCTGGAAGATCAGGTCTTTTACCCAAGCATCCTGGCAGGAGCTTTTCCAAATGAGGCTGAAGAATCTCAGACGAGCTCCCACCCTGAGATCCCCCAGGAGTGGAGGGACATCGTCATGCTGAGGACTTCGAGGAGACAGAGCTGATGCCCTGGTCCTGAGACCCTGTGGCGGCAGGTTTACGTGACTTACCTCTGGAGCCTCTTGCCACATTTGAGGCACCTATGGCTTTACCCTTAAACCTTGCAGTCCAAAAGGACTGCAGTGAAGGTCCCGTGTAAGAGCCTCTAGTCGGTGGAGCTGCAGATGGGAGGTACATGGTAGCCTTCGAAATCCATGTGTCTAACTCACCTCCAAATAGCCAATTTCCTGTGAAAGGCAAAGCCTCCACACTCCGTTTTGACTCTGCGTCTGCCACCCACTGACGTAGCCACAAAGCCGTTCGTGCAGAAACTGCCATGGTAGAAGTACGAGCATTAATAACGCCTATGCCTTTGATTGTCTCACAGAGAAAATGAGCAGACTCCTGGATATGCTGAATCAGCTTCACCATTTCTGCCAGGGACTTATTTCCAGTCAGGCCCTCCTGAAGGTTACCTGCCCAGGTATGAATGGCGTGGGTCACCCAACAGCCCACAATAACAGGCCTTTGGGAGGCTTCTGCTGCAACATAAATAGATTTCAAGGTGTTTTCTAATTTCCTGTCCGCAGGTTTCTTCAGGGCAGTAGCCCCTGGAACTGATAGCACTGTCTATTTTGACAGGCGTGATAACAAAGCATCTACCACAGGGGGAGTCTCCCAGATCTTTCGCCCCTCATGAGCAAAGGGAAAAGCAGCAACTAATTTCTGTGTCACCTGGAATTTCTTGTCAGTAGTAACCAGAGCTGGCCCTAACCAATATGATGCCCTAGGCAAGATTTTGGCTGGTGCCCCCTAGCACCACCGCTAGTTCCGCCTCTGACCCCGCACCCCTTTCCCAGCACCATCAACCCCACCCCCACCCCCACCCCACCCACAGCAGTCATTTTTTTATTTTCCTACCCCCTGTAATTTAAATAAGAACAGTGTCCACATTCGGCACACAGCCCAATAAGGTATGTGTTTTTGCTGGCAAGGGGCATGGCCACACAATAGTACCCCCAATTCAAATTATGCCTCACAGTAGTGCAACTTTATTCACAAGTTATCATATGATAGTGTCCCTTATTCACATTACATCACACAGTAGTAACAATTTACCTTATATACGTTACTTCTCACAGTAGTGCCCCTCATTCACATAACATCATACTGAATTGCTCCTTATTCACATTACACCACACCATATTGCTCTTTATTCACAGCAGTGCCCTTTCTATACGTTACGCCACACAGTAGAGCACCTTATACACATAATGCCACACACTGGTAATGCATTTATACACATAATACCACACTGTAATGCCCCTTACACATATGACACACATTATTAATGTCCTTATAAACATAGTGCACCTTACACATTATGCCAACCCTTATTAATGCCCTTATACACATAATTTCCCTTACACATAAGCTGCACATTGTTAATGCCCTTATATACATAATGACACACATAATGTCCCTTACACATATGCCGCACATTATTAGTGCCCTTATACACATAATGACACTTATAGTGCCCCTTACACATATGTTACACATTATTAATGCCCTTATACAAATAATGACACATATAGTTCCTGGCATGAGTCTACTGGCAGCTCTGCAAACGTCGGGTGCCTATTTTTTATGAAAATGCATCTTATTTGCATTGCTATGTGGCTAGGATGCACAAGCAGCTTCTGCTGATTAAAATGATATGCAGCATGCCTATATATTGTGTGCGACTGTGGCTGTATCTGCATACAAAATGCTGCACACAGAATATAGGCATGCCGCATATCATTTTAATCAGCAGAAGCTGATTGTGCCCCTAGGCATACCAGATGCCCTAGGCAATTGCCTAGTTTGCCTATGCCTAAGGCCGGCTCTGGTAGTAACCCATAGTTCCCTGAAAAGATCATCCAGTTCCTTTGAATCAGGAAAGGTGACCAGTGCTTTTTTCCTGTGTAGAGAAAAAAGACTGCTGTACATCCGCTTCATTCCCAGGAATATGCAAAACATCCCTTATAGCAAGTATAAGTGACTCCACGCCCTGCGCCGGAGAGGAATCTTCCATCTCAGCAATAGATTCCAGCTCTTCCCCTTCCTCCACCTCTGGCACCTCCTCCTCGGATTCCGAGAGAATGTCAGGTAACCCCCGCTTTTAAGGTAATGGATGTGTGAGAGGGGGTACTCGTCTGCCCTCTGTATTATCCTTAGTCAGAACAGCCTTAGGGGCTAATTCAGACCTGATCGGTGCTGTGCGTGCTCACACAGAAGCGATCAGGCCTGAACTCCACATGCGCCGGCACCGCAGTGTAGTGTGGAATTACTAAATATGAAAAAGCAATGTAAGTTATAGTGTGGAAAGATATTGGGGAAGAAGGAGCAGAGCCACGAGGTGCCGGTTTTTGAGGGGGCGCCGAAAGGGTCGGAGGCAAAATGTGACTTGAAATTGGGTGTTTACAGTTGCACACAGTCAGGCTATTTAACAGTCCGGGAACTGGTTAGACTGTACCCCCAAAAATGGCCGCTGCCATCGGCGGAGACATTTTTCAAATGGAACCAATTACAACAAGGTCCTACTCAGCTCTTACTTAGTACATGGCAGTTTTCATATTACACAGCAGGCTCTAGTTTCCACAGATGGCACATTGGCAGATGTGTGAAAAGACCCATTGACATTCACATTGCACATGTGTGGCCGTCAAGTCACTGGCCTGTCCCGGATGTCAAAACTCCTAATTTCGGCTCTGGAAGGAGAAAAGGAGGGATAGCGGAATAGGGTTATAAAAAAAAAAGGCGTACAAATAATGCCGCCAATAACCAAATGTAGTAAGACGGGAAGAAGGGAGCAGTGCGCATTAAAAAAAATATATAATAAACACAACATCCCTTAGAGTAGTTGATGACACTTTTCTTACCGGGATCAATATACAAAGGATTAGAAGAAAAGAAAATGTAACTAGGGACTAGAATAGGGACCTGTTGCAATTAACATGTATTACACAACTTTTTTACTACCTAGGTGAATTCTCATTCAGGGGCTAATTCAGGTTGGATCGCAGTGTACGATCCAAGCAGAATTTTTGCTGAAAAGATGCGGGCGCATTCTCAGCACCCGTCCTGCGCATTGACCAGAATTTTCTGCAGGGGGGGGGGGGTGGTGGTGCAGAAAATGCGGTCGCCTCTGCCTGTCAATAAGGCAGAGGCGTTCACGGGGCGGCAATGCTCCGTTTCCAGGGAGGAGACGGAGCTTTGCGGGGGCGGTGCGTTGTGAATGGCGGGTGGAGGCGGACAAACGGGGTGTGTCGTGGGCGTGATTACGGCTGATGCGTGACATCACACGCAGCCGCTGCGGTCAGCAAACTGATGGCGAGTCTCCTGCGGCTGCAGCTAAGCTGCGCCAGGAGGAGGCTCCCACAGTTTCTGCTAACAAGCAGAAATTGTGAACGCTTCGCAATTTCTGCATGTTCAACTGGGGAAGGCTCTGGTCAGCATGCTGGGCGGCCTTGCCCAGCGATGAGTGGCCCCCAGTATGCGATACAAAGGACAGCAAATTCTACTGATTATGGGGCCAATTCAGTAAGGTTAGCAAATTCTGCTAATCAGCAGAATTTGCCTTCCATTAGCACGCATGCTGGGGGCTGCCCAGTGCTGGGCAAGGCCGCCCAGCATGCTGACCGGCGCCTCCCCCCCTACTTCAAGCAGAAATTGTGAACAGCACGCAATTTCTGCTTGTTAGCAGAAATTAAGGATGACTCCTGCCGGCGCAGCTTAGCTGCGGTCGCAGGAGTCCCGGTGCCATTTATGTTGTCGCAGCGGCTGCATGTGGCCGCACCCCCGCCACGCCCCCGTTCGCGCGTACCAGCCCACCATTTGGGCTGGCATGCCCCCGCAACGCTCAGTTTCCACCTAGAAAACGGAGCGTTGCCGCCCCGCGACCGCCTCTGCCTGATTGACAGGCAGAGGCAATCGTAATTTCTGCGGCCCCTCGCAGAAATTGCGGGCGCATGCGCAGTAGGGCCTGCTGCACACGCGCCCGTGGCCCCTCAGCAAAAATTCCGTACGAATCGCTACTTGCGATTCATACTGAATTTGCCCCTAGGATAGCAAATTCTGATTAGCAGAATTTGCTATCCAACCTGAATTAGCCCCTCAGTGCTTTAATAGCTGCCTATGCATCAGTAGGGAGCAGATAAAACAATTAACAGAAAATGCCTGCTGCATTTTGCTGACTTTTTATGAAGGTGCGTTATTAATTTCATGATGAATTATGTAGTAATTGCCATACTATATGATGGATTAAATGTTTCTGTTGTTTAGGAATATGGAAACTTGATGATCTCAGTTTTTCTGTGAATGACATGAAACACTGCATTATTAGTTCTAGCTCAGTTTATTGTTCAACTGTGGTTGAAAAACAGGAACCAACATTTGTCACTTAAGATCAATAGAAGAGGAACTGAGAACACATTTAGGAATTATTGTTATGAATTTACAAAGAACACAAATAGGGGCGTAACTAGAAATTTGTTTGAAAGCCCCCTTTCCCCTAAGTTTCTAGAGAGACACCCAGAGAAGTCTATATGTTTGTCTGTGCCTGGACCCTTATTATTTTGGAGGCTGCTGTGTTAACTCTTGTAGAGTCCTAGCAGCCTAGCCTGGATCATGTGATGACAGTGTTCACTTCAGGGACCAGGGCTGCCTGCCAAAGTCTACAGAAAAGGTATCTGATAACTCTGTAAGCGCCTTAGCATGGGGCAGGATAGGGGGAAGCTAGCACAGTGTGCCCTGCCAACGGCTGCCCTAATTAGCCTCATGATTACATACCAACCCAACATCTGATACACTCCTAACCACTGCTGCCTTAAATACACCCATAATTACATAACCCCCACACCACCTACCCACTGCTGTGGAAAGAGTCTTACATCAGAGCCGCAACTAGGGGGGAAATAAGGGGTCACGTGCCCCGGGCGCGGGAGTCGAGGGGGCGCGGCCGGGTAAATCTGCCTGGCTCCCTGACAGCTGCTCCCTCACCCCCCCTGCGATTGTCACCTGCAGCCGCGAATTGCGCCGTCATGGACCCACCGCGGCTACGTCTCCAGTGTCCCTCTTGCTGACCACCGAGTGCGCCTCCTGCAAGCCCCCCCCCGCCCGCATCTTTACCGCCTGGCGGCCGCTGTTTCCGGTGGACGGAGACGCCGCTGTGCGCGCACCGTCACATGCCGCCCCTCTGACCTCCGGCACCTGCTGCAAGCCCCAGACACTGGCCTCACTCACTGCACCGCGGCTAATGATTGATCTACAGCGGTGAGTGGAGAGATTTTATATATATATATATATATATATATAAAACGTCCTGTCGGCGGCACTCCGGTAACACAAATGCACAAAAGCAGGTTTGCAGAAACAACGTTTCGAAGCTTTAATCACTTCGTTCTCAGGTTATAACAGTAACAAAACACACGTACCTTATATCCCCTCCCAATGTGCGGTGAGCTCCGGCGTGGACCCGGCGTTCAGACGCCCACAGATGACGTCATCCTGCCGTCCCTCATACCAAAAGCGTCACTCTAATATCAATACAAAATGACAACATATAAAACAAACAATGAAAATAACATTACATGACATAAAATTAAAAACAAATGTAGCTCAGGCACAGATTTAGTGATTAAATGCATGAACCAAATTGAAGTATCACAGTGTAAGCATGAAATATCCAACACTGATCTCTGATGCACGATCTAACCTACTACCACAGACCATAATCTAACTTGGCTATAAGAAGCAATGTAGCCCCAATGTCTCATTGAGACCCCTTGGTGCCAGTGTTTGAAGCTCATGAATCCATTTCGACTCCTTCTGCAGTAGCCGCAGTGACCTATTCCCCCCTCTCACATTGGCCGGTACATGATCAATGATAATATATTTTAAGCAAGCTATACTATGTCGTGCCAAGGCAAAGTGACGTGCCACCGGTTGATCGCTAGTTCCATTTAAAATGGCCTTTCTGATAGCCAGTTTGTGGTTGGCCATACGTTCCCTCAGTGTGCAGTCAGTTTTGCCGACATAGTGTAAGCCGCAAGGGCAGCTGATCAGGTAAATGATGAACTTAGTCGTACACGTAAGTCTAAAATTAATAGTGTATTTCCTCCCACTGAAGGGGTGATTGAATGTACTCCCCATCAGAAGTGATCTGCACGTAGTGCAATTCAGGCACCTGAAACAACCCTTACGTAGGGACAAGAATGTATTCTGTTCACTTTGTGTGGATGATAAACCGGTAACATCAGTTTTCACCACCCAATCCCGAAGGTTTCTTCCTCTAATATAGGTGGGCATAATCGAGGTCTCAGACAGGTTCAAATCCCTGTCAGACTGAATCATAGGCCACAAAGATTTAGCAGCCTTGGCAATCGCCCCACTCTTAGTGTTAAAGTGATTTACCCAAGGTAAGCGAGGATTAGTAGTTTTTTTCACTTTCTGTGATAGCAGGGATTGCCGATTCATACTAAGGGCTTTCTCTTTGGCCTCCAACAATTTATCAAGAGGGTATCCCCTCTGTCTAAATTTAATAATCATACCATCTATCTGGGCTACAGCATTCTCTTTCTCACTACAGATCCTCACAGCTCGTAATAACCCATATTTCGATGGAAGGGGGTGAAAACTTGAGAAATTAAGTAAAGTGTTACGATCTGTACTTTTATGGTATAAGTCAGTAGCTAACATACCATTCCTACACTGTACCAATACATCCAAAAAATTAACACTATCCCTACTCATCTCAAAAGTAAATTTGATGGGATGTCCTGACTGATTATGTATATTGATAAAGTTACTCAATTTCTCCTCAGATTGTGACCAGATGACGAACACGTCATCTATGTATCGTAAGTACAAAATAATGGCTTCAGAAATAGATCCATTATCGAAAAAAATGTCTTGCTCTGCTGCAAACATGTATGAATTCGCATACGACGGGGCCACAGGGGACCCCATCGCACACCCAGCTGTCTGCAGGAAAAACCTGCCATCAAATAAAAAATAATTGTGAGTCAGGGTCATTTCCAACAAATCTAACACAAAGTCCACATCTGGCCCACAATATAGGGGATTTCCCTCAATTAGCTTACGCACTGCCAGTAACCCAGCATCATTGAGAATCACTGTATACAGACTTGCAATGTCTATACTGCACACCACACTGTTACAAGGGATATTCCCTAACTTTTGTAAATGATTAATGAAAGAAGTCGTATCAAATAAATATCTATTCTTGTTTACAATATATGGTTGCAGCAATGTGTCAAGATAGGTGGCTACATTCTGGAAAAGCCCATTACGGGCAGCAATGATAGGGCGTCCCGGTGGATTCTCAAGACATTTGTGTATCTTTGGCAGCGAGTATAAAACAGGGACCACAGGATGTTCCACAATTAATGCTTTCATTAAAGTGCTAGAAATGATCCCTGTATCAACTGCCATCTGTAATTTATCATGCAGAATTTGAGCAAACGTACCTGTGGGATCACCCTTCAAAACCCTATACACTGTGGAATCACTTAATTGACGATATAATTCATCCTTGTATGCATTCAGCTCCTGTATCACAATACCCCCACCTTTATCGGCGGGGCGTATTGTGATATCAGTGTAAGATGCCAAATCTCTAAGTGCTTCATATTCGATTTTACTCAAATTGTTATAACACTTCGAATTGATCTTAGAAACATTTTCTACAGACACATCATGATTCAATAACCGTCCATAAGTCTTAATTGTCGCATTGTTCGAAACAGGATCAAACTTACTACGATTTTGTAGTTTTAATAGCTTAGGAGGTAATGTGTCCACCGCATCTGAAAGTGGTGTACTTTTAGCACCCCTAAAGTGTTCATGTAATTTTAATTGCCGGTTAAGTTTGTACCTCTCCACTTCCCACTGGAAAGGGTTGAATTTTACCGTCGGTACGAATGAAAGTCCCTTTCTCAGCACCTGCAATTCCGTAGGGGTGAAAGTATGAGTGGATAAATTAAACACTATTTCCTCCGATATAATGGAGGATGTCCCACTCTGCCGCGACCCCGTCCTTTTCCACTGGCCACCTCGGCGCGTCCACCGCCTCTGTCGCCGCCTGCATCCCTGGTCCGTGCTCCTAAAGGGGACCTGGTGGTAGAAGTTGTAGCATCAGAAGGAATGTCCGAATCACTATTGGTGTTCTTATCCGCCGATGAATCTGATTGCCAGAGTTGCTTGTAGTTACGTTGTCGAAAAAACCGTTGTCGGTCATTTCATGTCCCACAGGCCCAAAGATATACACGGTTTTGTTCGTAATCGGCATTGACCTTAGCCAATTTGTTTCGTTTGAATTGGATTAACTCTTTACGGTACACTGAGATTTGATTTTCCAGTTTCTCCAACCAATTACAACGTGTATCACTGATGATAGCCTCCTTGTATTTTTGTTCAAAAGCAGTTATCTTCTCTCTGGATATCGCCAGTTCCCGTGTCGATTCTTCAATGACTAACAGGAGGAGATCGAAACTGCACTCATTTAGGATCGCAATCTAGCGATTGCAAAATGTAGTATTATAGCGCCCGATGGTCGGGGCATTGCGGATTCTAAAACCACGTGGTATGCATTATTCCTTATAATAGTCGCTCAAAGTTATGCCGTGGTAGAGATAATCAATCTCTTTCTGTTTTAATTTGAGCCAGTCCCTGTATAGAATGTCTGCAGATTGCACATCTGTGTCATCTTTAAGCCCTCGGTCACGTAAAATGGCTTCAGCCTCCGCTTCAGAAAAAGTCAGAGTGGTCCCTTGTGTTAGTAGTGCTAAATTGACATGCTCAGCCGTATCTGTGCCTGCCGACAAATTCAATTCAGCCATGGCTGGCTGACAAACTATGAGGCACACTGAAAAGAATGATGAATAAAACAACGTGGGTGCTTAAGCCATGGACACACTGCTACCTGCCAGCAAGCTTGTCCACATATGCAAGAATTTTTCGGCAGCACTCCCAGTCTTAGAGAACAAATGTCCGGTGCCTTCCTAAACCTGTATGGCAGCGGGTCATATGTAACGTCCTGTCGGCGGCACTCCGGTAACACAAATGCACAACAGCAGGTTTGCAGAAACAATGTTTCGAAGCTTTAATCACTTCGTCCTCAGGTTATAACCGTAACAAAACACACGTACCTTATATCCGCTCCCAATGTGCGGTGAGCTCCGGCGTGGACCCGGCGTTCAAGCGCCCACAAATGACGTCATCCTGCCGTCCCTCATACCAAAAGCGTAACTCTAATATCAATACAAAATGACAACATATAAAACATACAGTGAAAATAACATTACATGACATAAAATTAAAAACAAATGTAGCTCAGGCACAGATACAGTGATTAAATGCATGCACCAAATTGAAGTATCACAGTGTAAGCATGAAATATCCAACACTGATCTCTGATGCACGATCTAACCTACTACCACAGACCATAATCTAACTTGGCTATAAGAAGCAATGTAGCCCCAATGTCTCATTGAGACCCCTTGGTGCCAGTGTTTGAAGCTCATGAATCCATTTCGACTCCTTCTGCAGTAGCCGCAGTGACCTATTCCCCCCTCTCACATTGGCCGGTACATGATCAATGATAATATATTTTAAGCAAGCTATACTATGTCGTGCCAAGGCAAAGTGACGTGCCACCGGTTGATCGCTAGTTCCATTTAAAATGGCCTTTCTGATAGCCAGTTTGTGGTTGGCCATACGTTCCCTCAGTGTGCAGTCAGTTTTGCCGACATAGTGTAAGCCGCAAGGGCAGCTGATCAGGTAAATGATGAACTTAGTCGTACACGTAAGTCTAAAATTGATAGTGTATTTCCTCCCACTGAAGGGGTGATTGAATGTACTCCCCGTCAGAAGTGATCTGCACGTAGTGCAATTTAGGCACCTGAAACAACCCTTACGTAGGGACAAGAATGTATTCTGTTCACTTTGTGTGGATGATAAACCGGTAACATCAGTTTTCACCACCGAATCCCGAAGGTTTCTTCCTCTAGTATAGGTGGGCATAATCGAGGTCTCAGACAGGTTCAAATCCCTGTCAGACTGAATCATAGGCCACAAAGATTTAGCAGCCTTAGCAATCGCCCCACTCTTAGTGTTAAAGTGATTTACCCAAGGTAAGCGAGGATTAGTAGTTTTTTTCACTTTCTGTGATAGCAGGGATTGCCGATTCATACTAAGGGCTTTCTCTTTGGCCTCCAACAATTTATCAAGAGGGTATCCCCTCTGTCTAAATTTAATAATCATACCATCTATCTGGGCTACAGCATTCTCTTTCTCACTACAGATCCTCACAGCTCGTAAAAACTGTGAGTATGGTAACCCATATTTCGATGGAAGGGGGTGAAAACTTGAGAAATGAAGTAAAGTGTTACGATCTGTGCTTTTATGGTATAAGTCAGTAGCTAACATACCATTCCTACACTGTACCAATACATCCAAAAAATTAACACTATCCCTACTCATCTCAAAAGTAAATTTGATGGGATGTCCTGACTGATTATGTATATTGATAAAGTTACTCAATTTCTCCTCAGATTGTGACCAGATGACGAACACGTCATCTATGTATCGTAAGTACAAAATAATGGCTTCAGAAATAGATCCATTATCGAAAAAAAATTTCTTGCTCTGCTGCAAACATGTATGAATTCGCATACGACGGGGCCACAGGGGACCCCATCGCACACCCAGCTGTCTGCAGGAAAAACCTGCCATCAAATAAAAAATAATTGTGAGTCAGGGTCATTTCCAACAAATCTAACACAAAGTCCACATCTGGCCCACAATATAGGGGATTTCCCTCAATTAGCTTACGCACTGCCAGTAACCCAGCATCATTGGGAATCACTGTATACAGACTTGCAATGTCTATACTGCACACCACACTGAAACAAGGGATATTCCCTAACTTTTGTAAATGATTAATGAAAGAAGTCGTATCAAGTAAATATCTATTCTTGTTTACAATACATGGTTGCAGCAATGTGTCAAGATAGGTGGCTACATGCTGGAAAAGCCCATTACGGGCAGCAATGATAGGGCGTCCCGGTGGATTCTCAAGACATTTGTGTATCTTTGGCAGCGAGTATAAAACAGGGACCACAGGATGTTCCACAATTAATGCTTTCATTAAAGTGCTAGAAATGATCCCTGTATCAACTGCCATCTGTAATTTATCATGCAGAATTTGAGCAAACGTACCTGTGGGATCACCCTTCAAAACCCTATACACTGTGGAATCACTTAATTGACGATATAATTCATCCTTGTATGCATTCAGATCCTGTATCACAATACCCCCACCTTTATCGGCGGGGCGTATTGTGATATCAGTGTAAGATGCCAAATCTCTAAGTGCTTCATATTCGATTTTACTCAAATTGTTATAACACTTCGAATTGATCTTAGAAACATTTTCTACAGACACATCATGATTCAATAACCGTCCATAAGTCTTAATTGTCGCATTGTTCGAAACAGGATCAAACTTACTACGATTTTGTAGTTTTAATAGCTTAGGAGGTAATGTGTCCACCGCATCTGAAAGTGGTGTACTTTTAGCACCCCTAAAGTGTTCATGTAATTTTAATTGCCGGTTAAGTTTGTACCTCTCCACTTCCCACTGGAAAGGGTTGAAGTTTACCGTCGGTATGAATGAAAGTCCCTTTCTCAGCACCTGCAATTCCGTAGGGGTGAAAGTATGAGTGGATAAATTAAACACTATTTCCTCCGATATAATGGATATAATGGGTCCCACTCTGCCGCGACCCCGTCCTTTTCCACTGGCCACCTCGGCGCGTCCACCGCCTCTGTCGGCGCCTGCATCCCTGGTCCGTGCTCCTAAAGGGGACCTGGTGGTAGAAGTTGTAGCATCAGAAGGAATGTCCGAATCACTATTGGTGTTCTTATCCGCCGATGAATCTGATTGCCAGAGTTGCTTGTAGTTACGTTGTCGAAAAAACCGTTGTCGGTCATTTCGTGTCCCACAGGCCCAAAGATATACACGGTTTTGTTCGTAATCGGCATTGACCTTAGCCAATTTGTTTCGTTTGAATTGGATTAACTCTTTACGGTACACTGAGATTTGATTTTCCAGTTTCTCCAACCAATTACAACGTGTATCACTGATGATAGCCTCCTTGTATTTTTGTTCAAAAGCAGTTATCTTCTCTCTGGAGATCGTCAGTTCCCGTGTCGATTCTTCAATGACTAACAGGAGGAGATCGAAACTGCACTCATTTAGGATCGCTATCCAGCGTTTCCAAAATGTAGTATTATAGCACCCGATGGTCGGGGCATTGCGGATTCTAAAACCACGTGGTATGCATTATTCCTTATAATAGTCGCTCAAAGTTATGCCGTGGTAGAGATAATCAATCTCTTTCTGTTTTAATTTGAGCCAGTTCCTGTATAGAATGTCTGCAGATTGCACATCTGTGTCATCTTTAAGCCCTCGGTCACGTAAAATGGCTTCAGCCTCCGCTTCAGAAAAAGTCAGAGTGGTCCCTTGTGTTAGTAAAATTGACATGCTCAGCCGTATCTGTGCCTGCCGACAAATTCAATTCAGCCATGGCTGGCTGACAAACTATGAGGCACACTGAAAAGAATGATGAATAAAACAACGTGGGTGCTTAAGCCATGGACACACGGCTACCTGCCAGCAAGCTTGTCCACATATGCAAGAATTTTTCGGCAGCACTCCCAGTCTTAGAGAACAAATGTCCGGTGCCTTCCTAAACCCGTATGGCAGCGGGTCATATGTAACGTCCTGTCGGCGGCACTCCGGTAACACAAATGCACAACAGCAGGTTTGCAGAAACAATGTTTCGAAGCTTTAATCACTTCGTCCTCAGGTTATAACCGTAACAAAACACATGTACCTTATATCCCCTCCCAATGTGCGGTGAACTCCGGCGTGGACCCGGCGTTCAGACGCCCACAGATGACGTCATCCTGCCGTCCCTCATACCAAAAGCGTCGCTCTAATATCAATACAAAATGACAACATATAAAACATACAGTGAAAATAACATTACATGACATAAAATTAAAAACAAATGTAGCTCAGGCACAGATACAGTGATTAAATGCATGAACCAAATTGAAGTATCACAGTGTAAGCATGAAATATCCAACACTGATCTCTGATGCACGATCTAACCTACTACCACAGACCATAATCTAACTTGGCTATAAGAAGCAATGTAGCCCCAATGTCTCATTGAGACCCCTTGGTGCCAGTGTTTGAAGCTCATGAATCCATTTCGACTCCTTCTGCAGTAGCCGCAGTGACCTATTCCCCCCTCTCACATTGGCCGGTACATGATCAATGATAATATATTTTAAGCAAGCTATACTATGTCGTGCCAAGGCAAAGTGACGTGCCACCGGTTGATCGCTAGTTCCATTTAAAATGGCCTTTCTGATAGCCAGCTTGTGGTTGGCCATACGTTCCCTCAGTGTGCAGTCAGTTTTGCCGACATAGTGTAAGCCGCAAGGGCAGCTGATCAGGTAAATGATGAACTTAGTCGTACACGTAAGTCTAAAATTAATAGTGTATTTCCTCCCACTGAAGGGGTGATTGAATGTACTCCCCGTCAGAAGTGATCTGCACGTAGTGCAATTCAGGCACCTGAAACAACCCTTACGTAGGGACAAGAATGTATTCTGTTCACTTTGTGTGGATGATAAACCGGTAAAATCAGTTTTCACCACCCAATCCCGAAGGTTTCTTCCTCTAGTATAGGTGGGCATAATCGAGGTCTCAGACAGGTTCAAATCCCTGTCAGACTGAATCATAGGCGACAAAGATTTAGCAGCCTTGGCAATCGCCCCACTCTTAGTGTTAAAATGATTTACCCAAGGTAAGCGAGGATTAGTAGTTTTTTTCACTTTCTGTGATAGCAGGGATTGCCGATTCATACTATCATTGCAATCTGCGGACATTCTATACATGGACTGGCTCAAATTAAAACAGAAAGAGATTGATTATCTCAACAACGTATAACTTTGAGCGACTATTATAAGGAATAATGCATACCACGTGGTTTTAGAATCCACAATGCCCCGACCATCGGGCGCTATAATACTACATTTTGCAAACGCTGGATAGCGATCCTAAATAAGTGCAGTTTCGATCTCCTCCTGTTAGTCATTGAAGAATCGACACGGGAACTGGCGATCTCCAGAGAGAAGATAACTGCTTTTGAACAAAAATACAAGGAGGCTATTATCAGTGATACACGTTGTAATTGGTTGGAGAAACTGGAAAATCAAATCTCAGTGTACCATAAAGAGTTAATCCAATTCAAACGAAACAAATTGGCTAAGGTCAATGCCGATTACGAACAAAACCGTGTATATCTTTGGGCCTGTGGGACATGAAATGACCGACAACGGTTTTTTCGACAACGTAACTACAAGCAACTCTGGCAATCAGATTCATCGGCGGATAAGAACACCAATAGTGATTCGGACATTCCTTCTGATGCTACAACTTCTACCACCAGGTCCCCTTTAGGAGCACGGACCAGGGATGCAGGCGCCGACAGAGGCGGTGGACGCGCCGAGGTGGCCAGTGGAAAAGGACAGGGTCGCGGCAGAGTGGGACGTCCTCCATTATATCGGAGGAAATAGTGTTTAATTTATCCACTCATACTTTCACCCCTACGGAATTGCAGGTGCTGAGAAAGGGACTTTCATTCGTACCGACGGTAAAATTCAACCCTTTCCAGTGGGAAGTGGAGAGGTACAAACTTAACCGGCAATTAAAATTACATGAACACTTTAGGGGTGCTAAAAGTACACCACTATCAGATGCGGTGGACACATTACCTCCTAAGCTATTAAAACTACAAAATCATAGTAAGTTTGATCCTGTTTCGAACAATGCGACAATTAAGACTTATGGACGGTCATTGAATCATGATGTGTCTGTAGAAAATGTTTCTAAGATCAATTCGAAGTGTAATAACAATTTGAGTAAAATCGAATATGAAGCACTTAGAGATTTGGCATCTTACACTGATATCACAATACGCCCCGCCGATAAAGGTGGGGGTATTGTGATACAGGATCTGAATGCATACAAGGATGAATTATATCGTCAATTAAGTGATTCCACAGTGTATAGGGTTTTTAAGGGTGATCCCACAGGTACGTTTGCTCAAATTCTGCATGATAAATTACAGATGGCAGTTGATACAGGGATCATTTCTAGCACTTTAATGAAAGCATTAATTGTGGAACATCCTGTGGTCCCTGTTTTATACTCGCTGCCAAAGATACACAAATGTCTTGAGAATCCACCGGGATGCCCTACAGGGGCGAAGGGGGCAGCAATGGCGCCGCAGCAGGATAAGGAGGAGGGGTGCCGGGCGGCCCGAAGGCGTGAACGCCGGGGGGGGGGGGGGTTGGCTGCAGGGAGGCAGGACCCCCTCCCCTTTGCATCACCTGCAGGGAGCCCTGGGCCAGTAAAAGGTGCGGCCCAGAGGCGGGGGGGGGGGGGGGGGGAGGAGGGAGAGGCAGATAAAGCAGCAGCCGGGGGGGAGGGAGTTAATAGCTCCATTTTCCCCACACAGGAAAGGAAGTACCTGTGTCTGTCCGGTGGCTGCTGCAATTCCAGGGATCCAGGCATGGCTTCCACAGTGACCGGAGGCAGGTCACCATCACAGCAGGGAGCAAGGGTCGGGCAGCGCTTGGCAGAGCGGCCAGAGAGGAGAAGGGAGCTTCCAGCACGATACAGAGGCCGGGAGGTCAGCATTTCTGGCCAGCAGCTGCAGGGCCCATCCGTTCGTTCCTCTTCAGAAAGGCAGCACAGGAGCAGTTAAAATGGTGCTGTGGCGCCATCTGGTGGCCAGGGGTGTCAAAGTCAGAAAAATGTCTCAATGCACGTTGCCATATTTGCACCGCACACTGGTCCGCGCTGCGCGTGCGTACGCTCTCCCGTGGAGGCGCATACCCGCAATAGCGTGCACTCGCAGGCGCGGTATGCGTATTTACGGTAGAGTTTATGTAGTCGTAGCGTGCGACTCATTCGTTACAAATGTTCACAATTAATGTAGTTTATAGATCATGGTCCCTTTGATAGATTCTGAAAGTTTGGTTAAAATAGAAGGTCCCTGGTTAAAGGAATCCCTCTTTGTATTGTACGAAGGGTCTGACAGGAATCATACAGCAGTGTTTGGTACCCATCGGAAGAGTATTTAATTAGTAATATTCCGGTGTTGGTTTGGAGCGTATTAATCGCTCGTGCGAATAGTTATGGACATAAGAAGTTTATGTCCATTTCTATTATTTACACATACTCAGGTATGCGGCGGGAAACCCAGTTTCCCACCCACCTGAGCTGTTGGAAATCGTCACAGCCCACCTGTATGAATCACCCTATGACCTTTTGTTATGATGCAGGGCCGAATTCCTTCGGCCAATGGACAATGGGATTGTAGGACCATGAGATTGCATTGTGTGTGGGGCATAAATAGGCAGGCCGACCACATCCAGCTCTCACTCTCTCATCAACGGTTATCTGCTGATAGCCGGGAGCTGGATATCGAGGCGCAGGCGATCATACCCTTTGTGCGTAAGTTTCTCTCCGTAATCATTGTCTTTCTGTGAGCCAATTTCTCTCATCTCTCTCTCTCTCTCTCTCTCTGTTCTGTTCTCTCATATCTCCCCTAGACTAGGATAGTATTGTATTGTATTAGATAGTATTGTATTGTATTGCATTTAGGTCAGTGTAGTATTGTCTTTTTGTATTTATTGTTTAGTTCTGTGGTTAGGAAGTCTTTGTTATATTGTAGTGTATCATTTGTACTGTTATCCCCTTTTACAAGTATATTAGATATAATACAGTTAATAGGCTTTGGAACCTAAACCAGTATCTGTGTGTTTTCTATAGCGTTAAGTGTTCACTTGAGCGTCGGTGACGCTCAAGCAGCTTTGTAGTTAGTCAGGTTACACAAGGTTGCACTTACACCCTGTACTCACATTAAGGTATTCTTTGTATTTCTTTGGTATAAGGTTTAAACATTAAGGTATAGCGTTGTGAGCGTCTGCGCCGCTGGTGACCTCCTCGTGGTCTCGAGCGTAAGCTACGCCATAGCGAATCATTACTCTAGTCATAGCCAATAACGTGTCCTGTGATCCCTGGGCCGTGAGCGAACGTGACGCTTGAGCGTCTCGCCTACGGCTGAGCGATCGTTACGCAACTAGCGTACCATTACGGTACTTCTTAAGTAAACAGCGTACAGTGTTCTTAGCTTCATAAAGGGTTGTTTATACGACAAAGGAATTTAGCATTGTCAATTGGGGACTCGTCCTATCCTTCTCATATCTGCACTAGGTAGATCAGCAGACATTATCCCCCAGCAAAGGGTGGGAGGTTGTCTCCCAGTGCTGACGGGATAAGCGTCTGCTTCGCTTAGATAAAGAGTGCTGAAGGAATCCGGGAACCGGAAGTAAGAACAAAACGCTTGTGTCTTTTAAAACTGTTTATTTCTCTTCTGTCTTGCGTATACACGCACGCATACATATATCTGCATTTTCTGTTTCATTTTCGTATATCACTATTCCTGTTTGCCAAATTTTATAGTTGATAGAAAGTGCTAAAAAGAGATTTGCTGTTATTTCATAGTAGAGGTGATAGTTAAAGTATAGAACAAACACACGGTTTGTCTGAGATACAAGGCAGTCAGTGTGGATTGCGGTAGATGATCAGGGATCATTTACATTGATAAAAATAGAAATTGTGTTACGGTGGATCTTTATATTGCGTACACGAGTCGCTAACAAAGACTAGCGTACGCAATCCAAAGGCAGACGCACGCAGCATTCATTACGCAACGTAGCGTCCGGTTACGCCCACATAGCTCAAGCTGTGATAAAGTGAAGTAACGCAAAGGCAATAATTAACGCACAGCGGTAGATAACGCGACGCGGTAAATAACGCAAATCTATTTTTGGAAAAATCTGAAATTTAGTTTAACAGATCCTGCTCCTAATTGGTAACACTTTTGGCCTAAAGACAATTTCTGCGCAGAAATAGATATGGAAACAAAAGTGTACATGTGTTGAGTGAGTGTGTTTTGTATACAAAAGTTTATATAACTTTAAGGTGGAACCAAAAGGAAAGCCGGGTACTCGTCAAGGGACATACGTGTAAGTGACATATACGGTGGCTAGGGAGGCATCCCTGGTTAAATAATATTTGAGCATTAGAGTATAGCGGACCATAAGGTAACAAGACCAGGAGGTCATAAGGTAACAGACCAGGAGGTCATAAGGTAACAGGTAAAATAGACAAAGAGGTCCGCTATAAAAGTCCAGTGGCACAACGCCTGGGGTGTTGGTGCAGAACCCATATAGGCCATACAAGCTCTTGCTGAAGGAATCGTGGCCGGAAACATCGATTCCATTGATCTTTCAGTACATGACAAGTAGTGCTCGTGTACTGAACGATTGGACCGCACGTAATTGTGTGCAGTAGTTAGTAATCTGACCTAATACCATTAGAGTAAAGTGGTCACAAACGCTATTTGTACATTCTGACGTGATTTGTGTAATTTTTTATTTTTGGAAGGGAAGTTCGCTGGTCACTCAGGAACTATCCAACAACCGATACTTGCTGGGGAACGCGCCCCAGTAAATAAAGGTTCACAGGGGCCCTAGGTTGGGTACAGCAGCTCTGGTTACAGTGATTGCAGTACTGGCCAACGTGGGCGAGAAGTAAGTGGGGTACTTGATAAACCACCACCGCCGGCCTGCCCAAGGACATCTTGGTTTGTTTGTAAGGGTTCGCTGAAAACCTTGAGATAAAGATCCAAGGAGGAATAAGCAACGCCTGCAGATTATGGGGGCCATTTGTTCAGGTAGGGGGCGATCAACCTCGGTTCGGGTTGATTCAGAGAACCGACCAGTTGGGTCGGCACGATATGTAATGTGTGAAAAATACGGTAGTCACACAGAGGTTTTATGTGATGAATGGGAGAGAATGACTGTACAAGACAGGGACAAATTCCCAAGAATAGGTAGCTTCAGTCCAGAAGTGTTACAAAATTTAAGGAGGAGGATATGTCTCGTAAAATCAACAAAGAGACGAATTCAACATCATGATTGTTTACAGTTATGGCACCAGGAAGGTGAGATACAGAGAGGTTTGGCTCTGGCGGCAGGATCTGGGGCAGTCAGGAAGTTGATTGCCACAGCTCCTCCTCCACCATACATTGCAGGAGAGAAGTTGATTGCGGAGAGAAACGCACTGGGTTGTAAAACACAAACTCTTAGTAACCCTGTAAATGTTAATGACGTTAACCAAATAACTCATGCAAGTATTAACCCGTGCAAGATGTACCCTGTTTTGAACCTTCCTCAGGAGTGTGATCAAGAAGACGATTCAGCAACAATTTCAGCTCTCTCTCTTGCAGCCACCATAGCAGAGACCACAGTAGGCACAGCGACACCCACGAGATTAGTGAAAGCCCCTAGCGGAGGGATAGGTGAGGTCGTGTCAACGGGTAAGTACGGCACCATGCACTACACTGAAACAATTGTACCACAACAAGCAGTAGAATCTACACAGGAAGAGGCTGTTAGAATTGCTCCTGTAAGGGTAATAGCAGTTCCCAATGGAAAAACAGATGTGTCTGGAGCCACTCCCATAAGGAACATTGCCATGTACACTCCATTTTCCCGAATGGAATTAAGAACAATAGTGTCCGAATTTCCTGACCCCAGGAAGGATTTAGTTGCTAGCCAAAAATACATCAGGGATCTAGGTAACACTGTAGAACCCAACAACAAGGATTGGCAGATACTGCTAAGAGCTTGTTTACCTTCCAATGTTGACGCAACTCAATTTTTAGCTGATTGTGCATTGGATAAAGATGTACCGCTTACAGACGTGTACAACAAGGATAATGTAAAAAGGATAAATTTACAGCTAAAAGAGTATTTCCCAGCCGTTGTTAAATGGAATAAAGTATTTTCCATTAAGCAAAAGGAGTCCGAAACGGCAATAGAATATTTTCACCGGGCACTATTAGAAATGGCAAAGTACACGGGTATAGAAGACATAAAGACCAACCCAAACCATCGGGAAGTAGCAGTATCTGTACTGATGGATGGTTTAAAGGAAACATTAAAGACTAGGGTTCAGACCACGCAACCATGCTGGCGAGGTCTGTCAGTGTCCGGCTTGAGAGAGGCTGCTATTGATCACGACAGAAACATCACTAGGCACAGAGAGTCGCAAAGTGATAAGTTGATGTCCGTAAGTATACAGGCGCTGACCACAAGGCAGCCTGCGTATGTACCACCGAATCCTGTGGGTAAGGCAAGTGTAATAACATGTTTTTCTTGTAACAGACCGGGACACTATGCACGAGAATGTAGAACAAAGAATGTACAAAGATCTTTTCAACCCCCTAGACAACAACACAACACACGACATTGGGAGCAGGGTCCACAGAGGCGGAGTTTTGAGCCACATACAGGGGAAACAAAAAGATATCCCCCGAACAGAGATTGGCATGCCTCTGGTAGTTCCCAGCTAACTCCCCCACAAGTAGTTGCTGCCAATGGGATTCAGGGAGGTCAGCATACCCAATAGGGGTATGGCCATACCTGTAATCTGCAGCCAGTTAAGTTGATTGCCAGTCTTGGAAGCGAACCAGAGATTGCAATCAATGTGGCTGGTAAAACTTTAAACTTTCTTGTAGACACAGGGGCGGCCAAGTCAGTGATAAATTCGACAGTGGGCATGAGAACCACTGGTAGGACAATTCCAGCCATGGGAGTAACAGGAGTAGTCCAGCACTACCCTGTTAGCAAACCAGCCGAGATTACAATAGGGCCTTTGCATACCAAGCATTCCTTTTTGCTGGCTGCATCTGCACCAACTAATCTCCTGGGAAGAGACTTACTATGTAAAATGGGTTGCGTCATTTATTGTACTCCTGAAGGTGTATTCTTGGACATTCCTGAGAATCACGCTCAGGAAGTACGAGACATGCTAGACTCCCCATCAAAATTAATGTCACATTCCATTATGACAAATAGGAATCCATCCCAAGTAGAAGAGATGACATCTCAGATACCAGAGTCGCTTTGGACAAAAGATGGACAGGACACTGGATTAATGGCAAACGTAGCTCCAGTAGTTGTGCAAGTAAAAGATGGTAGGATAGCTCCAAAAATCCCACAGTATCCTCTGAAGCCAGAGGTGGAACTAGGAGTTTTTCCCGTAATAGAGCGCTTGCTACAACAGGGCATTCTAGTAAGAACGTCCAGCACCGCAAATAGTCCCATCTTCCCTGTTAAAAAGAGTGGGGGGAGGGGTTACAGGCTAGTGCAGGATCTAAGGGGGATTAACAAAATAGTTGAGAGTCAGTTCCCCGTAGTGCCTAATCCAGCTGTCATCCTAATGCAAATTCCTCCCACTGCCAAATTTTTCACTGTTATTGACCTCTGCTCCGCTTTCTTTTCGGTACCTCTGCACCCTGACAGCCAATATTTGTTTGCATTCACATACAGAGGAGTCCAATACACGTGGACTCGGTTACCCCAAGGTTTCATAGACAGTCCAAGTATATTTTCTCAGGCTTTGCATGATTGTTTACAGTCTTTCCAACCGGAGAGTGGATCAGTGTTGATACAGTACGTGGATGATCTACTACTGTGTTCTGATTCATTGGAGGCATCCCTGAAGGATACGAAACAGCTCCTGTTTCATCTTTCAGACACAGGTCACAAGGTTTCCAAAGACAAGTTGCAATTATGCCAAGCTAAGGTAAAATATTTGGGACACTGTCTAACACAAGGACTGAGACACCTGACCGCTGATAGAATCCAAGCCATTAGAGACATGACACTGCCACAAACCCAGCAACAGATCAGGACGTTTTTAGGAATGTGTGGGTATTGCCGTAATTGGATCCCAGGGTTTTCCATATTGGCGCTACCTCTGCAGGAAATGGTCTCTTCAAACAAACCTGATCGGATTTCGCATACAGACGAATCCGAAACAGCATTTGAGAGACTCAAACAGTGTCTAACGCAGGCACCAGCACTAGGTATGCCAGACTATGGGAAACCCTTTGAACTATACGGAACAGAAAGTGCTGGGTGCGCAGCAGGTGTACTAACCCAAAAACACGGTGACGCCAGCAGGCCAATTGCATACTACAGCGCCCAGCTAGACACGGTAGCACGATCCCTCCCCACATGCTTGCGTAGCGTTGCGGCGATAGCATTGCTAGTGACAAAAAGCGAAGATGTCGTGCTAGGCCACAACCTCACAATCCATACACCGCATGCGGTATCTGCCTTATTGAATTCTGCCCAAACCAGACACGTCTCATCAGCAAGGTTTACAAGATGGGAATTGGCATTAATGGCCCCAGTAAACATCACCATAAGGAGATGCAGTGCATTAAACCCTGCAACATTTCTCCCAGGTGTGCCTGGTCAGACACAAAGGGTGGAAGGTGAGAGTGATGGGGAAGGAGGATTTAATGCAAAGGAAGATACACATGATTGTATGGAATATTTGACCCAAAATTTTACCGCAAGGCCTGACATCAGTGACAATCCACTGGAAGATGCAGAACTCACGTTCTACACGGACGGTAGTTGTCACAGACAGTCAGACTCGGGAGACTTGTGTACTGGATACGCAGTCGTAGATGACCAAGACACCATAGAAGCGGAACCGCTAGGCCCACCTCACTCAGCCCAGGTTGCTGAACTGGTCGCCCTAACCAGAGCATGTGAATTGGCTAAGGGTAAGTCTGCCAATATCTACACCGATTCTAGATACGCGTTCGGGGTAGTACATGATTTCGGAGCGCTATGGCGTCTCAGAAATTTCATGACGGCAGCTGGTACACCGATAGCGCATGCAGCTCACATAAAAAGGCTTCTAACAGCGATACAGGAACCCGATAGAGTGGCTGTTATCAAATGTAAAGCACATACATATAGCCAAGACCCAGTATCCCTTGGTAACAGCCGAGCAGACGAAGCCGCAAAGCTTGCAGCTGCTACCCCCATACAGACAGACACCACACAACTGATGGTATTTAATACCATCAACACACAGAAGTTGTGTGAGATGCAGAATTTGTGTTCCACACAGGAAAGAGCAGTCTGGAAGGCAAAGGGATATGGCCAGGAGTCCTCAGGGCTCTGGACGGATGGACATGGTAAACCGGTGGCCCCCAGGGCATACCTTCCATGTCTGGCTGAAGCAGCTCACGGGCTGACTCATCTAGGCAAGGAGGGGATGTGCAAATTGGTAAGAGCATACTGGTGCGCCCCAGGATTCTCCTCTCATGCGAGTAAAAGAGCAATGTCATGCCTTACCTGTCTGAGAAAGAATATTGGAAAAGCAATACCTACAGAACCATCCCATATCCCACCTGCCGGCGGCCCTTTCCAGGTAATACAAATTGACTTCATTCAATTACCCCCATGTCGAAATTTGAAATATGTACTTGTTTGTATAGATGTTTTCTCGAATTGGGTCGAAGCTTTTCCCGCAGCTACAAATACCGCTATGTTTACAGCTAAGAAAATTGTGCAGGAATTTGTATGTAGATATGGTATCCCTAGAATCATTGAAAGTGATAGGGGTACCCATTTTACAGGTGATGTCTTTCAAGGAATGTGTAAGTTGATGGGAATTGATAGTAAGCTGCACACTCCGTACCGTCCACAGGCGAGTGCGAAGGTCGAAAGAGTGAACAGCACTATTAAAAATAAATTGAGTAAAGTAATGGCAGAGACAGGATTGACGTGGCCAGAAGCTTTACCCATTGTTTTGTATAGCATCAGAACCACTCCCAGGTCCCCTCTTAACCTGTCCCCTTTTGAAATTCTGTTTGGTCGACAACCGCATGTCATGATTAACCCTCAGGATGATTTGAAATGTAACAATGAAGTAACTGTAAAATACTTGATTAACATGAGTAAGCAGTTGAGGAGTCAAAATGATAATCTGAAGTTGGTGATTCCTGATTTACCAGGTAGTAATTGTCATGACATTGAACCTGGGGATTATGTAATGATACGAAATTTTCTACGCTCAGGTTGTCTTATTGATAGATGGGAAGGACCATACCAGGTCTTATTGACTAGCACCACAGCATTGAAGGTTGCTGAGAGAGAGACTTGGGTCCATTCATCCCACTGCAAAAAGGTTGCCGATCCAGAGAAGTCCCGTGATAAGGAACAGACGGTAGAGGTTGTATCACTGGAGTGTCTGTTCCAGGAGGACTGAGGCGGCACCTGAGCCTTGAAGACCGAAAGCAGTTGTCGACTCCCTTCTCCCTTTTATTGTTTTTCTCCACTTCCCAGCCCCTCTCCCTTAAGATTTCTTTTTCCCCCTTCTCATTCTTCTCTATTTTTTCCTCAAAGATGGACTTGCCCCAAGAGACTGTGATCCGGATTTTGATGTTAACCATGATGTTGACCAGAGCAGTCTGTTCCGGCGAGAGTACCATAGAGGTCGAGAGAGGTTCTGGAATGGGTTCCGATTATGATGATGGAGGCGTAGTTTTCCAAGATCAACCAAACCAACAAGCAAAGGCGAGTATCAGAAAACGATCCGATAGAAGAAATTGTGATGGATTGTTAGCTGAAGAAAATTGTATCTGTAGGCTCTGTGATAATCTGGTTGAAGATGGATGCATAAAGAAATGCCAATCTAGTTTTAATATCCATATGGACCGGCATCCATTGAGTGACTATCACTCTCTAGTGGGTAACGTGTTAAACCAAACAGATTGTTGGGTATGCTCTCAAGTACCTCAGGGTCACAGTAAATCAGGGCTAGTACCATTTCCTTTAACGTTAGGGGAGGTACTTGAGCTAAGTGGTGGGAGACCGGTGGACCGGAGGTTTAACATCTCCAGCCCTCCTAGTTTGAAGCTCCACCAATACCATGTGGATAGGTCCCTCTTATGTTTTAACATCTCCAATCCCAGAAAACCGGGAAATTGGGAAGTGTCATGGAGCAACCTTACCATGACCTTTTCACACAGAGCAGATAGAATGCCTACAGATACAGAGCTCGTACGCCACATAACCAGTAGAGGAAAATCTTTCCGGTATCGATATACCTTAGGAAATAGGATTACTAGAGTTGGAGAGGTATCACCAGGATACTGTGCACATATCGTACAAACCGATACGTGCATTAGGCAGATGGAAGAATTAGGGTCAGGAGATTTCACCTGGAAGGTTTGTAACATGGTCATGTCCTTCTCCGTCCCTTATGTTCTCCCCGATGACGCATATTTCATATGCGGGAGAAAGGCGTACAAGTGGCTTGCCCCAAACTCTGAAGGATTGTGTTATATTGGAAAGGTATTGCCTGAAGTGATGACTGTAACACATGACAAAATGAAGGACATACACCGTGGTGCCCAAGCTCCTTATACTCACACTCATTACGAGCACCGAGTTAAAAGACAACTGTCAGAAAGGTTAGAGCATCCGGCCTCTGATCTTATCCATGAATCCACCGGGATTCAGGTTCTGGTAGCGTTAGATTTCACTCGCACCGCTCGAGGTGTGATGAATTATAGATACATTTCCGCACTCGCCAATTTGTTAGATAATATCACTGAAATGTATGATGACACGTTTAGATACACTGGAAGAGAACTTCAAGCTTACAAAACAGAACTAGTTCAGCATAGGATGGTTCTTAATTATCTTACAGCAGTAACAGGCGGATATTGTGTTACATTGGCAACACAGTACGGCATAAAGTGTTGCACGTATATCACAAATAGCACCGAGGATGCGGTAGAGGTCATAGACCAAAAGATGGACGATATTCTCCAATTGAAGTGGGAATTTCGTCGAAAACACAATCTCACCCTTGCTGCTGTAGGTAATGAGCTGACTGGTTGGGTGTCATGGTTGAACCCGCGAAATTGGTTCTCCGGTTTGGGGGACTGGGCTCAAGGAGTCATAATGGATGTTGGAAAGTTTCTACTATGTATCTTGGGTGTCGTTATATCGATTGGATTGATATTTAGATGCGGGCAGGCTTTAATGAGGTGCAAACAAAGTACAAAAGTGATGAGCTTGAGGAGTGAGGAAACCGTAATTAACCTGGATTTGATTTATGACCCAATGATAGAAACCAGGATGTGATGAAAATGCGATTATACGGTCCGTTTCTTTCACCTGTTTTTCTGCTTTTTCTCCAAGATACAAAGACCCCCTTGGACGAGGAAGCTGACGAGACGAGATGTATACAGACAACGGATTGACCAAAGAAGAAGATTTGACAACTTTAAATATGGACACTTGATGAACTTTGCCATGGATCCCCAGTTTCCCTAGTACTTTTAAACTCACGCTAGCCCAACATTTTTTGTAAATCTGATGGCTCAGACAAAGCTATTTGCTCATGCCCAAGGAGCAATACAGCGCAAAGAAGACGACTCTCAACAGATACCGAACACAACTTCGACGACAGATGTACATTTCCCTGACATAGAATATCATTGCATTTTCCATAAGTGTTCTTTATCTTCATCTCTACAACCCTCAGGTAATGACACACATAGACGATAGGGAATACAGGCACAGATATCAGCAACCACATACCTCCCCCATTCATGTATCATCAACTAAAATGTGCTCCCCATTTTGTTCAAAATCCGAAAAGAGCTCGGTAAAGTTTGACAGCCCATCCACAGACCTGTACCACAGGATAAGAAGGAATTCAAATGTATACTTCGCAATACCTCGAAGCTTGATTTACAACACGTACGGCACGATGATACATGACCCCCCAAACATGGATTCATACACACATGCTTCTGCTATCTCACTAGGTCATACCCTCTTCACACCTTCTCCTCTCTCCTCCCTTACCCAACCATGGAAATCAATTAACCCCTGACTTGCATTTTTCTCCTTAAATGTTTTGTGGCAGTTATTATTGACTGCCAAAGGGTGGACTGTCAAAGTCAGAAAAATGTCTCAATGCACGTTGCCATATTTGCACCGCACACTGGTCCGCGCTGCGCGTGCGTACGCTCTCCCGTGGAGGCGCATACCCGCAATAGCGTGCACTCGCAGGCGCGGTATGCGTATTTACGGTAGAGTTTATGTAGTCGTAGCGTGCGACTCATTCGTTACAAATGTTCACAATTAATGTAGTTTATAGATCATGGTCCCTTTGATAGATTCTGAAAGTTTGGTTAAAATAGAAGGTCCCTGGTTAAAGGAATCCCTCTTTGTATTGTACGAAGGGTCTGACAGGAATCATACAGCAGTGTTTGGTACCCATCGGAAGAGTATTTAATTAGTAATATTCCGGTGTTGGTTTGGAGCGTATTAATCGCTCGTGCGAATAGTTATGGACATAAGAAGTTTATGTCCATTTCTATTATTTACACATACTCAGGTATGCGGCGGGAAACCCAGTTTCCCACCCACCTGAGCTGTTGGAAATCGTCACAGCCCACCTGTATGAATCACCCTATGACCTTTTGTTATGATGCAGGGCCGAATTCCTTCGGCCAATGGACAATGGGATTGTAGGACCATGAGATTGCATTGTGTGTGGGGCATAAATAGGCAGGCCGACCACATCCAGCTCTCACTCTCTCATCAACGGTTATCTGCTGATAGCCGGGAGCTGGATATCGAGGCGCAGGCGATCATACCCTTTGTGCGTAAGTTTCTCTCCGTAATCATTGTCTTTCTGTGAGCCAATTTCTCTCATCTCTCTCTCTCTCTCTCTCTCTCTCTCTGTTCTGTTCTCTCATATCTCCCCTAGACTAGGATAGTATTGTATTGTATTAGATAGTATTGTATTGTATTGCATTTAGGTCAGTGTAGTATTGTCTTTTTGTATTTATTGTTTAGTTCTGTGGTTAGGAAGTCTTTGTTATATTGTAGTGTATCATTTGTACTGTTATCCCCTTTTACAAGTATATTAGATATAATACAGTTAATAGGCTTTGGAACCTAAACCAGTATCTGTGTGTTTTCTATAGCGTTAAGTGTTCACTTGAGCGTCGGTGACGCTCAAGCAGCTTTGTAGTTAGTCAGGTTACACAAGGTTGCACTTACACCCTGTACTCACATTAAGGTATTCTTTGTATTTCTTTGGTATAAGGTTTAAACATTAAGGTATAGCGTTGTGAGCGTCTGCGCCGCTGGTGACCTCCTCGTGGTCTCGAGCGTAAGCTACGCCATAGCGAATCATTACTCTAGTCATAGCCAATAACGTGTCCTGTGATCCCTGGGCCGTGAGCGAACGTGACGCTTGAGCGTCTCGCCTACGGCTGAGTGATCGTTACGCAACTAGCGTACCATTACGGTACTTCTTAAGTAAACAGCGTACAGTGTTCTTAGCTTCATAAAGGGTTGTTTATACGACAAAGGAATTTAGCATTGTCAGGGGACACATAAGAAGAAACAACCAGGGGAAAAAAGAAAGAAAGCAGGAAAAGCAACTGCTAGATCCGGAAGGCAGCAGCGACCAGCAGCCCTGCGAAAGGAGCAAGGGCAAGAGGGGGGTGAGTACCAGCCGGGGCAAGAAGGCATAGGAGAAAGGGGGAATGGGGCAGCCATTTTAGGCCCAAGGGGGGAGGGGCAGAGCGGCTACGGCCTACTACAGTCCAGGGGAACCCCTATTAACGTTGCAGCACAACGGTTGCAGAATACCCCAACACAGGCTAGGAACGTAGGAGCAGCATGCCAGGAAGGGGGAGTTATTCTCACCGACACAGCTAGCGGGGCAGGGTCACCCGAAGTGAGGGGGAGATGGGTATTCCTGGCAGAGACACAGCAATATAATAGCCCGGCTGGCAGCCAGAGGGCACTCCTAGGCAAGGGGGTAACTGGGGACAGGGCGCAGGGAGCGCACAGGACAGGGACATTACGCTAGGGTTGCGAAACCAGCTTGCCCGCTCCCCTGCGTTTATATCCCCGCCCAGGAGAATGTACCAGCAGACACCAACGCCAGTCACAGGACAGAGCAGGGGCCACGAAACGCCGCAAGCAAGCAATCGGGAGCAAGGAGCCACATCGCAAGATTTCACATCACAATCGCAAAATTTCACATCACAAGCGCAAAATTTTACATCACAAGCACAAGATTTCGCATCACAATCGCAAGATTTCACATCACAACCACAAGGGAGAATCCAAGACAATTACAGCAGTTACAGAGACAGTGCGGTCCTCGCCATGCCCAGCGGCCCGTCAGGGCAGCATCTTGCCGCTGCAAGAGCGGCGGAGAAGAATACAGCGGAGGCCGGTGCCGTGACCAGCCCGGCCAGAGAAGACGTCTCCACAGCATCACTCAGGAACGGTGAGATGAACCATGTGTTTAATATGCAGAATGTGAATGTTATGCCGTTGTTTAATAGCAATACACAAAGTGTGAGGGGTGGTACTGAAAAGGGGCAGAGGCAGGGGTTGCACCAAAACAGCGCAAATGGCAGGGGGGCCACCTTAAACGATGTAGCGAACACACAATGGGAGGGTAACAGCGCCGCAGATAATCAGGCGGGCAAGCAGGGCAATAGCAGCGCGTCCGAGTCAGACGACGACGAGTCATGCAAGGTATTGAAAGAGCAACTGCGGTTGGCCAGGGCCAATCACAAGAAGAAGAAGTTGTCAGCCCCAGGGGCAGATACAGCGTGGAGTAAGCTAGGTCAGACCGGAGCAGCTAAGCCAGTTTTCTTACAGCAGGGAGGCGCATTGGATCACGAGCTAGGCGCATTGGCAGGGCATTTGCCTAAAGAAATTAGGAAGGAAATTGTGAAGGGGGATTTCATCGACATATGCTCCCTTACAGAGGAGGGTCTCAGGGACAAGGAGAGGGGCAGCGAGAAGGGAGTAGGGCGAGGGGAATCCTACAAGACAATTGACAATTGGATGACCGGGATGTTCGCATACTCTGGTTGCTACATAGAAGCTTACCCAAATATGGCAATGAACATGATGAAATACATCAATCTTGTTTATTCAGTGTACAAGGATTATGGGGGAACTGCGTGGCGCAGATACGACGAGTCCTTTAGGTTAAGAGCGCAAGGGCAGCAACCCATCAAGTTTGGGACAAAGGATATCGAGCTGTGGCTCAAGGCGCAGGCAAGAGGGGCTAGCGATAAAGAAGCGACAGCGCAAAGGCAGGGGACAGGGAGGCCTGGCACGCATAGGCAAGATATGCTCAAATGCTACGCCTTCAATTACACCCGGTGCACACGGGCGTTCTGCAAATTCAAGCACGCATGCACGCACTGCAGCGGAAGTCACCCGGCAAAAGACTGCTTTAGGAAAAAAGGCCGCCAGGGAGAGAGAGGGGAGAAGGTATCCGGAGCGCTTGTGCCTGTCAAAGGCAAGTAGCCCAGTGAGGCTGGAGGGTATGCAGGCATGGCTAGCCAGGTACCCCAAGCGTTTAGAAGCCCAGCGGTTGCAGGAGGGTTTTAGAGTAGGGTTCAAGATCCCAGTAAGACGGGAAGTCCTTCCGGGCGACCGCAATAGGAACCTTCATTCCATCAGGGAGCAGCCGCAGGTGGCGCGACAGAAAATTGGAAAAGAATTGGAGTTGGGCAGGATGGCCGGGCCATTCGCGGCCCCCCCAATTGAAAATTTGGTAGTGTCACCGCTGGGGTTAGTTCCCAAGAAAGCACCGGGAAAGTTCAGACTTATTCAACACCTATCTTTCCCGGAGGGGGCATCGGTTAATGATGCCCTGGACGTGGAACAGTGCTCGGTGCAATATCAGTCGTTTGACCATGCGATAAAAAAGGGTTAGGAGGCAAGGGAAAGGGGCCTTGTTGGCGAAGCTGGACATCGAGTCAGCGTTCAGGCTACTCCCCCTGCATCCGGACAGTTTTTACCTTATGGGTTTCCAGTTTGAGGGCCAATATTTCGTGGACAAATGTTTGCCTATGGGATGCGCAATATCTTGCGCGTTATTCGAAATTTTCAGCTCCTTCTTGCACTGGTGCTTGGAAGCACGGACAGGCTGTAGGGCAGTAGCGCACTACCTGGACGATTTCTTGCTGGCAGGCCCAGCTCAGTCTTGGCAGTGCGCGCAGTTGCTGCAAGAGCTCACAAAGATGCTGAACGAGTTCGGAGTCCCCATTGCGGGGGAGAAAACTGAGGGCCCAAAACAGGTTATCTCTTACCTAGGTATAGAGATCGACACAGAGAAGATGGAGTGCCGGTTGCTAACAGAAAAAATCGAAAAGTTGGAGCGAGAAATCAGTGCATGCGCCCAAGCGAAGTCAGTTACCTTGGGCCAGTTGCAGTCATTGCTAGGGTCGCTGAATTTAGCTTGTCGCGTAATCCCTATGGGGCGGATTTTCAAGCGACGTATGGAAAGGGCAACAGCGGGAGTGAGGAAGAAACATCACTTCATCCGCATCAGCGGGGAATTGAAGGAAGATTTGTTAGTATGGCAGGATTTCTTGAAACAGTTTAACGGGGTACGCATGTGGCCGAGCAAGATATCGCCAAACCATGCACTGCAGCTGTTCACAGACGCAGCAGGAGCCATAGGCTTCGGAGCGTACTTGCAGGAAGAGTGGTGCGCAGAAGAATGGCCGCAAAGGTGGAAGGACAGCGGTTTGACTAAGAACTTGGCAGCTTTGGAGTTGTTTCCTATAGTGGTAGCCGTAGAGGTTTGGGGCCGCAGGCTAGAGAATAAGTTCATACAGTTTTGGTGCGACAATATGGGTGTGGTACAGGCCATAAACAGCCAATCTGCCTCGTCCGCACCGGTGATTAGGTTGCTGAGGTGGTTGGTAGCGGCATGCTTGAGGCACAACATCACATTCAGGGCAAAGCATGTGCCAGGAGTCGAGAACGTTATCGCGGACGCGCTGTCACGTCAGAAATGGGAGGTGTTTAGGGCGGCAGCGCCGTTCGCGCGGGGCCAAGGTTTAACATGCCCTTCTCATCTTTGGCAGATAGCCGAGCCTGTTTGAACGAGCTGGTGGAAAGGTCCCTGGCGCCCAAGACCTGGAAAGCGTACGTGGCAGCATGGGAGAAATGGCAGCAGTTCCAGGGGAACGTAAGCTCAGAGGGCCAGGCGCCCCTGCAGCAATTGTTGGAATTCTTAGGCAAGAGTAGGGAGGAGGGAGCATCAAGGGCAGTGGCAAACACCAGGCTGGCAGGGGTATCTTTCTTTTCAAAGTTGCTAGGGAAAGAGGACCTAACTAAGGCATTCGTAGTGCGCACAGTGATGAAGGGATGGGCCAGAGCGGAGATACGGAGACCGGACTCCCGGGAGCCAGTAACCATAGAGAGGCTTAAGAGCATTATTCACATAGTGGCGAAAGTATGTAGCGGAGAGTACGAGGAAACACTGTTTAAAGCAGCGTTTATCATGGCGTTTAGCGGAGCATTTAGGGTCGGGGAGCTGGTAGCGCAGTCAAAAACGGCCACAGGAACAGGCCTGTTGGTAAAAAACGTAGCGGCCTCGCAGGGCGCGGTCTTGTGCAAAATTCACAAGTCAAAAACGGACCAGATAGGGAAGGGAAGATGGGTCCAGTTGGGAAGGCACCAGGACACAACAGCCTGTCCAATCGAGGCGGTACAAAAATTTTTGGAGGTCAGGCCAAAAGGGGGCGAGAATTTCCTTATTCATGTGGATCAGACAGCACTTACCAGGTTCCAGTTCACAGCCATATTTAAAAAATGCATCAGGGAGTTAGGCTGGAACCCGAAGAAGTTCGGAACCCACTCATTTAGGATCGGCGCGGCAACATCCGCCGCAAGCCAGGGATGCTCAGCCGAAGAGATAAAGGGGAAAGGGGGGTGGAAGTCAAACAGTTACAAATCTTACGTCAGGCCGGTGGCCAGGGCGCCGCCGCAATAGAAGGAATTGACAACTGTCCTAACATCCCCTCCTCCCCCCCCCCCCCCGCTTCCTCTAATCTTCGCAGGGATCATCGGGAAGCGGTGTTGGATCTTCGGCCATTCATACATATTCTGGGCAGCGGCACGGGCCGCAAAAAGACCATACGGGCGCCAGCTGGGGATGAGGCGAGAAGAGGCAGCAGTTTTTTGGCTGGGCAACAGGGGCATGGTATGGGAGCAGGCCAGGGAGGCCTGGCTCAAAGCCGAGCGGGCATTGGGAAAGCCCGACGTGTTGGTGTTGCACCTTGGGGGAAACGATATCGGGAAAACAAAGTCGCTAGACCTGATCAGGCAGGCCAGGGAGGACATTGCCTGGATAAAAGGGCTGTGGAGCAACGTGCGCATAGTCTGGTCAAAAATTATCCCGCGACTAGCCTGGAGGGGGGCTAGGTCAGGGCACGGAATAGACAGAGCTAGGAAGAAAGTCAATGCGGCCATCGGTAAAGTGGTCACAGCCAACGGGGGAAGCGTTATACACCACAATGACCTTGCAGGGAGATGTGAGGGTTTTTACAGGCACGATGGGGTGCACCTGTCGGACATAGGCCTTGATATCTTCAACAATGCGTTGCAGGATGCGTTGGAGGGTTTGCGGTGGTAGCGCAGGGTGGGGCTTCGGTCCGCAGGTCGCTGGGACCTCGTGTGGCGGGGAAGGAGCGGTGCACAAGGCATGGTAAGGGGGGATTGTCAGAATGCCTCGCATAAGTCACCAATTAGTAGGCCGTACGCCTGGTTCCAGCTAAATGCGGCAGGGGCCATACGGGTTGCGCGCCGTGGTAGGGTGTTATGCGCATGGTAGCTGGTCCCCCAGCGCAGGGGGCGTGGTCCGTCGGCCCGCAAGGGCGGGCCGGGTACGCCTCAGGCGGGGAGGGGGCGTGGCCGTTGCCGGTAAGGCACGCCCCAGGCGTTTCTCTAAACAGCGGGAGAGCCGTGCACCGCTTCCTCTCCTTTTTACCCTGCAATGGTGTGTTTTTGGTATTAGGTGGAAATAAAGCTGTGACCATTTATTCTTTGCACAAAATTACAAGTCTCGTCTCCAGTTATTTGATTAGAGCAAGCCGGCGGGGCACCAGAAGGTCACCCTCTCCATCCTTACAGGGGCGAAGGGGGCAGCAATGGCGCCGCAGCAGGATAAGGAGGAGGGGTGCCGGGCGGCCCGAAGGCGTGAACACCGGGGGAGGGGGGGTTGGCTGCAGGGAGGCAGGACCCCCTCCCCTTTGCATCACCTGCAGGGAGCCCTGGGCCAGTAAAAGGTGCGGCCCAGAGGCGGGGGGGGGGGGAGGAGGGAGAGGCAGATAAAGCAGCAGCCGGGGGGGAGGGAGTTAATAGCTCCATTTTCCCCACACAGGAAAGGAAGCCCACCCACCCGCCCTGAGTTGGCAAGGAACAGGGTTGGTAGTAGCTAGGACAGGGGTATGGGCCAAGGGAGCGCAGGACTTAGGCAGTTTTTTTTTTTTTCATCACTTGCTTACAAATGACACGTTGTGAAAAGTTATTACGGTGTTTTGTTTTATCGCAATAAACATGGTTTGGTGTAAATCGTTTGTATTTTCTTGTCACAGCGGGTTGCGGGGAAGGAGCGGTGCACAAGGCATGGTAAGGGGGGATTGTCAGAATGCCTCGCATAAGTCACCAATTAGTAGGCCGTACGCCTGGTTCCAGCTAAATGCGGCAGGGGCCATACGGGTTGCGCGCCGTGGTAGGGTGTTATGCGCATGGTAGCTGGTCCCCCAGCGCAGGTGGCGTGGTCCGTCGGCCCGCAAGGGCGGGCCGGGTACGCCTCAGGTGGGGAGGGGGCGTGGCCGTTGCCGGTAAGGCACGCCCCAGGCGTTTCTCTAAACAGCGGGAGAGCCGTGCACCGCTTCCTCTCCTTTTTACCCTGCAATGGTGTGTTTTTGGTATTAGGTGGAAATAAAGCTGTGACCATTTATTCTTTGCACAAAATTACAAGTCTCGTCTCCAGTTATTTGATTAGAGCAAGCCGGCGGGGCACCAGAAGGTCACCCTCTCCATCCTTATCATTGCTGCCCGTAATGGGCTTTTCCAGAATGTAGCCACCTATCTTGACACATTGCTGCAACCATGTATTGTAAACAAGAATAGATATTTACTTGATACGACTTCTTTCATTAATCATTTACAAAAGTTAGGGAATATCCCTTGTAACAGTGTGTTGTGCAGTATAGACATTGCAAGTCTGTATACAGTGATTCCCAATGATGCTGGGTTACTGGCAGTGCGTAAGCTAATTGAGGGAATCCCCTATATTGTGGGCCAGATGTGGACTTTGTGTTAGATTTGTTGGAAATGACCCTGACTCACAATTATTTTTTATTTGATGGCAGGTTTTTCCTGCAGACAGCTGGGTGTGCGATGGGGTCCCCTGTGGCCCCGTCGTATGCGAATTCATACATGTTTGCAGCAGAGCAAGAATTTTTTTTCGATAATGGATCTATTTCTGAAGCCATTATTTTGTACTTACGATACATAGATGACGTGTTCGTCATCTGGTCACAATCTGAGGAGAAATTGAGTAACTTTATCAATATACATAATCAGTCAGGACATCCCATCAAATTTACTTTTGAGATGAGTAGGGATAGTGTTAATTATTTGGATGTATTGGTACAGTGTAGGAATGGTATGTTAGCTACTGACTTATACCATAAAAGCACAGATCGTAACACTTTACTTCATTTCTCAAGTTTTCACCCCCATCCATCGAAATATGAGTTACCATACTCACAGTTTTTACGAGCTGTGAGGATCTGTAGTGAGAAAGAGAATGCTGTAGCCCAGATAGATGGTATGATTATTAAATTTAGACAGAGGGGATACCCTCTTGATAAATTGTTGGAGGCCAAAGAGAAAGCCCTTAGTATGAATCGGCAATCCCTGCTATCACAGAAAGTGAAAAAAACTACTAATCCTCGCTTACCTTGGGTAAATCACTTTAACACTACGAGTGGGGCGATTGCCAAGGCTGCTAAATCTTTGTGGCCTATGATTCAGTCTGACAGGGATTTGAACCTGTCTGAGACCTCGATTATGCCCACCTATACTAGAGGAAGAAACCTTCGGGATTGGGTGGTGAAAACTGATGTTACCGGTTTATCATCCACACAAAGTGAACAGAATACATTCTTGTCCATACGTAAGGGTTGTTTCAGGTGCCTGAATTGCACTACGTGCAGATCACTTCTGACGGGGAGTACATTCAATCACCCCTTCAGTGGGAGGAAATACACTATTAATTTTAGACTTACGTGTACGACTAAGTTCATCATTTACCTGATCAGCTGCCCTTGCGGCTTACACTATGTCGGCAAAACTGACTGCACACTGAAGGAACGTATGGCCAACCACAAACTGGCTATCAGAAAGGCCATTTTAAATGGAACTAGCGATCAACCGGTGGCACGTCACTTTGCCTTGGCACGACATAGTATAGCTTGCTTAAAATATATTATCATTGATCATGTACCGGCCAATGTGAGAGGGGGGAATAGGTCACTGCGGCTACTGCAGAAGGAGTCGAAATGGATTCATGAGCTTCAAACACTGGCACCAAGGGGTCTCAATGAGACATTGGGGCTACATTGCTTCTTATAGCCAAGTTAGATTATGGTCTGTGGTAGTAGGTTAGATCGTGCATCAGAGATCAGTGTTGGATATTTCATGCTTACACTGTGATACTTCAATTTGGTTCATGCATTTAATCACTGTATCTGTGCCTGAGCTACATTTGTTTTTAATTTTATGTCATGTAATGTTATTTTCATTGTTTGTTTTATATGTTGTCATTTTGTATTGATATTAGAGTGACGCTTTTGGTATGAGGGACGGCAGGATGACGTCATTTGTGGGCGCTTGAACGCCGGGTCCACGCCGGAGCTCACCGCACATTGGGAGCGGATATAAGGTACGTGTGTTTTGTTACTGTTATAACCTGAGGACGAAGTGATTAAAGCTTCTAAACGTTGTTTCTGCTAACCTGCTGTTGTGCATTTGTGTTACCGGAGTGCCGCCGACAGGACGTTACATATGACCCGCTGCCATACGGGTTTAGGAAGGCACCGGACATTTGTTCTCTAAGACTGGGAGTGCTGCCGAAAAATTCTTATATATATATATATATATATATATATATATATATTGTAGTGATTTATACTTTTTATATATGTATATATCAATATGTCTATGTGTGTGTGTGTATATATATATATATATATATATATATAGAGTCCACAATATGCCGGCACTCCATGTAAAATAGCAGCGTGCTCCGGTGCTGGCAACCAATGGTAATGGATATCCAATGCAAAAAATAAGAAGGCACTCAGAGACAGCAAGGTAAAGCAGAAAGATGTATTCAAGGTCGAGTACTTTCGAGGTTAAAAACCTCCTGGAGAGGGACATGTTGGGAGATATGTCAGTATCAGATACAAAGTCATTTAAATAAATATATGTAATTGGGAGAATGAAACACTGTTAGATGACTGGGCAGAACTGTTTATGTGATTTCAGCACTGTTAAAATTGCCCTTATTTCTCACTCAACACAATTCTACAACCTGTATTTCAGTCTATATAAAGTAACGTTACAGTAGTACTCAGGTCCTGAGATTCACAAAGGTGCAAGTCCTTAGAGAGCCACCAGGGGGAGATCAATCACCACAAAAATGTAATTCATGAGAGGAAAACATTTGTGCTATAGAAATTATTAATCTAGACAGCATTGTACTGTCCTGGAGCAAGGTGAGTTCGTATCGCGTATTGTTAAGGACATTCACATAAAGACACGGACCTGTCCCCTTGTTGCTTCCCCTGTGTTTCATATTTAACTAATTGCTTAAGATAGGTTATGCCGGGTTTGCCGACTATAGGGGCCTTAGCTCTGTGATATCCATGTTGATAAAATCTTATAGGGTTCAGTGACACGGTAAAACAGTTTATAATTGTCAAAGCAGATATATTTATATAACCTTTGAACCTGAATTGGAATGTAGCACGGTGCCTCACAAAATATAAGGTGGTTTTTTAAATTGATGTGGTCACACACTAATTGAACTCTAATTGCTACCTATTATTTTTGAATCATTTGTGTAAGAAGGAGGATGCATATGAGAATGCTCAGTGTTTAACCTATTTTTATAAATCAATTGTTTTCACAACTGCATCTGCTATTTGATTTTAAGATTTGATAAATAACTGTAGGAATAATCGGAATTAAGGCACTTAATTTATATGTATAACCAATTCTATATTGTATGCTTCGTGGAAGTATGTAATTAGATCAATTTTGTCAGCAGCAAGTAATTGAGTGGGCAGTGGGACCCAATTGATTAAACATTGTATCCAATTTAGGGAGAATTGATAACTATTAGGATCTTAGGATCCATATGATAAGTACCTGTAATCCTAATCCTATCTTCTTTCTGTGCCCTCTCATCGGTAGTCAGAATTTCGGACACCGAAAGTAGAAGCACACTAATTCCTTGGAGAAGCATCAATGATTCTCTCATTAGCAATTCAATGTCACTTGATATGATTGCTGACAGTAGAAATTAAAGGTGCTACCTCCTCGTGAAACTTCCTTCTAGCAATTCTATCCAAGGGGTACCCTTACAATCATATGTATTTATTGTCCAATTCTAGTTATACTATAAATGATCAAAAAGGACATATAAAATAGACTTTTTTAATAAAATTGTTCGTTGGGCACCAATTTGTTGATTCCCATTTGGGACCCCGTATAGGGACCTCTCTCCTGTACTCTCATCAACCTGAGTTAATCTAAAGGCACATGGTAGGTTGAAAGCAGATACAGCCCTTGGGGAATACATATGTGCCGATCACAGTTCTCATTGTGGATTCGATGCTTAACAGCAGATCTACAAAAGCAGAAACTGGGCACATTTTGTTACCCCTCTTCCTTCTAAACTTTACACTGTTAAAAATCCTAAGGAATACAATTTAGGGCATTGTGTCACATATCAGTATTTCCTGCCTGATGTCTTAATTATTATTAATTTAAGCAACAAATGTTACTATAAATCAGTTATTGCTAAACAGTAACATATTCTTGAGCAATCTGTTCAGGGTTTTAGTATATTGTATTGAGATACTTTGTTGCTTGGCCAGTATAATATTATGTAATTTACTGGTCTAAGGAGATCCTACAATAGAGATTACTATTTGTTCTGAATAACATCAAGCAATAAAAGATTCATGTATTTAACTTTTTGATGTTATAAAAACAGGAGAAAGTTCATTATATAAGGCTTATCTATGATGCCTTATTTTTCATGTTATATGTTGTAATGTTTATGTGAGTCTTTTGAAGTCAAATAAGTTAAGTTTTATTATATAAATGAGTGCCCCAACCTAGAGAGTTGTCTTTCCTTCTCCTCCTTCTATAATCTTATTTCACAACTCCAGGGAGCACCGCCGGCTCAAATTAATACATTATCTATATACACTTGTTCATTTTAGAACTAATTTGTTTTTCGAGACTAAATATAAGATACCGGTTTCTAAAATCACGTAATCCAGAGCGCTGTTTCCCTACTAAGCTCAGTTTTTTGTTTCACATGTACATTCCAACAGGTAAATAACTGAAGTCATGTTACAATTCATAAAGTCCTCGAGTTTGAATTCCTGGGTATTACCTGTACTGCCAAAGGTTCTTCTATTAAGGTTAAGGAACTTACAGATGTTACAACGTCCACACTTAAAAGCCCCCACACACTTAAGGGGGGTACACACGGAGAGATCCGTGCTTAAAATCTAAGCGCATCGCTGTCGCCGATGCTAGATTGAGCTGCATGCAGGCTCAATCTAGCGGGTCGCTCACTTCACCGTTGTGTGAAGTGAGCGGCCCCCCGTCGGCATTCCTCCTCGCTCAGCACATCGCGCTGTGCTGAGCGGGGTGAGAGATGTGTGCTGAGCGGTCTGTGTTAAGATCGCTCAGCACACATCTCTCCCGTGAGTACCCCCCTTTAGGAAAGGTATGGGTATTAGCTTAGATGGTATCTCGTGCAGCATACTTAGTGCTAAAATATCTTTCAAGTTTTTAGATTTTCGGAGTATAATTTCTGGTCGATCTGAAAGGAATTCTTTAAGAATAGGATCCATTCGTAAAATTCCCCAGTGGTTCCTGAATGAGGATTTGATGGTCCTTTCGTGGCAGTTATATGCGGTAATAAAGGCAACAGATTCCTTCTTATTCTCCCTTTCCTTATATTCCAAGAGATTATTCCTTTCCAAGTTGTTGGTTCTTGTAAGTGCTTCTTATAGGATGGTCTTATAGCAGTGCCTTTGCTGCTTGTTCCAACTCCACCCAGCATCCCCTCCACACTGTCTGTATTTTTGTCATGTATGCTGAGAATGCTGCAGGGTTCTTCCTAGGATCTGGAGCTTCTTGGACTACTGTATGTAGTACTGACTTGTACCACAGAGTATTGCTCTCTTATGGATTAGGCAAATGCTGTATGCACGTGCGGCTGGTGTGTCTGCCTGTGCTGCTGGATCATATCTTAGGTTTGGCACCATTTGTGCCCTAACCGGATAGATATATGAATTGTCTTGTCCCATATAAGGCATAACCCTTTTTCTCTTATGTCCTAGAGGATGCTGGGGTCCATATTAGTACCATGGGGTATAGACAGGTCCACCAGGAGCCATTGGCACTTTAAGAGTTTACTGGTGTGGGCTGGCTCCTCCCTCTATGCCCCTCCTACCAGACTTAGTTTAGAAAATGTGCCCGGAGGAGCCGGTCACAGCTAGGGGAGCTCTACAGAGTTCTCTTAAAAAAAAGAGTTGTTTTTTTTTCTTTCAGGTTTTGTTATTTTACAGGGAGGCTGCTGGCGACAGCCTCCCTGCAGCGAGGGACTGGGGGGGGGGGGAGCATTATCCGCCCTGCGGGGTCTTGAGCCACTGCTCCCGCTGACTGGACGTGAGCTCCAGAGGGGTCTGATCGCGCCCCGCCGCAGGGGAACGCTCGCCCTGGCAGCCAGCCACCACCTCCTCAGGTGCTGAAGAAGTGGCGAGTGAGTCACTGTCCCCCCTTGCAAGTGGGGGGACAGTGTGAAGAGGGCGGCTAGAGGGTAGGAGCGCGGTCTTAACCGCGCTCCTGTAAGGCTCAGCAGTACTGCGGTGCTGGGGGGGGGGGGGGGGGGCGCCCTGGGCCAGCTCCGGACCCTACACTGGTCACATCAAGCCTGTCGGGGTCTGCGAATCCAGGCCAGCACAACTCCTCCGGCCAGTATAATCATTCAGAGAGCGGGAAGACAGCGCCATTGAGGGGGCGGAGCTTCTCCTCAGAGTGGACCCAGCAGCGTTCAGCGCCATTTTTCCTGCCTGCACTCACTGCCAAGTGGATCCAGGTCCCTCCCGGCAATCTCCAGCAATCTGTACAGTACCAGGGGGTTGCAGAAGGGGGGGGGAGGCTGTATTATAGGCTGTGTCACCTATTAATGGGCACAGCCAGCGCGGGTTTAGGGTCTCCCTATACTCAAATAGTGCTGTGTGTGGGTTGGCTCCATTCTCTGTGTCTCTCTGCCACTCTTGGGGGGGAAACTCTGTCTACATAATACCCTGTGTGTTTGTGGGGTGTTTGAGGGTGTGTGACAACATGTCTAGGGACATTGTTTCATATGCTGCAGAGGATTTGTCTACCCAGGAAGACTCCATACCATGTTATCAGGATTGCACTGTTTTAGTGCAGATCCCAGCTAGAGAGCCAGAATGGTTAGTCTCTCTGAGGGGGACTATTTCTCAGATTTCTGATAGGGTGGCTAGGACTGAGCATGCCACTCAGGTCCTCCAGTCCTCTATGGTTGTATGGTCTGATACTGCCTCCTTGGGGTCCCCTGAGGTAAATTCTCACAAACGTGCAATTATGCAGGGTGACAAGGACACCGACTCTGATGCTGCAGATGGTGACGGGGATGTATTGAGGGGGACATCATCCCTTGTTAAAGGGGTGCATTTGATGATTGAGGCTGTTAGGGATGTTTTACACATTTCGGACACAGCCCTGGAACAGGTGGAGGAGGCCTTCTTTACAGATAATAAGAAGCCCCCCCTCACTTTCCCGGCATCCAAAGAATGAAATGCTATCATTGAAAAGGCATGGGAAACTCCGGAAAAGAAATTCCAGATTCCCAAGAGGGTCTTGGTGGCTTTTCCCTTCCCTGAGGAAGCTAGAAAGAGATGGGAGTCCCTGCCGATCGTAGACGCCTCTGTCTCCAGGCTGTCCAAACAGGTGGTATTACCGGTCCCGGGGTCTTCCGCGTTTAAGAACCCGGCAGATCGCAAGGTGGATGCTACGCTGAAATCCATTTACACGGCTTCAGGGGCTATATTGCGGCCTACTATAGCCTGTGATTGGATTGCTAAAGCTATTGCCAGGTGGTCAATCACTCTACAGGAGGAGTCGTCTACACTGGACAAAGGTGATGTTGATTTATTTTTACGTAATATTCAGGATTCTGCATGGTTCCTGGTGGATTCCATGAAAGACCTGGGTTCCATGGCTGCGGGGATCTCCTCCATGTCTGTATCGGCTCGTAGGGGTCTCTGGCTGCGCAACTGGTCTGCGGACGCGGAATCCAGGAAGTGTGTGGAGGGCCTACCATACAAAGGTCAGGCTCTCTTTGGGGAGGCGCTGGATGTGTGGATTGCCACGGCTACCACGAGTAAGTCTCCTTTTCTCCCCTCAGCTGCACCGCCTACGAAGTAGCCTTTTTCATCTTCCACATCACAGTCCTTTCGGCCCGCAAGGCCTAGAAAGAATAAGCCTTCGAACACCTTCTTCAGAGGTGGTCGTGCCAAGGGAAAGAAACCTGCTCCCGCAGGTTCCCAGACCCAGAAGCCCGCTTCTGATACTCCTAAGTCCTCCACATGCCGGTGGACAGCTAGGCCTGGAGGAAGGTCAGGTGGGGGCAAGACTCTGGCAGTTCAGCCACGTCTGTGTGTCGTCGGGTCTGGACCCCTGGGTTTTGGATATAGTGTCCAGAGGGTACAGACTGGAGTTTCAAGATCCCCCGCCTCACCGTTTCTTCAAGTCAGGCTTGCCAGCCCTGCTGGCAGACAGGACAATTCTTCTGGAGGCCATCAAGAAATTGGTAGTGTCAGAGGTCATTGTTCCGGTCCCACCTCAACAGTGGAACAAGTGTTATTATTCGAACCTTTTTGTGGTACCAAAACCGGATGGTTCGGCACGGCCTATTCTAAACTTAAAGTCTTTGAACCCTTACCTCAGGGAGTTCAAATTCAAGATGGAATCTCTGAGAGCTATCATCTCAGGACTGACGGAGGGCGAGTTCCTGGTGTCTTTGGACATCAAGGATGCTTACCTCCACATTCCCATTTGGGCGCTGCATCAAGCATATCTCAGGTTTGCACTGATAGACGATCACTATCAGTTCCAGGCGCTGTCGTTTGGCCTCTCTACGGCACCGAGGATCTTCACCACAGTAATGGCGGAGATGATAGTTCTCCTCCGCAAACAGGGGGTGAACATAATTCCATATCTGGACGATCTCCTGATCAAGGCGTCGTCCAGGGAGAGGTTGTTGAGGTCCATCGCGCTCACGACAGCTGCTCAGGAAGCACGGTTGGATCCTGAATCTTCTAAAGTCTCATCTGGAGCCAACAAGGTGGCTGTCTTTCCTGGGAATGATCCTCGACACAGAAGTGCAGAGGGTGTTTCTCCCGGTGGAAAAAGCATTGGTGATCCAAACAATGGCCTGGGATGTCCTAAGACCTACCCGGGTATGGGTGCATCAATGCATACGCCTTCTGGGGAAGATGGTTGCCACCTATGAGGCTCTGCAGTATGGCATGTTTCATGCTCGACCTTTTCAACTGGACCTCTTGGACCAGTGGTCGGGCTCTCACCTACACATGAACAAGAGGATTCGCCTGTCTCCGAAAGCCAGGATTTCACTCCTCTGGTGGCTGCAACTTCCACACCTTCTTGAAGGTCGAAGGTTCGGCATTCAAGACTGGATCCTTTTAACCACAGATGCAAGTCTAAGAGGTTGGGGAGCAGTCGCTCTGGGAGAAACCTTCCAGGAACGATGGTCGGATCAGGAGTCACCCCTCCCAATAAACATCATGGAACTCAGGGCCATGTACAACGCCCTTCTGCAGGCAGCACACCTTCTACAGCATCAGGCTGTTCAGGTGCAGTCGGACAATGTGATCACAGTGGCCTACATAAATCGTCAAGACGGAACGAAGAGCAGGGTTGCCATGGCAGAGGTGTCAAATATCCTCAACTGGCAGAAAGGCACGCGGTGGCGATGTCGGCAAACGTCATTCTGGGCGTAGACACCTGGGAAGCAGACTTCCTCAGCAGACACGATCTCCATCCAGGGGAGTGGGGCCTCCATCCGGAGGTGTTCGAAGAGGTAACCGGTTGGTGGGGGGTCCCCCACATAGATATGATGGCCTCATGCCTCAACAAAAAGCTACGGAGGTACTGTTCCAGGTCAAGAGACCCACAGGCAGTGGCAGTGGACGCACTGATAATGTGTTCTCTCCACTTCCTCTGATACCAAAGGTTCTTCAGCTCGTGAGAAGAACAAAGGTTCTGGCAATCCTCATTGCTCCAGACTGGCCAAGGAGGGCTTGGTACGCGGATCTGCTGGATCTTCTGCTGGAAGATCCACGGCCTTTACCTCTTCGGGAGGATCTGCTTCTGCAGGGGCCGTTCGCTTATCAAGACTTACCGTGGCTACGTTTGACAGCATGGCAGTTGAACGCCAGATCTTAGCTCAGAAACGTATTCCGAGTGAGGTCATTCCTACCCTGATACAGGCCAGGAAGGGGGTAACGTCTAAACATTACCATCGCATTTGGAAGAAATATGTTTCTTGGTGTGAGGACAAGAAGTTTCCGGCAGTGGAGTTTCAACTTGGACGTTTTCTCCTTTTCCTGCAAGCAGGGGTGGATATGGGACTGCGATTGGGCTCCATTAAGGTCCAGATCTCTGCTTTGTCCATCTTCTTCCAAAAACAATTGGCTGTTCTTCCTGAGGTTCAGACCTTTTTGAAAGGGGTTCTGCACATCTAGCCTCCCTTTGTGGCACCCACGGCTCCATGGGATCTTGATGTGGTGTTGCAGTTCCTATACCCCATAGTACTAATGTGGACTCCAGGATCCTCTACGGACTACGAGAAAAGGATTTACCGGTAGGTAACCAAAATCCTATTTCCTTGCTTTCAGTTTTTGAGTTTCTTTATCCTTTACAGGTGTTTCTCTTTCAGGACTGACATTAAAATCTTTTAACTGTTTCATTAGGTCATTTGGGTTAGGGGTGGATGTGAGTGCACTGCCATTGTCTGGGCATGCAGGCAAATCTGGTGGCATATCATTTCCAACTGTGGGCAGAATCTCCATCCCGCAGAGATACATGCAAAGCTGAATGAACACTGCTGCTGTGGATATTCAGGGTCTAGGATTGCTGGCGGAACCCTTTTAATAAATATTTGTGCTTGACTGTCGATCTGTTGGGCTGTAAAATCTATTTCAGATAGCCGGGATACTGTGAAACATATGGTGATGCTCCTGATATAGGTGTCACTGGTTGAGGCATTGGTGGGTGTATTACTGGTACATCAGCTAGTGGGGCTGCCTGTACCAATGCTGGTGGCTGAGGTGGGTTACCTAATGATAAAGTGGGTACATAGGGTGGTAGATTTTGTGTACTGTTTAACTCTTCCTCCCTCTTTTTTCTTGTCATCTTTTACCTCTTGTGCCACTGCCTGCCATATTCTGCATGTGTCAGTGCAATTTTCTCTATCCAAGCTGAATTCAACATAATAAATCTGTGCCATTTATCATAATCTAGTGTCCCTTCTGTAGGGAAACCTGCTCTTTTAAAGATTTTGGAGATTCCCTTCAGGGCTTTCTTACCGTCCCTACTATCTCTCTAGGGGTCTGTCCATGACCCTTGCTACCCTGTACGCCCAGTATTCTGGGGTAGCTAACCCCCAAATATCCCTTTAACCTTAAAGTATAGGGCTGCCTCCGCATGCACTTGTAACTAAACTGGTAAGGGTAAGTACTGTAAGTAACCCTGGATATGTGACAATATTATCTTTATCACCTGTATACTTGAAATATCCTATCTTTATTAAAACAGTTTCTAATGAAAAACACATAGGCCCTCATTCCGAGTTGTTCGCTCGGTATTTTTCATCGCATCGCAGTGAAAATCCGCTTAGTACGCATGCGCAATGTTCGCACTGCGACTGCGCCAATTAACTTTACTATGAAGAAAGTAATTTTACTCACGGCTTTTTCTTCGCTCCGGCGATCGTAATGTGATTGACAGGAAATGGGTGTTACTGGGCGGAAACACGGCGTTTCAGGGGCGTGTGGCTGAAAACGCTACCGTTTCCGGAAAAAACGCAGGAGTGGCCGGAGAAACGGTGGGAGTGCCTGGGCGAACGCTGGGTGTGTTTGTGACGTCAACCAGGAACGACAAGCACTGAAATGATCGCACAGGCAGAGTAAGTCTGGAGCTACTCAGAAACTGCTAAGTAGTTAGTAATCGCAATATTGCGAATACATCGGTCGCAATTTTAAGAAGCTAAGATTCACTCCCAGTAGGCGGCGGCTTAGCGTGTGTAACTCTGCTAAATTCGCCTTGCGACCGATCAACTCGGAATGAGGGCCTTAGTTTATACACTTTCAATCTTCTGAAGAACAAGGATTTTCAGACTGTGAACACAATTTTTGCTTCCTTTCCCTCCTAGCCCACTGCTTTCTTCTATGCCAGTAATCTGTGTCCTCTCCTTGAACCACAAGAGTTCTTACAGGTTCAGGCAGTTTTAAAATGCTTTGCCTGCACAAGGGCATACCATCTTTTGGTATGAAATTCACTGGCAAGTACAACAGCTCCTCTGGTCACACATGTCCCACCAACGCAGTTAAACCAATCTTGTATAAATGAGTATTAACAGTACAATAAAAATTTCCTTTATGCGAAACCAAACCAAAATCAGAAACCTCAATTACAGCCTCAATACGGGGAAACACTTCTCCTGTCCGTTTTCTCAATATAATATCACTTGTACATTCAGAACAGTAACCTTTAATATGGCATAAGCGTTCAAAACCTGGCACTTCCATCCCCTGAATATTTTTATATATATATATATATATATGTGTATATGTGTGTATATGTGTGTGTATATATATATATATATATATATATATACTGCTCAAAAAAAATAAGATTTTAAACCTACCGGTAAATCTTTTTCTCCTAGTCCGTAGAGGATGCTGGGGACTCCGTAAGGACCATGGGGATAGACGGGCTTCGCAGTTGACATGGGCACTAAAAAGAACTTTAGATATGGGTGTGCACTGGCTCCTCCCTCTATGCCCCTCCTCCAGACCTCAGTTAGAGAAACTGTGCCCAGAGGAGACGGACAGTACGAGGAAAGGATTTTTGTTAATCTAAGGGCAAGATTCATACCAGCCCACACCATCCACACCGTATAACATAGAATATACGAACCAGTTAACAGCATGAAACAAAACAGCATCAGCCCCAGACTGATCAAAACTGTAACATAACCCTTAAGTAAGCAAAAACTATATACAAGTCTTGCAGATGTAGTCCGCACTGGGACGGGCGCCCAGCATCCTCTACGGACTAGGAGAAAATGATTTACCGGTAGGTTTAAAATCTTATTTTCTCTTACGTCCTAGAGGATGCTGGGGACTCCGTAAGGACCATGGGGATTATACCAAAGCTCCAAAACGGGCGGGAGAGTGCGGATGACTCTGCAGCACCGATTGAGCAAAGATGAGGTCCTCATCAGCCAGGGTATCAAACTTGTAGAACTTCGCAAAGGTGTTTGAACCCGACCAAGTAGCAGCTCGGCACAGCTGTAATGCCGAGACACCTCGGGCAGCCGCCCAAGAAAAGCCCACCTTCCTAGTGGAATGGGCCTTTACAGAATTTGGTAACGGCAATCCAGCCGTAGAAAGAGCATGCTGAATCGTGTTACAGATCCAGCGAGCAATAGTCTGCTTCGAAGCAGGAGCGCCGACCTTGTCGGCTGCATACAGGACAAACAGTGCCTCTGTTTTCCTAACCGGAGCCGTTCTGGCCACATAAATTTTCAATGCCCTGACCACATCAAGGGACTCAGAATCCTCCAAGTCCCGTGTAGCCACAGGCACCACAATAGGTTGGTTCATATGAAAATATGCAGCACTCCCTTCACAAAAGTCTGGACTTCTGGGAGAGAAGCCAATTCCTTCTGAAAGAAAATGGATAGGGCCAAAATCTGAACCTTAATGGAACCTAATTTTAGGCCCAAATTCACTCCCGTCTGTAGGAAGTGAAGGAAACGGCCCAAATGGAATTCTTCCGGCGGAGCATTCCTGGACTCACACCAAGATACATACTTTCGCCAAATACGGTGATAATGTTTCGCTGTCACGTCTTTCCTAGCCTTTATAAGAGTAGGAATGACCTCATCCGGAATGCCCTTTTCCGCTAGGATCCGGCGTTCAACAGCCATGCCGTCAAACGCAGCCGCGGTAAGTCTTGGAACAGACAGGGCCTCTGTTGTAACAGGTCCTCTCTGAGAGGAAGAGGCCACGGATCTTCTGTGAGCATTTCCTGCAGATCCGGATACCAGGCCCTTCGCGGCCAATCTGGAACAATGAGAATTGTCGTACTCCTCTTCGTCTTATGATTCTCAATATCTTTGAGATGAGCGGAAGAGGAGGGAACACATAGACCGACTGAAACACCCATGGTGTCACCAGGGCGTCCACCGCCACTGCTTGAGGGTCCCTCGACCTGGCGCAATACTTCGGTAGTTTCTTGTTGAGGTGTGACGCTATCATGTCTATCTGAGGCAGTCCCCACCGACTTGAAATCTCTGCGAAGACTTCCTGATGAAGTCCCCACTCTCCTGGATGTAGATCGTGTCTGCTGAGGAAGTCTGCTTCCCAGTTGTCCACTCCCGGAATTAAGACTGCTGTCATGGCGCTTACATGATTTTCCGGCCAGCGAAGAATCCTGGTGGCTTCTGCCATTGCCACTCTGCTCTTTGTTCCGCCTTGGCGGTTTACATGCGCCACTGCGGTGATGTTGTCTGACTGGATCAGAACCGGTAGGTCGCGAAGCAGATTTTCCGCTTGTCGAAGGGCATTGTATATGGCCCTCAACTCCAGTACGTTGATGTGAAGACAAGCCTCCTGGCTTGACCAGAGACCCTGGAAGTTTCTCCCCTGTGTGACTGCTCCCCAACCTCGGAGGCTCGCGTCCGTGGTTACCAGAACCCAGTCCTGAATGCCGAACCTGCGACCCTCCAGAAGGTGAGCACTCTGCAGCCACCACAGGAGAGATACCCTGGCCCTAGGGGACAGGGTGATCATCCGATGAATCTGTAGATGAGACCCGGACCACTTGTCCAGAAGGTCCCATTGAAAAGTTCTCGCATGGAATCTGCCGAATGGAATGGCCTTGTAAGTCGCCACCATCTTTCCCAGAACTCGAGTGCAGTGATGCACCGACACCCTTTTTGGCTTCAATAGGTCCTTGACCAAAGACACAAGTTCTTGGGCCTTTTTACCATCGGAAGATAAACCCTTTTCTGGTCTGTATCCAGAACCATGCCTAAGAAAGGCAAACGAGTCGTTGGAACCAACTGTGACTTCGGGATATTGAGAATCCAGCCGTGCTGTTGCAACACCCTCAGGGAGAGTGATACGCTGTTCAGTAACTGTTCTCTCGATCTCGCTTTAATTAGGAGATCGTCCAAGTACGGGATAATTGTGACACCCTGCTTGCGCAGGAGCACCATCATTTCCGCCATTACCTTTGTGAAAATTCTCGGGGCCGTGGAAAGCCCAAACGGCAACGTCTGAAATTGGTCATGACAATCCTGTACAGCAAACCTCAGGAACGCCTGATGAGGCGGATATATGGGGACATGAAGGTATGCATCCTTTATGTCCAGGAACACCATATAATTCCCCCCTTCCAGGCTGGCGATGACCGCTCTGAGCGACTTCATTTTGAACTTGAACCTTTTTAAGTATAGGTTTAAGGATTTTAAATTCAAAATGGGCCTGACCGAACCGTCCGGTTTCGGGACTACAAACAGGGTTGAGTAATACCCCATCCCCTGCTGCAGCAGGGGGACTTTGACCACCACTTGCTGAAGACACAATTTTTTAATTGCATTTAACACTATCTCCCTCTCTGGGGGAGAAGCCAGTAGGGCCGATTTGAAAAACCGTCGAGGAGGCACCTCTTCGAATACCAGCTTGTAACCCTGGGAAACAATTTCTATTGCCCAGGGATCCACCTGTGAGTGAACCCAGACGTGGCTGAAAAGTCGAAGACGTGCACCCACTGGGGCGGACTCCCTCAGCGGAGCCCCAGCGTCATGCGGTGGATTTTGTAGAGGCCGGGGAGGACTTCTGCTCCTGGGAACTAGCTGTGGTTGGCAGCTTTTTCCCCTTGCCCTTACCTCTGGCAAGAAATGAAGATCCCCACACTCTCTTGGGTTTATGCGACCGAAAGGACTGCATCTGATAATGTGGTGTTTTCTTAGGCTGTGAGGAAACATAAGGCAAAAAAGTTGATTTACCTGCCGTAGCTGTGGAAACAAGGTCTGTGAGACCTTCCCCAAACAATTCCTCACCCTTGTAAGGTAAAACCTCCATATGCCTCTTCGAGTCGGCATCGCCCGTCCATTGTCGGGTCCATAGGGCTCGTCTAGCCGAAATCGCCATAGCGTTGGCTCTGAAACCCAGTAGGCCAACGTCTCTCTGAGTATCTCTCATATATAGGACAGCATCTTTAATATGACCCAGGGTCAATAAAATGTTTTCCTTATCCAGCGTATCTATATCAGCAGATAAGGTATCTGTCCACGCTGCTACCGCGCTACAAACCCAAGCCGACGATATCGCTGGTCTGAGTAAGGTACCAGTATGTGTGTAAATAGACTTCAAGGTAGTCTCCTGCCTGCGATCAGCAGGATCCTTGAGGGTTGCCGTATCTTGAGATGGCAGCGCTACCTTTTTGGATAAGCGTGTCAACACTTTATCCACCCTCGGGGAGGATTCCCATCGTATCCTGTCCTTAGTCGGGAAAGGATACGCCATAAGAATCCTTTTGGGAATCTGCAGTTTTTTGTCTGGAGATTCCCAAGCCTTTTCAAATAATTTGTTCAGCTCGTGAGATAGGGAAAAGGTTACCTCAGGTTTCTTTTCCTTATACATGCGCACCCTCGTGTCAGGGACAGAGGGGTCATCTGTGATATGCAACACCTCTTTTATTGCAATGATCATACAATGAATACTTTTAGCCAATTTTGGCTGCAACTTTGCATCATCGTAGTCGACACTGGAGTCAGAATCCGTGTCGGTATCAGTGTCTACTATTTGGGATAGTGGGCGCTTTTGAGACCCAGAAGGCCCCTGCGAGATAGTGAAAGGCAGGGCTAAACTCCCTGTACATTCCCCGAACTCAGCTTTGTCCAACCTTTTGTGCAATAAATTCACATTTGCATTTAAAACATTCCACATATCCAACCAGTCAGGTGTCGACGTTGCTGACGGAGACACCACACTCATTTGCTCCACCTCCTCCCTAGAAGAGCCTTCCACTTCAGACATGCCGACACATGCGTACCGACACACCACACACTCAGGGAATTCTCTATCTGGAGACAGTTCCCCCACAAGGCCCTTAGGAGAGACAGAGAGAGAGTATGCCAGCACACACCCAGCGCCAATGACCCAGGGAAAAAAATTACCCAGATAGCGCTTTTAATACATATATATATAACACTGCGCCAAATTATGTGCCCCCCCCTTCTTTCAAACCCTCTATCACCGTGTTCAGCAGGGGAGAGTCCGGGGAGCCAGCTTCTCATCGGTATGCTGTGGAGAAAATGGCGCTGATGAGTGCTGAGGATCAAGCTCCGCCCCCTCAGCGGCGGGCTTCGGTCCCGCTTGATTTCTTTTAAAAACTGGCAGGGGATCTCAAATATACAGTGCAGAGCCCATATATGTCCTGATTTGCCAGACCAGAGGTTTAAATTGCTGCCCAGGGCGCCCCCCCCCGCACCCTGCACCCTTACAGTGCCTGCTGTGTGTGTGATGTGCGGGAGCAATGGCGCGCAGCATTACCGTTGCGCTTTACCTCAGTGAAGATCCAAAGTCTTCTGCCGCCTCTGAAGTCTTCTTTCTTCTCATACTCACCCGGCTTCTATCTTCCGGCTCTGTGAGGAGGACGGCGGCGCGGCTCCGGGATTAACAGCTAGGAGAGACCTGCGTTCCGACTCCCTCTGGAGCTAATGGTGTCCAGTAGCCTAAGAAGCAGAGCCTAGCAGTTAATTAGGTCTGCTTCTCTCTCCTCAGTACCTTGATGCAGGGAGCCTATTGCCAGCAGGCTCCCTGAAAATACAAAACCTAACAAAATTTATTTTTTTCAGGAAACTCAGGAGAGCTCCCTGTAATACACCCAGTCTCCTCTGGGCACAGTATCAAACTGAGGTCTGTAGGAGGGGCATAGAGGGAGGAGCCAGTGCACACTCATATCTAAAGTTCTTTTTAGTGCCCATGTCTCCTGCGGAGCCCGTCTGTCCCCATGGTCCTTACGGAGTCCCCAGCATCCTCTAGGACATAAGAGAAATAAAGGGAACACTAAAATAACACATCCTAGATCTGAATGAATGAAATATTCTTATTAAATACTTTGTTCTTTACATAGTTGAATGTGCTGACAACAAAATCACACAAAAATTATCAATGGAAATCAAATTTATTAACCCATGGAGGTCTGGATTTGGAGTCACACTCAAAATTAAAGTGGAAAAACACACTACAGGCTGATCCAACTTTGATGTAATGTCCTTAAAACAAGTCAAATTGAGGCTCAGTAGTGTGTGTGGCCTCCACGTGTCTGTATGACCTCCCTATAACGCCTGGGCATGCTCCTGATGAGGTGGCGGATGGTCTCCTGAGGGATGTCCTCCCAGACCTGGACTAAAGCATCCGCCAACTCCTGGACAGTCTGTGGTGCAACGTGGCGTTGGTGGATGGAGCGAGACATGATGTCCCAGATGTGCTTAATTGGATTGGATTCATCAATGCCTTCATCTTGCAGGAACTGCTGACACACTCCAGCCACATGAGGTCTAGCATTGTCTTGCATTAGGAGGAACCCAGGGCCAACCGCACCAGCATATGGTTTCACAAGGGGTCTGAGGATCTCATCTCGGTACCTAATGGCAGTCAGGCTACCTCTGGCGAGCACATGGAGGGCTGTGCGGCCCCCCAAAGAAATGCCACCCCACACCATTACTGACCCACTGCCAAACCGGTCATGCTGGAGGATGTTGCAGGCAGCAGAACGTTCTCCTTGGCGTCTCCAGACTCTGTCACGTCTGTCACATGTGCTCAGTGAGAACCTGCTTACATCTGTGAAGAGCACAGGGCGCCAGTGGCAAATTTGCCAATCTTGGTGTTCTCTGGCAAATGCCAAATGTCCTGCACGGTGTTGGGCTGTAAGCACAACCCCCACCTGTGGACGTCGGGCCCTCATACCACCCTCATGGAGTCTGTTTCTGATCATTTGAGTAGACACATGCACATTTGTGGCTTGCTGGAGGTCATTTTGCAGGGCTCTGGCAGTGCTCCTCCTGTTCCTCCTTGCACAAAGGCAGAGGTAGCGGTCCTGCTGCTGGGTTGTTGCCCTCCTACGGCCTCCTCCATATCCATATCTCCTGATGTACTGGCCTGTCTCCTGGTAGCGCCTCCATGCTCTGGACACTACGCTGACAGACACAGCAAAACTTCTTGTCACAGATCGCATTGATGTGCCATCCTGGATGAGCTGCACTACCTGAGCCACTTGTGTGGGTTGTAGACTCCGTCTCATGCTACCACTAGAGTGAAAGCACTGCCAGCTTTCAAAAGTGACCAAAACATCAGCCAGAAAGCATAGGAGCTGAGAAGTGGTCTGTGGTCACCACCTGCAGAACAACTCCTTTATTGGGGGTGTCTTGCTAATTGCCTATAATTTCCACCTGTTGTCTATTCCATTTGCACAACAGCATGTGAAATTGATTGTCAATCAGTGTTGCTTCCTAAGTGGACAGTTTGATTTCACAGAAGTGTGATTGACTTGGAGTTACATTGTGTTGTTTAAGTGTTCCCTTTATTTTTTTGAGCAGTGTATATATATTACAGATATCTTTATACATAAAATCAAAACAGACAACTGGGTTTGTTAGAATCTCGCTTACCTCACACAGATGAACAACTGATACAAAGCAAAAGCACTGACCAATAGCAAACAAGTGGAAAATCACACTTTAGTTTACTCACCATACGGATTTGATGGTCAGTGGTTGTGCTGTGCTGTCAGTGGGGTGATGTCATCTGCTGCGGTGTTGAGATCCCGGATGAGCCCCCAGGTAATGTTAGGGATAGTCTGTCTATCTAGCAATATCCTTCAGTTGTCTGATGATTCTTTACCAGCTGCTGGGAGTCAGACATCAAGACACAAACGCAGTATCTATGTCAAAGCTGATTCTGAGCTGCGCTCATTTATTTTCTAGAGGTTTATATAGTAAAAAGCTTTACATAACATCACCAAGGACTTTTGGCAATAATTACAAAGTTCCTCAGAATAATACAAAACATTCTAGCAAACATCAGAAATTTTTGTATATCAGCAAGTTCTCATGAGTGTCTTTGTATCTTGTGGTTGTTCCTCAAGGTTGTGCGGCTGGAACATCCCACCTCTAATTTCTGGAGCTTGTTTGCATTGAGACTTATCTGCCTCATATCTGCTATAAGCTGCTTAAGGTTTTAAACACATATTTTTCTTATATTTGACTTGCAAGCATCTAATTTAACCCTTACACCCGCGGGTACTGTCACTGCTCCTGTGAGGTTGTGGACATGCATGCTCTCAAAATCATGCACTGGCCATCCATGAGAACTGACAGCATACTTCCCAACATAGCCCTCTCCAGGAGGGACAGAATGCTCTGCTCCTTGACTTCCCTCTTAATTTATGATTGCCATCACCTTTGCTGAAACACCTTTTTATTCTTCAACCTGTTCAAAACAGGTGTCGGCAATCATAAATTAAGAGAAAAGTCCAGAAGCAGAGCATTGTGTCCCTCCTGGAGAGGATCTTGTTGGGAGGTATGTGACAGGCAGAAGGAGCAGAGTGGGAGGAGCCTGAATTCTGAATCTAGAGGTCACCTGATATTATGTACTGTATGTACAGGAGCCAGCGCGGGCGATGCAGGGGTTAATGGGATGCACAGGGCTAATCTGCTGCTGCATGACCATGGTGCACGGGACAGTGGAGACTGAGACATGGAGATTCTGAGCTCCACAATACAGGTCTGGATGCATGTCCATAAAGAAACATAAGACAGACAGCTAAAGCAGTGTGCACACTGGGACATCTACTGTAGAGCTCCTCCCTGCTACTACAGTACCTGGGAGTAATACCCCTTTCACACTGACACATATTTCCCGGGTTATTGCACATGAACGCGCATCAACCCGGGAATTTGCTCAGTGTGAGAGGGTACTGAAAGAATATCCCGGGTCGAGCATCCCAACATTTCATCCCAGGTCTCGACCTGGGTTGAATTCGTAATCGACCCGGGATGCGGTGCAGTGTGAATGGGTAAGCCAGGTCAAGGTGACCCGGCACCTGTTCTCTGCATAGGAGGAGGAGACAGTAGCGTCAGCGGTGAGTTTACCAACCCGGCAATATGCCAAACAGCTGCTTGACATAATTGTGTGTGGGGAGGGGGGGGCTTTACATTTAGGCAGCTACTGATTGGTTGTGGCCAGTGTACTCATCACCTATGTTAAATTACTTCTCCATACTCACTACCTCCCTGACGCCTCCATACCAACCACTACTACTCTGCACTACCCCGTGACCCAGTACTACCACACTGAACTACTTCCTGTCACCCCATGACCCACTACTACAACTCTGCACTACTCCCCTGTCCCCTTCATGCCCACCACTACCACTGAACACTACACATGACTCCTCCTTGATCATCACTACCACTCTGCACTACCCCCATGTACCCTCCATGCCCATTACTACTTTTCTTCAATACCCCCTGACCCCACCATACCTAAAACTACTTTTTTTGCATTCACATTGCATCAACATCTACAAATATATAAGGGGACAATACACAGATCTTGCGCGGGACCTGTTTTTGGTTAGGTCAACACAGAGAACTCGTGGACACTCGCTCAGGTTAGAGGAGAGGAGATTCCGCACAATACGGCGTAAAGGCTCTTTCACGGCAAGGACGATACGTGTTTGGAATTCCCTGCCTGAGGGAGTTGTAATTGCGGACTCAGTCAACACCTTTAAGAATGGATTAGATAAATTCCTAATGGATAAGGACATCCAAGGTTATGGTGCATAGTCACGCACTATAGTATTATAAAAAGAGGGATAAAATGCAACGGCTGACATCAGCATCAGTCAAAAATTTTAGACCAAATAATCCTGCATAGGAGACCACAAATAGGTTGTACTCGATGGACAATTGTCTTTTTTCAACCTTAGATACTATGTTACATTAATAATGTCTCCTTAACCAGCACTACTTTACTGCACTACATCACAAGCCCTACAAAATTGTCCAATCCACACACTGCATTATAACATTGATCACTCCATTTTAAGCAGCGCACCTTCTTCTTCCTCTTCTCCAGATAAAGATAGGTTGAAGTGAGGGTGCAGGGGTCTGCCTGCTGTTTGCTCATAAACAAATCATAATTCAACTTATCTGCCCTGAAAGGCAGTTATGTTTAAGCTACAATTTTCTATAACTTGATTTAGTGTATTGATTGCGGTAGCTTATTGTAGCCTATGGGCTACAGTTTGCATAAACCCTGTGCCGGAAATTTCCTCAGTGCATTGCGGTCACTTGCGACCGTGCATGTTGCAGGACCCCCGGCAGTAGGCAGAGCACATCGCAGGGACAAGCTCCTTTTGGAGCCCCTGTCCCTGCGGATGCCGGTTAATACATCCACTCAAAGGAATCACATATTGCAATACGATCCTGGGTGGTAAGATCCCGCCCAGATGGCATTCAATTCAATTTGTAATCCATGATAAATGGGCCCCTTAGTGATGTAGTGTGGCAAGGTAGTGATATAATGCAGGGATGTATCAGTGATGCAGTGTGAGGAGGTAGTGCAACGGTATGAGGCCTAATTCAGATATGGATGGAGGGAGCATTGCTGCTTCTGCTTACTTGGAAGCAGCAGAAATGCTCAGATATGGTAATGCAGCAGGAGGCGTCTGGTACTGTATAAGTAGACGCCTCCTGCATGCAAAAATCGCACACACAAATACTTAGAATACAGATTCCTTAAATATCATAGAAGATTCCTCATTGGAGTTCACTCTGTATCAGTTGTTATTCAGTACCTCAAAAGGAACAAAACAAATAGTACACAGACATAGTGTAATACTGGTAACCAAATTCAGAAGTTGAAACGCATAGGAGGTAATTCAGAGTTGATCGCAGCAGCAAATTTGTTAGCAGTTGGGCAAAACCATGATGGTCATTCCGAGTTGATCGCTCGCTAGCAGTTTTTAGTAGTCATCCAAACGCTAAGCCACCTCCCTCTGGGAGAATATTTTAGCCTAGCAGAAGTGCGAACGAAAGGATCGCAGAGCGACTACACAAAAAAATTGTGCAGTTTCAGAGTAGCTCCAGACCTACTCCTAGCTTGCGATGACTTCAGACTTTTCCGTTCCGGATTTGACGTCACAAACACGCCCTGCGTTCTCCCAACCACGCCTGCGTTTTTCTTGGCACGCTTGCGTTTTTTTGAACACTCCCTGAAAACGGTCAGTTGACACCCAGAAATGCACACTTCATGTCAATCACTCTGCGGCCAGCAGTGCGACTGAAATCTTCGCTAGACCTTGTGTAAAACTACATCGGCCGTTGTGAAAATACGTTGCGCATGCGCATTGTGCTGCATACGCATGCGCAGAAGTGCCAGTTTTTTGCTTCATCGCTGCGCAGCGAACATTTTCAGCTAGCGATCAACTCGGAATGACCACCCATGTACACTGCAGGTGTGGTAGATATAACATGTGCAGAGAGAGTTAGATTTGGGTGGGTCATTTTGTTTCTGTGAAGGGTAAACAGTGGCTGCTTTATTTTTACACTGCAATTTAGATTTCAGTTTGAACACACCCAACCCAAATCTAACTCTCTCTGCATATGTTATATCTGCCCCACCTGCAGTGCACATGGGCCCTCATTCCGAGTTGATCGCTCGCTGCCGTTTTCCGCAGCGCAGCGATCAAGTGAAAAAGTGGCAAATCTGCGCATGCGCATGGTACGCAGCGCGCATGCGCTAAGTACTTTCACACAAAACTTTGTAGTTTTAACCAAGCTCGAGCGACGTTTTTCAGTCGCTCGAGTGTTCGTAGTGTGATTGACAGGAAGTGGGTGTTTTTGGGCGGCAACTCAGCGTTTTCAGGGAGTGTGCTAAAAAATGCAGGAGTGTCAGGCAAAAACGCAGGGGTGACTGGAGAAACGGGGGAGTGGCTGGCCGAACGCAGGGCGTGTTTGTGACGTCAAACCAGGAACTAAACAGACTGCAGTCATCGCAAGATAGGAGTAGGTCTGGAGCTACTCAGAAACGGCATGAAATTTTTCCTGTGCAGTTCTGCTAACCTTTCGTTCGCACTTCTGCTAAGCTAAGATACACTCCCAGAGGGCGGCTGCCTAGCATTTGCGATGCTGCTAAAAGCAGCTAGCGAGCGATCAACTCGGAATGAGGGCCATGGTTTTGCCCAACTGCTAACAAATTTGCTGCTGCGATCAACTCTGAATTAGGCCCATAGTGCAGTGGTTCTCAAACTGTGTGTCGTGGCACCTTGGGGTTCCTCGGGACACTTGCAGGGGTACCTTGCATTGATGGTTCCTCCATCCCAGCATTCACAGCGGCGCCGGGCAGCCTATACGGAAGGAGAGGGGACTGTTGCAGCGGCGCTTATTACCAATGACATAGCGCTGCTGTGGCTCCAGTCCCCCTCCCTCCTTCTCCTTGTCCGATGCCTGCACCGAGGGAGCTGCCAGCACGAGGAGCCTGACTGTCAGCGGGGAGATGGTAAGTATCTCTCTCTCTCTCTCTCTCTCTCTCTCTCTTTCTCTCTCTCAGGGGGACACTGTCTGCCGTAATGTGTAAAAAGGGGGACTGGCTGCCACAATGTGTAAAAAGGGGGACACCATCTGCCGTAATGTGTAAAAAGGGGGACTGGCTGCCGCAATGTGTAAAAAGGGGGACACCGTCTGCCGTAATGTGTAAAAAGGGGGACTGGCTGCCGTAATGTGTAAAAAGGGGGACGCTCGCTACTGCAATGTGTATAAAGGGGGACACCGTCTGCTGTAATGTGTAAAAAGGGGGACGCTGTTTGCCGTACTGTGAAAAACGGGGATGCTGTCTGCTGTAATGTGTAAAAAGGGGACGCTGTCTGCCGTAATTTGTAAAAAGGGGGATGCTGTCTGCCGTACTGTGTAAAAACGGGGACGCTGTCTGCCGTAATGTGTAAAAAGGGGACGCTGTCTGCCATAATGTGTAAAAAGGGATGCTGTCTGCTGTAATGTGTAAAAAGGGGACGCTGTCTGCCGTAATGTGTAAAAAGGGGGATGCTGTCTGCCATACTGTGTAAAAACGGGGACGCTGTCTGCCGTAATGTGTAAAAAGGGGACGCTGTCTGCCATAATGTGTAAAAAGGGGACGCTGTCTGCTGTAATGTGTAAAAAAGGGGGCGCTGTCTGCCGTAATGTGTAAAAAAGGGGACGCTGTCTGCCATAATGTGTAAAAAAGGGGACGCTGTCTGCCGTAATGTGTAAAAAGGGGACGCTGTCTGCCGTAATGTGTAAAAAAGGAGGACGCTGTCTGCCGTAATGTGTAAAAAAGGGGACGCTGTCTGCCGTAATGTGTAAAAAAAGGGGGACGCTGTCTGCCGTAATGTGTAAAAAGGGGACGCTGTCTGCCGTAATGTGTAAAAAGTGGACGATGTCTGCTGTAATGTGTAAAAAAGGGGGACGCTGTCTGCCGTAATGTGTAAAAAAGGGGACGCTGTCTGCCGTAATGTGTAAAAAATAGGGGACGCTGTCTGCCGTAATGTGTACAAAGGGGATGCTGTCTGCCGTAATGTGTAAAAAGGGGGACTGTCTGCTGTAATGTGTAAAAAGGGGGACTGTCTGCTGTAATGTATAAAAGGGGCTCTACCTGGTGTAGTGGCGCTACTGTGCAGCGTAATTTGAATAATGGAGACTACTGTGCACCGTAGTATGAATTGCTATTATTTTGTAGCCACGCCCCTTCCCCATGAAGCCACGCCCCTATATATTTTTCATGCGCCTACGGCACGTGATGCCCCTAACTTGCATGGGGGGGGGGGGGCGCCAATGCCGTTTCTTGCACACAGCGCTAAAATGCCTAGTTACGGCACTGTCTTATACTGCACAGGACTATAATGTATTTTCTACAGTGATTATTGTTGTTATCAAGCATGCACTAGCAGTGTTTACTGTATATATTTATCAAGGGGCCCAGTACATGCACTCTCAATGTACTGGCTGGCTCCACTCCCACTGGAGACTGGTCACACCCCTAAACATGGGCCCCTAACAATGCATAACCCGGTGGGCCCTTCATGCCCCAGTCCGACACTGTCCTTATATATGTACAGTACAGTACATTAAGGCTCTGAGCTTGCTAAACTGGGAAACATAATAAGGAACTTCTGAGTTCTCCAACGAGAACTGTATAACTGGCCATAATTAGTATAGCATAGCGGCGCGTATCCATGCATCGGCTGCAGTCCTTGCTGAGCTTGCTGACCTATGCAATCACAGAGTGGTATGGTAATGCCAAATGCCCTAATCATGTTGCTTTGGATAGAGTGATTAAATCTGCGGAAAGGACAATTGGGCAATCTCTGCGTAGGCTGGATGATGTATTTGCTGCAAGGAGTCTGTCTAAAGCAAACAAGATGATCGGAGATAATAGCCATCCATGTAATGCAGGGACGTGCAGTCAGGGGAGGCAGGGTCTCCCCTGTCATATTCTGTTCCGACGATTAGAATAATACAAAGATCATATTTATAACACAGATTCTGTGTTATGTATACTTTTTTTAAAATTAATATGGGAGGCAGCAAGAGCGTTGCCTCCAATTGACAATTATAACCTATTCTGAGTCCGGGGGAAGGGTGGGGGTTGGGTTTGGGCAAGTACGCGGGCAGGAAAAGCCCATTGAAAAACATAGAAGTTGAGACAGCAGTACTTCTGCCGCAGTGACAGGGCGGGAGGGGGGGGGGGGGGGCAAGTGGAGCTTGCGGACCTCCAGCCAATCAAGATTGGCCTATGGCTGGCTCCACATTTTAAACGCCGCTGGCCGCTGTCACTCTCACCTTGGCTGCGAGAGCGGTGCTGGGTGAGGCATGAAGGAAGACACAGCGTCCGCCTGCCCAACCGCCACATCAGCAAACAGCTCCGCCAGTGGCTTTGATGGGAAGGCTCAGGCTGCAGTAGCACCCAGGCTCCTGGGATACACAGACAGGGACCATACCAGAGCCGAGCCTCAGTGACTAACACTGACCGCCCCAGCTGTGAAGCTGCTGTTACTTCCATCCTGGAGGTGAGATGACAATTTGCATTGGTGCTCTATCTATACCATATGTTCCCACAGCCCTGCCCAACCGCACCCTGTACTCTCATACTACTGTACTTCCAATACAGACTGCTGACCTCATTATACCCTACTCACCCATCTTCTCTTACCTGCTCCCTAATTCTTAGCTCTATCTCACCCTGTTTCTCCCTTGTCTCCCCTTATACCTTATTCCTGCCACTATGTCTATGAGAACCCCCTGAACCCACCAATGTGTTCTACCACTTATCTCTGGGTTGTCCCGCTTCCCCCATTATATATGCCCCCACTTATACCTGGATGTTCCCCCTTCCCCCCATTATATATGCCCCCACTTATCCCTGGGATGTCCTTCTGACCCCCATTTATCTCAGGGATGTTGTCCTGACCCCTGCTCCATTGCCTGACCCGACTCACATGTCACCAAAGCGACAGGATCGGCAGTTCTTTGGTATGGAAAGCAATAGTGACATCCTCTAATCCTAAGGACATATAGAACCACATTTTCTTGGTGTGATCTGTTTGACTGTGGCTGATAAAACAGGGACACTCTGGCTGAATTATAATGGCTTATTTTAGTAACACGGATCTATTTTTATATCCTCATATATTCGTATTTTTATGCACCAATTGATACCCACCCCCATAGTAGCTCCACCCACAATATCCACAGCCCCTCCCCCCCAGGAGGCGGGCCCTGTCTATTTTGTCAAACCCGGGCCCCACAATTTCAGATGACAGCCATACGCGCCATTGGTAGAGCTCAGCTAATGGTGGCTCCCCCTGACGCAGCTCCAGGACTTACCCGCACCCCTGTAGACATCTCGGACCATAACTCTGCCCGTCCGATAGTCGCATGACCCTGGTGGCCTTCTGCAGTGGGCTCTGGTGACTCAGCGTCGGCGGTGATCTTCTGTGGTCTGTGTAAGTATCTGAGCCCCCCCCCCCCTCCCCCCACCTGCTGCTCCGTGGATTTGTGTTGAAAAGCGGCTCTATCGGTTCTATGCCTGCCATCACTCACCCTAACTTTTCCTAACATGCCATACCGGTGTCCAGACTGGGCACTCCCACACATCTTCTATGATATGCCAACAGTGTTTATCTTCCATCAGTAACTGTAATGCTCATGCACTCCATCTAAAGTGAGTTACTGTATAGACATTATATATATTCAGTATACCTGTGTGTGCATGTACATGTTATTTGGTTTTATTCTGTTTTATCACCGCATGAAGGTCTGGCAATTTCCACTATTACTGCATTTAACACAATGGAGGAATTCAATTGTGTTGCACGCTTGATCTTCCATCTAACGTGACGGGAGATCGCAGGGCACAATTCAAGTGACCCGTTTGAGCGCTGAAATAGGTAACTTTTTGCACATTTTAGCTCGCACCCCTCCCCCCCTCCCCCGGAGAGTATGAGCTAAAATCAACGAGCTACAATTGAATAGCTCTGCTGTGCGCCATCTGCTGGCTGCCGGAATGCAGGGCGGACTAGCCCTGTGCTGGGTGTCCTCCCACATGCCAAAGAATTTGATCATACATGTGCGTTTTTTCGCACATCTACGATCAGGTCTGAATTAGGCCCTATATTGGAAGTTGCTTGTTTACCCTAAGGAAGTGCTGGATGATCATGCACAGTATTACCCAGAGCCCAGTATGCCACCTCTTACACTACAAAATTACTGGATTTGCTTAATACATACATAAATGTATTAATTTCTCCCAATCGCGGATCACCACATTATTTCCCCACCTCCTTGGGTGGGGTGATACTGGGCAGTGTCTCCCCAGCCATTGACGTCACCGCACGTCACTGATGTAATGTATTTTTCTCTCTTTTACTGTCCGGGAAATGTTTTAGATGTCTAGGATGTCGAACCAGTAGGTTGAGGACAGGAGCGGTCCTTGGTGCGGGCAAGCAGTGCCTTTGCCCGGGGCGCTGCGGCCTGGGGGCGCGGCCGCAGTCACCCCGGAGGCACCGCCGCCTGCCCGCACTCCGCTCCCTGCTCCACAGCTGCAGCAGACGCCGTGGGCTGTGTGGGCGTCCGCTGCAGCCGGCTCCAGGCACAGACACTAGAGGTCGTTATTGACCTCTAGTGTCTGTGCGGCGCTATGGGAGAGACGTCATTGACGTCTCTCCCATAGAGAGGAGCGGGCGGCCAGACTGACGGAGCAGCAGCAGCAGAAGAAGCAGGAGCGGGGCAGTGGTAAGTATTGTTTTTATTATTTTGTGTGTGTGTTTGTAAGCGGGGGGCACAGCGACAGGGGGCAAATAAAGAGGGGGCACAACAACTGGGGGCAAATAAAGAGGAGGCACAAATACTGGGGGCAAATAAAGAGAGGGCACAACTACTGGGGGCAAATAAAGAGAGGGCACAACTACTGGGGGCAAATAAAGAGAGGGCACAACTACTGGGGGCAAATAAAGAGGAGGCACAAATACTGGGAGCAAATAAAGAGGGGGCACAACTACTGGGGGCAAATAAAGAGGGGGCAAATCAACTGGGGGGCACAGCTACTGTGAGCATAACTGGCCACGCCCCTCCCCTATGAAGCCACATCCCCGCACACCAACTGTTTTGCCACGGAGAGGGGGCGCCAGTGGAAACTCTCGCACTGGGCGCCACAAGGGGTAGAACCGGCCCTGGTTGAGGAATAGTTTCTTCCCTTCTGTAATTATTATGTTGAATTCTTAATATTGCTGTTTTTACTGGTGTATTATGATATGAGTGAACTGTATGTAATTTCGCTATACATGTCCAATGTTGTAGTGACAATAAAATACTTTACTTACTTATATGGGGCCCCAGCATTGAAATGTGTTATATTTTAATGCATTGTTTTGTGTAAACATTATTTAGATTGTATTTGTGTTTTGCATTTAAATTGGCTTAGAACAATAAGGGGGTCATTCTGAATTGATCACACGCTGCAACTTTTTGCAGCCAGTGCAATCAACTAGACGCCGCCTATGGGGGAGTGTATTTCTGCATAGCAAGGCTGCGATCGCTTGTGCAGCCCTGCTATGCAAAAAAAGTTTTGTGTAGAACAAGACCATGGTAAGAGTTTCTTACCCTGTGCAATGAATCCAGCGTTGCAGGTCCCGGAATTGATGTCAGACATCCGCCCTCCAAACACCTGGACACGCCTGCGTTCACCGCACCACTCCCAGAAAACGGTCAGTTGCCACCCACAAACGCCCTCTTCCTGTCAATCTCCTTGCGATCGGCTGTGCGAATGGATTCTTCGTTAAATCGATCACCCAGCAACGATCCTCTTTGTAGCCGTACGATGCACCTGTGCATTGCGGTGCATATGCACGCGCTGTAGTAACCTGTTCGCTGCGCTGTGAAAAATGGCAGCAAGCGATCAACTCGGAATGACCCCCTAAGTGTCTGGTTTGTCTTGGGATAGTTTAGTTCTAACTGAGTGAAAGTGTTTGACTACCTTATTGCTAAGCATCCATTGCAGGTTGTATTTGTTTGTGCTGTGTGAGACTTCAGACCAGCAAATTGAGTTCCAGCATAATAAACTACTTAATTTTGCCTTTTATTATTTTATTTCAAAACTGAATACTGTTTTAATTGAGTCCAATTGCTTAATGTAAGATTCAGAAACCTTGTTACCACTTACCGAAGAAGCAAAACACCCATGCCAACAGACCAATAATTTCTGTAATGCATATATTCAAAAAGCTACATTAAAAGGTCCATACACACGGTGAGACTCAGACTATGCCCGATTCTCACTATGCGACATGGACTGTGGTCGGTATTGAAAGCAAAGATGACTGTGCTTGCGATACCGATTTTGGCTAAGTGACAATTTTGACTATTTTTTACACTGCCTGCACAGTCTATTTTTGCTTGTGATGCCGATCCCGCAGGACCCCGCATCAGCATCACAAGCTGTGTACAGATGGTGCAATTGCACTAACTTTCCCTATGAATTTGACTATGTAGTCAAAATCGTAAGAAAAGTTAAGTGCATATTTCACCTTGTGTACACACCTTACCACCGTACTTACATGGGTGTTACACATGTTCCATGATTGCCTGAAATGTGCAGAGACTCTGTCCAGTGTGTACGCCGCTTTCCATACAGTGTGTACCCCAATGTATTCCCACCCTCTCCGGAGTATGGGCGCCGCCATGACATCTGCAGTAAGCTGACTTGGTGCTATCCACTCCTGAGCACTGAAGCACTCACATGACTTGATTCTCCAATCCCTGCTGACCAGGGGGTATATAACCAGAGTTCCTGCTCACATACGCGCACGCAGGGGGGAATTTCCAAGTACCTGGAAACCCCCTTTCCCGCCGATCCATCTGCGCAGCTCAGCGATGTGTCTTTTTTTTTTTTATACGCTACCTGAGCTGTCTATAACACTGCAGCAGCCGCCGTCCTTTTACTTAAACTGAGGGGCTGGCTGAAAGTACAGTAGGGGGAGCCGGAGAGCGCAGCTCCTCTCAGGCACAGGCAGTCTCCAGCTGGCCGGGTGAGGCAGTGACTGTCACTTCACTGACTGCAACAACCAGTAGGTGTGTGTCTCACTGTTCTCACATGTGTGTAGGGGAGGGGAGCGGGGTATCTTTTATAAATGACGGTGGTTGGGTCAGCACCTACTCTCTACAGGTGTGTGTCTGACTTGCATGGGGGGGGGGTTTCGTTTTTAATGATGGTGGCTTATTTACATAACTTGCTGTAAATAATTATGCTGTCTGTGTTTTATTTTAATGTGAAAGGTGAGTTTTTTGTGTGTGTGTGTATATATATATATATACATATATATATATACTAGGTGCTTCATCGCGCCCTACGGGCGCTCTTCACACCGTCGCAAGGGGCTACGCCCCCTTAACCCTTGCATGCCTTTCTGGGGTTCAATATTTGTATTATATGGAGTATTACCTGCATTCCTTTGTCAGTGGTTAAATATTGCACAATGAAAGGGTGTGCGATGGTGAAGGAGGCGCAGCCCCTTGCGACGGCGTGAACACCACCTGTAGGGCACAATGTACAGAATGTAGCGGGTGCGGGGGGGACTGTGGATGGGGGAGGGTGTCTGTAGATGCTGCGGGTGGAGGGGGTGGCGGAAGCGGGGGGGCCCGGATGGGGAAGGGTCAGGAGATGCTGCGGGTGGGGGAGGGACAGAGGAGTGGGGGCTGCAGATGGGGGAGGGGTCCGGAGGCACTGCAGGTGGGGGAGGGGCAGGGGTGCCAAGGGTGGGAGAGGGGCAGGTGCGGGGATGTTGCGTATGGGTGAAGGGTTCCGGAGGTGCTGTGGGATGGGAAGGGGCGGGGGTCGGGGTGGGGTAGGGGGTCCGGAGGTGCCGTGAGTAGGGGAGGGGAAGGTACGGGTAGTGCGGCGGATGGGGAAGGGGGTCCGGAGGTGCTGCAGGTGGTGGAGGGGCAGGTGGGGGAAGGGTGGGTGAGGGGGGCACCGCGGATGGAGGAGGGTGTCTGCAGATGCTGCAGGTGGAGGGGGGGCAGGTGTGGGGGGAGACATATATGGGAGGTGGATGGTGGAGGGGGTCTGGAGGTGCTGTGGGTGGTGGAGAGGCGGAGGAGTGGAATCCGCGGGTGGTGTAGGAGGTCTGGAGGCACAGCGTGTGGGGGAGGGGTGGGGTGCCGCATGTGGTAGAGGGGAAGGTGCGGAGGTGTGGTGCATTGGGGAGGGGTCTGGAGGCGCTGCGGGTACTGTACCTGCCAAAACGGTAGTTGGAGGGTATGCAGTAACAGGGCCAGGACAGGGGTGACAGGGTCAGAACAGGGGTGACGGGGCCAGGACAGGGGTGACAGGATCAGAACAGTGGTGACAGGGGCGATGGGGCCAGAACAGGGGTGACAGGGCCAGGACAGAAATGACAAGGACAGGATAGGGGTGACATGGCCAGGGTAGGGGCGGCAGGACCAGGACAGGGGTGACAGGGCCAGTATAGGGTTGACAGGGCAAGCACAGGGGTGACAGGGCCTGGATAGGGGTGACAGGGCCAGGATAAGGGTGACAGGGCCAGGATAAGGGTGACAGGGACATGACAGAACACAGGGCACGGGAGAGATTGGTATTAGGTACAGAACAGTGGTGACAGACAGATGTGTCTTACCGAAGTCACTGCTGCTGGCTGCTGCTGTTCCACTCCAACCTGTTGGGATCTGCTGCTGGTGAAGACTTGAAATGGCTGACTATCTCAGGCTGGAGTCCTGCTTCCTCTGCCTGTCCGCATCCCTCCCCCCCCCCCTCCTCAGTCACACACCGCAGACCTCGCGCAGCTGCTGGGCACTGTGGTAAGGGGAGACTGGGAGTGACTGGTTAGCCCCCAGGAGACGCTGCGGCTGGAGGAAGGAAGGGGTCGGAGCCTGCAAGCAGCGCGGACTTCTGCAGCGCTACCCGCCAGCTAAAGTGTGTGAAGGAGCTGGGCGCACCTCACTGCGGGTGGCAGCGCTGCAGCTAGCGGTGGGGTTGCCGGGGCTGGAAATAACAGAGGCAGTACGGAACCTGCACAGTGGAAAGTGCCCCACAAAACTGCAGCTAAGAAGCGTGGAGTGTGCCAGAAAGTGACGCTCCTCTGCGCCAGTGAGACCGTGCTGAGTATGCTGATGTGGGGGGTCAAGCACACAGTGAGCCGGTGCCCATCTGTCTGTACGGCATACCCCCTCACACACCCCCATACCTCCCAACTGTCCCGATTTTCGCGGGACAGTCCCATTTTTTAGGGTCTGTCCCGCTGTCTCCCACCCGCAGGCCACAGTGTCCCGCGGTGGTGGTGGTGTTGATGGGGGGGGGGGCAGTTGGGAAGCTCCTGTACTTGCTGTTCTGCTTAGCAGAGCAGCGGTGCATTTAGTGGAGACAGAGGGAGAGGGGGCATCAGGGGGTACGGATTAAGGGGGGGTTCCAGCAGCCGAGCCGGATTAATGGGGGGGCGGCAGGGGGTACGTACCATGGGCACCACAGTTTTCGGGGGCCCCCCGGCTGGAGTAGCTCTGTCCCAGCTCTGAAGCTCCCCCGTCCTGCCAGCAACAGCGGCAGCATTGTGCTACAGTCAGCACACGCTGCTGCGTGTTGGCAGGTCTATGGTGTTGCAGGGAGGCAGCAGTCTCCCTGCTTTCTTCTGCCTGTGCGGGTGTGTAGGGGGGAGTGACCACCTCCTCTGGATTTACCCCTAGCTGAGGGGCCAAAATCCAATAAAAAAAAAAAAAATCCCGGATTTTGCATAAGGGGGCGTGGCCACGCGGGCCGCGATTAGGCCACGCCCCCAACCCACAGCAGGCACAGCAATGAGATAGGGCCCCTTGTCTGAAGTGCCATGGGCCCCCCAGACTCATAATCCGCCCCTGGGGGCATGCCAGCAGCTCACAGAGCGCTGGGCATGCCCCCTCACTGACGAAAACGGGGCCCTCCCGTGAAGCCACGCCCCCTTTTCGCTGTGTGTGTGTGTGTGTGTGTGTGTGTGTCCCTCCTGCCTGAAGAAAGTTGGGAGGTATGCATCCCTGCCTGTGCCATGCCCATACCATCTGCTTCTGCTCCTGGTCTCCTATAGATTTGTCCAGATCTGTGACTCATTTGAATAACTCCGCCCACTGTTGTGACTCCGCCCAGCGTTAGCAAATGAAGCACAAAGTCACAGATCTGGGCTATTATATAGGAGATATATATATATATATATATATATTGCTGTCTGTGTTTGTTATATACATGTTTGCTACAGTGTGTGTATGTATATATATATATATATATATATATACATACACACACGCGTGCGCGCACACACACACACACACAGTGTGTATGTTGTGTGTAGCTATGTGTGTGTTTGTGACATAGATATAGCTCCGTGATTGTTTGTGACATACAGTACATGTGTATAGCTGTGTATATATATATATATATATATATATATATACACACACACACACATACATACAGAGGAGTGCCAACATTACTGTGTGTGTGTGTGTGTGTGTGTGTGTGTGTGTGTGTGTGTGTGTGAGAATTTGTGTGTAATATACTTTCTCCAGGTGCTGCATTATTACTCACGCCTGTTCGTTAGCTGCCTGCAGCAGTATCAGTGCCATTCTATCTGCATTGGAAATCCTGCTTTATTCCACAGCTGTCTCCTGCTTAGCCAATCCTGGTTTCATTGCTGCCAAGTAATTGCTAACTGCCTGTGTGGTTCCAACACCTGTTCACCATCGGTTCCCAGGCCCATCGTCATCTGCTTCTGTTCACTATCGGTTCCCAGGCCCATCGTCATCTGCTTCTGTTCACCATCGGGTCCAGGGACTATTATTGATTTGCTCCTGCTCACCATCAGTTCCCAGGCTGATCATCTATTGCTCCAGTCTACCATCGGTTACCAGACCGACAGTTGTTAAACCTCTGCTCATCATCTGTTTCCAGATCGAACATTTCCCAAGAGACTTTTCTAGAACCAGAGACTCTATCAGCTTCCACGCTGATTCTTATGCACATACCACTATTATTACAGTTGCCTTTGTTTCCTGTGTGTTTTCTCAATAAATATAATATGCGCACATGCGCAGGAATCTACTTCAGCCTCCCTGCTTTCTCCATCGCACCACCACTGACCCGCTAGTGCCCCCTCCGGGAGCAGACACAAATACAGACCTGACAAAACGCCCCTGATCGGTGGGCGTCTTTTACCTTTCTGGGCGGCTCTTCACATGCGATTTTTAGCAAAAGCAGTTCTGACCAATTTCTGTCTCAATAGTGATCCAAGCTGAATGAGGTCCTAAATTTGAAATATTGGGGGAAATGTAATAGCCTGCAAAGTGCAAGCATTGGCGCCTGATGTTTTAAAGGAGCAATCATTTAAAAGTCATTACATTTCCCCTAATATTTCCACTTTATATCCTAACCTTACTGTGTCTTAATATATAGGATGTGTCCTTTACACTTTACACACACAACTAACAGGAGTCTGGAACCATGTTTCTCACATAACATTTAGGAGCTGATTGGCTGGAGCCCCATTTATCATATCATTAACGATGAGTTTTATCATTAACAAAGAGTTTTATCACTCGTTGATAAATGAGCCCCATTGTTTCATCAAATTGGAAGTAGATGAGAGATATTTGAAGGTGTATTGTTCCTGCAAATGGTTTCTTACAGGAAAAGTGTTCACTTAAGGCCTAGTCACAAACTTTCTATCGTTAGATGTATAGAAAGTCATCAGCTTACTAGCCAGCTATCCCTGGAAATTTTTGTGGCCATTGCAGTTCTTGAGGTATACAATGTCTGTCTGAAGTGACCAACAATCATTTGCGTCGGGTGCAGGGGTTGTGGCCTGCTCCTGGGTGTCACCCACGTGCCCGTTCTTTGCAGTGACTGGAGCCGGGTGTTGCAGTGTGATATTCCTCTGCAGCACTCAGCTCCTGTCACACAAGAAGAGCCAGCACCCACATAGCCCAGTCTCTGGGGGCAGCCAGCATCTCCGGGGATGCTGGACACGCTCCTGGAGTGAAGAAACGGAGATCTATGTGAGGCCATGCCCTTTTGTTAGGCCTCGACCCCTTTAGTGGCCGGGCCTCCAGTGCGGCGAGAGCAGTTCAGAGTGTGCACAGGGTGTCACCACACCCAGTGACGCCTCTGGAACCAATATAATAGAATGCAAATTTTTGTTAGAACTAATTAACTTATTTATTAGATCCTGTAAGTCTATAGAGATCTATTCTAAATACAGCAGAGGATCTTTAGAATTAACACTCAAGGGAAAATGTATTAATGCTGCATTTGAAAAATTGGTTAGGAGCTGATTGGTTGGTACTTTATCTCTCTCCAAGATTTGATACATATACCCCTCAATGTTAAGATTTAACTGTCCGGACAGATGGACAGTTACTTGTTCCTCCCTTCTCTTTTGATAAAATGTTACTGCTGTTCTTCAGCTGTAAATGCCTGAAATGCTGAGATTGGACTTTCATCCTGACTTTTCCCTGGACAGATCCCTTGAGATTCAGGTTGGGCTTCCTTGAGTCTGTATGTTGCTGTCCTGTAGACTTTCTTTTGCTGGATCAATGGGAAAAAGCATTTTTTTCCCTCGGCCATCCCTGTGAAAAATTAAATGAAGTTCAAAAGGTCGTCGGCTCTTCCTTTGTTAGAACTTCCCTTGAAAGAAAGTTAAAAAAACAGGGACAGACAATGAGAGAAAAACATAAGTAGACCCTTCTCACAAGGGCTGATGTTATGAGAACCTTCCCATGAAAAGCTCCTCGTTTCTGTGTTTCTCAGTAGAAATACCTATTCCCAAGCGTTCCCTGGTGGGAGACCTTCTTTATGTTATATTAAAAAAGCAATTAAGTGGTGTTTATGCTGCTGACAGAGGCATGGCGCAGAATGTGTTTATGGCCTCTGTTTGCCATTAAAGGATTAAGTTTAATGATTTTCAAGCTTCAATCATATGGGGTGTAACATCTGTCAACAGTGCAAGAGTTCCTAAATTTTCACTATATATATATATATATATATATATATATATATATATATATCAGTGGATATCATCAACAATATTTGATAACGTTTGAAGAGCACTTGCCACCATTGTGATTGCCTCCCCCCGATGGACAGGTAGAGATCTCAGCACATTAATAAAATGTAGACTTTGCCCCTCAACTAACAGACCACTAGCCTATACCAAGGCTTCTTATTGGTGACATTGGGCTGACAATGTCCATGATTAGCATATTAGTCTGGGCAATTAGCATGCTAAACAGACTGCATAACATACTAATTGTTCGATCCATAGAAAATCTTCCTGGTATACATACAGAGATGGATTTAAAAAAAAAATGTTTTCATGTCACTAAAGTCTATTCGAAGTCTGTAAATTACAGAAGAGAACCTGTCACCTCAATAATGAGTGTCCGGGAAGAAGAGATGTACAGTTATAAGAAACTGATTTGAGATATAACATTTCTCAAGGATCAGCGACATAAAACCACATCTAATACCATGAAAACATAGTGTAATGTTATCAACAGAAGTAGATAGGTGACAGTGCGCTGCTAACAGCTGCTATTCGGGTGTCACTAGATGGAGGTTTCTCCACCCTCCAATCAAACAGACAACTACAAACATATAGGATACCAATGAGTCAGCGCTGTGTGGAGGTCAAAACAGTCGTGTTCTTGTCGTCTCTTTCTTTTGACTCAATAAACCGAAAAAAATAAAGAGATATGTAGGACATAGTGCAGTACCTTAGGTTAAAAAGTTTTAATCACACATAGTCACAATACATAAAACAATGAAAATAACTAGATGACATCATGGAATAAACCACTTTCTGTCAATTAGGTTGTACAGCACATGCTGTTTGGCATTCTTTGGTGGACTAAATCCTGCACAGGTAAGGACAATGGGTAATTACCAAGAGTAGGTAAGAACTGGCAATAGACAGTTCTATAAGCGTGTAAACATCAGGCTTTTCCGGCTGCAGCAGGAGAGTTCTCTATTGTCAATCCGCCTCCCTGATCTGGCATAGATCGTATCACGTCCTCCTTTGGTCAGGTACGTCCACTGGGATACCCACGCGTTCCGACCCTGCCTGGGTCTTTCTCAAGGTCAGCTCCCTTTGTGAATGCCTTGTCTGTCTCCCAATCCGGTTTATAAATCCCTCTCTCCCTTCTAATTGGTCCCGGCACAGCTGGTCGCTATACAAAATTATTCCTATTAGTCTCTGACACTTGTGTGTCGGGAACACCTCCCTATGACATCTTGTCTGAGTGTCTCCAATCAGGGTAAAGCAAAGATCCGAACATCTTACATATAATTGGCCTCCAAGGACATTGAAAGATCTAAGCAGTCCGGGATTTGAATTGAATGTCGTCACTATAGTAACCACTGACACTAATGTACTAGATGCCACAGTGATCGCGGAAGAGAATGGTTACTGCGACAACGAAAGTATACAAAACAACAGTCATATGACCGATGACGCGGTGACGCACGCTTTATCATGTGACTGGAGGACGAGATTCTAGCCGTGTTCGTATAAAGAAAGTGGACACATGACTAGAGGAGATGATGAAGTTTTTTCCAGAAATCACGTGACCGGACTGTGGGATCTTTGCTTTACCCTGATTGGAAACACTCAGACAAGATGTCATAGGGAGGTGTTCCCGGCACATGAGTGTCAGAGACTAATAGGAATAATTTTGTATAGCGACCAGCTGTGCCGGGACCAATTAGAAGGGAGAGAGGGATTTATAAACCGGATTGGGAGACAGACAAGGCATTCACAAAGGGAGCTGACCTTGAGAAAGACCCAGGCAGGGTCGGAACGCGTGGGTGCCCCAGTGGACTTACATGACCAAAGGAGGACGTGATACAATCTATGCCAGATCAGGGAGGCGGATTGACAATAGAGAACTCTCCTGCTGCAGCCGGAAAAGCCTAATGTTTACTAGAGAACTCTCCTGCTGCAGCCGGAAAAGCCTAATGTTTACACGCTTGTAGAACTGTCTATTGGCAGTTCTTACCTACTCTTGGTAATTACCCATTGTCCTTACCTGTGCAGGATTTAGTCCACCAAAGAATGCCAAACAGCATGTGCTGTACAACCTAATTGACAGAAAGTGGTTTATTCCATGATGTCATCTAGTTATTTTCATTGTTTTATGTATTGTGACTATGTGTGATTAAAACTTTTTAACCTAAGGTACTGCACTATGTCCTACATATCTCTTTCTTTTTCGGTTTATTGAGTCAAAAGAAAGAGACTACAAGAACACGACTGTTTTGCCCTCCACACAGCGCTGACTCAGTGGTATCCTATATGTTTGTAGTTATAGTGTAATGTTATGCCTCTTAATCTGAAGGTCTCGCCCCCTTCAGTTGCCAGAAGTCATTGACGGTGACATCTCTGAGCCAGCAAAGAACTAAGCTGCTGCCTTCATTAGAAATGTAATTTTTATATTTATAATTGTTTATCAATAATGCACAGCATAGTTTATGTCCAAGTGCAACTTGGGGGTATATTTACTAAAAATCGTGTTTGTGCCGATTTGCTGGGAGTTTAATCTCGATTTTTATCGGACGTATTTTGCTACAACTTTTTGAATCCATTTTCGGTAATTTACTAATCTGCCGAGTTTTCGTATTTTCCAATGTCGATGTGATTCGTATTGTCGGGCAGTGTTTTACGGGAGTGATTAGTAAAACACTGCCAGACATAACACAATGAAGCCCGGCCGGATCAGTGAGATCCATGCAGGGCTTCATTGTGCACATTATGAGAAGTGTTTAAAGAGTTAAAAGTAAAAAAAAAAATTGCGTGGGGTGCCCCCTCCTATGTATAACCAGCCTCGGGCTCTTTGAGCCGGCCCTGGTTGTAAAAATACGTGGGAAAAAATGCGTAGGGACCCCCATATTTATACAACCAGCACCGGGCTCTACGTCAGGTCTTGGTTCCAAAAATACGGGGGACAACAGATGTAGGGGTCCCCCGTATTTTTAAAACCAGCACCGGGCTCCACTAGCCAGAGAGATAATGCCACATCCGGGGGACACTTTTATATCGGTCCCTGCGGCCATGGCATTAAACCCCCCCCAACTGTCCCCCCCCATCCCTGATAGCCTTTGTGTAAAAAAAAGAATATTGTTTCTGTTGCGGGGTACACTGGGCTACACAAGGATTAACATCGGGGTGTAAAATAAGATCTTGATCCGAGGCACCAACAGGCTCAAAGCTTTGACAGTTCCCACGATGCACAGCGCTGCCTCCTCTATAACCCCGCCTCTGTGCACAGGAGCTCAGTTTGTAAGTTGGTGCCATGCAGTAAGCAGGCAATCAACAGGGGGCTGCCTCTTGCAGCCCATTTATAGCTTTATTTGAAGAACAGAAGAAAGAAATACTTTTAAGACTTCAAGGGCTGCAGCGTTTAATGTCAGAAAGACATTCCCTGCTGCAGCTCCATCACCCCCCAGTGGCGCTGTATACTCCCGTGCCCTGGTTGCCGGAGGCTCCGGTCTCCTTCTCGTTACTCACACACACCCACCGCTGCCCTCCAGGATCGCGTGGCCGCTCATTCAAGGGGAGGTAAGGGGTCTCTTTGGCCGCTGTTACCACGATCCGGCGCGGCTGTGGCGTGGACACTGTTACTGGGCAGCCGCTCCACTAGCCACCGGGGACTCTGGGCACAGGTGGGGGGTTTTTACCTCTGAAAACCCCCTTTTTTATGGCCCACAAGCGCCCGGTGGGGATGCCAGCAGGGGAAGTAGGCCTAACCTGTAGCCCCTCCCCCAGCCCCAGGGCGCCATTTCTGTGAATGTTCCCGCCTTGGAGCTGTATATCTTTCCCTCACTCCCTGTCAGCCGCCATCACACATGGAGCTGAGCTGTTCTTGGGACTATTGGGGCAAATCCTCCTCTGTAAAGCCGCCTGATCGCCAGCGCTGTGCATTTTACATGACACTTAAGTATTCTACCAGTCACTGGGACAGTGGCCCTCATTCCGAGTCGTTCGCTCGGTATTTTTCATCGCATCGCAATGAAAATCCGCTTAGTACGCATGCGCAATATTCGCACTGCGACTGCGCCAAGTAATTTAACAATGAAGATAGTATTTTTACTCACGGCTTTTTCATCGCTCCGGCGATCGTAATGTGATTGACAGGAAATGGGTGTTACTGGGCGGAAACACAGCGTTTTATGGGCGTGTGGATGAAAACGCTACCGTTTCCGGAAAAAACGCAGGAGTGGCTGGAGAAACGGGGGAGTGTCTGAGCGAACGCTGGGTGTGTTTGTGACGTCAAACCAGGAACGACAAGCACTGAACTGATCGCACAGGCAGAGTAAGGTTGAAGTTACTCAGAAACTGCAAAGTAGTTTGTAATCGCAATATTGCGAATACATCGGTCGCAATTTTAAGAAGCTAAGATACACTCCCAGTAGGCGTAGGCTTAGCGTGTGTAACTCTGCTAAATTCGCCTTGCGACCGATCAACTCGGAATGAGGGCCAGTGTTAGTTAAGAAAGAGTGCATACATTCTGGGTTGTGTGGGTACAAACACCCTGTGATATACATCCAGTGTTCACTGTGCTTTGTTATATCTATTGTTGACACATATAGCTATACTGAGTATTACTTTGTATTGCTAGTCCAGTGAAGTTTTATGACGCATAATTTCTGCATGATATGCTTGTGACTATATATGTGTATGTGCATGTAGCTGCTGCATGGCTGCCCTATTGGGTATTTAACTGAGCGTGCTATTCCTATATTCCATAATCTGTGGGGGCTAAGTGTATAAGGTTTTTCTGTATAATATAGGATTTTTTTCACAAGATATACTTGCTGTGTATTTTTACTTTTGATTTATAATCACCCTATATAGCTCTTGGACTCCCGGTAGTTGTGCTGCCACATTCACACTTTACGGGGAGTTCTTGCTAGGTATATCGCTGCTACAAATTGTACCAGGTTGCCCAATATTGTGCTTACTATTATGTCAGCTACAAGAGGTAACGGAGCTGGGGCTTCTCCCACACCATGTTGTGATGATGCTGCAGGCATTTTGGAGGAAAATTTGGCAGCAGAGAGTTCAGGTTCAGGGGGTTCCTTACCCTCCAGTGGGGCTGTAGCACCAGGGGCAACAAATGACCCACCTTGGGCTACCTTTTCCACGCTGTTAAACACGCTTGTAACTAACTTGGCGCCCCCTGTGGGACCACCTGTGCCATTGCAGCAGTATTTGGTCCCTGCTATTAATCCGCCATGGGCAGATCAAATCTCTACTCAGTTACAGCATTTGAACTGGTCACTGACTAAATCTAAGTGTCACTCTCGCCCGCCTAAGACTAAGTCGTCTTCTAAATGGGCCATTACCTCCTCCCAATCCACTGTTATCCCGGACACGTCCTCTGACGAGGATGGTGCTTATACTGATCCCACAGACACTGACTCAGATGTTTCTGATGGGGAAGGGTAGTCATTGGTGGATGTCCCTGATCTGATTGAGGCAATTAGGCTCATTCTTCAGGTGTCTGATGATTCTGAGCCTGAGGCTGTCTCTAAAAAGCCGGATAGGTTTAAACGTAAGAAGGTGGTTAAACAAGTTTTACCTCATTCTGAACACCTGGTTGACATACATCAGGAATCCTGGGAAAGTCCGGGGACAAAATTCACACCAAATAAGAGACTGTTGGCTCGCTATCCTCTCTCTTCAGAGATATGTAAAAATAAGATTTTAAACCTACCGGTAAATCTTTTTCTCCTAGTCCTTAGAGGATGCTGGGGACTCCGTAAGGACCATGGGGAATAGACAGGCTCCGCAGGAGACATGGGCACTAAAAAGAACTTTAGGTATGGGTGTGCACTGGCTCCTCCCTCTATGCCCCTCCTCCAACCCTCAGTTAGAGAAACTGTGCCCAGAGGAGACGGACAGTATGAGGAAAGGATTTTTGTTAATCTAAGGGCAAGATTCATACCAGCCCACACCATCCACATCTTATAACATGGATATACGAACCAGTCAACAGTATGAAACAAAACAGCATCAGCCCGAGACTGATCAAAACTGTAACATAACCCTTATGTAAGCAGAGACTATATACAAGTCTTGCAGAATGTAGTCCGCACTGGGACGGGCGCCCTGCATCCTCTGCGGACTAGGAGAAAAAGATTTACCGTAGGTTTAAAATCTTATTTTCTCTTACGTCCTAGAGGATGCTGGGGACTCCGTAAGGACCATGGGGATTATACCAAAGCTCCAAAACAGGCGGGAGAGTGCGGATGACTCTGCAGCACCGATTGAGCAAACATGAGGTCCTCATCAGCCAAGGTATCAAACTTGTAGAACTTTGCAAAGGTGTTTGAACCCGACCAAGTCGCCGCTCGGCAAAGCTGTAATGCCGAGACACCTCGGGCAGCCGCCCAAGACGAGCCCACCTTCCTAGTGGAATGGGCCTTTACAGAATTTGGTAGCGGCAATCCAGCCGTAGAATGAGCCTGCTGAATTGTGTTACAGATCCAGCGAGCAATAGTCTGCTTAGAAGCAGGAGCGCCAACCTTGTTGGCTGCATACAGGACAAACAGAACCTCTGTTTTCCTAACCCGAGCCGTTCTGGCCACATAAATTTTAAATGCCCTGACCACATCAAGGGACTCGGAATCCTCCAAGTCCCGCGTAGCCCCAGGCACCACAATAGGTTGGTTCATATGAAAAGATGAAACCACCTTGGGCAAAAATTGAGGACGAGTCTGCAACTCCTGTCTATCCACATGGAAAACCAGATAGGGGCTTTTGTGAGATAATCCCGCCAATTCCGACACTCGCCTTGCCGATGCCAAGGCCAACAACATGACCACTTTCCAAGTGAGATACTTTAATTCCACCGTTTTAAGAGGTTCAAACCAGTGAGACTTAAGGAACCGTAACACCATGTTAAGGAGGTACAAAAGGAGGCTGGATATGCAGCACTCCCTTCACAAAAGTCTTCCGGAAGAGAAGCCAATTCCTTCTGAAAGAAAATGGATAGGGCCGAAATCTGAACCTTAATGGAGCCTAATTTTAGGCCCAAATTCACTCCAGTCTGTAGGAAGTGAAGGAAACGGCCCAGATGGAATTCTTCCGGAGGAGCATTCCTGGACTCACACCAAGATACATACTTCCGCCATATACGGTGATAATGTTTTGCTGTCACGTCCTTCATAGCCTTTATCAGAGTCGGAATGACCTCATCCGGAATGCCCTTTTCAGCTAGGTCCGGCGTTCAACCGCCATGCCGTCAAACGCAGCCGCGGTAAGTCTTGGAACAGACAGGGCCCCTGTTGTAACAGGTCCTCTCTGAGAGGAAGAGGCCACGGATCTTCTGTGAGCATTCCCTGCAGATCCGGATACTAGGCCCTTCGAGGCCAATCTGGAACAATGAGAATTGTCTGTACTCCTCTTCGTCTTATGATTCTCAATATCTTGGAGATGAGAGGAAGAGGAGGAAACACATAGAACGACTGGAACACCCACGGTGTCACCAGGGCGTCCACTGCTACCGCCTGAGGGTCCCATGACCTGGCGCAATACCTCGGTAGCTTTTTGTTGAGGCGTGACGCCAGTGACGTGCGGTGAGGTCTTTGGCTGGGAAGGCACATATATATCTACATCTGCCCCCTCTCTCACTTGAGATGTGTGTGCAGGCCAGAGTGTAGGTGCCGCTCAGGGCCGGTGCAAGGGTGTTCGGCGCCCTACCTCCCTTAACTCATAAAGGGACAGCGTGCATCACAAAAGAGGGGTGTGGTCTCCCAAGGAAGGGGCGTGGACACAATAGCACCTGAGAACAGTACCTCCAATTCAAATTACGCCACACTGTAGCGCAATCTTATTCACATTACACTGTATGCAGGCAGGGACGCTGAGGGGGAGATACAGGGAGGGTGAGGACAGGAAAGCTGACGGGGAGGGTGAGGGCAGGGACGCTAAGGGGGAGATACAGGGAGGGTGAGGGCAGGAAAGCTGACGGGGAGGGTGAGGGCAGGGACGCTGAGGGGGAGATACAGGGAGGGTGAGGGCAGGAAAGCTGACTGGGAGGGTGAGGGCAGGGACGCTGAGGGGGAGATACAGGGAGGGTGAGGGCAGGAAAGCTGACTGGGAGGGTGAGGGCAGGGACGCTGAGGGGGAGATACAGGGAGGGTGAGGGCAGGAAAGCTGACTGGGAGGGTGAGGGCAGGGACGCTGAGGTGGAGATACAGGGAGGGTGAGGGCAGGGACGCTGAGGGAGAGATACAGGGAGGGTGAGGGCAGGGATGCTGACGGGGAGTTAGAGGGCAAGTGAGGGTAGGGTTGCTGAGAGGGAGTTACAGGGAGGGTGAGGGCAGGGACGCTCATGGGGTGTTATAGGGAGAGTAAGTGCATGGATGCTGACTGGGTGTTAGAGGAAGGGTGAGGGTAGGGACACTGACAGGGAGTTAGAGGAATCCTGAGGGGTGAGTTACAGAGAGGATGAGGGCAGGAATGCTGATGGGGAGGCTGAGGGCAGGGACGCTCATGGGGTATTATAGGGAGAGTGAGTGCATGGACGCTGACAGGGAGTTAGAGGAAGGGTGAGGGTAGGGACGCTGACAGGGAATTAGAGGAATCATGAGGGGCGAGTTACAGAGAGGGTGAGGGCAGGAATGCTGATGGGGAGGGTGAGGGCAGGGACGCTCATGGGGTATTATAGGGAGAGTGAGTGCATGGACGCTGACAGGGAGTTAGAGGAAGGGTGAGGGTAGGGACGCTGACAGGGAATTAGAGGAATCATGAGGGGCGAGTTACAGAGAGGGTGAGGGCAGGAATGCTGATGGGGAGGGTGAGGGCAGGGACGCTCATGGGGTATTATAGGGAGAGTGAGTGCATGGACGCTGACAGGGAGTTAGAGGAAGGGTGAGGGTAGGGACGCTGACAGGGAGTTAGAGGGATCATGAGGGGCGAGTTACAGGGAGGGTAAGGGCAGTAGAACTGAAGAGGGAGTTACAGGGAGGGTGAGGACAGGGGCCTAAAAAATAGATTAGAATAAACAAATGCTCTAAATCCCCCCAACAGTCACTTACCAGATATGTGCAGTGCCTCCTCACTTCTTCAGTCTGTCACACGTGGGTCTCTATCAGTGATTGTGCGGGACAGGACTCTGAGCTGATAGTGTGGTTTCCACTCACCACCGGCAAAGCTCTTGACTGTGGGCTGGGTCTGGATCCCATCTTTATGTGCCTGGGGGGGGGGGGACATGGCACACACTTTAGTTAGAGGGGGGGACACTGCACACACTTTAGTTAGAGGGGGGGACACGGCACACACTTTAGTTAGGAGGGGGAGGGGGGGACATGGCACACACTTTAGTTAAAGGGGGGTACACGGCACACACTTTAGTTAGAGGGGTGGACACGGCACACACTTTAGTTAGGAGGGGGAGGGGGGGACATGGCACACACTTTAGTTAGAGGGGGGACACGCCACACACTTTAGTTAGGAGGGGGAGGGGGGACATGGCACACACTTTAGTTAGGAGGGGGGGACATGACACACACTTTAGTTAGTAGGGGGAGGGGGGGACACGGCACACACTTTAGTTAGAGGGGGGGACACGACACACACTTTAGTTAGGAGGGGTAGGGGGGGACACGGCACACACTTTAGTTAGAGGGGGGGACACGGCACACACTTTAGTTAGGAGGGGGGGACATGGCATACACTTTAGTTAGGAGTGGGGGGGCATGGCACACACTTTAGTTAGTAGGGGGAGGGGGGGACACGGCACACACTTTATTTAGAGGGGGGGACACGGCACACACTTTAGTTAGAGGGGGGACAGAGCACACACTTTAGTTAGGAGGGGGGGACATGGCACACACTTTGGTTAGGAGGGGAGGGGGGGACATGGCACACACTTTAGTTACGGGGGGGACATGGCACACACTTTAGTTAGGAGGGGGGGACATGGCACACACTTTAGTTAGGGGGGGGACATGGCACACACTTTAGTTAGGAGGGTAGGGGGGACATGGCACACACTTTAGTTAGGGGGGGGGACATGGGACACACTTTAGTTAGGAGGAGGGGGGACATGGAACACACTTTAGTTAGTAGGGGGAGGGGGGGACACAGTAGACAGATCTGCCGTTCCGCTCTCCCCCCTCCACCCTGTACCGCTGCTGGTGCGCCCCATGTCTTCCGCTCTCCCCCCTCCTCCATGTACTGCTGCTGCACTGTGTCTTCCGCTCTGCCTGTGTGTGTCAGGCGCCGGTCCGGCAGCGGCAACAAGGACAGTGCTGTGCCGTGAATAAGGAGGCAGGGAGCCGCTCTTAATGAAGTCAGCGCCGCATCCCGGCGCCACCGCAGCAGTACCTGATGGGTCTCGTCGCTTCTTCTGGCCGCGTCTATGTGATTGGACCAGCGGATCCAGCACTGGATCCGCTGTCCAATCACTGGTGCCTCGCTAGCAGGGGCGTGCTTTCCCTGCCAGCGAGGCACTTGTAGTGCCGCATTCCCCTTCTTTTGTAATGTGCTTTTACAGCCCAGCGCATGGCCCCGCCCCCCCGCTTTGTCCCTGTTTCCACTGGCTACGGGAGGCACTAGCTATTAGTGCCTCCCAAACTAATTACATGGACTACAATGATTATAATAATATAAAGTGGATACATATGACACAGAATATGTGTCATATGTATCTGCTTTGTATTATTGTAATAATTAATGACAGGGGAGGCACTGCCTCCCCTGACTGCACGTCCCTGCGTGACGCCATCATGTCTATCTGAGGCAGTCCCCACTGACTTGCAATCTCTGCGAAGACTTCCTGATGAAGTCCCCACTCTCCTGGATGTAGATCGTGTCTGCTGAGGAAGTCTGCTTCCCAGTTGTCCACTCCCGGAATGAAGACTGCTGTCAGAGCGCTTACATGATTTTCTGCCCAGCGAAGAATCCTGGTGGCTTCTGCTATTGCCACTCTGCTCTTTGTTAAACCTTGGCGGTTTACATGAGCCACTGCGGTGATGTTGTCTGACTGAATCAGAACCGGTAGGTCGCGAAGCAAAGTCTCCGCTTGACGAAGGCCGTTGTATATGGCCTTTAATTCCAGTACGTTGATGTGAAGACAAGCCTCCTGGCTTGACCAGAGACTTTGGAAGTTTCTTCCCTGTGTGACTGCTCCCCAACCTCGGAGGCTCGCGTCCGTGGTTATCAGAACCCAGTCCTGAATGCCGAACCTGCGACCCTCTAGAAGGTGAGCACTTTACAGCCACCACAGGAGAGATACCCTGGCCCTGGGGGACAGGCTGATCATCTGATGAATCTGTAGATGTGACCCGGACCACTTGTCCAGAAGGTCCCACTGAAAAGTCCTCATATGGAACCTGCCGAACGGAATGGCCTCGTAAGACGCCACCATCTTTCCCAGAACTCGAGTGCAGTGATGCACCGACACCCTTTTTGGCTTCAAGAGGTCCCTGACCAAATTCATGAGTTCTTGGGCCTTTTCCATCGGGAGATAAACCCTTTTCTGGTCTGTATCCAGAATCATGCCTAAGAAAGGCAAACGGGTCGTCGGAACCAACTGTGACTTCGGGATATTGAGAATCCAGCCTTGTTGCTGCAACACCCTCAGGGAAAGCGATACGCTGTTCAGCAACTGCTCTCTTGATCTCCCTTTTATTAGGAGATCGTCCAAGTACGGGATAATTGTGACACCCTGCTTGCGGAGGAGCACAATCATTTCCACCATTACCTTGGTGAAAATCCTCGGGGCCGTGGAAAGCCCAAACGGCAACGTCTGAAATTGGTAATGACAATCCTGTATAGCAAATCTCAGGAACGCCTGATGAGGCGGATATATGGGGACATGAAGGTATGCATCCTTTATGCCCAGGGACACCATATAATCCCCCCCTTCCAGGCTGGTTATGACCAACCTGAGCGATTCCATCTTGAACTTGAACCTTTTTAAGTATAGGTTTAAGGATTTTAAATTTAAAATGGGTCTGACCGAACCGTCCGGTTTCGGGACCAAAAACAGGGTTGAATAAAACCCCATCCCCCGCTGAAGCAGGGGAACCTTGACCACCACTTGTTGAAGACACAATTTTTGAATTGCATTTAAAACTATCTCCCTCTCTGGGAAAGAAGCCGGTAGGGCCGATTTGAAAAACCGGCGAGGAGGCACCTCTTCGAATTCCAGCTTGTAACCCTGGGAAACAATTTCTATTGCCCAGGGATCTACCTGTGAGTGAACCCAGACGTGGCTGAAAAGTCGAAGACGTGCCCCCACTGGGGAGGACTTCTGCTCCTGGGAACTAGCTGTAGTTGGCAGCTTTTTCCCCCTGCCCTTACCTCTGGCAAGAAAGGAAGGTCCCCGTACTCTCTTGGGTTTATGCGATCGAAAGGACTGCATCTGATAATGTGGCGTTTTCTTAGGTTGTGAGGAAACATAAAACAAAAAAGTTGATTTACCTGCAGTAGCTGTGGAAACCAGGTCCGTGAGACCTTCCCCAAACAATTCCTCACCCTTGTAAGGCAAAACCTCCATATGCCTCTTCGAGTTGGCATCACCCGTCCATTGTCGGGTCCATAGGGCTCGTCTAGCAGAAATCGCCATAGCGTTGGCTCTGGACCCCAGTAGGCCAACGTCTCTCTGAGCATCTCTTATATATAGGACAGCATCCTTAATATGACCCAGGGTCAATAAAATGGTTTTCTTATCCAGCGTATCTATATCAGCAGATAAGGTATCTGTCCACGCTGCTACAGCGCTACAAACCCAAGCCGACGCTATCGCCAGTCTGAGTAATGTACCAGTATGTGTGTAAATTGACTTCAAGGTAGTCTCCTGCCTGCGATCAGCAGGATCCTTGAGGGTTGCGGTATCTTGAGATGGCAGCGCTACCTTTTTGGATAAGCGTGTCAACGCTTTGTCCACCCTTAGGGAGGATTCCCACCGTATCCCGTCCTTAGCCGGGAAAGGATATGCCATAAGAAACCTTTTGGGAATCTGCAGTTTTTTGTCCGGAGATTCCCAAGCCTTTTCAAATAACTCGTTCAGCTCATGAGAAGGGGGAAAGGTTACCTCAGGTTTCTTTTCCTTATACATGAGCACCCTCGTGTCAGGGACAGAGGGGTCATCTGTGATATGCAACACCTCTTTTATTGCAATAATCATATAATGAATACTTTTAGCCAATTTTGGCTGCAACTTCGCATCATCATAGTCGACACTGGAGTCAGAATCCGTGTCGGTATCCGTGTCTACAACCTGGGATAGTGGGCGCTTTTGAGACCCAGAAGGCCCCTGCGACATAGTAAAAGGCAGGTCTAGACTCCCTGTACATTCCATGGACTCTGCTTTGTCCAACCTCTTGTGTAATAAATTCACATTTGCATTTAAAACATTCCACATATCCACCCAGTCAGGTGTCGGCGTTGCCGACGGAGACACCACACTCATTTGCTCCACCTCCTCCCTAGAAGAGCCTTCCGCTTCAGACATGCCGACACATGCGTACCGACACCCCACACACACAGGGAATCTCTAATCTGGAGACAGTTCCCCCACAAGGCCCTTAGGAGAGACAGAGAGAGAGTATGCCAGCACACACCCAGCGCCAATAACTTTGGAAACTAAAATTCCCAGATAGCGCCTTTTATATATATATATATATATATATATATATATATAAATATATATATATATATATATATATAGATCTATCTTGATTGCGCCAAATTATGTGCCCCCCCTTCTTTAAACCCCTCTGTCACCGTGTTCAGCAGGGGAGAGTCCGGGGAGCCAGTTTCTCAGCGTGTGCTGTGGAGAAAAATGGCGCTGGTGCGTGCTGAGGATCAAGTCCCGCCCCCTCAGCGGCGGGCTTCGGTCCCGCTCGAATCCATTCAAAAACTGGCGGGGGAAACCCATATACAGCCCACAGAGCCACTATATCTAGTTTTACCAGTCCCAGAGGTGTAAATTGCTGCCCAGGGCGCCCCCCTGCGCCCTGCACCCTTACAGTGCCTGCCGTGTGTGTTTTGTGTGGGAGCAATGGCGCGCAGCGTTACCGCTGCGCATTACCTCAGTGCAGATCTGAAGTCTTCTGCCGCCTCTGAAGTCTTTTATCTTCTTATACTCACCCGGCTTCTATCTTCCAACTCTGTGAGGAGGACGGCGGTGCGGCTCCGGGACCAACAGCTAGGAGAGACCTGCGTTCCGACTCCCTCTGGAGCTAATGGTGTCCAGTAGCCTAAGCATTTAAGTAGGTCTGCTTCTCTCTCCTCAGTCCCTCGATGCAGGGAGCCTGTTGCCAGCAGGCTCCCTGAAATTAAAAAACCTAACAAAAATTATTTCTTTCAGGAAACTCAGGAGAGCTCCCTGTAATGCACCCAGTCTCCTCTGGGCACAGTATCAAACTGAGGTCTGGAGGAGGGGCATAGATGGAGGAGCCAGTGCACACCCATACCTAAAGTTCTTTTTAGTGCCCATGTCTCCTGCGGAGCCCGTCTATTCCCCATGGTCCTTACGGAGTCCCCAGCATCTCTAGGACGTAAGAGAAATTTGGGAAAATCCTCCGCCTGTAGATTCTCATGTGGCACGCATGGTAGTTTCTTCTGCTCTGCCAGTAACTACCGTCACCTCTCTGAAGGAACCGACGGATAGACGTGTGGAGGGCTGTTTGAAACCGATTTACACCCTAACGGGGGCTGTGCATAGGCCAACCATTGCAGCAACATGGGCTGCTGAAGCTGTTGAGGCGTGGGCTCAGGAGCTAGAGGCAGAACTGCCTTCTAACGCATTTGAGCATGCTCGAAAGTGTCTCTCATATATTACCACGGCTTCTCTGTACCTTAAGGAGGCAGCATCTGATGCCGGGGTGCTGGCGGCCAAGGCTGCTACTACGTCCATCTTGGCCAGACATATCCTTTGGTTGAGATCCTGGTCGGTGGATATGGATTCCAAGAAAACCCTGGAGGTGCTTCCTTTCAAGGGAGACATTCTCTTTGGAGAAGACCTCAATAAGATTGTGGCTGATCTGGCTACTGCTAAAACAGCTTGCCTACCTAGTACGGCTCCTTCAATGCAGAAGGCTAAAAGTACTTTCCCTTGGCCCTTTCGTCCTCCAGGTAAAGCAAAAGGTCAGGCGTACCCAAAGCAAGCTCGTGCTTCCAGACCTGCCAAGCCCAGACCGAAACGCGCCTGGGCTGCCCGTCAGCCTGCTTCCAAAACTGACAAGCCTGCCACATGACGGGGCGGGCCTCCCTCTGGGGGATCCCAGGGTGGGGGGCCGACTTCAAGGTTTTACCCAGGAATGGTTGAAGACCACTTCCGATGCCTGGGTAAGGGAAGTCGTCACTCAAGGTTACGCCGTACCCTTCAAGAATCGTCCCCCTCATCGATTTTGCCTGACAGATGTTCCTCTGGACCTGACAAAGGTAAACACTCTGCATTCGGTGGTACATTCCCTCCTGACCACAGGAGTGGTAGTACAGGTGCCTCTGGCTCAGAGAGGCAAGGGGTACTATTCACCGCTGTTTCTAGTCCCGAAACCAAATGGGTCCTCTCGGCCCATTCTCAATCTGAAGTCCTTGAACAAGCATGTGCGGGTCTCCAAGTTTCATATGGAAACTCTGCGCTCTATTGTTCTGACCTTGTAGCCTGGGGACTTTATGGTCTCCCTGGACATACAGGATGCCTACCTGCATATTCCTAATGCGGTGTCTCATCAGCAGTACCTGAGGTTTGCGGTGGGCAACCTTCATTACCAATTTTGTGCGTTACCCTTTGGTTTGACAATGGCTCCCCCAAAGTTATGGCAGTCATGACGGCTACACTCCGCCGTCAAGTGGTCAGGATCCTACCGTACTTGGATGATTTATTGATCCTGGCAAATTCCCCAGAACTTCTCCTGTGTCATCTCGATCTGACGGTCCGGTGCATGAAAGCCCACGGGTGGCTGATCAACTGGAAGAAATCTTACCTGGTTCCTGCTCGGAGCATGTTACATCTGGGAGCGGTATTGGACACTCACAACCAATGGTTGTTCTTGTCTCAGGAGAAAGTCCTGAAGCTTCAGGACAGGATTCGATGCTTCCTATCTCGTCCGCAAGTGTCGATACATTCGGCAATGCAAGTGCTAGGTCTTATGGTGTCAGCTTTCGACATGTTGGAGTATGCTCAATTCCATTCTTGCCCTCTGCAGGAGTTAATTCTGACCAAGTGGGACGGCCTGCCTCACCGGATCAGATCTCAGATGATCTCCTTGTCTCCGGAGGTCCGCCTGTCACTGAGCTGGTGGCTTCAGGACCACCGATTGAGCAGGCGCTGTCCCTTCTGGATATCCAACTGGTTCCTTCTGATGACGGATGCCAGTCTGAGAGGTTGGGGCGCGGTGTTGGAACAACACTCTCTTCAGGGTCGGTGGACCACAGAGGAGTATCTACTCCCGATAAATGTTCTGGAACTGCAGGCAGTGTTCAATGCGTTGACAATGGCCCAGCATCTAATACAGAACAGACCTGTTCAAGTACAATCGGACAACGCCACCACGGTACATGGCGTACATAAATCATCAAGGCAGCACTCGAAGCTGCATGGCAATGAAGGAAGTATCATGGATTCTTCAGTGGGCAGAACGCTATCTGCCGGCCATATCTGCAGTGTTCATTCCGGGGGTCGTGAACTGGGAAGCAATCGTCAGGACGTACACGGCGGAGAATAGAGCCTCCGTCCAGAGGTGTTTCAACTTCTCGTGAACAAGTGGGGCCTTCCGGATGTGGACCTGATGGTGTCTTGACACAATCACAAGGTTCCGGTCTTCAGAGCAAGGACAAGGGATCTTCAAGCAGCGTTCGTGGATGCTCTGTCAATTCCATGGAACTTTCAGCTGCCGTACGTGTTTCCTCTGGTGTCACTCCTGCCCAGAGTAATACGGATGTTCAAGCAAGAAGGAGGAAACCTACTTCTGATCGCTCCAGCGTGGCCCAGACGGCACTGGTTCTCCGATCTACAGGACCTCTCGCTCGATCGTCCCCTTCTACTTCCACAATGACCAGACCTACTCATTCAGGGCCCTTGTGTTTACCAGGACTTGGCCCGTCTGGCTTTGAAGGCATGGCTCTTGAGGCTTCCGTCCTGAGGGCCAAGGGTTTTTCTGAGGCGGTCGTTCAAACTATGTTGAAGGCCCGTAAGCCGGCTTCGGCTCGGATTTACCATAGGGTCTGGAATGCTTACTTTACTTGGTGTGTGTCTCACAATCATGACGTTTTCGAGTTTAGCACGGCCAAACTTAGGCCTGCGTCTGGCCTCCCTCAAGGTTCATATTTCTGCCTTGGTTTTGTGTCAGAGAAAGATTGCTACCCTTCCTGATGTTCATACATTCACTCAGGGCGTGTTGCAGATTCAACCTCCTTATGTGCCTCCTGTGGCCCCTTGGGATCTGTCGGTGGTAATGGAGGCCTGGCAATAGTATCCATTTGAACCTCTTGCTTCTGCTGACCTTAAGTGGCTTTCCCTTAAGATGCTGTTTTGGCTGGCTATTGCTTCGGCTAGAAGGGTCTCGGACTTGGGTGCCTTATCCTGTAAGTCCCCCCATTTGATTTTTCACTGGACCGGGCGGATCTTAGAATGCGCCCTGGTTATTTACCCAAGGTGGTGTATTCCTTTCACCTTAACCAGGAGATTGTGGTTCCAGCCTTTAATTCTCCTGAGTTGTCTCCCAAAGAACGGTCTTTGGCTGTGGTACGGGCTCTCCGTATCTATGTGAAGAGAAATTCCTCCATTCGGAAATCTTATTCTCTGTTTGTACTGTTTGGTTTTCACAAACGTGGCTGGCCTGCTTCTAAGCAGACTCTGGCCAGATGGATTAGAATGGTGATTGCACATGCTTATGTACAGGCTGGTTGTCCGGTTCCTGTTACCATTAAAGCCCATTCTACTCGGTCGGTGGGACCTTCTTGGACGGCCCACCGTGGTGCGACCCTTGAACATTTGTGCAAAGCAGCTACGTGGTCCTCAGGGAACACGTTTATAAGGTTCTATGCCTATGATACTTACGCCTCCCAGGATGCTTCCTTTGGATGCCGGGTTCTTGTGCCCGCTACAGTGCGTCCCCTCCCATAAGGAACTGCTTTAGGACATCCCCAATGTTAATCCTTGTGGAGCCCAGTGCACCCCGCAGCAGAAAATGAGATTTATGATAAGAACTTACCGTTGTTAAATCTTTCTGCGAGGTACACTGGGCTCCATAAGGCGCCCACCCTGATGCACTTAGCTTCTTTGGGTTAGTATGGCATAGCCACTGATACCCTCTCCTGTGGTGAGTGTGTGGTGTAATTGGCTATAAGCGATTGTCGTCTCTGGTACCTGCTACTGCATTGGGCTGGTTAACGAAACTGAACTCCTGTGCATAGAGGCGGGGTTATAGAGGAGGCGGCGCTGTGCATCTTGGGAACAGTCAAAGCTTTGAGCCTGTTGGTGCCTCGGATCAAGATCCTACTCTACAGCCCACTGTTAATCCTTGTGGAGCCCAGTGTACCTCGCAGAAAGAGATTTAACAACGGTAAGTTCTTACCATAAATCTAAATTTTTTGTGGTAGAACTACAAGTCCCAGCAAGCCTTTCCAGCAAGTTGGTACTTGGAGAACCACAAGTACCAGCATGCGGGAAAATAACACCCACTCTTGTGGGTGACCCCAGTTAACTTTGCGGTTTACTGCAGACCGCAAAGTTCCCATCATTGGGTAGAATGGAGCTGCGCTAAGCTCCATTCTAGCCAGTGCGCTCCTCCTGATTGGCTGTGCGCTCCTAGCCAGTCAATCAGGAGAGCGCCATGACGTGGCGCTCCCTGATTGGCTGGCAGGACCTTCAGTGACAGAAGTCATGGGGGGTCCCGGCATTCGGGGAAAGGGGTTCCATGTGTAAACATGGAACCCCTTTAGTTGCGTGGATCGGGTTTTTGGTTTATTATTTTATTCAAGTCCCTGGATTACGTCGGATAAGAAGAGGACAGATCTATACTGGATTGGTTGTAAGTATAATTTTATTTTTACAGGTCCACCGTGGATTCTACATGGACAAGTGGACGTGATTCTCAGCGTTGAATGTAGGTAAGTATGTGAGTGTGTAAGTGTGTATGAATAAAATGTTACTTTCACGGTGTGTGTCAGGTACCAACGGGCCCATTATTTCCTCGCATGCTGGGACTTGTGGTTCTTCAAGTACCAGCTTGCGGGGGGGGGGGGGGGGCTTGCTGGGACTTGTAGTTCTACCACATAAAACAATATTCTTTTTTTTACACAAAGGCTATCAGCCCCCCATCCACCGCCCAGGGATGGGGGGGGGGACAGACTCGGGCTTCACTCCTGGCCCTTGGGTGCCTGAAGAGGGGGACCCCTTGATTTAAGGGGTCCCCACTCCTCCAGGGAACCCCATCCAGCGGTGACTAGTTGGGGGGGGGGGGTAATGCCACGGCCGCAGGGACCTATATAAAAGTGTCCCCCGGCTGTGGCATTATTTCTCTGGCTAGTGGAGCCCGGTGCTGGTTTTAAAAGTACGGGGGACCCCTACATCTGTTGTCCCGTTGTCCCCCATATTTTTGGAACCAGGACCGGACTTAGAGCCCGGTGCTGGTTGTATAAATATGGGTGGGGGGCCCTACGCATTTTTCCCCCTGTATTTTTACAACCAGGGCCGGCTCAAAGAGCCCGAGGCTGGTTATACATAGGAGGGGGGACCCCACGCAATTTTTAAAAAAAATTTCAACTCTTTAAACACTTCTCATAATGTGCACAATGAATGCCTGCACGGATCTCACTGATCCGGCCGGGCTTCATTGTGTTATGTCTGGCAGTGTTTTGCTAATCACTCCCGTAAAACACTGCCCGACAATACGAATCACATCGGCATCGGAAAATATGAAAGAGCCCGAGGCTGGTTAGACATAGAAGGGGCCCCCCACGCAATTTTTTAAAAACATTTTAAGCTAAACAGACCCTTTCCCACAGATAAGCATGCACGGATCTCATTGATCGGTGCATGACTATCCAAACATGCCAGGAAAAAGCAGGTCTATTTTTAAGCTGGCTTTTTTTTACGAATTCTATGCTTTCCCGGCAGTGTTTGGATATTGTCGGCAGTGATTGAGAATACAAATTCTTAGTAAATTACCGTGTTGTATCAAATAACAGCCGTGTTTGACCGATGGCCTATTGATTCGTATTTGTGTGTTCAGCAGTGTATCTCAATACGAATAGCCCCAACACTGCCGAGATTTGTGTTTAGTAAATTCCCGTGTTGACACTGATAAAGATGGAAGCCATACTTGTTCATAGACTCCATATGTAATTGACATCTGATAATCTGTTTCTAGTTGTTTTTCAGCTTAGTGCTAATACAGGAAAAAGTACAAGGCGTTGTACTTTGTTTGAACCCATATTATGAAGTTATGACCTTTATCTAAGATATATTTTATGGTAATTTCCTAGCAGAAATATAATGTCAGCAGTTAGACATGTAAGTTTCAAAGGGTATTTGTCAGTCTGCGGTATAGCAGGTGTAAAAACATAATCAGACAAATCTATGTCTCAAGTTTAGCAAAAAACCCCAGTTACCCCACTTAAAAGCACATATAGGAATTTTAGATGTTACTAAGTATATTACGTATAAGATAGTAGTTTATTAACCAATAGGATTAGAAAGTATATTAACCAATACATTTAAAGAGGTTCTTAACCAATAGGATTAAGCTTTGTGTAAGGAAATTACGACACTGTATGCAAATGTGTATTTCTTTATAACATACTGCTTTCAGGAAATAAAATCTGCTTCTGCTTCTGCTATTTCCTACTTCACTCTCTTTATTTAACTGGTAACTGGCTGCAGCCATAAATGAACCTGATGCTGACCGATTGAGTGTGTGCTTAAGCTTGGATCAGCGAGGGGTGCCCTGTCCTGGGGCTACCTTTAACAACACTTAGAAAAAAAACCACACTCGGACAAAATCGTGACTTTAGTAAACATACCCCTTGGTCTCAAAACACCAGGATTGTATTGATGTTTATTCTGAGTGTAACCAGGGAGCTTCTCTTCAGTGGGACTTATTTATACCCCTTTCACATCGCCAATGCGGGATTTGGAAACGGGTCCTTCCCGGGTGGGATCCGGCATTGGACGCTGCTGCTGGCTTCCCCGACATGGCAATATGCCGAGCAGGTTGCCAGAAGCAGCGGGGGGGGGGGGGCTGAGCCGGCAGCGGGGCGGAGGCGGCGCTGGGAGATGAGATCATCTCTGCGCTGCCTCTCCCTGTTGTAGTAAACGGGTCAGAGCCATTGACCCGGTATTCAACCCGGGTATAGCACTGCTTTATTCCCGGGTTGAATTGCCGGGTCAGGTCCGACATTGCGCTTTCACACCGCACACTGACCCGCATCGACCCGGCAATATTGCCGGGTCGATACCGGGTTATTTGTGCGGTGTGAAAGGGGTATTAATAACCTGCTGCCCAGAGAAAAGATGTACTATAGCCCATAGCAACCAGTCAGCCTTATTGTGCAGAGCTATTTGAGTCTCTAAATGGACATTAATAGTATAGCAGCTGCCATGTTATTTGCACTGCTAAAATAATAGTAAATACCACCCATAAAATGCAATAGCACAATGTGACAGTGGCAACAATCTCACAAAAGCAATCAATGTATAGTGGAATCAAACTCTTAATTGGAGAATATTCAAAACTACAAGAGGCTTTTATGTAAAAGTGATAAACTGTTATTCCTGCTGATTTACATTAGTTCTAAAATCCAGTTTTGGGGTTCTGTATCACTGTACTGGCAGGCTTGGAATGTGTGACATTTTTTACAGAAATATGGCAGTGTACATTTATCAACTTCCACATCTTTGTATAAACAGAGCTGTAATAAGACCATAGTATATAGTTCATCTTGAACTAGAAATGATCAGAATATCAAAGTATCAGGTTTAGCCCCGAAGTGAATATATAGCACATTTTAGTATATGCCTTTCCTGTAATATGTCGTTTGAGTCCATCCTGCTCTGCTGATGCCAGAACGTGCTTTGTTTCTGCTGTGCTGTAAAGAGGGAATCTGCTTTGCTCACCAAGCGTTTCACTCTTTTCGGCATGAGTGCCCCCACTCAGGGCGGCTGTAAATCAGAATACAGGATGTGTATGTGTCACAGCAATGCAGTGTTCCACAATGTCAAATTAAGAGGTAACTGCATTCTACTCGTTGTGGTGACTGGTGTGCAATTGTTCTTTCCCATTATCAAGCTTTTCCACGTTTTCATTTGCAAACCAAGTGCTCAACTGTTTTGCTTACAGGACCTATTGTTCTCCAAAGGCAACCATTGTGGATATCATTCATCCCAGCTACGTGTGTGTCCCAGGCTAAGCCTTGCGGAACATGATGGCAATTCAAACTTTTTTCTGGGTTCATCACACAGTTTGAAGCACCAGGAGATTGTTGTAGTACTTAAGACCTGACAAACGGTTTCTCTTTTTATTGTTTTTGCCATAAACCGATTTACGGTTACACGTGGGTAACCACTCCAGAGTCCCACACGTGAACAATCATGAAACATGAGTTTGGAGAAGGCTGGGACCCGATATTCAGTTTATGCGCATGGATAAAAGTAGTCTCACAGCTCTTCCACAAGTAATGTTAGAAGTTCTAACGTGATCAGTATGATATCCCGGCTGTCTGTATCCCAGCGGTCAGGAGACCGATGCCGGGATCCCGACAGCCAGGATACTGGCGGTGAGCACAGCATGTCCACTTGCGGGCTCGCTGCGCTCACCGCGCTTTGGGCCGGGTGGTGACCTTTGGTCGCCACAGGGTTATATTCCCCCTTGGGTGGTGGTGTAGACCACCACCCGAGTCGGGATTTCACCCGGCAGCCGGGATTCCGACCGCCGGTATTTCACTGGGTGTTGGGATTCCGGCGTCGGTATCCTGACAGCCAGTATCCTGACAGCCGGTAAATTGACTGCCTCCTGTTCTAATCTGTAGTCAGTGGGAAGACTCTCAGTCTTTGGGAGAATTTGTGTTAGGGGCTATCTGGTAGTTACATTTGAATCATTTCTTGGTCTTCTTGGATAGACTTTTTCAGGCCTAACTCAACTGGTTACTATTAAAATTTGCCAAACTTCCATTCAGTGTTTGTATTCAGAAAGGATGATGGCACTAACATGACATCACACAAAGACTTTTCCGCACTAACAGGGAAATTCATCTCAGCACAATGGTTGCAAAATGCTTCAGGAACAGTTGGTCAAAGGTGCAAACTATCTTAGCAAATTTTTCCTGACACACCATAGAGCAGAGCCATCAAATGGAAGGATCTCTCTCTGAAAAGAACTGCAGATGTGTAGCCCGTAGGCTACAATGACTACCGCCACGGGGTATTCAATTGTTTGAAAAGTCAGTTAGGTGTCTGTTTTTCCTATCTAATAGAGAGGAAAAACAGACACCCAACCAACTTTTCAAACAATTTAATTTCCCCCCTGTGGGCAGCAGCAGGTATTAAAGGATCAATTCCCAGGAAAATTAGACAATTAAAATATGACTTCGAATGCAAACAAGTATAGCTCCCAAACACTGGAAAACGGGCAAAAAAGGTTGTTCAAATTTGGTTAAATTAGGTATTTAACTGATTTGTCTGAACAACAGTTTTTGTCCATTTCCAATGTTTGGGAGCAAATGGTCGAATGTCATTAGCTACAATACATTGCCAGATTTGCATTCTAACCATCCATATTGAACAGATGGTCTGCCAGATAATTGTATAGTGTATGCCCTGCTTAAATATATAAAACTGGATATTTACTATAAAGTGTATTCAGTGTTAATATTATAATTACCACATCTACCTTATTGTTATTGAAAACATTCTAGCTATGTACTGTAGTATCCGTGGCAGACTCCTTTATGTAATTTGAGGCCATATATGCCTCAAATTTCAGTGTGTCTGCATGTAGAAGCCTATCCGGGGCCATCTTAATAGCACTGTAGGCCCGGGGCAAAGCAATGCACTGGGGCCCTTACCCAGCCATTCACAGGAATGAATAAATAAAAAAAAGATGTTACCTGTGGTCCAGCGCAGTCTCTCCACATGCTTCCATGCTATGAATGTTGCTATCATGTAATACAGCTATTCACTGTCTGACTGCAGACTGGGAGGCAGGTAGATAATGCTGCCAGGACGCTCTGATTGTGTGTAATTCACAATCAGAGCAGCCTTGGAGCATTCTCTACCTGCCTCCCAAAAAGCTCCGTAGGCACCAGCCCGCCCCTGCTCGATGATCCCTAGAATTATGGGGCCCTGGGCCCAGAAAGGGGCGTGGTCACCCAACATGACCACAGCAGTGGCACCCCTTATACAATGCCCTCAGTAGTAGTGCCCCTTATGCAATACCCACTGTAGTGATAGTGCCCACAGTTGTAGTGCCCCTTATGTAAAGCCCATAGTGTTGGTGTCCCTTATACAGTGCCCCCAGTAGTAGTGCCCCTTATGTACCCAGGAGTGATGCCCCTTATTAAGTGCCCCCTATGCAATGCCCTCATTTGTAGTACCCCCAGAAGATATGCCCCTAGTGGTAATGCCCCGTGTAGTATTGCCCCCAGTAGTGATGCCCTCTGTAGTAATGCCCCCAGTACAGATGCCCCCAGTACAGCTGTCCCCTGTAGAGCTGCCCTCAGTACAGATGCCCCCTGTAGTTATGCCCCCAGTACAGTTGCCCCCTGTAGTTATGCCCCCAGTAGAAGCTGCCCCCAGTACAGTTGCCTGCTGTAGTTATGCCCCCAGTACAGAAGCCCCCAGTAGAAGCTGCCCCCTAGTAGAAGCTGCCCCCAGTACAGTTGCCTCCAGTAGTTATGCCCCCAGTACAGATGTCCCCAGTACAGATTCCCTCACTACAGATGCCCCCAGTAGAAGCTGCTCCTAGTACAGTTGCCTCCTGTAGTTATGCCCCAAGTAGAGATACCCCCTCTAGTTATGCCCCCAGTACAGCTGTCCCCTGTAGAGCTGCCCTCAGTACAGATGCCCCCAGTACAGATGCCCCCTATAGTTATGCACCCAGTACAGATGCGCCCTGTAGTTATGCCCCCAGTAGAAGCTGCCCCCAGTACAGTTCCCCCTGTAGTTATGTCCCCATTAGTTATGCCCCCACTACAGATGCCCCCAGTAGAAGCTGCCCCCTAGTAGAAGCTACCCCCAGTACAGTTGCCCCCTGTAGCTATGCCCCCAGTAGAAGCTGCCCTCTAGTAGAAGCTACCCCCAGTACAGTTGCCCCCTGTATTTATGCCCCCAGTAGAAGCTGCCCTCTAGTAGAAGTTGCCCCCAGTACAGCTGCCTCCAGTAGTTATGCCCCCAGTACAGCTGCCCCCAGTACAGATTCCCCCAGTAGAGATGCCCCCTGTGAAAGCTGCCCCTAGTACATATACGTCCTGTAGTTATGCCCCAAGTAGAGATACCCCCTCTTGTTATGCCCCCAGTACAGCTGTCCTCTGTAGAGCTGCCCTCAGTACAGATGCCCCCTATAGTTATGCCCCCAGTACAGATGCTCCCTGTAGTTATGCCCCCAGTACAAATGCCCCCAGTAGAAGCTGCCCCCAGTACAGATGCCCCCTGTAGTTATGCCACCAGTACTTATGCCCCAGTATAGATGCCCCCAGTAGAAGCTGCCCCTAGTAGAAACTGCCCCCAGTACAGATGCCCCCTAGTAAAAGTTGCCCACTGCAGTTATGCCCCAGTATAGATGCCCCCAGTAAAAGCTGCCCTCTAGTAGAAGCTGCCCCCTGTAGTTATGCCCCAGTATAGATGCCCCCAGTATAATCTGCCCCCAGTAAAAGATGCCACCTACTAGCGCCGCTTCACACACTAAAAAACATAACAAAAAAGCACAATACTCCCCAGCCCCGCTGCTGCGCCTAGCCACTGACCTCCGCCTAGCCACCGCTCCTCGGATCTATGGGAGAGACATCATGACGTCACTCCCAAAGTGCCGCACACAGCTGGAGCTCAGCTGCCGAAGCTCAGCTGCTGCTGAGGGGATGGTGCCGGCGCCCGCTGGTAACACAACCTCAGTGGGCGCCCGGCATCCCTATTGCGGCTCCGGGCTCACATTCTGGGTTAGGTGAGCCGGAGGAGGCGGAACTGCGTTCCATCTCCAATTGGAACTGACGGAATGCAGTTCTGATCCGTTCCAGCTCACTTTAACTTCTGCTCATTACTATCTAGTCCAGGCATTCCCAACCACGGTCCTCAAGGCACACCAACAGTGCAGGTTTTAGTGATACCAGGCACAGATGGCTAAATCAAAATAACTGAGGTACTAATTAAGTCATCTGTGCTGAAGCCTGGATATCACACTGTTGGTGTGCCTCGAGGACCGTGGTTGGGAATGCCTGATCTAGACTTTCACCCATCTTATGGTATGTACAAAAGATCAGTCTGACACACGTGTGTAATTTCTGCCAGTATACGTATTGCCTGATTCGGTGCTTACGCAGTATGCCGAAATTGCGAGATACATCTGCGTTTTTACTTGCGTCTGACTCTGAATCAGGCCCAGGGTATTTTTCTAATCCCACACCCATCAAGGCATCACCATATTATTAGCAGTAAGATACGTAAAGACACACAGTGGAACAAACATTATTTTTAACCTCATTCCTTTTTCTTCCACACATCTTTGCATCTTTTAATGTTGCAATATTTTGCTAAAATCATTATAATGAAAATAATAAGTTATATTTTATTTTATAAAGTACTACACCAAAAAACACCCCCTTCATTACCCTTCTCACATCACCACCGTCATCATTACCCACATGAACCCCTCATCATTACCCTAGAATATCTAGAATGTATCATTCAAGTGCACAGTCTGGAATCAGATCCATAGAGGAAGTGGTGAGCCTGGGGCCCCCAGGCAGTGGGGCCAAATGGGGGGTTTCCATGTACCCCTGTGGGCCAGCCCAACCCTGCTTGTATCTTACTAGTTTCAGTATCAACAACTCCGCTTCCTGCTTCCATGCTGGATTACCATCTGGAGCACATTCTGTGGGGCATGCTCAAGTTCTGAGTTCATTAGTTCTTGTCCCTGCTTCAGCTTCTCCTAGCTTGTGTCTGCCTGCAATCCTGTGCAGTTTCCACACTGTTAATCACCTACATCTTGCTTAGCCTGTAGTAGGGATAGCCATTGGTGGGTTATTCATCGATGGTTACCATCAGTGGTACCATCGGTGGATAACCTCCATGGTGGGAAACCATCTGAATGGGAACCATTGATGGTTTTGCCCATCCATGGTTACCATTACTTTGGTATGGCCAATCAGAGCATGGGGGTGTGGTTTCGTGGGTGTCAGGGGGTGGAGTTATGCTCCGTGTCCCTTACAACCTAGAGAAAAAAATAATTTGATAGCTCTTTATCATCGATGGTGAGAAACCATCTGGGAAACCATTGATGGTAAAAGTAGTTACCAGCAGTCATTGACCATCGATTATTTTGAATCATCGATGGTCAATCTCCATCCCTAGCCTGTAGTTAATCACTGGTGGCACTCGATATCCTGGCTGTCGGGATCCCTGCGCTCAGCATACTGGCGCCAGAATACCGACAACTATTTTCCCTCTTGGGGTGTTCATGACACCCCTGGAGAGAGAACGTGCCACCGTGCCTGCAGCGTGGCGAGCGCGGAGAGCCCACAAGGGGCTCTTTTGTGCTGGCCCCACTGCCGCCATTCCGGCGGTCGGGATCCCGGCGCCGGTATGCTGCTCGCTGAAATCCTGATAGCTGGGCAAGTGTAGTAGACCCATTAATCACTGCTGTCCTGTATAGTTTCCACATTGCTAATCATCTCCAGCTTGCAAAGCCTGTACAGTTACCCATTGCAGTCCTGTGCAGTTTCCACACTGCTAATCATCTCCAGCTTGTATAGCCCATGCAGTTAACTACTGCTGTCTTGTGCAGTTCCAGTCTGCCAATCATTCCCATGTCCAGTACCTTTGTACAGAGTGCACATCCATCACCCGTGTGCTTTATCATTCACATCCTGCAGAGTGCACATTCATTATCTGTATGCATTTCCATTCTTAATCTACAGAGAGTACAACCTATACTTGTGTGCAGAGGCGTATCTAGGGTAGGGCGAGTGGGGCACGTACCCTGGGCACCTAGGCAGGCCCAGGAGAGGGGGGCGCCGCCGGCGGCCAGGGCATCATGCCCCACTCGCCCCCGTCAAGTCGAAATGTGAGGGGAGGAGAGCGCACCGTCTCTCCCTCCCCTCACCGCTGCTGAAAGCCCTAGCAGCGCTGCCAGCAGCGCTGCTGTGTCCGCCCACCGGCGGCGTTAGCCAATCAGAGCTTGCGGACGGGCTCCTGATTGGCTGCCGGTCCGCGAGCTCTGATTGGCTAGCGAACCGGCGCCAGACAGCCGCCGGAGACCTGAAGCGGTGAGGGGAAGGAGAGGCGCTGCGCTGCGCTCTCCTCCCCTCACATAGATATCAACATTCAACAAGCGGTGAGTGACGGGGGGGGCGCACAGTGGGGCATGTATCTGGCACTAAATGGGGCATGTAACTGCCACTGAGTGGGGCATGTAACTGGCACTGAGTGGGGCATGTATCTGGCACTGTGGGGCATGTAAGTGGCCCTTTGGCAATGTAACTGGCACTGTGGGGCAATGTAACTGGCACTGTGGGGCATGTATCTGGCACTGTGGGGCATGTAACTGGCACTGTGGGGCAATGTAACTGGCACTGTGGGGCATTGTATCTGGCACTGTGGGGCATATATCTGGCACTGTGGGGCATGTATCTGGCACTGTGGGGCAATGTAACTGGCACTGTGGGGCAATGTAACTGGCACTGTGGGGCAATGTATCTGGCACTGTGGGGCATGTATCCGGCACTGTGGGGCAATGTATCTGGCACTGTGGGGCATGCATCTGGCACTGTGGGGCATGTAACTGGCACTGTTCTGGCACTGTGGGGCATGTAACTGGCACTGTGGGGCAATGTAACTGGCACTGTGGAGCTACGCCTCTGCTTGTGTGTGAATACCATCCATAGCCAGTCGAGTGTCAACCCTTGCCAGTGTGTGCAGTTACTTCACTAGCAGAGCATACTCCTGTACACCTGATTGCAAGGTCGTCCAGCAAGAACCTGCTTCCATTGCAGGGCAGGATATCACCTACTCTCAGCTGGCAGGATATCACTTACTCTCAGCTTAGTGCTTCACCCTGACTTCCATACCTGTTCAGTTCTGATACTCTAATAGGCCCTACTAATAGGCCCTACACACTGGGCGATAGTACTCAAAGATATGAACGATCTCGTTCATTAATGAATGAGATACCGTTCATAGCTTTGAGTGTGGAGGCACCACTGATGAACGATGCGCGGCCCCGCTCTCGTTCATCGCTGATGCCCTGTTGCCTGTGCATGCAGGCCAATATGGACGATCTCGTCCATATTTGCCTGCACTTCTATGGAGCCGGGTGATGGGGGGAGTGAAGAAACTTCACTCCCCCCGCCGCTGGGTCGCCCGTCGGCCGTATCCACCGTCAGGCAGCTCGGCGACGGATCGCTCAATGTGTAGGGCCCTTAAGAGTATGACTCGCCAGCTGTTGTGAAATTATACATCGTAGCAGACCCTGCCACAGTTTTAACATTCCCTTCTGGCAGGGCACAGGTTGGTTAGGCCTACTCTAAGATTATCTCCTATAATATTACTAAATGAAGAAGAGCGTCATAAGACTACCTAGCTTTGACCACTCCAGCCCCAACCAGTCTTGCCCAGTGGTCCCAGTCCAGAACCCAAACAAGACACAGATCCTGACAATATGCTTTCATAACCAGAGTCGACTGTCCTCCTGTTTTCTCGTCCACTCCCATCTTGTTCACCTGTGCATCCTTGTAGTATACCTCTGGCATGTTCTATAGTATGCTTAGATTTGTGGGTGTCATTGCATTTATGCTTTATGAAAGTTCTGCATTTTTATTTTGCTAGTTCTGCATTTTGGTTGTTGGAACTCAGCATTTAATGTACAATGCTATACTCCAATGCACTCCAAATATTTATGCACCTTATAAATAAAATAAATAAATAAATAAATAATAATAATAATAATAATAAAAAAAATAATAATAATAATAATACTATCTTATTGTTATAGCAGCTAAAAATTCCTTCTTAGACATTAACTTTGAATATGCTAAAATAATTCTTCCCCTTAAAGGTTCCTTAGTACTTGTTGTGGAATAAAGAAACCAGCAGATACCTAACTCAGTAACGCCCTGTAGACTCACCATTATGTCAGCAATAAAAAGAAAACTGTTTCAGTTAAATTTGTAACAACATCCGCTCTGGTACACAGACATTGCAGGGTTAAATACCAGATATCTGAGTGATGTGTTACCGCAATGTTAAGTGGCCCATGGATTTTAACACTTTATTTTATTGATAATAAAGTCTAATGTATTGGGGAAAAAGACAGAAACAGATCTTTATCACACTAGTGACCTTGGGTTACTTGAAATCTCTGCGTGACATCTGCGTCAGGCAGTCTCTAACCCTTTGTCCCCAGTTTCTAGTGCAGACAGAGTCTTGTAAACATCAGGATTTCATTAGTAAGATAACTATGGAAACTACTCTATGCTCCTACTCATAGCTTATTCTAATCGTTTCAAATCATCTTTATAGATAACCCATGAGTAATTAGACATATTATATTTAATAAGCATTTTCATTCTAAGAACATGGAAACGTGTGGGTCTGAAAGCAGCAATAGATGTAAATACCTACATCTTTATAAATCTATTTGCAAACCAGAAAATAAGTGGCATGAAGAACAGTAATTAATTACCTGACTGGGCTGCAGAAAGTTCACACAAAAGTACAGGTACATTGGGTTTAAGATCACACTTTGAAGTTTTTGGAACACATAAATGTAACCTATTCTAAGTTCTAACCAGCTTGCTAAAAAAGCTGGTGTCCTTTCCAGGCTCCAGAATCACAACTCCTCCATGCCCACAGTAATATCCTTTTTAAAGTGTACTGTGTACCCAAAATTTCAAGAAATCTTATTGAGTATATAGTGACAGTAAGGAGTTTTCCCCTTAAATGTTCAATTTCAAATCGAAAGGACAAGGGCTTCGATAAGAGCCCATCACGGCGGTCAGGAAGAAGTATAGTGATTGCATCCATGACCACTTTACTTCTTTCTACAGACACCACTCCCTTGCGGACCTTGTTAAATTCTGTCCCTGTGGAAAACTATGGGGACGACTTTTGCTGGGGCTGGTAGCCAGAAAGCAGGAGATATTAAAGATAGTGGTCTGGAATAGATGCAGTTCTATCTATCTATCTATCTATCTATCTATCTATCTATCTATCTATCTATCTATCTATCTATCTATCTATCTATCTATCACTTTTTTTAATAGCTCCACCCCCAGACCTTTAGTTCCTGAACCTACAGTATATTTTCAGAAAAACAGTGCTGGCCGGATATAATGAAGTCTGAGTTGATCGGGTTCCCGGTTTTGCCTTGTATATGGATTCCAAGTTCGGCCGGGAACCCGCACCTCCGGCCAACTCGGACTTCATTACATCCGGCCCAGTAATTGAACATTTTATGGATGCTTAATTTTGGCCTTAAACATATGGAAACAGTAGTTTGCACATATTTTAAGGGCAGAATGGATTACTAAATAGTCCCTTTATGTATTGAAGTCATTGCTCTTGAGCAAAAAGGAAAGTGCTATTTTTGACAGCTTAAAAATGGCAGGAGTAGGACATAAGAGATAAGAGTAGGTCATGACTATTACATACCTCCCAACTTTCCAACTGTCACAGGAGGGACATATTCGTGCGCCGGAGGCGCGCTCTCGAAATCGGGTGTCGTGGCCTCACGTAAAGAGGTGTGGCCTCATGGCTATCGGGTATGGCCTGACAGCAAGTGCCGTGATCGTGAACCACAACCACATTTTTGTTACTATGGGGGCATGGACAGCGCTCTCTGAGCTGCTGGACATGCTCCCTGTCCCTCCCTGCAAGTGAATAGACGCAGAGCGCATGCTAAGCAGAGCAGCATGAGAGAGGGTCTCCCAATGCTCCCCCCCCCCCCATAGCAGGACACTGCGGTCTGCGGGTGGGACAGTACATGAAAAATGGGACTGTTCCACCAAAATCGGGACAGTTGGAAGGTATGCTATTAGCAAGTATATGTCCAGCTATCATATATATAGAATTACAAAGCCATATGTAATCTGATAGGCATACAAATGAATGTTGTAAGGTAGCCACACTACCCCTCTTCCCCATGAAAATCTTCCCAGCAGAATATAGCATCACTGTATACTTATACAGGAAGACCAGACAGAAGATACGTGAACAGCTTATTTAAATTTGTACAGTACCTGATTGACTCTTGCGTGCAGGCATTTCAACCACTTATGTGAGACCTTACCTGAATGTCATCAAATATTCATTAATACTATAATCACTGCTCACCAGGACTGTAACTAGGAGTGTGCCAGTAGTGTCTGGCACACAGTGCAGATGCACTGTGGGCGCAGGACCACCGTCAACACCCGCCTTGCCATGCCACTGCCGCACTGTGGGGTCCGCGTCCCCCCACCATCACCACTCAGCTGCATTGCCCGGCTACCTCTTCTCACATAGATAGCCAGGCAGTGCTGCAGCTACCCCTCCGCTCCCACACTCCGTGTGCTGGGAGACATGATGTCTCTCCCAGCCTACCCACAATGCCCTGCTCTGTGAAAAGCACAGAGTAGGGCAGTGAGGAGGAGAGGTGAGGCCTGCCAGCTGGTCACAGGTAAGTATAATACTTACACTCTCTCTCTCTCTCTCTCTCTCTCACTGTGCCTGCCTAATGTGAAAAAAGCGGACTCTGTGTTGTAATGTGTAAAAAAGGGAGACTCTGCCTGCCGTTATGTGTAAAAAGGGGGATCTCTGCTGCTGTAATGTGTAAAAAAGGGGACTCTGCCTGCCGTTATGTGTAAAAAAGGGTGACTCTGCTGTCATAATGTGTAAAAAAGGGGAACTCTGCCTGCCTGTGTAAAAAAGGGAGACTCTGCCTGCCATTATGTGTAAAAAAGGGGACTCTGCCTGCCATAATGTGTAAAAGGGGGACTCTGCTGCCATAATGTGTAAAAAAGGGGGACTCTGCTGCCATAATGTGTAAAAAGAGGGGGACTCTGCTGCTGTAAAGTGTAAAAAAGGTGGACTTTGCCTGCCAGTATGTGTTAAAAGGGGGACTATGCCTGCCGTTATGTGTAAAAAGGTGGACTCTGCCACCGTAATGTGTAAAAGGGGGACTCTGCTGCTGTAATGTGTTGAAGGGGGCCTCTGCCATTGTAATGTGTAAAAGGGGGACTCTGCTGCCGTAATGTGTTGAAGGGGGGCTCTGCCGCTGTAATGTGTAAAAAAGGGGGCTCTCCCACCATAATGTGTCAAAATGGGGACTCTTCTGCCATAATATGTAAAAGAGGACTCTGCCTGCCTAATGTGTAAAAAGGGGGACTCTGCTGCCATAATGTGTAAAAAGGGGACTCTGCTGCCGTACTGTGTAAAAGGGGAGTCTACCTGCCGTAATGTGTAAAAGGGAGCTCTGCCTGCCATAATGTGTAAAAGGGAACTCTGCCTGCCGTACTGTGTAAAAGGAGACTCTACCTGACCTAATATGTAAAAGGGGACTCTACCTGATGTAATGTGTAAAAGGGGACTGTACCTGCCATACTGTCTAAAAGGGGTCTCTGCCTGCTGTAATGTGTAAAAAAAGGGGGACTCTGCTGCTGTAATGTGTAAAAAAGGGGGATTCTGCCTGCCATTATGTGTAAAAAGAGGGACTCTGCTGCCGTAATGTGTAAAAGGGGGTCTCTGCTGCTGTATTGTGTAAAAAGGCTGCAAGGCTAATATTCTTTGCTAGACATTCATCGTCTGCAGACCCACTATGTCAGTCTCTCCAATTGGCTACCTGTATTCTACCGTAGTCAATATAAAATACTGTTACTTACACACAAGGCTATTAACCATACTACACCAACATACATCTCTTTGCTTATCTCAAATTATATCACAACCCAGCCCCTTCACTCTTAACAAGATCTACGTCTCTCATTCACACTCATTACTTGCTCCCATGCACATTTACAGGACTTTCTTCTGGCTGCACCCACTCTGTGGAATGCCCTACCACGTACATTAAGACTCTCATCTAGTCTTCAAACCTTCAAGCGTTCCCTGAAAACTCACCTATTCAGACAAGCTTATCCAATTCCAGAACCGCACACATTACCTTCATAGCTTTCCTATCCAATTATATCCCCACAGTACAGTCCACACATATACCCCACATATTTAATTTTTCACTTTACCTTCCTCCTGACCCTGGTTCATCACTGCTGTGATGTGATATCATGCAGCCCACCAAGAACCTTTGCAATCTGGTGGACAACTATGCAATAGATAGCACCTATCCTTGTGTATCAATGCCTATTTCCCCAAAGATTGTAAGCTTGCGAGTATGTGCCCTCCTACCTCTATGACTGTTTGTTTTTACCCAGTTTTGTGTCCAGTTGTAAAGCGCAACGGAATTTGCTGTGCTATATAAGAACCTGTTAATAAATAAATAAAAGGGGACTCTGCTGTAATATGTAAAAGGGGGACTCTGCCTGTCTAATGTGTAAAAAGGGGGACTCTGCCGCCATAATGTGTAAAAAGGGGGACTCTGCCGCCATAATGTGTAAAAAGGGGGACTCTGCCTGCTGTTATGTGTAAAAAAGGAGAACTCTGCCTGCCGTTATGTGTAAAGAAGGGGGAGTCTGTCTGCCGTAATGTGTAAAAGGGTGAGTCTGCTGCCATAATGTGTAAAAGGGGACTCTGCTGCCATAATGTGTAAAAAAAAGGGGACTCTACTTGCCGTTATGTGTAAAATAGGGTATTCTGCTGCTGTAACATGTAAAAAAGGGGGACTCTGCCTGCTGTTATGTGTTAAAAGGGGGACTCTCCTGACGTAATGTGTTAAAGGGAAGATCTACTGCCGTAATGTGTAAAAAGGGGGACTCTGCCACCGTAATGTGTCAAAAGGGCGATTCTGCTGCCATAATGTATAAACAGGGGACTCTGCCTGCCGAAATGTATAAAAAAGGGGACTCTGCTGCTGTAATGTGTAAAAGGGGGACTCTGCCTGCCTAATGTGTAAAAAGGGGAACTCTGCTGCCATACTACAGATGAAGCCATCTTTATCTTGGCCTTTAATAGGATTAACTGAGCCAAGGCAGTCGGACTTAATCCCCTGTTTTAATGATTTAATCCCCTGATGCATTGTTCTCTCTGTATTGTATTGCAGCTGAGAACAATAGATGAAGGGTTTATGCCAATAAACCATGGTTTGCCTAGGTGCAGCAAGATGATCGTGGCTCCATCTGTATGTAAAAGGGGAGTCTGCCTGCTGTAATGTGTAAAAGGGAGTTCTGCCTGCCATACTGTGTAAAAGGTGACTCTACCTGGCATAATGTGTAAACGGGGACTCTGCCTGACATACTGTGTAAAAGGGGGCTCTGCCTGCTGTACTTTCTAAAAGATTACTCTACCTGCCTTACTGTGTAAATGGGGACTCTACCTGGTACTGGAGTAATGTGTAAAATGGGGCTCTACCTGGCATAATGTGTGACAGGGGCTCTGCCACTGTAATGTGTAAAAGGGGGACTCTAGCACTGTTATGTGTAAAAAGGGGGACTCTGCCACCATAATGTGTCAGAAAGGGACCATGCTGCCATAATGTGTAAAAAGGGGACTCCGCTGCCGTAATGTGTAAAATGGGGGACTCTGCTGCCGTAATGTGTAAAAGGGGGACACTGCCTGCCTAATGTGTAAAAACATGGACTCTGTCTGCCTAATGTGCAAAAGGGGGACTCTGCCGCCATAATGTGTAAAAAAGGGAACTCTGCTGCCGTAATGTGTAAAAAGGGGACTCTGCCTGCCTAATGTGTAAAAAGGGGGACTCTGGTGCAATACTGTGTTAAATGGGAGTCTGCCTGCCTTAATGTATAAAAAAGAGTTCTGCCTGCCATAATATGTAAAAGGGAGCTCTGCCTGTCATAATGTGTAAAAGGGAGCTCTGCCTGCCATACTGTGTAAAAGGGAACTCTGCCTGATGTACTGTGTAAAAGGAGATTCTATATGCCATACTGTGTAAAAGGGGACTCTGCCTGCCGTACTTTATAAAAGGGGACTCTGCCTGACGTACTGTATAAAAGGGGGCTCTGCCTGCTGTACTTTCTAAAAGATTACTCTACCTGCCCTACTGTGTAAAAGGGGACTCTACCTGGTACTGGAGTAATGTGTAAAATGGGGCTCTACCTGGCATAATGTGTGACAGGGGCTCTGCCTGGCGTAATGTGTAAAAGGGTCTCTACCTGGTGTAATGTGTGTGAGTGGTGCAACTGTGCAGCGTAATTTGAATAATGGAGAATTCTGTACAGTGTAATATATGGTCACTTTCGAAATTGGTTTTCAAAAACATCACTATAAGGGTTCAATAAAGACTTTTAACTTCAGAAAAGTACATTTCGACAGTCTCATACAAGCACTGAAGGACATTGACTGGGATTCTTTGTTCAATGGTAAGAACACTGCTGAAATGTGGGATGATTTTAAAAGGTTGCTCGATAATTATACTCGTAAATTCATTCCCATGATCAGCAAACACAAAAGTTCAAAATACAAACCAATGTGGCTTAATAAGAAGGTAAAGGAAGTAATGGATAATAAGAGGTGCGCTTTCAAAGCTTTTAAATCAAATGGGAAGGCGGGGTCACTCCACTGCTTCAAGGAATGTAACAAGAAATGCAAAAAAGAAACCAGCAGCTAAAATAAAAAATGAAAAACTAATAGCTAAGGAGAGTAAAACTAGCCCAAAAAGTTTTTTAAGTATATAATCAGCAAAAGGTAAACAAGGGAGAATATTGGACCGATAAAAGGAGAATTGGGAGTATTGACAAATGATAAACTAAAAAAAGAAATATGAAACAAATTTTTTTCATCAGTGTTTACTAGAGAGGGACAGATGTTAGAAGAAATGACTAAAGGCCCGTACACACTCGCCAATATATCGGCCGTTCTCTTGAACGGCCGATATATCGCGGGTCCGTCGGCCAGTGTGTACGGCCGATATGTCTGTGAACTCCGTCATTCACAGACGTATTGCGTCGGTCCCGCAGCACAGCCGACGGCCAATATATCTACCGATATATTGGCGCATCGCTGTGTGTGTACGGCGGCCGGCCGGCCGCCCGTACACATGCTGCGGCGGCCGGCGGTGATTGACAGCTGAACTGGGCAGGCGTGTGTACACGCCCGCCCAGTTCATGACGTCAGTCCCCGATGGATCGGGCAGTGTGTATGCACAGCTCACTGCCCGATCCGTCCATAGATATATCTGCAGATCAATTGATCTGCAGATATATCTTTCCAGTGTGTACCCACCTTAACATAAGTAATGATAACGTACCGTTGCTGATCACTTGTTTGAGTGAGGAAGTAGTACGTGAGCGACTAAACAAAATGAAGATTAATAAATCACCGGGTCCAGATGGACTTCACCCAAGGGTTCTTATGGAGCTTCACTCAGAATTAGCAAGGCCTCTGTATTTGTTTTTTTATGATTCCATTAAAACAGACATGATACCAAAGAACTGGCATGTAGCAGAGGTAAAGCCTATATTTAAAAAGGGAAGCAAAACTGATCCCGTTAACTATAGACCGATTAGTTTAACATCAGTAGTGGGAAAATTTTTAAAGGTAATATATAAATGATAGCATACAGGAGTATTTGGATACCTCCAATGTCATTAATAGGAACCAACATGGTTTTGTGAGAAACAGGTCATACAAAACTACTAACTTAATTAGCTTCTACGAAAAAGTGAGCGATAATCTTGACCGTGGCAATGCAGTAGGTGTGGTCTATTTAGATTTTACAAAAGCCTTCGATACAGTCCCTCACAAGAGGCTGATTTTCAAGCTAAAAGAGCTTGGCATAAAAAGCATACGCAGCTAGATCTGCATCCATCTCTGCATCCATCTTCTCACATGCTGGGGGCCGCCTAGCACAGGGCAAGGCCACCCAGCATGTGTAGCGCCACCTCACGGTACATCCGCAATTTAATTGAAAGGTTGACCCATGGCAGATGACCCGCCGCCATTTTTTTAATTGGAGCAGCTGTGTGAAATCATGCAGTCATACTGAAAACTTCTCCCGGAACACCCCTGTTTGGCTCGCCATGCCACCCAAATGCCACGTCGCTGCCCCGATCCAACTGGATACCCACCAGCACCCCCCCACCGCGCGTGCATCACTAGATGCTTGTGCAGACTGGACTCCAGGTCATAAGCTCGGAAATCCGCACATGGCAAAAGACAGCTCTTACCACAAGTGGCGGGATGCCCAATGAATGCTGGATCCCGCCCTGAGGGAAACTACTGTATTGTAGATCATTTGCAGATTTTATAGTACACAGTATATTTTGGGTCGGGATGCAGCAATCATCACATTTTCAATAAGGGAGGTCATTCCGAGTTGTTCGCTCGTTGCCGATTTTCACTATACTGCGATTAGTCGCTTACTGCGCATGCGCAAGGTTCGCAGAGCGCATGCGCTTAGTTATTTTACACAAAAGTTAGGTATTTTAATCACGGCATAACGAAGCTTTCTCATCGTTCTAGTGATCGTAGTGTGATTGACAGGAAGTGGGGGTTTCTGGGCGGAAACTGGCCATTTTCTGGGAGTGTGCGAAAAAACGCTGGCGTTTCTGGGAAAATCGCAAGAGTGTCTGAAGAAACGGGGGAGTGTCTGGGCGAACGCTGGGTGTCTTTGTGACGTCAAACCAGGAACGAAACTGACTGAACTGATCGCAGTGTAGGAGTAAGTCTTGAGCTACTCAGAAACTGCTAAGAAATTTCTATTCGCAATTCTGCTAATCTTTCGTTCGCAATTCTGCTAAGCTAAGATACACTCCCAGAGGGCGGCGGTTTAGCGTGTGCAATGCTGCTAAAAGCAGCTAGCGAGCGAACAACTCGGAATGAGGGCCAAGATGCATCCCACTACTCTCTGCATGCATGGCAGCGTTTACTAACGCTGTATGCATGAAGAAAATCACAAAGGACAGCTCTTGCAGTAAGATCTGTACTTTGTGATGTGTGGACTTCCAGGTTTGTCCGTCTGCACATGGTTCTAGGGATGCAAGCGCTGCAGGGGGTGCTGGGAGGGATCTGGTTGGATCCCTCCCAGTGTAGAGGTGCATTAGAAGCCCATAGGCTTCTATAGGACAACGCCATCTGAGGATGGCCATCTGAGGATGGCAATCTGAGGATGGCAATGTCCACTGCATACAAGCCCTGGACTCATTGCTTTCCGGTGCATGGTGCATATGCGGTACCTGGCCAAATGTCTGGACACTGCATTTTCAGAGGTCTGGCCTAATTTTTCAGCTTTCTGCATCTCGCCCAAAGAGTAACATCATATAGGGACCGATTTATCACAATCCACATCTGAGGATGTGTTGTGATAAAAATAAAATCATCCCAATTTGCAATATGGGTATTGATTGCTTTGCATGGATGTATCAATAATCGAATGCAGGGACAGAGCTTGTGAGATTTCCTGCGATGCCTCTCCACAGACATAGTGGGGTATTTTTTGTAAAAAAATACCTAGAGTATGTGCTGTGCATGCGCCACTGACATCACTTCTACTGCCACCGGGTTGAGCCCCCCACTCCCCCAATCGCGACTACACCCCCCGCGTCGTGAATTCCCTCACTGCTGCTCATACTCACCACACCAGGGACTGGTGAACGGAGGGTCGCTGTCGATTTTTGGATCCTCTTCCTGCTCTGACTCCCGATGCTGTAAAGTGAGCTGCCACTTAGCAGTCAGCGCGTCATCAACTTCCCTGACCACCCACTTTACTCACTACCCCTTTCACACCAGAAATGCAGGGACAAAACCTGGGAATTCTGCCACGGGCTCATGCAGGAACATTCCCGGGTTGGCACCATTCACACCAGCATTTTTTGCCGAGACATCCCGGGTCTGCACCTTTCATACTGAACCCGGGATAGCCCTGCATTTTCTGAAAATGGGCGTCTCAGAAAAAACCACAAGACCAGGAAGTGCCCTGAATAGCCAATCAGCATCAGCAGAGGCAACCCGGGAAGGTGGGACATATCCCTGCACCATTCACACTGTCCAGGGTCCAGGGACGATCCCGGGACCAACCCTGGTCGATTGCAGAGTTGAAATGCAGGGACAGAAATCCCGGGTTTTTGTCCCTGTACCCTTTCACACCAAGAAATTTCCCGGGTTGATGCGCGTTCATGTGTTTTAACCCGGGAAATTTATGGCTGTGTGAAAGGGGTATGAGTAGGTGGCCGGGCAGGGGGACCACAGAAATAGTGAGACTTGCCTGCTCTTCCTGGGGGCCGGGAGAGTCACCCGATTTTCGGGAGCCTCCCAGCCATTCCAGTAGAGTAGGCAAGTATGGCGTGTAGCCAGCATTATTATCACAGGTTTCACTGCAGTGTTTTTTTTTAATCTTTTTTTTTGGTAAATGCCAGATCACATTTCCCAATATAAGTATGGGACATGCAATATGGTTACTAAAAAAAAAAGAGATAATTAAAGGGTTTGGAATAGTTTTTCCCAAAGACGGCTTTAAAAGCCCTTAAATTCATTTAGGTCTAAAATAAAACACCCTTTTCACATTATTTTAGTAAAAAATTGTTAATAAATCTGCCTGATAGTGCTTTGTAGGTGGAGACAGAGTTGAAGGTCTCGTTTACACAGATAATTTTTTCACAAAAGTTTTTTTCTTTAATTGTTAATTTGTAATGCTTTTATATTGCCTGAAAATTCCACATTTCCTAGGTATAGCTATGTGTTACCCTGTTGCAGTCTTTTCTTTACCATACCCTCCAACATTTTACATATAAAATCGGTACAAATACTACCCTCTGGGAGTGTATCTTAGCTTAGCAGAAGTGCGAATGAAAGGATCACAGCGGTGCTACAAAAAAAAATTGTGCAGTTTCAGAGTAGCTCCAGACCTACTCCTAGCTTGCGATCACTTCAGACAATTTAGTTCCTGTTTTGACGTCACAAACACGCCCTGCGTTCAGCCAGCCACGCCTACGTTTTCCCAGCCACTCCTGCGTTTTTATCTGGCACGCCTGCGCTTTTTCACACACTCCCTGAAAACGGTCAGTTACCACCCAGAAACACCCACTTCCTGTCAATCACTCTGCGGCCAGCAGTGCGATTGAAAAGCGTCGCTAGAGCTTGTGTAAAAATGCATCGGCTTTTGTGAAAGTACGACGCGCATGCGCAGTGCGCCCCATATGCATGCGCAGAATTGCCATTTTTTGGCCTGATCGCTGCGCTGCGTACGAAAGCAGCTAGCGATCAACTCGGAATGGGGGCCAATGCACAGAGCTGTCACTGGTCTCTATGGAGTATCTTTACTAAAGTGCCATTTTTAGAAGTGGAGATGTTGCCCATAGCAACCAATCAGATTCTAGCTATTATCTTCTAAAAGGTTCTAGATTAGGGGTGGGCAACATGCGGCCCGCGGGCCGGATGTGGCCCGCGAACCGATTCTGCCTGGCCCGCTGTCCCATACCACTGTGCAATGACAAGCGGCCCGGCTGAGCCGCTTGTCATTGCGCTACGAAGCTCCGAGATGCGGCGCCGCTGAGGAAATACCCGGTCTGCTGACCGGGATTTCCTCTGTGACATCAGGCGCTGGGCGGCATAGGGGGCGGAGCCACGGCAGGAACGTGCAGAGGGCAGCGGGTAGCAGCAGCGGCTCTGCGCAGCGCAGCGGACAGCGGATCTGGCAGAAGGCGGTGGATAATCTGGGCAGCAGACCTGCCACTGTGAAAAAAATGCATCAAAGGTAAAGTGCTATATGGGTCCGGGGGGGTGGGGGGGGGGGGGGAGGGAGAGGAGGGAGGAGAGGAGGGGGGTGGAGACTGCTGTATAGGTTCAGGGGAAGGGGGGTAGAGACTGCTGTATAGGTTCAGGGGAGGGGGTGAAGGGGGGTAGTGACTGCTATATGGGTTCAGGGGTGGGGGAAGGGGGGTAGAGACTGCTATATGGGTTTAAGGGAGAGGGGAGGTTTGAGACTGCTATGTGGGTTCAGGGAAGCGGGTGGGGGGAGCTAGTAACCAGCTGTGAATATGATTGATAACAGCATTACACAGGATGCTGTTTGTTTGTTTGTTTGTTTTCAGCAGTTTTTTATTTTTATTTTTTTTATTACTGGATGTGTTTTTTAGACATTTGTATTTTGCCTGTAAAAAACTACGTATGCGGTGTAATGTATATTGTGGTGTGTGTGTTTTTATAGTTATATATATATATATATATATAAATACTATGTTTTTATAGTTATATATATATATATATATATATATATAAAACTATGGGCCTAATTCAGACCTGATCGCTAGGGTGTGATTTTTGCACTGCTACGATCAGGTAGTCGCCGCCTACAGGGGGAGGGGGTAATCGCTGTGCAGGGGAGCGATCGCATGTGCAGGAGAGCTGCAGAAACAGAAGTTTGTGCAGTCTCTGCGCAGCCCAGGACTTACTCTTCCAGTGCGATGATCGGGGCCGGAGCTGACGTCAGAAACCCTCCCTCCAAACGCCTGGTCCCTCCTGCATTTTTCCGTGCACTCCTCTAAACCGGTCAGTTGCCACCCACAAACGGCCTTTTCCTGTCAATCACCTTGCGATCACCTGTGCGATCGCTTTGTTCGCACCATCCCATCACTGCCTGACGCTCCCCAGCGCGGCGGACCGATGTGCCTGCGCATTGCAATGCATGCGCAGTTCAGACCCGATCACCTGCTGTGCGAAAATACACAGCAGCGACCGGGTCTGAATTGGGCCCTATAACGGGTCTCATTTTGCAGCAACTGCTGACTAAGGGGCTGATTCAGACCTGATCACTGTGCTTCAAATTTTGCTGTCCTGCGTTCGGGTAGTCGCCGCCCCCAGGAGGAGTGTAAATTCACCCGTGCAAGTGTACGATCGTATGTGTACGCAGAGCTGCAAAAATCTACTTTGTGCAGTCTCTGCGCAGCCCAGGACTTACTCCTACAAATATTTGTCATTCATATTAGTCCCCGCCCTTTTGTGTGGCCCTCGAATATTCACTGGAAGTGTTAAGCTGCCCCCCAGCTGAAATAATTGCCCACCCCTGTTCTAGATACATGTTATGTTGACGCTGATTGGTTGCTATGGGCAACATCTTCACTTCTAAAAACCCGCATTTAGTTGATATAAACCTTTATGTTGGTATCTGAGGCAGTGGACTCGGGGTAATTCAGATCTAATTGCTGGGCTGCGTTTTTTGCTGTCCTGCGTTCAGATAGTCACCGCCTACAGTGAGAGTGTTTTTTCGTTGTGCAAGTGTGTGATGTTATGTGTACGCCAAACAGCTAAAATTCTGTGTGTGCAGTCTCTGCGCAGCCCAGCACTTACTCTTCCAGTACGATTTAATCAGGCTGATCGGGGCCAGAGCTGACGTCAGACACCCTCCCTTAAAACGCTTGGGCACACCTGCTTTTTCCAGAACACCACCAGTAAACGGTCAGTTACCACCCACAAACGACTTCCTCTTGTCAATCACTTTGTGAACGCCCATGCGAACTGATTTTTCGCACCATCCCATCGTTGACCGGCGATCCCTGTTGTTGTTGTCCGATGTGCGTGCGCATTGTGGTGCATGCGCTGTTATGACCCAATCGCCCGCTCTGTGAAAACGCACAGCTGCGATCAGATCTGAATTACCCCATCAGTGCAGTTTGCAGAATGTGCTGCTCAGTGTGACTCGTGACTAATGTTTTTTTGTAATCTGCTGCTAGCGATGAGTCACTGAACAGGAGTCGGACATCCTGGAAATAGGACAGAGCATGACTTGAATTATTCACTGGATCTTTCTCAACTACATTTAACTAATTAATGGTGAAGTTGCTCCTTGTTTTATAAGGTATATTTAATAAAAACAGAGAAACTGATATAGAAAATTTCAATATTCAAAGGCACTACATAATTTCAGGGTTGGTGTAAGCAGGGCCATAACTAGGGGGGGGGGGGGGGGGGCTAAGGGGGCATGCGCCCCAGGTACAGGATTTGAGGGGGCGCTGAGGAGTTACACAGGAGCATGTTTTTTTTTTTTTTTACCGGCAGTGCTGTGCTGCTCCAGGGAGACAGCAGACGGCACCCGGGGCAATGTCTCTGACCCACCTGTCTGGCTGCAGCTGCCTCCGATGCTGTGCAGGTGAGCTTCAGTACCTGGGATCTCTCCTATGTCGGCTACTGTCTTAAACTCTCGTCTTTGCCATGCAGTGCTGTGACTAGTGTGCAGTGCACTGTACAAGCTATAGAAGCGAGCTGTTGGTGCTGTGTTTTTCAGCAGGCTATGATTCCGGCTGCCTGCCCAGCACCAACCGATAACAAGCTGCAGGCTACACCACACTACCCCAGGCTTATGCTTACTAACAGGTGCAGTCACCGATGTTACAGAAATCAAAGGCTCACTTAGCTAACTATCCACCTGACAGTGGAAACTAAGAGCCTGGACAACCTCCAACTCTCACAGAGTATCACTGCAGCAGCTTTACGGTGAGTTTAAAGACAGACTTTATTATCGGCACTGTGCTCCCAGGTAGCAGTATCAACCTCCGCTTTGCCTACCAGATGGAGGGATTTGGGGGGGAATTCCAAGTTGATCGCAGAAGGAATTTTTTTAGCAGTTGGGCAAAACCATGTGCACTGCAGGGGAGGCAGAAATAACATGTGCAGAGAGAGTTAGATTTGGGTGGGTTATTTTGTTTCTGTGCAGGGTAAACACTGTCTGCTTTATTTTTACACTGCAAATTAGATTGCAGATTGAACACACCCCACCCAAATCTAACTCTCTCTGCACATGTTATATCTGTCTCCCCTGCAGTGCACATGGTTTTGTCCAATTGCTACCAAAATTCCTGCTGCGATCAACTTGGAATTACCACCATGGTGTAGTATATAGGGTATGTAGTGTAGTAGTGTATAGGGGCATGTAGTGTAGTGATGAAGTTCAGCGTGTAGGGTATGTAGTATATCGATATAGGGGGTCATTCCGACCCGATCGCTCGCTGCAGTTTGTCACAGCGATCGGGTTGGAACTGCGCATGCGCCACAGTGTGCCGGCGCATGGCAGTCGTCGGTGCCCAGCGATCTCCTCTGAGACAGAGGCGGTCACTGAGCGGGAGGGGCCTGAACGGCGGCGTTAAGCCGCCGTTTAGGGGGAGCGGTCCGGCCAACGCAGGCGTGGCCGGACCGTTGGAGGGGCGGGCCGTGGCCACGCAGCCGCTGCGGCCAGCGGGAGTGACGAGTAACTCCTCGCCAGCCGCAGGAGCTGCGCTGGCCGGGAGTTACTCCTCAAAGACAAAGGCATCGCCTCTGTGCGATGCTTTTGTATTTGTGCGGGGGGGGGGGGCGGCACTGACATGCGGGGTGGACTAGCCCTGTGCTAGGCGTCCCCCCACATGTCTGAGTTAACGATCGTCGCACAGCTACGATCAACTCGGAATGACCCCCATAGTGCAGTGGATAGGGGAATGTAGAGCAGTGATGAAGTGTTGTGATATAGAGCAGTGATATAGTGCAATGTATGGGGACACACAGGGGAGCATGTAGTGGGGCATGTGACGCATAGGGCATTTGAGGCAAATAGAGGAATATTGTCCAATAGTATCCCCCATTTTTTTTCTTCTAAATTTTTCATAATCTAAGTATTTTAGTCTAACAAGTTTTTTTTGGGGGGTGGGGTGGGGTGGGGGGTGTTTGTTTTGGGGGGCGGGCGCCAAATTACTGCCTTGCCCCGGGTGACGAAAATTCTAGTTTTGGCCCTGGTGTAAGGTTTCTAGGTAACCTAGGTAAATTGTCACCTAACTGCCCCTTTATCTCCTTTCCCCCAAAACTCTTTCAAACCCCTTGCATGCACATTTGACTTTTTTGTCTATTTTACATAACACACACACACGATCGTTGATTAATGTTCAGAGGCTTCCATCATTTCTCTTACGTCCTAGAGGTTACCAGGGTCCTGTTCCCCGCTGACAGGACACTGAGTTCCTGAGGGAACTATTCGCAAGCCCCACCATGGCGTGCGTACATTCCTGCAGCACGCCGTCATCCCTAACAGAGCCAGAAGTGAGAAGAGTGGTGAGTAGAAAGCCGGCGTCCCTGGTTAGCGGGTCGCTGGCGGTGATGGCGGCATAAGGGTATGGAGACGCAGTGCTGACAGACAGGCTGCGGTTCCAGGTTTCAGAGGCATACTATGTGTGTTCCGCTGTGAGGGGCAAGCTGAAGCCTTAAAATACAAAATAACCACACTGGCAGCAGCTTACAGGGGTTCTAACCCACTGTAAAGCACATTATAAACCTCAGCCAGTATAAAAAAATGGGAAGACCGCGCACCATTAAGGGGGTGGGGCATCACTATGAGCGGATCCAGCGGCTCACCAGCGCCATTTTCCCTCTACAGCTCTCACTGTGCAGACTGCTAGAGAAGCGCAGCTCCTCCACAATGACTCCAGATTACCTCAGCGGTACCAGGGGGTCATAGCAAGGGGGGGAGCAGTATAAGAGTACTGATACTAGTGATGTGCACCGGAAATTTTTTGGGTTTTGTGTTTTGGTTTTGGATTCGGTTCCGCGGCCGTGTTTTGGATTCGGACGCGTTTTGCCAAAACCTCCCTAAAAATTTTTTGTCGGATTCGGGTGTATTTTGGATTCGGGTGTTTTTTTTACAAAAACCCCTAAAAAACAGCTTAAATCATAGAATTTGGGGGTCATTTTGATCCCATAGTATTATTAACCTCAATAACCATAATTTACACTCATTTTCAGTCTATTCTGAACACCTCACACCTCACAATATTATTTTTAGTCCTAAAATTTGCACCGAGGTCGCTGGATGGCTAAGCTAAGCGACAAAAGGGGCCGACACAAACACCTGGCCCATCTAGGAGTGGCACTGCAGTGTCAGGCAGGATGGCACTTCAAAAAAATAGTCCCCAAACAGCACATGATGCAAAGAAAAAAAGAGGCGCACCAAGGTCGCTGTGTGACTAAGCTAAGCGACACAAGTGGCCGACACAAACACCTGGCCCATCTAGGAGTGGCACTGCAGTGTCAGGCAGGATGGCACTTCAAAAAAATAGTCCCCAAACAGCACATGATGCAAAGAAAAAAAGAGGCGCACCAAGGTCGCTGTGTGACTAAGCTAAGCGACACAAGTGGCCGACACAAACACCTGGCCCATCTAGGAGTGGCACTGCAGTTTTCTAGCGAAAGGATGAGTGCTTCCATCCTCATGTGAAGCTGAACCACTAGCCATGAACATAGGCCAGGGCCTCAGCCGTTCCTTGCCACTCCGTGTCGTAAATGGCATATTGGCAAGTTTACGCTTCTCCTCAGACGCTTTTAATTTTGATTTTTGGGTCATTTTACTGAACTTTTGTTTTTTGGATTTTACATGCTCTCTACTATGACATTGGGTATCGGCCTTGGCAGACGACGTTGATGGCATTTCATCGTCTCGGCCATGACTAGTGGCAGCAGCTTCAGCACGAGGTGGAAGTGGATCTTGATCTTTCCCTATTTTACCCTCCACATTTTTGTTCTCCATTTTTTAATGTGTGGAATTATATGCCAGTATCAATAGCAATGGCCTACTACTATATATACTGCGCACAACTGAAATGCACCACAGGTATGGATGCATAGTATACTTGACGACACAGAGGTAGGTAGAGCAGTGGCCTTCCGTACCGTACTGCTATATATATATACTGGTGGTCACTGTCAGCAAACTGCAAAACTAAAATGCACCACAGGTATAGAATCTAGATGGATAGTATACTTGACGACACAGAGGTAGGTAGAGCAGTAGCCTTCCGTACCGTACTGCTATATATATATACTGGTGGTCACTGTCAGCAAACTGCAAAACTAAAATGCACCACAGTTATAGAATCTAGATGGATAGTATACTTGATGACACAGAGGTAGGTAGAGCAGTGGCCTTCCGTACCGTACTGCTATATATACTGGTGGTCACTGTCAGCAAACTGCAAAACTAAAATGCACCACAGGTATAGAATCTAGATGTATAGTATACTTGACGACACAGAGGTAGGTAGAGCAGTGGCCTTCCGTACCGTACTGCTATATATATATATATATATATATATATATATACTGGTGGTCACTGTCAGCAAACTGCAAAACTAAAATGCACCACAGGTATAGAATCTAGATGGATAGTATACTTGACGACACTGAGGTAGGTAGAGCAGTGGCCTTCCGTACCGTACTGCTATATATATATATATACTGGTGGTCACTGTCAGCAAACTGCAAAACTAAAAATGCACCACAGGTATAGAATCTAGATGGATAGTATACTTGACGACACTAAGGTAGGTAGAGCAGTAGCCTTCCGTACCGTACTGCTATATATACTGGTGGTCACTGTCAGCAAACTGCAAAACTAAAATGCACCACAGGTATAGAATCTAGATGGATAGTATACTTGACGACACAGAGGTAGGTAGAGCAGTGGCCTTCCGTACCGTACTGCTATATATATATACTGGTGGTCACTGTCAGCAAACTGCAAAACTGAAATGCACCACAGGTATAGAATCTAGATGGATAGTATACTTGACGACACAGAGGTAGGTAGAGCAGTGGCCTTCCGTACCGTACTGCTATATATATATACTGGTGGTCACTGTCCGCAAACGGCAAAACTAAAATGCACCACAGGTATAGAATCTAGATGGATAGTATACTTGACGACACAGAGGTAGGTAGAGCAGTGGCCTTCCATACCGTACTGCTATATATACTGGTGGTCACTGTCAGCAAACTGCAAAACTAAAATGCACCACAGGTATAGAATCTAGATGGATAGTATAATTGACGACACAGAGGTAGGTAGAGCAGTGGCCTTCCGTACCGTACTGCTATATATATATATACTGGTGGTCACTGTCAGCAAACTGCAAAACTAAAATGCACCACAGGTATAGAATCTAGATGGATAGTGTACTTGACGACACAGAGGTAGGTAGAGCAGTGGCCTTCCGTACCGTACTGCTATATATATATATATACTGGTGGTCACTGTCAGCAAACTGCAAAACTAAAATGCACCACAGGTATAGAATCTAGATGGATAGTATACTTGACGACACAGAGGTAGGTAGAGCAGTGGCCTTCCTTACCGTACTGCTATATATACTGGTGGTCACTGTCAGCAAACTGCAAAACTAAAATGCACCACAGGTATAGAATCTAGATGGATAGTATACTTGACGACACAGAGGTAGGTAGAGCAGTGGCCTTCCGTATCGTACTGCTATATATATATATACTGGTGGTCACTGTCAGCAAACTGCAAAACTAAAATGCACCACACGTATAGAATCTAGATGGATAGTATACTTGACGACACAGAGGTAGGTAGAGCAGTGGCCTTCCGTACCGTACTGCTATATATATATATACTGGTGGTCACTGTCAGCAAACGGCAAATCTAAAATGCACCACAGGTATAGAATCTAGATGGATAGTATACTTGACGACACAGAGGTAGGTAGAGCAGTGGCCTTCCGTAACATACTGCTATATATACTGGTGGTAACTGTCAGCAAACTGCAAAACTAAAATGCACCACAGGTATAGAATCTAGATGGATAGTATACTTGACGACACAGAGGTAGGTAGAGCAGTGGCCTTCCGTACCGTACTGCTATATATACTGGTGGTCACTGTCAGCAAACTGCAAAACTAAAATGCACCACAGGTATAGAATCTAGATGGATAGTATACTTGACGACACAGAGGTAGGTAGAGCAGTGGCCTTCCATACTGTACTGCTATATATACTGGTGGTCACTGTCAGCAAACTGCAAAACTAAAATGCACCACAGGTATAGAATCTAGATGGATAGTATACTTGACGACACAGAGGTAGGTAGAGCAGTGGCCTTCCGTACCGTACTGCTATATATATATACTGGTGGTCACTGTCAGCAAACTGCAAAACTAAAATGCACCACAGGTATAGAATCTAGATGGATAGTATACTTGACGACACAGAGGTAGGTAGAGCAGTGGCCTTCCGTACCGTACTGCTATATATACTGGTGGTAACTGTCAGCAAACTGCAAAACTAAAATGCACCACAGGTATAGAATCTAGATGGATAGTATACTTGATGACACAGAGGTAGGTAGAGCAGTGGCCTTCCGTACCGTACTGCTATATATACTGGTGGTCACTGTCAGCAAACTGCAAAACTAAAATGTACCACAGGTATAGAATCTAGATGGATAGTATACTTGACGACACAGAGGTAGGTAGAGCAGTGGCCTTACATACTGTACTGCTAGATATACTGGTGGTCACTGTCAGCAAACTGCAAAACTAAAATGCACCACAGGTATAGAATCTAGATGGATAGTATACTTGACGACACAGAGGTAGGTAGAGCAGTGGCCTTCCGTACCGTACTGCTATATATACTGGTGGTCACTGTCAGCAAACTGCAAAACTAAAATGCACCACAGGTATAGAATCTAGATGGATAGTATACTTGACGACACAGAGGTAGGTAGAGCAGTGGCCTTCCGTACCGTACTGCTATATATACTGGTGGTAACTGTCAGCAAACTGCAAAACTAAAATGCACCACAGGTATAGAATCTAGATGGATAGTATACTTGACGACACAGAGGTAGGTAGAGCAGTGGCCTTCCGTACCGTACTGCTATATATACTGGTGGTCACTGTCAGCAAACTGCAAAACTAAAATGCACCACAGGTATAGAATCTAGATGTATAGTATACTTGACGACACAGTGGTAGGTAGAGCAGTGGCCTTCCGTACTGTACTGCTATATATATATACTGGTGGTCACTGTCAGCAAACTGCAAAACTAAAATGCACCACAGGTATAGAATCTAGATGTATAGTATACTTGACGACACAGAGGTAGGTAGAGCAGTGGCCTTCCGTACCGTACTGCTATATATATATACTGGTGGTCACTGTCAGCAAACTGCAAAACTAAAATGCACCACACGTATAGAATCTAGATGGATAGTATACTTGACGACACAGAGGTAGGTAGAGCAGTGGCCTTCCATACTGTACTGCTATATATACTGGTGGTCACTGTCAGCAAACTGCAAAACTAAAATGCACCACAGGTATAGAATCTAGATGGATAGTATACTTGACGACACAGAGGTAGGTAGAGCAGTGGCCTTCCGTACCGTACTGCTATATATATATACTGGTGGTCACTGTCAGCAAACTGCAAAACTAAAATGCACCACAGGTATAGAATCTAGATGGATAGTATACTTGACGACACAGAGGTAGGTAGAGCAGTGGCCTTCCGTATCGTACTGCTATATATATATACTGGTGGTCACTGTCAGCAAACTGCAAAACTAAAATGCACCACACGTATAGAATCTAGATGGATAGTATACTTGACGACACAGAGGTAGGTAGAGCAGTGGCCTTCCGTACCGTACTGCTATATATATATATACTGGTGGTCACTGTCAGCAAACGGCAAAACTAAAATGCACCACAGGTATAGAATCTAGATGGATAGTATACTTGACGACACAGAGGTAGGTAGAGCAGTGGCCTTCCGTAACATACTGCTATATATACTGGTGGTAACTGTCAGCAAACTGCAAAACTAAAATGCACCACAGGTATAGAATCTAGATGGATAGTATACTTGACGACACAGAGGTAGGTAGAGCAGTGGCCTTCCGTACCGTACTGCTATATATACTGGTGGTCACTGTCAGCAAACTGCAAAACTAAAATGCACCACAGGTATAGAATCTAGATGGATAGTATACTTGACGACACAGAGGTAGGTAGAGCAGTGGCCTTCCATACTGTACTGCTATATATACTGGTGGTCACTGTCAGCAAACTGCAAAACTAAAATGCACCACAGGTATAGAATCTAGATGGATAGTATACTTGACGACACAGAGGTAGGTAGAGCAGTGGCCTTCCGTACCGTACTGCTATATATATATACTGGTAGTCACTGTCAGCAAACTGCAAAACTAAAATGCACCACAGGTATAGAATCTAGATGGATAGTATACTTGACGACACAGAGGTAGGTAGAGCAGTGGCCTTCCGTACCGTACTGCTATATATACTGGTGGTAACTGTCAGCAAACTGCAAAACTAAAATGCACCACAGGTATAGAATCTAGATGGATAGTATACTTGATGACACAGAGGTAGGTAGAGCAGTGGCCTTCCGTACCGTACTGCTATATATACTGGTGGTCACTGTCAGCAAACTGCAAAACTAAAATGTACCACAGGTATAGAATCTAGATGGATAGTATACTTGACGACACAGAGGTAGGTAGAGCAGTGGCCTTACATACTGTACTGCTAGATATACTGGTGGTCACTGTCAGCAAACTGCAAAACTAAAATGCACCACAGGTATAGAATCTAGATGGATAGTATACTTGACGACACAGAGGTAGGTAGAGCAGTGGCCTTCCGTACCGTACTGCTATATATACTGGTGGTCACTGTCAGCAAACTGCAAAACTAAAATGCACCACAGGTATAGAATCTAGATGGATAGTATACTTGACGACACAGAGGTAGGTAGAGCAGTGGCCTTCCGTACCGTACTGCTATATATACTGGTGGTAACTGTCAGCAAACTGCAAAACTAAAATGCACCACAGGTATAGAATCTAGATGGATAGTATACTTGACGACACAGAGGTAGGTAGAGCAGTGGCCTTCCGTACCGTACTGCTATATATACTGGTGGTCACTGTCAGCAAACTGCAAAACTAAAATGCACCACAGGTATAGAATCTAGATGTATAGTATACTTGACGACACAGAGGTAGGTAGAGCAGTGGCCTTCCGTACCGTACTGCTATATATATATACTGGTGGTCACTGTCAGCAAACTGCAAAACTAAAATGCACCACACGTATAGAATCTAGATGGATAGTATACTTGACGACACAGAGGTAGGTAGAGCAGTGGCCTTCCATACTGTACTGCTATATATACTGGTGGTCACTGTCAGCAAACTGCAAAACTAAAATGCACCACAGGTATAGAATCTAGATGGATAGTATACTTGACGACACAGAGGTAGGTAGAGCAGTGGCCTTCCGTACCGTACTGCTATATATATATACTGGTGGTCACTGTCAGCAAACTGCAAAACTAAAATGCACCACAGGTATAGAATCTAGATGGATAGTATACTTGACGACACAGAGGTAGGTAGAGCAGTGGCCTTCCGTACCGTACTGCTATATATACTGGTGGTAACTATCAGCAAACTGCAAAACTAAAATGCACCACAGGCATAGAATCTAGATGGATAGTATACTTGACGACACAGAGGTAGGTAGAGCAGTGGCCTTCCGTACCGTACTGCTATATATACTGGTGGTCACTGTCAGCAAACTGCAAAACTAAAATGCACCACAGGTATAGAATCTAGATGGATAGTATACTTGACGACACAGAGGTAGGTAGAGCAGTGGCCTTCCGTACCGTACTGCTATATATACTGGTGGTCACTGTCAGCAAACTGCAAAACTAAAATGCACCACAGGTATAGAATCTAGATGGATAGTATACTTGACGACACAGAGGTAGGTAGAGCAGTGGCCTTCCGTACCGTACTGCTATATATACTGGTGGTCACTGTCAGCAAAACTCTGCACTGTACTCCTCCTATATAATACTGCTGGTCCCCAGTTCCCACAATAAAGCAGTGTGAGCACAGATATATGCAGCACACTGAGCACAGATATGGAGCGTTTTTCAGGCAGAGAACGGATAAAACTGGTGGTCACTGATCAGCAAAACTCTGCACTGTACTCCTTCTATATAATACAGCTGCTCCCCAGTCCCCACAATTAAGCAGTGTGAGCACAGATATATGCAGCACACTGAGCACAGATATGGAGCGTTTTTCAGACAGAGAACGGATAAAACTGGTGGTCACTGATCAGCAAAACTCTGCACTGTACTCCTCCTATATAATACAGCTGCTCCCCAGTCCCCACAATTAAGCAGTGTGAGCACAGATATATGCAGCACACTGAGCACAGATATGGAGCGTTTTTCAGGCAGACAACGGATAAAACTGGTGGTCACTGATCAGCAAAACTCTGCACTGTACTCCTCCTATATTATACAGCTGCTCCCCAGTCCCCACAATTAAGCAATAAGCACAAATATTTGCATCAACATTAATAAACGGAGGGGACGCCAGCCACGTCCTCTCCCTAACATTTCCATTGCACGAGTGAAAATGGCGGCGACGCGCGGCACCTTATATAGAATCCGAATCTCGCGAGAATCCGACAGCGGGATGATGACGTTCGGGCGCGCTCGGGATAACCGAGCCATACGGGAGAATCCGAGTATGCCTCGGACTCGTGTAAAATGGGTGAAGTTCGGGGGGGTTCGGTTTCCGAGGAACCGAACCCGCTCATCACTAACTGATACCCTATTAAGGGTACTTGGTCTGCGACCCAGCTAGGCTAAAGCTGTAGCAGAAAGGCGCTGTGTGGCTGGCTCCATCTTACTCTGTATCTGCCTAGAAGGGCTCTGTGTGGGTTAACTGGGCTTAACCTTTTTTCTCGTGTGTGTGTGTGTGTGTGTGTGTGTACCTCACATTACAATGTCTAAGGAGTGTGTTTCATGCATGGCAGAGTGCTTTTCTTCCCCAGGGGGATCACTACAATGTACTCGGGATAGTGCTCATTATCAGGCTAGTGGATCCGAACCAGCATGGTTGGATTCTCTAAAAGGGATGATATCGAATATTTCTAATACATTATCCCAGAATGAGAAAGAGACGCAATACTTAAGACAGTCTGTGGATGACCTGATGAATAGAGATTCAGTTCCCATACCAGTGTCTCAGACCCCTGCCATTTGTCCACAAAAGCATACACTGGCCCAGATCCTGCAGACTGACACTGATGACGACATGTCAGTCGCAGAGGAGGGTGAGGTGGACTCAGTGCGGGGGGAAGGGGATGCAGCTCTGTCACAGGGGGTACAGGCTCTGATAGAAGCTATTAGAGACGTTCTGCAAATTCCTGATAAGGTGACAGAGGAGAATGAGGTGTCTTATTTTAATGTAAAAAAAAAAATCTCGGCTACTTTTCCTGCATCAAAAGAGTTGAATTCTCTGTTTGAGGAAACCTGGGTTAATACTGGTAAAAAGTTTCAGATCCCTAAGAGATTACTCACATCCTTCCCTTTCCCTCACGATGTTAGGAAAAAATGGGAAAACCCACCGATTGTTGACGCATCGGTATCTAGGTTGTCACATAAGATAGTCTTACCTGTCCCTGGGGCAGCCTCCTTAAAGGACACTGCTTACCGCAAAATTGAGAACACTCTCAAATCCCTGTACACAGCTGCTGGGGTGGCCCAGAGACCCACTATTGCTTGTGCATGGATCACTAGGGCCATTACAAAATGGTCATGAAATCTAAATGACGAGTTAGATTCCTTATCCAGGGGGGAGAGATTCCTTATCCAGGGGGGAGATAGTTTTACTCCTACAGCATATACAGGACTCTGAAAATTTTATGGTAGAGGTCATAAAAGAAATAGGATTGCTCAATGCATGCAACACCGCCATGGCAGTGTCAGCATGCAGGGGCCTATGGCTACGCCAGTGGACTGAAGACGCGGATTCCAGGAAAGGTGTGGAAAGCCTACCATTTACAGGTGAGGCCCTGTTTGGAGATGAACTAGAAACGTGGATTTCCAAGGCTACGGCGGGTAAGTCTACATACCTTCCTAGGAAATCCTACTCGGATCCAACGCTGCAGTCCTTTCGGATGCCAAAATTTTAAAATAAAACCAAAGGTTCTTCTATGGCCTTCAAAGGCAATAGAGGTAAACTCAGAAAACCAGCAACTGCAGGTTTACAGGAACAGAACCCGGTTCTGCTTCCTCTAAGCCTTCAGCATCACAGTGGTCTGCACTGCCTGGAAGACAGGCAGGTGGGAGCCCGATTAAGATATTTCAGTCACATATGGGCAACATCATGCCAGGATCCCTGGGTCAAAGATTTTATCGCCCAGGGCTATAGACTGGAGTTTCAGGAACTCCCACCTCATAGATTCTTCAAATCAGGCTTACCAGCTTCTCAAGAAGCAAGTATAACTTTACAGAAAGCAATTCAAAAACTGGTACAGACTCAGGTCATTGTTCCAGTTCCACTTCAACTGCAAAACAAAGGTTATTATTCCAACTTGTTTGTGGTACCGAAACCGGATGGTTCGGTAAGGCCCATTTTAAACCTCAAGTCGTTGAACCCGTACTTACGGGTGTTCAAGTTCAAGATGGAGTCTCTGAGAGTGGTGATCTCAGGTCTAGAGGAGGGGAAATTCTTGGTGTCTCTAGATATCAAGGATGCGTACCTTCACATTCCGATTTGGCCACCTCATCAGGCTTATCTAAGGTTTGCATTACAGGACTGTCACTACCAGTTCCAGGCCCTGCCATTTGGCCTCTCTACGGCACCAAGGGTGTTCACCAAGGTAATGGCAGAGATGATGTTTCTTCTCCGCAAACAAGGAGTGAACTTAATACCATACCTGGACGATCTGCTGATTAAAGCACCATCCAGGGAGAGGTTGTTGGACAACATTGCCCTTTCAACCCGACTACTCCAGGATCACGGGTGGATTCTGAACCTACCAAATCTCATCTGGAACCAACACGAAGGCTTCCATTCCTGGGGATGATACTGGATAAGGAGGCACAGAAGGTATTCCTTCCTTTAGACAAGGCATTGGTAATCCAGTTGATGGTACAGGATGTTCTAAAACCAACCCGGATATCTTCTGGGGAAGATGGTAGCATCTTACGAGGCACTGCAGTATGGAAGGTTTCATGCAAAGCCCTTCCAGATGTTTCTGTTGGACAAATGGTCGGCTCGCATCTTCACATGCACCAGAGGACCCGTCTGTCACCAAAAGCCAGGATTTCTCTTCTGTGGTGGCTTCAGACTTCTCACCTGACCAAGGGCCGAAGATCCTGGGTTCAAAATTGGATCTGCTAACCACAGACGCAAGCCTCAGAGGTTAGGGAGCAGTCACCCAAGGGGAACAGTTCCAAGGAAGATGGTCAAGTCAGGAAACCATTCTTCCAATCAACATTCTGGAACTAAGGGCCATATATAATGCCCTTCTACAGGCATCACATCTTCTTCAAGATCACGCCATTCAGGTTCAGTCAGACAATGTGATGGCAGTAACGTACATAAACTGGGCGGAAAGACATGCTGTGGCGTTATCGGCAATCTTCATCCCGGGATTAGACAACTGGGAAGCAGACTTCCTCAGCAGACATGACCTCCACCCAGGAGAGTGGGGCCTTCACCCGGAGGTGTTCAGGTGCTTGACACGTCAGTGGGGAATGCCACAAATCGACATGATGGCCTCTCCTCTCAACAAGGAGCTCAAGCGGTATTGTTCCTGGTAGAGAGACCCACAAGCAGTGGAGGTGGACGCTCTGGTGACTCCATGGGTCTACCAGATGGTGTACGTGTCTCCACCACTTCCATTGATCCCAAAAATTCTCAAAATAATAAAAAGGGAAAAGGTTCAAGCAATTATCATTGCTCCGGACTGGCCAAGAAGGTCCTGGTACGCGGATCTACTGGAGATGCTCCTAGAGGACCCATGGCCTCTACCTCTTCACGAGGACCTTCTACAACAGGGGCCGTTCATCTATCAAGACTTACCATGGCTCTGTTTGACGGTATGGGGGTTGAGCGTCAAATTCTAGCCCGGAAAGGGATCCCGGATAGGGTTATTCCAACCCTGATCCAAGCCAGAAAGGGGAGAACAGGAAATTTCCTGCGGTGGAATATCAACTGGGACATTTCTCCTTTTTCTGCAGTCAGGTGTGAATGTGGGCCTACGTTTGGGCTCCATAAAAGTCCAGATTTCGGCCTTATCCATTTTCTTCCAGAAACAATTGGCTTCTTTCCCTGAGGTTCAGACATTTTTGAAAGGGGTTCTGTACATCCAAACGTCCTTTGTGCCTCCTACGGCACCTTGGGATGTCAGTGTGGTGTTGCAGTTCCTGCAATTGGAATGGTTTGAGCCTTTACAGGATGTTGACATCAAGTTTCTTACATGGAAGGCTGTCCCACTGTTGGCCTTGGCTTCTGCAAGGCGTGTGTCGGAGCTGGGGGCGTTGTCTCACAAAAGCCCCTATTTGATTTTTTATGAAGATAGAACTGAATTCAGAACTCGTCAGCATTTTCTTCCAAAGGTGGTGTCTGCGTTTCATATCAACCAACCTATTGTGGTTCCGGTGATTACCAACACCTCTGCTACTTCAAAGTCCTTGAATGTTGTGAGGGCTTTGAAGATCTATGTGAAGTGGACAGCTCGTCACAGAAAATCTGACTGCTGTTTGTTCTCTACGATCCCAATAAAATTGGGTGTCCTGCTTCAAAGCAGGCAATTGCACGCTGGATCAGGCTTACTATCCAGCATGCTTATTCCACGGCAGGTTTGCTATGTCCAAAATCTGTACAGGCCCACTCTACTAGGTCAGTGGGTTCTTCCTGGGCAGCTGCCCGGGGTTTCTCGGCTTTACAGCTCTGCGAGCAACTACTTGGTCAAGTTCGAACACGTTTGGTAAGTTCTACAAGTTTGATACTATGGCCTCTGAGGACCTTCAGTTTTGTCAATCAGTTCTGCAGGAATCTCAGCACTCTCCCACCTGGTTTGGGAGCTTTGGTACATCCCCATGGTACTAATGTGGACCCCAGTATCCTGTAGGACGTAAGAGAAAATAGGATTTGAATTACCTACCGGTAAATCCTTTTCTCGTAGTCCATAGAGGATACTGGGTGCACACCCAGTGCTTCATTTATTCCTGCACTGTTACCTGGTTAAGTATTGTTGGTTCAGCGGTTGCTGTTCCTGGCTTAAAGTTTGGTTAGCTTGGCTTTCCTCTAGTTTGTGTGTGCTGGTTCGGAATCTCACCACTATCTTTTCTATGCTTCTCTCAAAGTATGTCCGTCTCCTCGGGCACAGTTTCCTAGACTGAGTCTGGTAGGAGGGGCATAGAGGGAGGAGCCAGCCCACACTATCAAATTCTTAAAGTGCCCATGGCTCCTAGTGGACCCGTCTATACCCCATGGTACTAATGTGGACCCCAGTATCCTCAACGGACTACGAGAAAAGAATTTACCGGTAGGTAATTAAAATCCTATTTTTTGTTTGGCCTCAGAGATGCATCCAGGTACCGGGTCCCTAGGCAACTGCCTAAAGCTGCATAATGTTATCACCAGCCTTGCATAGTTTTAGACCCTATTATAGATCCCTTGGATAGATCTTGGCCAGATGTGTTTTGGCAAGAAATGCTTGTCTTGGGGTGGTAACTAGGCGCTGACATTGCACAGAATTGTTGTCTTCTGGAAGTGTTGTGGACATGTCTTGTGTTCTGTGTCCTGCATGCGGAGAAGACCAATTTTAGACAGATGCTTCTGATGAAACTGGATGACCATAGCCCAGTGAAACGTGTTAAGCGTATTTGCCACCTGCTCTCCTGATTCATGTTTATTTAAATATCGCTGGACTCCAATATTCTCCATCTGAAAAGCTTTCTGCAGAGTTTGGAAACCTTGTGGATCAATCTGTCTATAGGATCCATTTATCAATGAATTTTAGTTATTTAAAACTTGTGGTGTATGATTAATGGTGCTGCAGCCAATCAGCTCCCAACTGTCATGTGTTAGAAAAACATGACAGTTGAGTGCTGTTTGGCTGGAGCACTATTTCTCAAACACATCGAGTTTTAAATAGCTAAAACTCATTGATAAATTGTCCCCTATATCTGCAATTTGGTTGCTAAAGGACTGCTTGGATTCATCTATTCACAGACTGGGTAATACCATTGCTGCTAATAATGGATAATTAATGAACAAACTAAAGGAGAGAATCCTATACAGGCAGGGCCGGTGCAAGGTTCCTTGGAACAATAGGCAAGACTTCAGTATACTGTTCCCTCCGCACCCCAATGTGCACACCAATATGCCCCTTAGGCATTGGCATATCTATAAATGCATGCAGGATATGATATGCAAACAGGCCCCTGGGTCATGGAGCCCCACGCCGCATACCCTGCACCAGTATAATATACTTACCCCTCCGGATGTTATGAACTGAGTATCTGGAACTCTGGAGACTGGGTGGCTACTGAAGAGTTCCAGTACTAACGTGTGGAGCTGCAACTGGAAATGGATAATAGCAGCTACCCCTACTCTAGCCACTAACTCTGCTATTCCTCCCGGTACTCGATTGGTGCCTGCAGAGCTAGTCTTTTCCTTTAGCAGCCGCGTTTGAATGGGCAAATTAGGGCCGACCAGACTCCGATACCCCCCAGGTCTTACGAGGTAACAAAGCACTAACCGAGACTGAGAGTGAATAACAGAAAATCTGACTAAGACTAACAAGACTACAACAGGTGATAATAATAACAAATGGATTATGTGCAGCGCTGCTGCCCAAACCCAAACACAGAAACCAAGGCAAGCGGCCGAACTGCAGGACACGACACCGTCACGAAAGAACAATAAAGGCTGTGCGGAAACCACCACAGAAACAACACAACACAAATAGAAAGTGAAGATGCGGCCTCTGCCACAAAGTGCAGCGGAGTCACTGGACTCACGGTGCCACGAGAGGTGTAAACAGAGACAACCAGATTTCTGTGGTAAGAATTACAATGTAGGTCCTTTATTACGTGCGCATTAATTTAGCAGCTCAGTAACGTGTAGTGGTAACTCAGAGGCAACTCCCTGTAAAAAACCTCCACCCTAATAAATAGGATAAATGCAAAAACAAAAATGGTACCAATACATACAACCAAGCGCGTCACAGTAGGGGAATGTTGAAGTCAGAGGCCCACTGTATTCAGTAATCCAATCCCATAAGTTTTAAACACATATCCAAAAGAGAGGAATAAAAGGTGCACATAGTGAAGCACAATTTAAATAAAGTGCAGAAGTACACTGAGAAAGATTTATTCACAATAAAATCACATCAAAATTCAAATTAAAAAGTAGCAGCTTCTGGATATAGCACAAAGTGCAATGTGTATAGCAGCAAGTGGAAGAATCCACACAAAATCACAGAGAAGACAATAGCAGCATCTAACACAAAAGGCAATGTGTATGGCCACAAATGATCTGTCCACATAGGGAGTCCAACATGGGTAATTACCGGAAGTAGGTGAGCAAAAAGCGTTTAAGTTTAAATATTTCCACGGCAACCGCAGCGTCTCCTCCACCTTTCGTCCGGTATACAGCCCAGGCTCTCCCAAAACGTTGCGGTTGCCGTGGAAATATTTAAACTTAAACGCTTTTTGCTCACCTACTTCCGGTAATTACCCATGTTGGACTCCCTATGTGGACAGATCATTTGTGGCCATACACATTGCCTTTTGTGTTAGATGCTGCTATTGCCTTCTCTGTGATTATGTGTGGATTCTTCCACTTGCTGCTATACACATTGCACTTTGTGCTATATCCAGAAGCTGCTACTTTTTAATTTGATGTGATTTTATTGTGAATAAATCTTTCTCAGTGTACTTCTGCACTTTATTTAAATTGTGCTTCACTATGTGCACCTTTTATTCCTCTCTTTTGGATATGTGTTTAAAATTTATGGGATTGGATTACTGAATACAGATTTCTGAGGTGTTCTGGGAGCAGGCTAAATTCCACTGGAAGCAAATCAATAGGCAAGCTGGGCTCGATTCCTCTGACTGGATGCAGGGAACAGGAATACCTGGATTTACAAGCTGGAATTCGAGAGTAACCGCTGGAACTCAAGAGTATCCGGAGGCTGGCAGACTGGCTCACAAGAAGCTATCACCTGCGGGACTGCACTGTCCAGAACCTCATAAAAAGACCTTGCCGACCAATCATGAGAGGACAAGGAAGCCCCTCCCCCCCCCCCGGAGCCAGATTACGCAGCTGCTACTTGGTGCGCTGAGTGTGGCATCAGGGCTGCTTAGTAACAGCGAACTAAACTACAGAGCGGCCACCTGGCATCTCTGGTCACCAGGCAACCGGCCGGCTCAGGGCGCCTGGTAGCAGAAGTGGAGCGCCGGACCCTTTGCCTAGCAACGGCCGGCGCGTCCTGTCACTGCCGCAGCCAACTGTACCCGCCCCTTGAGGAGGGTTTAAGCAACCCCTAAATCCTGATTTATGAGGAAACGCCTGGAAAAAAAGCTTTTTTGAGCTCAGGGGCATGCAAATCCTTGTCCAGGACCCAAGATCTCTCTTCTGGCCCATACCCCCTCCAATGGACTAAAAAACAAAGTTGACCACGGGAAAACTTTGAATCCAAGACCTTTTCCACCAAAAACTCCTGTTGACCCTGAACATTCACAGGAGATCTACCCCTGATGACTCTCCAAGGGAATTTCCTGGAAATGACAAATGGCTTGAGCAAAGAACAATGAAAGGTGTTAGATTTCTCTAGAGATCTGGGCCACTGTAACCGAAAGGTCACCGGATTGATCTGCTAAGTAATCAGGAATGGTCCGATGAATCTGGGTCCTAACTTAGCAGATGGTTGCCAGAGTTTAATGTTACGGGTTGACAACCACACCTTGTCTCCCACCTTAAAGGTGCATGGGCGCCGGATCTCTTCCGAAAAAAAATTCTCCTGGAAGGCAGAACAAATTTCTCCTGCCCTTACTCCAAATAACTCTGAGGCAGGAAATCAAGGGCAAGGACGAAAATGGATTATTGGGACTAAATGAATTGGCTCTAGGATGGTAGCCCACAACTGAAAGGAATGGGGGTACCTTGGTGGAAGAATGGCAGGCATTCTTGTAGCAAACTCTGCCAGGCAAAGATATTCCAACCAATTATTCTGAAGCTTAGACGCATAACAACGCAAATACTGCTTCAGATATTGGTTTACACGCTCCATCTCTCCGTTAGATTGCAGATGGTATCCAGAGGTTAAACTGAGCTTCATGTTTAACGAGGTGCAAAAGGCTTTCCAGAAACGGCCAATAAACTGTGGTCCTTGGTCTGAAACAATATCCAAGGGCAACCCATGGAGCCTGAAAACATGACATAGAAACAGGACTGCCATAGCCGTGTCGGACGGCAACCGAGGCAGAGGAATAAAATGGGCCATTTTGCTAAACCGATCCACCACCACCCAGATAACCCGAAAACCAGAGGAGAGTGGAAGATCCATTACAAACTCCATTGAAATGTGTGGCCATGGCCTGACCAGAATAGCTAAAGGCAGGAGTTGCCCAATGGGGCACCTTGTGCCTGGCACAGTCTTGGCAGGAGAGAACATCCTTGGCGATATTAGGCCACCAAACTGACCGAGAGAGCAGCTCCAGCATCTTAGCAATACCCAGATGACCGGCAACATTGCTGTTGTGAAACTTGACAAGGAGACTGCCTCTACTAGGAGTCTGATCCTGAACTTGAAGCAATTGCGTGTGCAGATCCTGAGTGAGACCGGCCCGAATGGAAGTCAGTGGAATGATGGAGGTGGCAGGATGTCGGACTTCGTGAACAGGAAGGAAACAACGTGACAAGGCATCAGCTTTAGTGTTCTTAGAACCGGGTCTATAGGTGATGATAAAATTGATCCAAGTAAAGAGCAGTGCCCAGAGAGCCTGACAGGGATTTAGATGCTTAGCTGACTCGATATACTGTAAGTTTTTGTGGCCCGTGAACACAGTTATGGTATGCCTTGCACCTTCTAGTCAGTGCCTCTATTCTTCGAAGGCCCACTTAATGGCCAACAGTTCCCTGTTACCAACATCATAGTTGACCTCAGCAGAAGAGAATTTTTAGACATGAAAGCACAGGGGTGCAATTCCAAAGACAGTTGCACCTACCCCAACTTCAGAAGCGTCTACCTCAACAATAAATGGTAGATCTGGGTTGGGGTGTCTCAGGACGGGAGCCATTATAAAGGCCTGTTTCAACACCTGGAAAGCATACTCCGCCTGTGGTGGCCATTTAGATGGATCGGCACCCTTTCTTGTCAATGCCACAATGGGAGCGACCAATTCTGAGAAGGAGTGAATGAAGCGTCTGTAATAGTTGGCAAAACCCAAAAACTTCAGGATAGCCTTCTGGTTAGTGGGTTGAGCCCAATCCAGGACTGACTGAAGTTTTTTGGGTTCCATAAAAAACCTGTCAGGTGAAATGATATATCCTAAGAAGGACACCTTTGTAACATCAAATTCGCATTTCTCCAGTTTGGTGTAAAGATAATTCACCCGCAACTTTTGGAGCACCTGTCGAATATGGAGACGATGTTGTTTTGGGGACTCAGAATAGATTAAAATGTCATCCAAGTATACCACCACGAATTTCCCCAGGAAGTCATGAAGGACGTCATTTATCAGATCCTGGAACACCACGGGGGCATTTGAAAGACCAAATGGCATCACAAGGTACTCATAGTGCCCGGATTGTGTACTAAAGGCTGTTTTCCACTCATCCCCAGATCTTATTCGGATGAGGTTGTATGCTCCCCTGAGGTCAATCTTCGAAAAGATGACTGCGGTACGGAGTTGTTCAAACAACACAGAAATGAGTGGTAAAGGGTAGGTGTTTTTGACCGTAATTTTATTCAGGGCCCGATAATCGATACAGGGTCTTAGGGAACCATCCTTCTTTCCGACAAAAAATAACCCTCACTCAAAGGAGACTTAGATGGCCTGATAAACCCCTTTTTAAGACTATCTTGCACATAGTTGTCCATGGGCTTGGTCTCAGGCAAATGGGCATCAGGAACCAGATCTATAGCGCAATCATGGGAACGATGAGACAAAAGGGTATCCGCTTTACCTTTAGAAAATTTGTCCGCAAAGTCCTGGTAAGCAGCAGGAATACCCTCTGGTGCAACTACTGCGACTCGCACATGATGAGTAATACATCTTACCGAGCAGTAGGAACCCCAAAGTGAAATCTCCCCTGACCACCAATCGATTGTCGGATTGTGGTTAGTGAGCCATGGGTGACCCAAGACTAATGGGACACTGGGTGAGAAGGAGTACAATCTCCTCGGAGTGTAACACATCAATAGTCAACTGTAAAGGTGGAGTCTGGTGAGTAATCACCCTGTTAGAAAAGGGGTTACCATCCAGACCTTGCATAGTAATGAGTCTATTGAGCCTGGGCCAGAGTGACATCCAAAATATTCCCAACAGCTCTGCTATCCACAAACGCAGCTACAGAACAGTTCCGAGCCTCGAAGGATATCTTATCAGGAACTAACATAGAATCATGTGAGGAGACTAGCAGAAGGCCTAAGTGAACCCCCTCAAAATTCACTTGGCCAGTGTGTTTCCCTACTTGTTAGGGCAGAAATGAGCCACATGTCCCTTGCCGCTACAGTATAAACAGAGCCCCAGATTCAGTCTCCGAGTTCTCTCTTCAGAGGAAATTCTGGTTAGACCCACTTGCATGGGTTCCTCTGCTTCCTCAGAGAGTGCATACACACATGAAGCAGGCCTAAAACTTGCCCCTTTTTCAGTTCTCTGTTCCCTGAGACGTTGATCGATCTTAATAGTAAGCTCCATGAGCTTATCAAGAGTCTCCGGAACTGGGTACTGAGTGAGACTATCCTTTATATGCTCTGACAAGCCGAGGCGAAAAATGGCAGGATCATTCCAGCCACAATTGTTCGACCATTTGCGAAACTCCATACAATACACTTTGGCGGGATTTTTACCCTGTCTTAATTTATTATTATTATTCTTACCAGTTATTTATATAGCGCACACATATTCTGCAGTGCTTTACAGAGACTATTTGCCCATTCACATCGGTCCCTACCCCAGTTGAGCTTACAATCTATATAATGCACGTAGATGGCTTTCTGCAGATGCCTCTCTGTCTGGGTCATCATACAAAAGACCTAAAGACTTAAAAAAGGCATCTACAGTGAGTAAGGCTGGATCAGCTGCACTAAGACCAAAGGCCCATGTTTGTGGATCCCCTTGCAATAAAGACATCACTATGCCCACCCGCTGAGAATCTGAACCCGAGGATCGGGGCCTTAAACAAAAGTAAAGCTTTCAACTCTCCCGGAAGTTAAAAAAGTATTTTCGGTTGCCTGAAAAGCGGTCAGGGAGATTCATCTTAGGTTCAGGAGAGATCCTCCTGAGACCTAACCCATAAGGAAAGATCCTGCAACATTTGGGTAAGGTTCTAGATCTGACTAGCCAGAATTTGGCTGGGATTGTGACCTTGCGCAGAGGGATTCATGGAAAAAACTTGAGGCCACCCTGTTTATTGGCCGGTGATAATGTTATGAACTGAGTATCTGGAACTCTGGAGACTGGGTGGCTACTGAACAGTTCCAGTACTAACGTGTGAAGGTGCAACTGGAAATGGATAATAGCAGCTACCCCTACTCTAGCACTAACTCCGTTATTCCTCCCAGTAGTCGATTGGTGCCTGCAGAGCTAGTCTTCTCCTTTAGCAGCCGCGTTTGAATGGGCGAATTAGGTTCACCCAGACTCCGATGCCCAGAGGTCTTATGAGGTAACAAGGCACCAACCGAGACTGAGTGTGAATAAGAGAAATGCTAAGACTATCAAGACTACAATAGGTGATAGTACAAAAAAAAATAACAAACAGATTATATGCAGCGCTGCTGCCCAAACACAGAAACCAAAGCAAGCGGCCGAACCGCAGGACGTGACACCGTTGCGAAAGAACAATAAAGGCTGTGCGGAAACCACAGCAGAAACAACACAACAGAAATAGAAAGTGAAGATGTGGCCTCTGGAAGCAGGCTAAATTCCACTGTTAGCAAATCAGGAGACAAGTTGGGCTCGATTCATTTGATTGGATGCAGGGAACAGGAATACCTGAATTTACAAGCTGGAACTTGAGAGTAACCGGAGGCTGGCAGACTGGCTCACAAGAAGCTATCACCGGCGGGACTGCACTGTCCAGAACCTCATAAAAAAAGGCCCTGCCGACCAACCATGAGAGGACCAGGCAGCTCAGCCCCCCGGAGCCAGATTACCCAGCTGCTTCTTGACGAGCTGAGTGCGGCGTCCCGGCTGCTTAGTAACAGCCAGGACTGAATTACAGAGCGGCGGCCTGGCTTCTCTGGTCACCAGGCAACCGGCCGGACCAGGATGCCCCGATATCTCCATTGCCTAGCAACAGCCGGGTGCTGGCGTGTCCTGTCACCGCCGCAGCGGCTAACACCGAAGTCCTGCAGCTGCTGGCACTGGTGTCATAAATCACTGGGAAAATGGTGTGGTGTCCATTTTCCCTGTGATTCATGCATACACTGTAGATATGTCCCCGGAAATAAGGTGCAAGTGCCATTTTCCCTGAGTTCTGCACATGTGCTATAGACTCTGGCACTCAGCTGGTGATTTGTGAGAGGGGGTTACTGAGTTGGATTGCCACAACAGACAAGGGGGTTGAATATATGATCTACTCATGTACTGCTAGTACCGAATGTTGACGAGACCAGAGGTGCGGTGTCTAGCCCACCGGAAGGTTTACACCATTAACCCCCTCCAATGAGGATTTGGGTTTTGCAGCCCCGATAGTCAAGTAGCGGCCCCCTGGACAGGGACCCAGTAATAGCTGAGGAGTCAGAGGATAAAGAACAAATGATAGTCTGTGGTATATGAATTTGATAAACTAAGAGAACTAGAAGAAACAATTGATGCTGACTGATAGTACTTGATATCTGAAGAAACAATCAATGGTGACCGATAGCACTCGGTATCTGGAGAAACAATCAGTGGTAACCAATGGCACTCGATACTTGAGATACTGAAGAACTAGAAAACACTTGAAGAAGCAATTGATGGAATCTGAAAAAACAACTGACGTGATCGATAGCACTCAGTATCTGGAGAAGCAATCAATGGTAACCGATGGCACCTGGTACTTGAGATACTGAGGAACTAGAAAACACTTGAAGAAGCAATCGATGGTGACCGATGGCACTCTGTATCTGAAGAAGCAATCAATGGTAACCGATGGTAGTCACTACTTGAGATACTGAAGAACTAGAAAAACACCCGAAGAAGCAATCAATGGTAACAGATGGCACTCGGTACTTGAGACGATGAAGAATTAGAAGATTCTTGAAGAATTAATTGATGTTAACCGATGGCACTCGGTGCTTGAGACAGTGAAGAACTAGAAGACGCTTGAAATAGCAAGTGATGGTAATCGATGAAATAACTGATGGCACTCAGTACTTGAGACACTGAAGAACTAGAAAGTATTTGAACTAGCAATCAATAGTGGACCGATGTGGAAAATACTGGGGAACACATGGAGATACAGAGTGGAGCCTGAAACCTGGAGCAGCAACACACCAGGGACGTGCAGTCAGGGGAGGCAGTCATTAATGATGAAAAAAATAAAAAGATACTTATGACACATATTCTGTGATAAGTATCTTCTTTATATTATTCTTATCATTTTAATACATTTAATTAGTTTGGGAGGCACTGATAGCAGTGCCTCCCGCTGACATCGGGAACGGGGAAAAAGCTGGGGGTGGGGCTAAGCACTGGGCTGTAAAAGCCCATTGAAAAAAGTGGAGGAAGCGGCACCTATACAAGTGCCTCAGTGACAGGAGCTTGCTTTCAGCTCACATGAAAGCACGCCCCTGTCAGTGATGCACATGTGATTGGACAGCTGATCTAGTGCATTCATCCATACGCAGTGTCATCAGTGATTATCTCACTCTTCTTGGCTCTTTCCCATTGACCGAATCCTTGCTGCTGGTGGTGGGAGCACTGACCCCAGCAGAAGCCGAGCAGTGATCTCCCAAGTTATTCTTCTCCTAGTGAAGTAGTGCAATTCAACTGCATGGTGGAACTCCACTACCCCACCAGGGGCAGAGCCAAGTGCAATGGCTGGTGCACTCTCCCCTCCTCCGCTGCCCTCTCCCAGGCAGCACTCTCAGCAGCAGCACCGGTGACTCTGTAAAGGGCACATGGACCCAGATGAGAGGGGGAGCCAAGTGCATCCTGCGACGGCCAGCGCACTCTCCCCTCCTCCCCTGCCCTCGCATAGGCGCCAATTCCGTGGGTGCTCCCGGGCCGAGCACCCACGGAAAATGAGGAGCACTAATATGCGTCCGCCCGGAACCCTGTCACACATGATACGCCTGCCGCAGCCGCTAGCACAGTTTACCCCTCTCCACGCCCGCAGCACTTATCACAGGAGCAGTAGTGATGGTGGGTGGGTGGCAGGCAGGTATGTGCTGCAACTGCTGAACCCAAGCCGACTGGGAGGGGCCGGTCCAGTCACATCTACTCGGCAACAGGGGAGGACGCTTGGCCTGCAGTAAGGAGGTGGGTGCAGAGAGCTGAACATGGACAGCCTGCTGGAGGGTGAGTGTCCTGGGGTTGGCAGGGGAGCCGGCGGAGTGTCACTGGTGCATGTGTGTCAGACAGTGGTGTGGATGTTCCACTTTCAGCTCATGTTCTCATACAGGGGAAAGGAAACCAGGCTGCTGAGGGATGAGTCAGTGTGGCTGGATACCACCAACGTCTCCTCCCATCTTTATATACTGGCCATAACTATATACTCTTCCTCCTGCACCTATATCCCTCCTATCACTGAATACCCTTCCCATTGCACCTATAATCCTCCTATTACTATATACCCTTCCCCCTGCATCTATATCCCTCCTATCACTGTATACCCTTCCCCCTGTACCAATACACCCCCTATTACTATATACCCTTCTCCCTGCACCTATATACCTCCTATCACTGTATACCCTTCCCCCTTTACCTATACACCTCCTATTACTATATACCCTTCTCCTTGCACCTATATACTTCCTATCACTGTATACCCTTCCCACTGTACCTCTATACCTCCTATTACTATATACCCTTCCCCTGCACTATATACCTCCCATTGCTGTATATCCTTCCCCCTGCATCTATATTCCTACTATTACTATATACCCTTTCCCCTGTGCCTCTATACCTCCAATTATTGTATACCCTTCCCCCTACACCTATATACAGTGGGAGACAGCCCTGCCTGAATCGAGGCCAAAGGCTCAGGAGGAGTAATGACAAGGCAGATAGGGGATGGGGTGATAAGGAGCAATGTGGGAAGGAGGGGATCACACTTAGTGCAGGGGTGTGTGAGAACCATGGGTTGGGATGAAAGGGTCACACTGAGTGCTGGGATGTGTGGGACCCACATGTTGGAATGATGGGGTCCACACTGGGTACAAGGGATTGTGTGTGGCCCACAGGGAGTGATGGGGTTTATATTATGTAAAGGGGTGTGTGTGACGGCCATAGGCTGGGGTGATGAGGCCACATTGTGGGGTATGTTGGCTCATAGGGAGCACTGCGGGACACACTGGGGATCAATGGGGACACTGAGTGCTGGGGAGGGGGGGGATGTTAAGGCTATAAACTAGAGATGTGCGGCTGGCACTTTTGTGTTATGGTTTTGGTTCTAATTCCACTTTCGTGTTTTGGTTTTGGCTTGGTTTTGCCAAAATCACCTTTTCATGTTTGGTTTTGGTTTTGGATCTGGATGATTTTTGAGAAAAAAACATAAAAACAGCTAAAATCACTGAATTTGGGGGTAATTTTGCTCCTACGGTATTATTAACCTCAATAACATTCATTTCCACTCATTTCCAGTCTATTCTGAACACCTCACACACAATATTGTTTTTAGGCCTAAAAGTTGCACCAAGGTGGCTGTATGACTAAGCTAAGCGACACAAGTGTGCGGCACAAACACCTGGCCCATCTAGGAGTGGCACTGCAGTTGCAGACAAGATGGCACTATTCAAAAACTAGTCCCCAAACAGCACATGATGCAAAAAAGAAAAAGAAGTGCACCGAGGCTGCTGTATGACTAAGCCAAGCAACACAAGTGTGTGGCACAAACACCTGGCCCATCTAGGAGTGGCACTACAGTGTCAGAAAGGATGGCACTTTTCGAAAACTGGGCCCCAAACAGCACCTCATGCAAAGATGTAGAAGAAGTGCAATGAGGTAGCTGTATGACTAAGCCAAGCGACACAAACAATTGGCCCATCTAGGTGTGGCACTGCAGTGGCAGACAGGAGGACAGATATAAAAAAAGGCCCCAAACAGCACATGATGCAAAGAAGAAAAAAAGGTGCACCGAGGTTGCTGTATGACTAAGCTAAGCAACACAACCACCTGGCCCATCTAGTAGTGTCACGCAGTGGCTGAATGTTGAGAGTGGGCCGCAATTGTTTGGTCCACTGACAGCATCTCCAGCAAGCCCCTGTCATTATTAAAACATTCTGCAATTGGTGGACTTATATGGCAGTACCACAGGACTAATACAACAGTACCCCTGGACTCATACAGCAGTGTCAGACAGGATGGCACTTTTCAAAAACTAGGCCCCAAACAGCACCTCATGCAAAGATGTCGAAGAGGTGCAATGAGGTAGCTGTATGACTAAGCCAAGCGACATAAACAATTCCCACTGGAATTATACGTCCAAATCACTGGAATTATACGTCCAAATCACTGGAATTAAATGGCAAAATCACTGGAATTATACGTCCAAATCACTGGAATTATACATCCAAATCACTGGAATTATACGTCCGAATCACTGGAATTAAAAGGCAAAATCACTGCAATTATACGTCCAAATCACTGGAATTATACGTCCAAATCACTGGAATTAAATGGAGAAATCACTGAAATTACACGTCCAAATCACTGGAATTAAATGGCAGCACCACTGGACATATATGGAAGTGTCACTTTAAAAAAATAGTCCCCAAACAGCACATGATGCAAAGAAGAAAAAAAGGTGCAAGATGGAATTGTCCTTGGGCCCTCCCACCCACCCTTATGTTGTATAAACAGGACATGCACACTTTAACAAACCAATCATTTCAGCGACAGGGTCTGCCACACGACTGTGGCTGAAATGACTGGTTTGTTGTTTGGGCCCCCACCAAAAAAAGAAGCAATCAATCTCTCCTTGCACAAACTGGCTCTACAGAGGCAAGATGTCGACCTCATCCTCCGATTCCTCACCCCTTTCACTGTGTACATCCTCCTCCTCCTCACAGAGTATTAATTCGTCCCCACTGGAATCTACCATCACAGGTCCCTCTGTACTTTCTGGAAGCAATTGCTGGTAAAGGTCTTCCCGGAGGAATTTATAATTCATTTTGATGAACATTATCTTCTCTACATTTTGTGGCAGTAACCGCCTACGCCGATCGCTGACAAGGTTATCGGCTGCACTAAACACTCTTTTGGAGTACACACTGGAGGGGGGGCAACTTAGGTAAAATAAATCCAGTTTGTGCAAGGGCATCCAAATTGCCTCTTTTTCCTGCCAGTAACATACGGACAGTCTGACCTGCCTACTTGGATGCTGTCACTCATATAATCCTACACCATTCTTTCAATGATGACAGAATCATATGCAGTGACAGTAGACATGTCAGTAATCGTTGGCAGGTCCTTCAGTCCGGGCCAGATGTCAGCACTCGCTCCTGACTGCCCTGCATCACCACCAGCGATGGGCTAGGAAATCTTATCCTTTTCCTTGCAGCCCCAGTGGCGTGAGAAATTGAAGGAGGAGCTGTTGACGGGTCACGTTCCGCTTGAGTTGACAATTTACTAACCAGCAGGTCTTTGCACCTCTGAAGACTTGTGTCTGCCGGAAAGAGAGATACAACGTAGGCTTTAAACCTAGGATCGAGCACGGTGGCCACAATGTAGTGCTCTGATTTCAACAGATTGACCACCCTTGAATCCTGGCAAAGAGAATGAAGGGCTCCATCCACAAGTCCCACATACTTTGCGGAATCGCTTCGTCTTAGCTCCTCCTTCAATTTCTCCAGCTGCTTCTGCAAAAGCCTGATGAGGGGAATGACATGACTCAAGCTGGCAGTGTCTGAACTGACTTCACGTGTGGCAAGTTCGAAGGGTTGGAGAACCTTGCACAAGACAGAAATCATTCTCCACTGCGCTTGAGTCAGGTGCATTCCACCTCCTTTGCCTATATCATCGGTGGATGTATAGGCTTGAATGGGCTTTTGAATTCCACTTCGTTACCACCTCTTGCTTCAGTTGATGGCAGGGCAGGTTCAGGAGTGTTTGCTGTTGCTCCAGGCTTCGGCACGCAGTGGCAGAATGTCGAAAGTGGCCCGCAATTTTTCGGGCCACCGACAGCATCACCTGTACACCCCTCTCATTTTTCCATAAATTCTGCACCACCAAATTAATTGTATGTGCAAAACATAGGACGTGCGGGAATTTGCCCAGATGTAATGCACGCACAATATTGGTGGCGTTGTCCAACATCACAAATCCCCAGGAGAGTCTAATTGGGGTAAGCCATTCTGCGATGATGTCCCTCAGTTTCCGTAAGAGGTTGTCAGCTGTGTGCCTCTTACAAAAAGCTGTGATACATAGCGTAGCCTGCCTAGAAACGAGTTGGTGTTTGCGAGATGCTGCTACTGTTGCCACTGCTGTTGTTGCTGCGGGAGGCCATACATCTACCCAGTGGGCTGTCACAGTCATATAGTACTTAGTCTGCCGTGTTCCACTTGTCCACATGTCCGTGGTTAAGTGGACACTGGATACAACCGCATTTTGTAGGACACTGGTGAATCTTTTTCTGACGTCTTTGTACATTCTCGGTATCGCCTGCCTAGAGAAGTGGAACCTAGATGGTATTTGGTACTGGGGACACAATACATCCATCAATTGTCTAAATCCCACTGCACTAATGGTGGATACCGGATGCATGTCTAACACCAACATAAGTGTCAAGGCCTCAGTTATCCACTTTGCAACAGGATGACTGCTGTCATATTTCACATTCCTCACAAAGGACTGTTGGACAGTCAATTGCTTAGTTGAAGTAGTACAAGTGGTCTTCTGACTTACCCTCTGGGATGACGATTGACTCCCAGCAGCAACAACAGCAGCGGCAGCAACAGCAGGCGTACCACTCAAGGATCCTCCGGAGGAATCCCGGTTAGGAGAGGACTTTTCAGTCTTGACAGTGACATGGCCTGCAGGACTACTGACATTCCTGACTGAGGAGGAAGTTGACATTGAGGGAGTTGGTGGTGTGGCTTGCAGGAGCTTGGGTACAGGAGGAAGAAGGGATTTAGGTGTCAGTGACCTGCTTAGGCTCTTACCCAAAGTTTCACACCTTGATACTTAGACTTATGATGAATGCGCTGCAGGTGACATATAAGGGAGGATGTTCCTAGGTGGTTAACATCCTTACCCCTACTTATTACAGATTTACAGAGGCAACACACAGCTTGACACCTGTAGTCCTGATTTGTGGAGAAATAATTCCACATACCGAAGAGGTGGCTTTTTTGGTAGTTTGCCCAGGCATCACAATGGGCTTCTTCAGCCCACGGACAATAGGTGACTCCCCCGGTGCCTGATTTAAACAAACCACATCACCATCAGAATCCTTATTTATTTATTATTATTATTTATTACCAGTTATTTATATAGCGCACACAAATTCCGCAGCGCTTTACAGAGAATATTCGGTCATTCACACCATCGTCAACTTCCTCCTCAGTGCCAGCAACACCCATATCTTCATCTTGGTGTACTTCAACAGTGACATCTTCAATTTCAATATCAGGAACTGGACTGTGGGTGCTCCTTCCAGCACTTGCACGGGGGCGTGCAAATGGTGGAAGGAGCCACCTCTTCCCATCCAATGTTGGGAAGGTCAGGCATTGCAATCGCCAACACACTTGGACCCTCCTTGGGGATTTGTTATACCATCTCAGAATGCACAGTTCTTTTCTGTGTTTTTTCCAGCTTAACTCTTTTAATTTTTTAAAGTGGGAGGGTGAGGGCTTCCATCGTTATGTGAAGATGAACCACTAGTCATGAACATAGGCCAGGGCCTCAGCCGTTCCTTGCCACTCCGTGTTGTAAATGGCATATTGACAAGTTTCTCCTCAGACAATTAAAATTTCTTTTTTTGGGTCTTTTTACTAAACTTTGGCTTTTTGGATTTTACATGCCATCTACTACCACATTGGGCATCGGCCTTGGCAGACGACGATGATGGCATTTCATCGTCTATGTCATATCTAGTGGCAGCAGCTTCAGCACTAGGAGGAAGTGGTTCTTCATCTTTCCCTATTTTATCCTCCAAATTTTTGTTCTCCATTATTTTTCTGGAGTTATATAACACAATATGCGGCACAGGAATGACTGATGGCTGATGCACAGGATACTACCACTGGTCTGATGCAGAACAACACAGCAACACTGTAAGGGACTTGCTGTTGTTTTTATTATTATTATTATTATTATTATTTTTATTATAATTATTATTATTATTATAATACTGTAGAAGGGGACATATAGCAGCAGCGTATAACACTATGACTGCCTGGTCACTGGAATGACTGATTGCTGATGCACAGGACACTAGCACTGGTCTGATGCAGGACAACACAGCTAATCATACAGCATATGGCAGCAGATGACACCACCACTGTGAGTGGTCACTGGTCTGACTGATGCACAGGACACTAGCACTGGACTGATGCAGGACAATACAGCTTATTATACAGCAGCACTGGGCATATGGCAGCAGATGACACCACCACTGTGAATGGTCACTGGACTGACTGATGCACAGGACACTAGCACTGGTCTGATGCAGGACAACACAGCACCCTATACAGCAGTACTGAGCATATGGCAACAGATTACACCACCACTGTGAATGGTCACTGGACTGACTGATGCACAGGACACTAGCACTGGTCTGATGCAGGACAACACAGCACCCTATACAGCAGCACTGAGCATATGGCAGCAGATTACACCACCACTGTGAATGGTCACTGGACTGACTGATGTACAGGACAGTAGCAATGGACTGATGCAGGACAACACAGATAATTATACAGCAGCACTGGGCATATGGCAGCAGATGCCACCACAACTGTGAATGGTCACTGGACTGACTGATGCACAGAACACTACCACTGGTCTGATGCAGGACAACACAGCACCCTATACAGCAGCACTGAGCATATGGCAGCAGATTACACCACCACTGTGAATGGTCACTGGACTGACTGATGTACAGGACAGTAGCAATGGACTGATGCAGGACAACACAGATAATTATACAGCAGCACTGGGCATATGGCACCAGATGCCACCACCACTGTGAATGGTCACTGGACTGACTGATGCACAGGACACTAACAGTGGTCTGATGCAGGACAACATAGCTAATTATACAGCAGCACTGGGCATATGGCAGCAGATGACACCACCAGTAGCGGATCTTGCCACGGGCAAGCAGGACTTTTGCCCGGGGCGCCGCCTTCCCCCGCTGCCCCCCTGCTGCCGCTAGCCGCTGCCGCTGTGAAGGGAAACTAGACGCGTACGCGTCTAGTTTCCCTTCGTGGAGAGGTCCTTTACTGTGCGGTGCGCGATGACGTCATCGCGCACCGCACATCAAAGGTCCTCTCCACGAAGGGAACTAGACGCTCTTCGTGGAGAGGACCTTTGCTGTGCGGTGCGCGATGACGTCATCGCGCACCGCACATCATTTCAGTCTGTACAGGGGGCGTAAATGACCACGCCCCCTGTACGAAGCCACATCCCCTATTGCCGCCCGGGGCGCACAGAGCGCCAGAACCGGCCCTGAACACCACCACTGTGAATAGTCACTGGACTGACTGATGCACAGGACACTAGCATTGGTTTGATGCAGGACAACACAGATAATTATACAGCAGCACTGGGCATATGGCAGCAGATGACACCACCACTGTGCATGGTCACTGGACTGACTGATGTACAGGACACTAGCACTGGTCTGATGCAGGACAACACAGCAACACTGTAAGGGACTTATTATACAGCAGCACTGGACATATGGCAGCAAAGGACACCACCACTGTGACTGGTCACTGGACTGACTGATGCACAGGACACTAGCACTGGTCTGATGCAGGACAACACAGATAATTATACAGCAGCACTGGGCATATGGCAGCAGATGACACCACCACTGTGAATGGTCACTGGACTGACTGATGCACAGGACACTAGCATTGGTCTGATGCAGGACAACACAGATAATTATACAGCAGCACTGGGCATATGGCAGCAGATGACACCACCACTGTGAATGGTCACTGGACTGACTGATACACAGGACACTAGCACTGGTCTGATGCAGCACACAATACACCACCCTGAACTGATGCAGCACAACACAGCATCCTGATGCCAGGAAAGGCCCGCCATTCTGTCCTGTCCCGTAACTTCAGAAATAATGTTTCACACACCATATACATTCCTGGATTGCATACTGTGGCATACCGGCTGTCACTCAACGTCTACTGTAACACAAAAGATACACAACGTTTTTTTGAAACACCATTGTATATTGTGGTTTATAATAAATACTTGTATTACTACTTTAAGCCGTTCATCGTACACATTCATTTTAATTTTGTAGTGCTATTTCTTTTAGTTTTTCCCCATTTTAGACACATCTCTCTTGCACCTAGCATGGGATAGCAAGTGCCAATACTAATTATGACACATTAGCACTATGGATAGTAACATTAAAATAATGTAGATAAATCTGAACATCATGCAAACACAGCCACTTTATGTCCACCTCAGAATCAGCCCCTAGTGATCACTAAGCTGTATATATCTGTGTGGCAATAGTAACATATTACGATTCACAAGAATGGTGGGTCAGACCAGTGACGTGCGGTGAGGTCACTGGTTGGGGAGGCACTGGCAGCTAACAAGCCCCCCCCCCCTGAGAAAAAAAAAAAGTCTGGTCCCCTGATACATCAATAAAACCAGCACTAGGCAGAACCAGCCAGGGGGAGTAATGCCATAGCAGGGGAGACACTCAGTGTGGGGTCCCCCTGCCATAACATTAATCATCCCCCCAGCCAGTCAGCCCAGGGTTGGAATTCCTCGGAAAGTGGGAACCACAAAAAAATAAAAATGGGGTCCCGCCTCCCGAGCAATAACCAGCACTGGGCTGATAGCCCAGTGCTATGCCCCGCACCCCCGGTGGCGGTGGGTGCGGGGTTCATTGTGTGTTAATATTGTTCTTTACAGGTGGTCTACAGGTCCCAGCAAGCCTGCCCCAGCAGGCTGGCACTTGGAGAACCACAAGTGCAAGCATGCCCGGACATAAAGGGCCCGCTGGCACCCGTAGTCCACCTGCAAAGAATAGTAATATTGTTCTTTACAGGTGGCCTACAGGTCCCAGAAAGCCTGCCCCAGCATGCTGGCACTTGGAGAACCACAAGTGCCAGCATGCCCGGACATAAAGGGCCCGCTGGCACCTGTAGTCCACCTGTAAAGAAAATATTAAAATAAAACACCACACGGTCTTAAAAATAAGTTTTATTAAACTGGATCTTCACCTGGGGTGGCGGCCTTTAAGCTCTTTTGCGTGGCCGCCGCCTTCCCAGGGCTTCCAGCGTCTTCACCTGGTGGGCGGCGGCTGCTAAGCTCTTTTGCATAGCCGCCGCCCATCCAGGACTTCCGGCCGTCTTCTTTCTTCAGGAGCTCTTCACAGCTCCACCTCCGCCGTCGGACTGATGCTCCTCTGCCTCGCGCTGACTTATATAAGTCAGCCGGAGGGAGCGGGGTGATGACGCGGCGGTGATGATTGGCTCGCGGCGGCCATCTTGAATTTCAAAAATTACGCTGAGGCGCCATTTTTTAAACTGGTACCGCTCCGCTGCCAAACTCTGCAGGCTAAAGGTAATCCTCCGCCGCAACCCGCCGCCCGCTCCACCGCCGCCCGCACCACCGCCGCATCCCGTCGCCCGCCCCACCGCCGCATCCCGCCGCCCGCACCACCGCCGCGCCTCCTCCACCAGCGTCGCCCACACAGTGATTGACAGCGGATCCAGTGACGAATCCGCTGGCCAATCACTGTGGCCTCACTGACAGGGACGTGCTTTCATAGGTTGAAAGCACGTCCCTGTATGCAAGCGGCACCTCTAATGGTGCCGCTTTCCCATATATTTTCAATGGGCTTTTACTGCCCATGGCTAGTCCCCGCCCGTGCCCGCCCCCCGCTCCCATACCTTTCCCCAGAGACAACGGGAGGCACCACGATCGGTGCCTCCCAAACAGATAAGGAGGGGAGCAATGATCAGAATAATATTAAGAGGATACATATGACACAGAATATGTGTCATATGCATCTTCTTTGTATTATCATAATCATTAATGACAGGGGAGGCACTGCCTCCCCTGCCTCCCCTGACTGCACGTCCCTGGGTCAGACAATATTCACAAATACATAGATGAAAGTTTCGACATGTTCTAGAACTGACTATATCAGATATAAAGGAGGCAGGGACCCTATACACAGCAGACTTAGGGTATGTACACACGGTGAGATATTTTCTTTCAATTTTGACTATATAGTCAAAATCGCAAGAAAAGTTAGTGCAGATCGCAAGGTGAAAGTCACCTTGCAATCCCGATTCGATCCTGATGCGCGGTCCTGCCAGGTCGGCATCGCAAGAAAAGATAGACTGTGCAGGCAAGTCAATCCTTGCTAGATCGGTGTACTATCTAGTTCATCTCACATGTCAATGACATCTCACATAAGCCAAAATCGGAAGCACACATAGTCCATATCTCAAGAAAAGTTAGTCAAAATCTCTGCTATCTGGGCTCCAGGGAGTTCAAGGGAAATCGCAAGTGAAAATCGGGCATAGCAAGGATCTCACCATGTGTACACACCCTTACTGGGCCTGGTAAGGTGTCTATTGATTTATTGTGATTACCTATGATTAACCCATAAGCTAGCTTATCTTCTAAAATAAATGACACAGACACAATAAGACACGGACAACAACTGCATAAGTTGTAAAAGGTCATTAATGTATTTATTAAGTGGAATGACCCTTCTGGTAAGGGATGGCAAGGAAAGCGCTTGATGACCAGCTCTCGCCAAATGATGTTATACAATAATGGCGGTGACTTAAACGCCCTAACTTTTATAATATGAGGCGACTAAAATGCCTCATCCGGCCAAAAGCATAACCTGCCTTGAAGAAGGCAAACACCACCCTTCACTATGGCATTGTTAGGGTCTCCTGCCCTGTGCTGCCACGTCGTCATGGCAACCGGGAGACAAGTGCTAGCGGAGTAACCTGAGCGCAGCTGATACTCCGGTTCGGGTCTTTTGCTGTGCAGTGGTTATAGGCTCTGTGCACGGCAGGGGATCCGGTGCTGGTTTTTGTGCTCACAGTCTGTGTGGTCTGAGTGGGGCGTGGACAGCACCTGCTTATAAGGCCTCTTCTCAGGGTAAGCAGATGCTGCTGAATCTTTGTTGGTTAGTCAGTTCCTGAAAGTTAACCAGTACTGTGTAGCTTTGTATTTGTTGTTGCTTACTGCAAATAGGCCTGGGGATTTGGTATTACACTCTGCCAATCCAGACCTAGCAGTAAGACTGGAGTCAGTCGTTTAGCTTGCTGGGGTTCTGTTACTACTCTGTGAACTTAGCAAGTTTGCGGCTGTATTCTAAGACTTGCCTGTCTAATCCTGTCTCACTGTGCTAGGTGTCAGGGGTCAGTTTAGTGGCAGTAAGCTGAACCAGTGCACTGCAAGTGAGAATTAGGATTGTGGAGACTCTCCTTGTGTCTATCATTCCATCTCTGACCAAGGAGTTTACTGCCACACCCGTTGGTAACCCTTTAGGGTTTTGCTGTTGCCCTTAGCAACAGCATTTCGGGTTCTCTACGTATTAAAACACAACATCTTGCTTTTCCCATCTGAGCAGTTCTAATACAAGGGAGATACCCAGTTCCTTAGCCTCTGAGCTTCTCTGTTCACTTTGTGTGTATTTTGTTACCCTATCACCTTCTGTGTACGTTATGTCATATTCCCCAGTCTGTCTGTGAGTCCATTTGTTTTGCATAACAGTTCAAACACCAGTACATTCCTGCAGGCACTGGAGTGCATAACAGTTCTGACACCAGTACTTTCCTGCAGGCACTGGTGTGCATAACATATTCAGCAGCCTAATACTCCTGTTGAAATTTTGTGGGAATATGGAGCATACCCCTCAAAATACGTTGCAACAGGTGGTCGATCAGGTGCAGGTCCTGACTCGACAATTTAATGATTTGTCCATTAAAATGCACACCTCCCAGGCTGCTGGCAGAGCTCCCGCAGCAGCAGCACCTGCAGGGGTTAAGGAGCCGAAAGTAAATCTCCCGGATCGTTTTTCTGGAGATCGCTCGCAGTTCTTTTGTTTCAAGGAGAGCTGCAAGCTATACTTCCGGCTTAGGCCTCAGTCTTCTGGGTCGGAGATTCAGCGGGTGGGCATAGTGATTTCCTTGCTACAAGGAGACCCACAGGTCTGGGCATATGGGTTGCAGCCTGACTGTCCGTCGCTTAAAAGTGTTGATGCTTTTTTTACGGCACTGGGCATGTTGTATGATGACCCTGACAAGACGGCCTCAGCCGAGGCTCAGATTTCGATCCTTAAGCAAGGGCGAAGGCCAGTTGAGGTTTACTGTACGGAGTTTCGGAGGTTGGCCCATGATACCCAGTGGAATGACCCAGCCCTGAGACACCAGTACCGAAGAGGTCTTTCTAACCAGATAAAGGACCAACTGGTACAATATCCCTTGCCTGATAGCTTGGATCAGCTCATGCAGTTATCCATCCGGGTGGATAGACGGCTGAGAGAGCGTAGGCTTGAAAGGGAGACTGAGATTTCCTTCCTTCCCAAGGGAACCTCAGACTCTGAGGAATTTTCCGAGGAGCCTATGCAGATTGGGGCTACCCTCCTCTCCTTGCGTGAGAAGACGCGGAGGAGACAGCAGGGGTTGTGTTTGTACTGTGGGAATAAAGGTCATGTGGTAGTATCATGCCCAGAAAAGCCGGAAAACTTCAGGGCCTGAGGGTGATGGGAAATATCCTGTCAGGCCAGAAGTCATAATTTCCCAAGAAGACTTTTATCATTCCGGTGACCTTGAAGATCCTCGGTCAAACTGTCAAGACTGAGGCCTTTGTGGACAGTGGGGCCGACGGGGTTTTTATGGACCGCCAATTCGCCCTGAAACACTCTGTTCCCTTAGTACCCTTGGCATCGGAAATTGAGATTTGTGGGTTAAACGGGGAACCATTATCCCAAGGTAAAATTACCTCTTGCACTAGCCAGATTTCTTTGTTTATTGGAGCCACACACTCTGAAAAATTGTCCTTTTATGTGACTGTCTGTACTTTTGCCCCATTGGTGTTGGGGTTACCCTGGTTAAGGGCCCACAATCTTCAATTTGACTGGGTCTCTGGGGAGATTCTTAGTTGGGGTACTGATTGTTTCAGGAGTTGCTTGAGCCTTCCAGTCAGGCTCTCGCAGCTAAGTTTGCCAGGATTGCCAGGGTGTTATGCAGATTTTGCGGACGTGTTCTCCAAAAAAGTTGCAGAGGTACTACCTCCCCATCGCCCCTATGACTGTGCCATTGATTTGTTGCCAAATGCTAAGCTTCCCAAGAGCAGGTTGTACTCCCTGTCACGTCCTGAGACTCAGGCTATGGCAGAGTACATTCAGGAGAACTTGGCTAAGGGATTTATCAGACCTTCACAGTCTCCAGTTGGGTCGGGGTTCTTCTTCGTGGGTAAAAAGGACGGTTCGTTGCGACCCTGCATCGACTTCAGGGAATTAAACCGTATCACGATTAAAAACTCATACCCACTGCCTCTCATTTCGGTCTTGTTTGACCAGCTTCGTACTGCCACCATTTTTTCTAAGATTGACCTACGCGGTGCGTACAATCTAATCCGAATAAGAGAGGGGGATGAATGGAAGACTGCCTTTAATACCCACTCAGGGCATTATGAATATTTGGTGATGCCTTTTGGGCTCTGTAATGCCCCGGCAGTCTTCCAGGATTTCATGAATGATGTGCTCAGGGAATATTTGGATAGATTCTTAGTTGTATACTTAGATGACATCCTAATCTTCTCCCATTCCCTGGAGGAACATCGGAAGCATGTACGCTTAGTCCTCCAGAAACTCAGAGATCACCGGCTTGGGGCGAAGCTGGAGAAGTGCGAATTTGAAGTTCAGCAAATCGCATTTCTAGGATATATTATCTCCCCAGAAGGTTTCCAAATGGAGGGTTCCAAGGTACAGGCAGTCCTGGATTGGGTGCAGCCCACTAGTTTGAAGGCGCTTCAGCGTTTCCTGGGCTTTGCGAATTTTTATAGACGATTTATCGCTGGATTTTCGTCTATAGTGGCGCCCTTGGTGGCACTCACTAAGAAAGGGGCGGATGTTGCTCACTGGTCTTGTGAGGCTAAAGCGGCTTTTGCCCGTCTCAAAAGGGCATTTGTTTCGGCCAAGGTGCTGCGACACCCAGATCCAGAGCGTCCTTTTGTGGTGGAGGTGGATGCCTCTGAGATGGGTATTGGGGCAGTGCTTTCTCAGATGGGAGTGTCTGATAATCGCCTTCATCCCTGTGCTTACTTTTCCCGTAAATTTTCGCCTGCCGAGATGAATTATGACGTGGGTAACCGGGAATTGTTGGCTATTAAGGATGCACTCGAGGAGTGGAGACACTGGCTTGAGGGGGCTAAGTGTGTGGTCTCAATTCTCACTGACCATAAGAATCTGGCATATTTAGAGTCAGCGAAGCGTCTCAATGCCAGGCAGGCACGATGGGCTTTGTTTTTTGCTCGCTTTAATTTTTTGATAACATATCGCCCTGGGTCAAAAAACATCAAGGCTGATGCGCTCTCGCAGAGTTTTGCTCCAATCCAGGAGACCACCGAGGAGCCGTTGCCCATTGTTTCCCCATCATGTATTAAAGTGGGCATTACCCAGGACCTCTTATCATTAGTCCTTAGAGCACAGGAGCAGGCTCCTCCAGACCTTCCGGTAGGTCTTTTGTTTGTGCCTCCTAGGTTAAGACAGCGAGTGTTCCTGGAATTCCATGCCAAGAAGTCGGCAGGTCACCCGGGTATTGCCAGAACTCGGGAGTTGCTATCTAGGGCGGTGTGGTGGCCCTCGGTGGCTAAGGATGTGGATCAGTGGGTTCGGGCATGTGACATCTGTGCCCGAAATAAGACTCCTAGAGGGGTTCCTGTTGGCCCATTACATCCACTCTCTATCCCATCTAAGCCATGGACCCACATTTCAATGGATTTTGTGGTGGACTTGCCCAAATCCTCGGGGATGACAGCCATCTGGGTTGTCGTTGACAGGTTTTCGAAGATGGCGCACTTCGTTCCACTGGTTGGGCTGCCATCGGCCAGACGCCTGTCTGAATTATTTATGCTGCATGTTGTGCGTCTCCACGGGTTGCCACTTGATGTGGTCTCTGACCGCGGATCCCAGTTTGTGGCCAAATTCTGGAGGGCATTTTGTTCCGATCTCCAGATTTCTGTCAGCTTGTCGTCAGGCTACCATCCGCAGTCTAATGGGCAGACTGAAAGGGTGAACCAGTCCTTGGAGCAGTTCCTCAGGTGTTATGTCTCCAAGTGTCAGACTGACTGGGTTGCTCATCTGTCCATGGCGGAGTTTGCCTATAACAACGCGGCTCACTCTGCTACAGGGATCTCTCCCTTCCTTTGTGTGTATGGGCATCATCCTAAGGCCAATTCTTTTGACCCCTGGACTCCACGCCTGGTGGTTCCTCTGTGGTTTCGGTCCTTAGAGGTATTTGGCGGAAAGTGAAGAAAGCCCTTGTGTCTGTGTCATTAGTGACCAAAAGGGTTTTTGATAAGCGGAAAAGACCCTGCAGCTTCAAATTAGGAGACTTCGTCTGGTTGTCTACCAAGAATTTGAAGTTGAGACAGCCATCTCATAAGTTAGGCCCCCGGTTCATCGGCCCTTATAAGATCACCAGGGTTATCAATCCGGTGGCATTTCAGTTAGATCTGCCCTGTTCTTTGGGTATCAATAAAACATTTCATTGTTCCCTTTTAAAACGGGCGATTAGTAATCCTTCTTCCAGTGGAAGACCTTCCCCTCTTCTGATACGTGGCCAGAGGGAGTTTGTTGTTGAAAGGATTCTTGACTCCAAGGTGGTTCGGGGTCGGCTGTCATTTTTGGTGCACTGGAAGGGGTATGGCCCGGAGGAGCGGTCGTGGGTGTGCAGTTGTGATCTTCATGCCCCCAGACTGATACGCTCTTTCTTCTCGCAGTTCCCCGATAAACCCGGTGGTAGGGGTTCTTTGACCCCTCGTCAGAGGGGGGGTACTGTTAGGGTCTCCTGCCCTGTGCTGCCACGTCGTCATGGCAACCGGGAGACAAGTGCTAGCGGAGTAACCTGAGCGCAGCTGATACTCCGGTTCGGGTCTTTTGCTGTGCAGTGGTTATAGGCTCTGTGCACGGCAGGGGATCCGGTGCTGGTTTTTGTGCTCACAGTCTGTGAGGTCTGAGTGGGGCGTGGACAGCACCTGCTTTATAAGGCCTCTTCTCAGGGTAAGCAGATGCTGCTGAATCTTTGTTGGTTAGTCAGTTCCTGAAAGTTAACCAGTACTGTGTAGCTTTGTATTTGTTGTTGCTTACTGCAAATAGGCCTGGGGATTTGGTATTACACTCTGCCAATCCAGACCTAGCAGTAAGATTGGAGTCAGTCGTTTAGCTTGCTGGGGTTCTGTTACTACTCTGTGAACTTAGCAAGTTTGCGGCTGTATTCTAAGACTTGCCTGTCTAATCCTGTCTCACTGTGCTAGGTGTCAGGGGTCAGTTTAGTGGCAGTAAGCTGAACCTGTGCACTGCAAGTGAGAATTAGGATTGTGGAGACTCTCCTTGTGTCTATCATTCCATCTCTGACCAAGGAGTTTACTGCCACACCCGTTGGTAACCCTTTAGGGTTTTGCTGTTGCCCTTAGCAACAGCATTTCGGGTTCTCTACGTATTAAAACACAACATCTTGCTTTTCCCATCTGAGCAGTTCTAATACAAGGGAGATACCCAGTTCCTTAGCCTCTGAGCTTCTCTGTTCACTTTGTGTGTATTTTGTTACCCTATCACCTTCTGTGTACGTTATGTCATATTCCCCAGTCTGTCTGTGAGTCCATTTGTTTTGCATAACAGTTCAAACACCAGTACATTCCTGCAGGCACTGGAGTGCATAACAGTTCTGACACCAGTACTTTCCTGCAGGCACTGGTGTGCATAACAGGCATAGCGTGACTATTTTCTACGAAAATGCCCATCTTCCCCCCGTACGGGCAGAACTCACTAGCCGTCCTTGGAAAAAGTAGGTGCCCCACAAAGACCATTTATGCCTCATGTGGCAGCTGGTCAAAAGCATCTTCCCGCCACTGCCAGGTTCTAACCCCATTGATAAATGGCCTAACAGGACCGCAGCCCGCCATCCAGCACCAAGAAAACTACACACCAAAACTACTCCAAACAGAAAAACAATCCGAAGAAAAACCTCTAAACCTGCCTCAGACAAATGGACCCTGTCCCGCCTAAAATACAAAGGATTATCCAGCAAAGGGTGCCAAACAGCAAAACCACCGTTAGCCCTAACAAACTTCAAAACTGCAAAATGAACCTTCTTACGGGCCTTATCAACTTCTACACAGCTGATGGAACCCCTCCAATGCGTTCTAGGAACAATGTCAGACCACACCACACAAACATCGGGCCACCGGGACCGCAAGAGAACCAAATCTTCCCTAACCTGAAGCGTCAAATCAATACCTTTCCTCAGCCCAATGTCATTACCTCTGAGGTGAACAACAGTGCTGTAACTAGGCATTTTAGCGCTGTGTGCAAGAAACGGCATTGGCGCCCCCCTATGCAAGATAGAGGCAGTGCGCGCCGTAGGTGCGCAAAAAATAAATAGGGGCATGGCTTCATGGGGAAGGGGCGTGGCCACAAAATAATACCAATTCATACTACGGTGCACAGTAGTCTCCATTATATAAATTACGCTGCACAGTAGCGCTATTACACCAGGTAGAGCCCCTTTTACACATTACGGCAGCCAGTCCCCCTTTTTACACATTACGGCAGGCAGAGTTCCCTCTTTTGCACATTATGGCAGCAGAGTCCCCCTTATTACACATTACGGCAGTAGCCCCAATCTTTACACATTACTGCAGAAAAGTCCCCCTTTTTACACATTACGGCAGCAGAGTCCCCTTTTTTGCACATTACGGCAGCAGAATCCCCCTTGTACACATTATGACAGAGTCACCTTTTTACACATCACGGAAGCAGAGTCCCCCTTTTTACACGTTACAGCAGCAGTCCCTATTTTTACACATTACGGCTGCAGAGTCCCCTTTTTACACATTATGCCAGCAAAGTCCCCCTTTTTACATGTTACAACAGCAGAGTCCCCATTTTTACACATTACGGCAGCAGAGTCCCCTCTTTACACAATACGGAAGCAGTCCCTATTTTTACACATTACGGCAGCAGAGTCCCCTTTTTACACATTACGACAGCAGAGTCCCCTTTTTACACGTTATCGCAGCAGAGTCCCCATTTTTGCATATAATGGCAGCAGAGTCCCCTCTTTACACAGTGCAGCAGCTGTCTCCATTTTTACACATTACAGCAGTAGAGTCGGGGGGAGGGGTAAAGAGAGAATGAGAGTGTGTGTGAGGTGGCACTGTTAGGGACTTAGAAATCACAACTAAAGAAACGAAAGAGTCAGCACACACAGCAGTCAGAGAGATCCTCCCCAATTTGCCAGCCCAGCTACCTGTTTTTCTGGGGTGGGCTGGAGAATATGGTGACCTGGCTCACAGATGATGTCACAGCACGCCGGGGATCTAACACCGCGATCTCTCTTCCTTGGCGGCTGCAGATCTCAAATGGAAGGAGCCAAGGGCGGGGAGGAGAGGATCCCCCCCTCCTCTTCAAGCGCTGGAAATCTTCCTCCGTTCTGGCCTCAGGCCGCGGCCATCCGCGGCATACTTTAATGATAACTTGAAGCTGGCTGCGGCAGCAGCAGCGCCGGGCACCGCCGGGGGATCTGTCACAGCGATCACTCGTCCACGGCGGCTGCTCTAGGTCTCAAATGGGAGGAGCCAGGGGCGGGGAGGGGAGGATCCCCCCTCCTCTTCTAGTGCTGGAAATCTTCCTCCGTACTGGCCTCAGGCCGCAGGCATCCGCGGCTTACTTTAATAAGAACTTGAAGCTAGCGGCAGTGGCAGTGCTCCCTGGCAGCGGCGGCAGTTGACGGGAGTGAGTGTCAGTGTACCAGCGGCCGTGCGGTGTGCTGCTAGATGTTGCGCCCTCAGTGCATTTGCGCTGTGGGCAAGGCACCATTGGCACACACCTAGTTACGGCCCTGGTGAACAATAACAATGTCTGGACGACCCTAGCACCACTCCTTGTCAAAAAGCAACGACAACAACCCAGACCACCGTAAACCCCTAACACCCAGCCACCGCACCATGCGAACACCTAACACTTCAGTGGCCCTAGCAGCTAAAAATGTAGGAATGGCCCACTACCCAAACCTGGGAAGATGAAAATTACGAGCTGAAAGAGAAAATACCCTAATTGTTAGCATGCATGACAAGAAATGACACAATAAAAACATAACGAGATAAAACAGACCCATGTAAAGACGAAAACTTTGAAAAAACCTCCGGTGGACCTGTAGAACAGCCAATTGTAATTAGTCCATGAACGGAGGAAATGTAAAAAAAATAAAAATCCTTCATGCCCCTAGTTCTGGAATGCTAACCGTTCCAAAACTGGCGGACAAACTAAGTTTTTGGCACAACTTCACAACTTGTCAACACGAACATAAGACTTATAAATAGAGATGAGCGGGTTCGGTTCTCAGATAACCGAACCCTACCGAACTTTGCCTTCCGAACCTGGATCCGAGTCCGGCTCAGATTTTTCCGCCTGACTCGGAAACCCGAACGCGGCAAAACGTCATCATCCCGCTGTCGGATTCTTGCTGGATTTGGACTCCATATAAGGAGCCGCACGTCGCGCCCATTTTCACTCCAGTCTCGGAGAGTTTATAGAGAGGATGCGTCCTCAGTGTTCAGTGTCTGTGTGTTGGGGCGGGAAAGTGGGGTGGCAAGTGTTGTGCTGCTCAGTCCAGTCCAGTGTAGTCACTCAGTGTATTGTGCTGCATCAGTCCAGCCAGTCACAGTGTTGGTGTTCTCTGCTGCCATATATCCAGTGTAGCTGTATAAGTGGTGCTGTGTTGTGTAGAACAGTCCAGTGTAGTCAGTGTATCGTGCTGCATCAGTCCAGCCAGTCACAGTGTTGGTGTTCTCTGCTGCCATATATCCAGGGTAGCTGTATAAAGTGGTGCTGTGTTGTGCAGACAAGCCTAGAAGAGGCTACCTCCCGATCTATGTGATCCAGTGCTTGAAAGTGATTGGGCGATGGGGCTTGGGAGTGGGGGAGTTAAGAGATCTCAGTAGGAAGGAGTTGGGGAAGAGGGTCTTGCAAACTCACTTCCATGTCCCATTGGCCCTGAAGGATTGCCCAGAAACTGTATGTTCAGAAGGGATTTCTCTGATAAATTCTCAGAGGATCCCGTTGAAATTTAGGGACATCGCCTGGTTCTCATTCCAAGGGAAGCTCTATGTTAGGGGGATCCTGAAGTTTAGAAGATCCAATGATCGTGATTGTCCACGGGAGGAGTGTCAAGGTCAGGAGGAGAGTATGGACCATTTCTTGCTTCAGTATCCTTTTAATATAAACATTTGCAAAAGAGTGTCAAGCGCTCTAGGAATACCTTGTCTTTCTGGTTTGGATTACCAGGGATGGGCATATGGGGCATTCAAAGGGTATGAAGAATTTGATTTATGCACAATTTTTATGATAAGTTTAGCTGTCAGGTATCACTTATGGAATGCACAGTGTCAGGTTTCATTGAGAAATAAAATCCTTCCCTGCGAAGTGGTGGAGGGCTTAATACTACACGAGGTGAAGCGGATGATGGAAATGGAGGAGGAGAGATTGGATGTCACCAGTTGGTCCCACTTGTGGCGCCGGCTGAAGCCCCCTTAGTGGGTGATGGAAAATTTTCAGCCTCCAGGTACTGGTAGAAACTTTTCTATAACTATCTCACTTTTTAGTTGAAATAGAATTTTGAGATTTGGTTTGGTTTTAAATGGCTGCGTACACTGGAAGAGCTACCTAGATTTGTTATTGACTCCTCAATAAATGTTGGATTGTCCTGGGAGAAAGTAGAGTGTATGGGGTGGTAGGTGAGAGGGTGAGTGGTTTGAGAGTGGAGTGATAGGTGGTGGTTGGGAATGAAAGGAAGTGTGAGAGTGGTATGCATGGGCTCAAGAACAGGTGAGGGGGGAGTAAGGAGGAAGAGGAGGAGGCTAGTCTCAGGACAAGAAGGTTCTTAAGGAAGTTGTTAGACTTAAGGGGAAAATTGAAGGGAAAGATGGAATTTGGAAATATGTCAAACAGGGGAGAAGTGGTAGGAACAAATGGGAAAATTTGTTTGCGATTGTTGTTCTTTTTTTAATTTCATTTATTTATTGTAAATTTGTAAATGTGTAAATAAAATGTAAGAAGGTTACAATATTTCAAATAAAAACATTACCAGTCCTGTGTATTGTGCTGAATTAGTCCAGCCAGTCACAGTGTTGGTGTTCTCTGCTGCCATATATCCAGTGTAGCTGTATAAAGTGGTGCTGTGTTGTGCAGACCAGTGGTAGTGTCCTGTCTCATCAGTAATTCCAGTGACGATATATGCTGCTGCTATATGTCCACTGCTCCCGTATAATAATTATAACAACAACCTGTTGTGCTGCATCAGACCAGTGGTAGTGTCCTGTCTCATCAGTAATTCCAGTGACGATATACGCTGATGTTATATGTCCACTGCTGCAGTATAATAATTATAACAACAACCTGTTGTGCTGCATCAGACCAGTGGTAGTGTCCTGTCTCATCAATAATTCCAGTGACGATATATGCTGCTGCTATATGTCCACTGCTGGAGTATAATAATTATAACAACAACCTGTTGTGCTGCATCAGACCAGTGGTAGTGTCCTGTCTCATCAGTAATTCCAGTGACGATATATGCTGCTGCTATATGTCCACTGCTCCCGTATAATAATTATAACAACAACCTGTTGTGCTGCATCAGACCAGTGGTAGTGTCCTGTCTCATCAGTAATTCCAGTGATGATATACGCTGCTGCTATATGTCCACTGCTGCAGTATGATAATTCTAACAACAACCTGTTGTGCTGCAGCAGACCACTGGTAGTGTCCTGTATCATCAGAAATTCCAGTCATTCCTGTGCCGCATATTGTCTCATATAACTCCCCCCAAAAAATGGAGAACAAAAATGTTGAGGAGAAAATAGGGAAAGATCAAGAAGCAGTGGCGGAACTGTGGGAGGCAGTGGAGTCGGCTGCCGCCGGGCTCCTGACCTCAAGGGGGCACCTGTCCTCCATTGCCTCCCACTGCCCGACAGTCCATCGCCGCTGCGCCGAATGTGGATGGAGGAGTGGTGTCAGTGTCATGAGTAACACTGCTGCAGCAGCTGCCTCCTCGTATCCACAGAGACGTGCTGGCAGCTGGCTGCAGCTAGGGGGAGCTCCAGCACACAGCTGCTTCCAGCACTTCAAACAGAGCTGGCCGGCTGAAGATCTCTCTTCCCCCGTTCTGCTGCTAGCCGCAGGTAGGCACTGGCACCATCTGCCTCATGCTGCTGCACTGTGTATGTGTGGTGTGTGGTGTATGTGTGTGTATGGGGGATGATTACTGGGGGTATCTTTAATAAATATTGGCAGCACTGACTGTGTTTATGTGTGTTGATGTTTTTAAGGGAGGTGTGTGTGTGTGTGTGTGTGTGTGTGTGTGTTTTTTAACGAAAGTTGTGTGTTTAAGTGAAAGAGATGTGTGTGTGTGTGTGTGTGTGTGTGTGTGTGTGCAATTTGTGTGTGTAATTAAATGAGGCGTGGTGTGTGTGTGTGTGTGTGTGTGTGTGTAATTGTGTGTGTAGTTGAAAGAGGCATGTGTGTGTCTGTTTAAGTGAAAGAGGCATGTGTGTGTGTAATTGTGGGTGTGTAACTGTGTAATTGAAAGAGGTGTGTGTGTGTACGTAATTGAAATAGGCATGTGTGTAAGTGAAAGGCATGTGTGTGTGTGTGTGTGTGTGTGTGTGTGCGTGCGCATACGCGCACCCAGGGGGGGTTTCCGAAGACCCAGAAACCCCCCCTGCCCACCGATATATCAGTGAAGCTGACCTATATTAGCTTTTTCTTTTTTAATTGAGCAGCTCCGGCAGCTGTGTCTGCTTGAATACAGCGCACATCTCCTCTCAGGCGGCAGACGGAGCAGTGTACAGCAGTGGAGAGGGAGAGCTCCAGGCGGCAATAGACTCGCGGCTGTGCCCGGAAAGAAATGCGCTGCTGTGAGAACTGAGGCAGCGGGTGCCGCACCAGGTCAAGAGAGGACCCGGCGGCAAGTGTAGTTTGGGCGAGACCCTGCCAGCTGAAGGTGCCTGGAGCGGGAACTGGAGTGGCAGTCAAACAACCTCCACACCACAGAGGGAGAAGGCGAGAGACGGAGCCGCGTCCCAGCACGAGTCCAGAGCGCTGCTCAGACAGGACAGAGAAGACAGAACGCCAGTGGCTGACAGGTAGTAACCATCTTCTCCTCTCCTCATACCCAGCTATCATTCCGGCTGGCTCCCTGCTTCTCCTGTCACTGAGATTTCAGCCCATATTAACAGTCAGCCTCTTCCTTTGCTGCCATCATCCTGCATTCGCTATATTCCCACTCTATGGGTGGCATGGACACACATGAGTGGAAATAGTCCCTGTTAGTCGGCATTCCGACTGTCGGGACTGCATGGGGGCGGAATTCAGTGTACACACACACATGTATATATATATATATATATATAGATATATATAGATATATATAGATATATCTATATATCAAATATATTCTGGAACCCCCCCTTCCCCCCTAAAAATCCTGCGTTTGCCCCAGGTGTGTGTGTGTGTTTGTGTGTGTGTGTAATTGAATGAGGCATGGTGTGTGTATCTTTCATCTGAGACAGCCGTGTTCTGAGTCTTATTTTTATCAATCATGTCCCGTGAGTGCCACTTCTTCATATATATGTGTATATATATATATATATATATATATATATATATTCCAATATGTATAGGGGGGGGCACCAACATTTTATCATGCCTCCGGGCGACTGGGGCGAACTTACGCCACTGTCAAGAAGAACCACTTCCTCCTAGTGCTGAAGCTGCTGCTACTAGCCATTGCATAGACGATGAAATGCCATCAACGTCATCTGCCAAGGCCGATGCCCAATGTGATAGTAGAGGGCATGTAAAATCCAAAAAGCCAAAGTTCAGTAAAAAGAACCAAAAAAAGAAATGTAAATCATCTGAGGAGAAACGTAAACTTGCTAATATGCCATTTATGACATGAAGTGGCAAGGAACGGCTGAGGCCCTGGCCTATGTTCATGGCTAGTGGTTCAGCTTCACATGACAATGGAAGCCCTCATCCTCCCGCTAGAAAAATTAAAAGAGTTAAGCTGGAAAGAGCACAGAAAAGAACTGTGCGCTCTGAAATGGTATCACAAATCGCCAAGGAGAGTCCAAGTGTGTTGGCGGTTGAGATGCCTGACCTTCCCAACACTGGATGGGAAGAGGTGGCTCCTTCCACCATTTGCACATCCCCGTGCAAGTGCTGGAAGGAGCACCCACAATCCAGTTCCTGATATTGAAATTGAAGATGTCACTGTTGAAGTACACCAGGATGAGGATATGGGTGTTGCTGGCGCTAAGGAGGAAGTTGACGATGAGGATTCTGATGGTGATGTGGTTTGTTTAAATCAGGCACCGGGGGAGACACCTGTTGTCCATGGGCTGAAGAAGCCCATTGTGATGCCTGGGCAGACTACCAAAAAAGCCACCTCTTCGGTGTGGAATTATTTCTCCACAAATCCGGACAACAGGTGTCAAGCCCTCTGTTGCTTCTGTCAATCTGTAATAAGTAGGGGTAAGAATGTTGACCACCTAGGAACATCCTCCCTTATACGTCACCTGTTGCGCATTCATCAGAAGTCAGTGTCAAGTTGTGAAACTTTGGGTAAGAGCGTAAGCAGTCCGCTGACACCTAAATCCCTTCTTCCGCCTGTACCCAAGCTCCTGCAAGCCACACCACCAACTCCCTCAATGTCAACTTCCTCCTCAGTCAGGAACGTCCGTAGTCCTGCAGGCCATGTCACTGTCAAGACTGAGGAGTCCTCTCCTAACCGTGATTCCTCCGTAGGATCCTTGAGTGTTACGCCTGCTGCTGCTGCTGTTGTTGCTGCTGGGAGTCGGAAGACCACTTGTACTACTTCTAGTAATCAATTGACTGTCCAACATTCCTTTGTGAGGAAGATGAAATATGACAGCAGTCATCCTTTTGCAAAGTGGATAACTGAGGCCTTGACAGCTATGTTGGTGTTAGAGGTGCATCCGGTATCCACCATTAGTTCAGTGGCACTTAGAGATTTAATGGAGATAGTGTGTCCCCGGTATCAAATCCCATCTAGGTTCCACTTCTCTAGGCAGGCGATACTGAGAATGTACACAGACATCAGAAAAAGAGTCTCCAGTGTCCTACATAATGCGGTTGTATCCAGTGTCCACGTAACCATGGACATGTGGACAAGTGGAACAGGGCAGACTAAGGACTATAGTCTAAGTATACAACTAAGAATCTATCCAAATATTCCCTGAGCATATCGTTCATGAAGTCCTGGAAGACTGCCGGGGCATTACAGAGCCCAAAAGGCATCACCAAATATTCATAATGCCCTGAGTGGGTATTAAAGGCAGTCTTCCATTCATCCCCCTCTCTTATTCGGATTAGATTGGACGCACCGCGTAGGTCAATCTTAGAAAAAATGGTGGCAGTACGAAGCTGGTCAAACAAGACCGAAATGAGAGGCAGTGGGTATGAGTTTTTAATCGTGATACGGTTCAATTCCCTGAAGTCGATGCAGGGTCGCAACGAACCGTCCTTTTTACCCACGAAGAAGAACCCCGACCCAACTGGAGACTGTGAAGGTCTGATAAATCCCTTAGCCAAGTTCTCCTGAATGTACTCTGCCATAGCCTGAGTCTCAGGACGTGACAGGGAGTACAACCTGCTCTTGGGAAGCTTAGCATTCGGCAACAAATCAATGGCACAGTCATAGGGGCGATGGGGAGGTAGTACCTCTGCAACTCTTTTGGAGAACACGTCCGCAAAATCTGCATAACATCCTGGCAATCCTGGCAAACTTAGCTGCGAAAGCCTGACTGGAAGGCTCAAGCAACTCCTGAAACAATCAGTACCCCAACTAAGAATCTCCCCAGAGACCCAGTCAAATTGAGGATTGTGGGCCCTTAACCAGGGTAACCCCAACACCAATGGGGCAAAAGTACAGACAGTCACATAAAAGGACAATTTTTCAGAGTGTGTGGCTCCAATAAACAAAGAAATCTGGCTAGTGCAAGAGGTAATTTTACCCTGGGATAATGGTTCCCCGTTTAACCCACAAATCTCAATTTCCGATGCCAAGGGTACTAAGGGAACAGAGTGTTTCAGGGCGAATTGGCGGTCCATAAAAACCCCGTCGGCCCCACTGTCCACAAAGGCCTCAGTCTTGACAGTTTGACCGAGGATCTTCAAGGTCACCGGAATGATAAAAGTCTTCTTGGGAAATTCCGACTTCTGACCTGACAGGATATTTCCCATCACCCTCAGGCCCTGAAGTTTTCCGGCTTTTCTGGGCATGATACTACCACATGACCTTTATTCCCACAGTACAAACATAACCCCTGCTGTCTCCTCCGCGTCTTCTCACGCGAGGAGAGGCGGGTCGCCCCAATCTGCATAGGCTCCTCGGAAAATTCCTCAGAGTCTGAGGTTCCCTTGGGAAAGAAGGAAACCTCGGTCTCCCTTTCAAGCCTGCGCTCTCTCAGCCGTCTATCCACCCGAATGGATAACTGCATGAGCTGATCCAAGCTATCAGGCAAGGGATATTGTACCAGTTGGTCTTTTAACTGGTTAGAAAGACCTCTTCGGTACTGGTGTCTCAGGACTGGGTCATTCCACTGGGTATCATGGGCCAACCTCCGAAACTCCGTACAATAAACCTCAACTGGCCTTCGCCCTTGCTTAAGGATCGAAATCTGAGCCTCGGCTGAGGCCGTCTTGTCAGGGTCATCATACAACATGCCCAGTGCCGTAAAAAAAGCATCAACACTTTTAAGCGACGGACAGTCAGGCTGCAACCCATATGCCCAGACCTGTGGTTCTCCTTGTAGCAAGGAAATCACTATGCCCACCCGCTGAATCTCCGACCCAGAAGACTGAGGCCTAAGCTGGAAATATAGCTTGCAGCTCTCCTTGAAACAAAAGAACTGCGAGCGATCTCCAGAAAAACGATCCGGGAGATTTACTTTCGGCTCCTTAACCCCTGAAGGTACTGCTGCTGCGGGAGCTCCGCCAGCGGCCTGCGAGGTGTGCATTTTAATGGACAAATCATTACATTGTCGAGTCAGGACCTGCACCTGATCGACCACCTGTTGCAAAGTATTTTGAGGGGTATGCTCCATATTCCCACAAAATTTCAACAGGAGTATTAGGCTGCTGAATATGTTATGCACACCAGTGCCAGCAGGAATGTACTGGTGTCTGAACGGTGAGGGATGCAAAACAAATGAACTCACAGACAGACTGGGGAATATGACATTACATACACAGAAGGTGATAGGGTAACAAAATAAACACAAAATGGACAGAGAAGCCCAAAGGCTAAGAAACTGGGTGTCTCCCTAGTATTAGGAATGCTCAGATGGAAAGAAGCGAGATGTAGTGATTTAATACGTAGAGAACCCGAAATGCTGTTGCTAAGGGCAACAGCAAAAACCCTAAAGGGTTACCAACGGGTGTGGCAGTAAACTCCTTGGTCAGAGATGGAATAATAGACACAAGGAGAGTCTCCACAATCCTAGTCCTCACTTGCAGTGCACTGGTTCAGCTTACTGCCACTAAACTGACACCTGAACACCTTGCACAGTGAGAAAGGATTTTGGCAGGCAAGTCTGAGAATACAGCCGCAAACTTGCTAGGTTCACAGAGTAGCAAAAGAACCCCAGCAGGTTAAACAACTGACTCCAGTCTTACTGCTAGGTCTGGATTGGCAGAGTGTAATACCAAATCCCAAGGCCTATTTGCAGTAAGCAACAAACAAATACAAAGTTTACACAGTACTAGCTAGCTTTCAGGAACTGACTAACCAACAAAGATTCAGCAGCATCTGCCTAACCTGAGAAGAGGGTTTAAATAGCAGGTGCTGTCCACGCCCCACTCAGACCTCACAGACCGTGAGCACAAAAACCAGCACCGGATCCCCTGCCGTGCACAGCAAAAGACCCGAACCGGAGTATCAGCTACGCTCAGGTTACTCCACTAGCACTTGTCTCCCGGTTGCCATGACGACGTGGCAGCACAGAGCAGGAGACCCTAACACTACCTCATTGCACCTCTTTTTCTTCTTTGCATCATGTGCTGTTTGGGGCCTATTTTTTAAATCTGCCATCCAGTCTGCCACTGCAGTGCCACTCCTAGATGGGCCAGGTGTTTGTGCCACACACTTGTGTCGCTTAGCTTAGTCATACAGCCACCTTGGTGCAACTTTTAGGCCTAAAAACAATATTGTGAGGTGTGAGGTGTTCAGAATAGACTGGAAATGAGTGGAAATGGTTGTTATTGAGGTTAATAATACTGTAGGAGCAAAATTACCCCTAAATTCTGTGATTTTAGCTGTTTTTATGTTTTTTTTTTTTTTAAATCATCCAGATCCAAAACCAAAACCAGAACCAAAACATGAAAGGGTGGTTTTGGCAAAACCAAGCCAAAACCAAAACATGAAAATGGAATTTTAGAACCAAAACAAAAACACAAAACACGAAAAGTGCCCGCCGTACATCTCTACTTATAAGCAGCGGACTTCCACCGACCCATGTCTTGTATGGCTGACGGGGGAAGCCCGCTGGTGGCGGCCCATGTAGCCACCCCAACCCGAAAGGAATGCGTGACATAGTCCGCCACATCAAGCCCTAAATCCTTCCAACAACTCTAAAAAACGGCATTCAACTGGAAACGAGTAAGAGGCAAACATTTCCAGTGCAGCAAAAAGTGAGAACCGGCCACTGGCCTGGTGGGCAAATAGGCCTCCGACAAACACACGGGGCATAAGGCGGCCTCAGGGAATGCCTTCAGCGACACCCACTTGCCCCATCCCAGCTGATCCGTCTTGGACCTGGCAATCTTACACAGGACCAGCCCGTCCCGGCATACCATGTCCTTAAAGAGAAGTCCAGTGTCCGAGGAAACGGCCACCAGTTCACCAATCCGAAAAACAGCAAAAACAGCAAAAAAGACCAAAAGAAGGCCACTTGAAACAGAGATGCCTCCAACTTGTTTCCTGTCACCGCAGAAAGCGCAGCCAACAATTCGCGCAACAGACACAGGTCAACGGGCCTGCGAGTGTCAGCAACCAAAGGGGTCTCCTTGGCACACCCTCTCAGCACCTTATCTAGGATGAACGACCTCGTGGGGTTAATTGTCCCTAGCAACCTAGCGTGAAAGGATATACCCGCGATAGATTTAGACACAGCATCTCTAGACTTAGAGTAATGGCCCCACACGTACGCAAGGAAGCAATCCTCAACAGACTTACCAGCAACCAAGTCAGAAGTCTGGTAGGATTCCCAATCCCTCCAGGCTGCCGAGAAGGCCCGCAAGGTAGAAGACGCCAAGGACTTCACGGCCAACACCCTCAGGCCTGTTCCCTTCCAGCACCTGATATATAATTACCTCCAGGTATGATTGAGCAGCTTCCAAATTGTTTGTCTGCTTGTGTGCATGAGGCATTGAATGGGAGCAGCATTTGGAAGGCATGCTGTTCCTTGTAGTGCCAATGGGAGATCCTGGGGGTGGCTCCCGGGTAAGTTAGCTCTCTGTCTGGAAGTATTTTAGTAATAGCCTTTATCATGAGGCGTACTGTGACAAATTACATGGCCCTATGTGGGCACTGCTATTATGTAGGTTAGGACTGCTGTATCAGAGAAGCCGTGAAGTGGCCAGCAGCTAAACATGTGTTTGCAAACATTTGTGACGAATTCTCCGAATTTTATTACCAGATAGGTTCAGGGATTGTTACAGGTAATTTTCAGTGTGCGGAAGGGAATTTGGGGTGGCGATTTGCACCCCCCTTCCTCTTTGTCTGTTGTCTGTTCCACAATCTGCCAGGCAAAATGTGGACAAGATAGATTGAGAGCCGAGGCTCCTGGGGCTAACTCTCGAAACCTCCAAAAGTTGAAATGCGATAAAGCATCTGCGATATCGTTGTTAACACCGGGGACATGCCTGGCCGTGAAGCTAATGTTAAATCGCAAGCACATCAGAACCAGATGGCACAGCAAATGCAAAGCCTGAGGGGAGAAGGACTGTTGATTATTAACTGCATTAACCACCCCCAAATTGTCGCACCAAAAAATGATCGTCTGATTAGCCAATCGAGGCGACCACAATGATTGGGAACAATTCAAACAACAGCAAATTCGAAGTGAAACCCCGCGCCACTCACGACAGGGGCCAAGGAGCGACACACCACTCGCCCTGAAAAAAGGCACCAAAACCCGAGGAACCCGCAACATAGTAAAGAGCTGCAGGTGGGGGCTGGATACAGGGGGAAGGTTGCCACAACAACTCCCGATTAAACTGCTCTAAAAATTACGCCCAGGTTCGATGGTCGTCCTTAATTTCCCGGGACAAGCGAATGGTGTGATGTGGCCTGGACACTCCAGCAGTGGCCCTCTCCAATTTCCGGCAAAAGACCCTGCCCATCGGTATGATCCTACAGGCGAAATTGAAGGAACCCAAAAGGGACTGAACCTGACTGAGCCTGACCCTGGTCCTGCCCAAACAATCCCCAATCAAAATCTACAGCTTATAGATCTTATCGTCGGGAATACGACAACAACCCACAGCCGTGTCGATTTCGATACCGAGATAAGAAAAGCAACACGTAGGGCCCTCGGTCTTGTCCTCCGTGATGGGAATACCCAAACTCTAAAACAGGTGTAGTAGGGTATGCCGGCGGCCGGGCTCCCGGTGGCCAGCATACCGGTGCCGGAATCCCGACCGCCGGCATACTGACAGCTAAGCGAGCGCAAATGAGCCCCTTGCGAGCTTGCTGCACTCGCCACGCTGCGGGCACGGTGGCACGCTACGATCACCACGGTATCTATTCTCCCTCCAGGGGGGTCGTGGACCCCCAAGAGGAAAAAAAGGTGTCGGTATGCCGGCTGTCGGGATTCCGGTGCCGGTATACTGTGCGCCGGGATCCCGACAGCCGGCAAACTGAAGACCACCCTCTCAAACAACACGGACGCAGACCGTAATACGTGAAGGCAAACCTCGCTATATCATGGGCCTATAAAGAGAGAATCGTCTAAATAGTGAGCAATACCGGTGTGACCCGTGCTCTCCTGTATGCACCAGTGTAAAAAACGACTGAATTTCTCGAAATAGGCATAAGAAATAGAACACCCCATGGGCAGGCACTTGTCAATGTAATAGGACCCATCCAACCTAAAACCCATGAATCAAAATGAACCGGGATGCAAAGGGAGTAGCCGGAAAGCCGACTCAATATCAACCTTAGCCAGCAAGGCACGCTCACCAAATCCCTGAACCAGCTCAAGTGTTTCGTCGAAGAGTTGATAATGCAGTACTCAGCAGGAATGGCGTCATTAACCCACGCGGCGTCATTAACGGAACCGCCGCGTGGGTAAGACAAATGCTGGATCAGACGGAACTTGCCCGGGACCTTCTTGGGCACCACCCCCAAAGGGGAGATGCACAAGTTGAGCAAGGGTACACAGGAAAAGAGGCCGCACATCCGGCCCAATTTCACCTCCGTGTCCACCTTCTGTCTAACCACGTGCGGCGAATCCAGAGCAGACTGTAAATTCCTGCGGGACACCACCAAAACTGAGTCAAGGATGGGTAACTTAAAACCGAAATGAAAACCGTCAAATAAAAACACGGAATTGTCCGAATTGGGGTAACGCGCTAGCCATTTCGACAGTTCTGGCACAAGTGTGGGTGAAGGGCTTTACTGAGTGGCGGGGTCCCCGTGATTGGCGCGGCAGCCGCCGGGAATGGACTTACAGTCCTTGGCAGGGTGGCCCACTCCGCAAATTCAACAGGAGTGGCGAAAACTGCATTTTGCCCCCCTGTCGCACTTGGAGTCATTAAACGCGAAGCATTTCCCCTTACCCAAGGAGCCTGTACCCCTCCTGCCACCAGTAAAAACCTTTTTGAAAGGGGCTGCTACCTGTTGCCTGTCCTGGTTGGTGACCTCCAACCAAACCTTCACATCCTTACAACCAAAAGGCATGACCTTGGTCCCATCGTGTTTTTCCCGGAACTTGGTATCGTACTGCCACCATACATAACCCTTTTACTGTATGAGGGTTTCGTTAACCAAAAACAAATACCTGACGACGTTCTTGTATTCCCCCGGCCTAGTGTTCAACTGGCAGGCCGAAAAAATCAAGAAGCCACGCAACCACTGTTGATAGTTACGAAAGGAATTTTCACTGGCGGCCCCTGCCTTCTTAGCCTCAGCATGAGCTTTCTTCATCTCCGCTGTGATAGTAAAGATGTCCAAGAATTTATCCTTGTTAATCCTATCTTTAAAACTCTTCCTGAAACCCCTAGTGACCGCCGTGTTAGCGCAATGTATCATGTCTAAGAAATCAGGCACCTCGGACGGGCTTTTGGCTTACCGCAGGCGATTGGCGCCACCCAGTTCCTTCCTAACTGCCCGAACCACCAGCCTAGCCATCTTGCGTGGGAGCGTGGGAGAGCCAGACCGGCCGCTGCTAGCAGAAGACTCAGAAGAGACAACAGAGGAGGAATCAGAACCATCGTGCTCACCATCAGCGGAAGTGCCAGCCGGTGGATCCAAAGCTGGCAACGACACGGAACACCTGCCACGCCACCTTGTCCAGCACTGGTGCCCGCAGCAGACCCTGCATCCGAAACCAGGACCTCCGCGGCCGGGGGAGCCCTGTCCGGGCCGGCCATACAAGTCCCTCCACGGACCTGCAGCAACTCCTGAGACCTATGATCTCCACCTCCAGACACCTGGGAGAGAAGAAAGGGTTAAGCACCTGGCGTTCCGTGGCGGCGTCAACCGGGACACCCACCACTGCCGGAGAAACCGCAAGCGGAGTGGGATGGGGCAGCAAAGGCAACGCAGGGACAGGGAGAGGAGGCTAGGATGTGCTAGTAGGCATGTCAGAAATTGGCACCCACGGACCGGGCCCAAAAACAGTAGGTGGCCACCCCGCCTCATAGGGACCGCCGTTCATAGGAAATGGGGTACTGGGCTGCTGGTAAAATGGGGGTGCGGCGAAATACCCAGGGGGGCCTAGGGGCTTCACCATATTAAACGACCATGGTGGAGGCGCCACTTGCCCAGGAGGGAAAGCAGAAAATATGGGGGAACAGCCGGAGGTGCGGACCTGAAGAAACCGTGCTGTCGGGAAACGGGAATGACCGGGAAAGTCTGTGAAGAAGGCATCCCAGCGGGCAAAAAATTCTGGTAAACTAACCCAGGGTTGGGCCCCAGGGGGATTGCCCAGGCATGCTGACGTTAGATGACACCACCGACTGGGTGGACATAAAACGCAGCACACTCATGTGCCCAGAGGGTGGCGCCAGGGACGTGCAGTCAGGGGAGGCAGTGCCTCCCCTGTCACTAATGATTAAAATAATACAAAGAATATACATAAGACACATATCCTGTGTCAGATGTACCCTCTTTGTATTATTATAATCATTGTAGTCCGCATGTACTACATTTGGGAGGCACTGACAGCTAGTGCCTCCTGTAACCAGTGGGAACGGGACAAAGCGGGGGGCGGGGCCATGTGCTGGGCTGTAAAAGCCCATTACAAAAAGAGTGGAAAGCGGCACTTATACAAGTGCCTCGCTAGCAGGGAAAGCACGCCCCTGCTATCGAGGCACCTGTGATTGGACAGCGGATCCAGTGCTGGATCCGCTGGTCCAATCACATAGACGCGGCGTGGAGAAGTGGCGGCGGGACACGTCAGGCACTGCTCCAGCTGCAGCGCGCCGGGATGCCGAGGAGACAGAGTGCATGCGGCGCTGACTATGAGCGGCTCCCCCCTCCCTGCCTCCTTACTCACAGCACTGTTCTTGCAGCGGTACATGGAGAAGGGGGGAGAGCAGAAGACAGCACCGCGAGAGCCAGGTGCAGAGAGCTGGGAGTGCTTTATGCAGCGGGCGGCGCTAACTCCCTTCCTCCACTGCTCTCTCCCAGGGAGCAGCACTGACACCTCTGCGGAAGGCACATATGCCCAGGCCAGGACCCAGGTGAGGGGGGGTGAGTAAATTAAAGTAACGTGGGAAGGGGGGCAGCTCACACCCACAGATCACCAGAGACCCCCCCTCCTCCCCCCGTGACAGGGCTGCAGGGAGTAGTAGTGGAAGGGGGGGGGGGGGGGGGCACTGTACACCAGCTAGTGTCGGGCTGGCTTTGGAGCCTGCTGCTTGATGGTGAGGGGTTCTTTTTATAAAAAGGGGCGTGGTCACATATCCGTGATTAAGCCACGCCCCTGACTGTGCCAAGTCTCCTGCGATCTGACTGCTACTTTGCTGACACTGGCACCTGCAGTGTGAGCTGGCACCTCCAGCCTGGAGGTACCTACTGTGGTAATGTGTGTGTGCCTCAGTGTGTCTGTGTGTCTCAGTAAAAGTGCGAGTGCCTCAGTGTAAGTGTCAGTGTGCGTGTCTCAGTATGAGTGTGTGCGCCTTAGTGTGAGTGTCAGTGTGCGTGTCTCAGTATGAGTGTGTGTGCCTCAGTGTGAGTGTCAGTGTGCGTGTCTCAGTATGAGCGTGTGCGCCTCAGTGTGTCAGTGTGCGTGTCTCAGTATGAGTGTGTGCGCCTCAGTGTGCGTGTCCCAGTATGAGTGTGTGTCTCAGTATGAGTGTGTGTGCCTCAGTGTGAGTGACAGTGTGCATGTCTCAGTATGAGTGTGTGTGCCTCAGTGTGAGTGACAGTATGCGTGTCTCAGTATGAGTGTGTGCGCCTCAGTGTGAGTGTCAGTGTGCGTGTCTCAGTATGAGTGTCAGTGTGCGTGTCTCAGTATGAGTGTGTGTGCCTCAGTGTGAGTGTCAGTGTGCGTGTCTCAGTATGAGTGTCAGTGTGCGTGTCTCAGTATGAGTGTGTGTCTCAGTATGAGTGTGTGCGCCTCAGTGTGAGTGTCAGTGTGCGTGTCTCAGTATGAGTGTGTGTCTCAGTATGAGTGTGTGTGCCTCAGTGTGAGTGACAGTGTGCGTGTCTCAGTATGAGTGTGTGCGCCTCAGTGTGAGTGTCAGTGTGCGTGTCTCAGTATGAGTGTGTGCGCCTCAGTGTGAGTGTCAGTGTGCGTGTCTCAGTATGAGTGTGTGTCTCAGTATGAGTGTGTGCGCCTCAGTGTGAGTGTCAGTGTGCGTGTCTCAGTATGAGTGTGTGTCTCAGTATGAGTGTGTGCCTCAGTGTGAGTGTCAGTGTGCGTGTCTCAGTATGAGTGTGTGTGCCTCAGTGTGAGTGTCAGTGTGCGTGTCTCAGTATGAGTGTGTGCGCCTCAGTGTGAGTGTCAGTGTGCGTGTCTCAGTATGAGTGTGTGTCTCAGTATGAGTGTCTGTGCCTCAGTGTGAGTGTCAGTGTGCGTGACTCAGTATGAGTGTGTGCGCCTCAGTGTGAATGTCAGTGTGCGTGTCTCAGTATGAGTGTGTGTCTCAGTATGAGTGTGTGTGCCTCAGTGTGAGTGACAGTGTGCGTGTCTCAGTATGAGTGTGTGCGCCTCAGTGTGAGTGTCAGTGTGCGTGTCTCAGTATGAGTGTGTGTCTCAGTATGAGTGTGTGTGCCTCAGTGTGAGTGTCAGTGTGCGTGTCTCAGTATGAGTGTGTGTCTCAGTATGAGTGTGTGTGCCTCAGTGTGAGTGTCAGTGTGCGTGTCTCAGTATGAGTGTGTGTCTCAGTATGAGTGTGTGTGCCTAAGTGTGAGTGACAGTGTGCGTGTCTGTACCTCAGTGTGAGTGACAGTGTGCGTGTCTCAGTATGAATGTGGGCGCCTCAGTGTGAGTGTCAGTGTGTGTGTCTCAGTATGAGTGTGTGCGCCTCAGTGTGAGTGTCAGTGTGCGTGTCTCATTATGAGTGTCAGTGTGTGTGTCTCAGTATGAGTGTGTGTGCCTCAGTGTGAGTGACAGTGTGTGTGTCTCATTATGAGTGTCAGTGTGTGTGTCTCAGTATGAGTGTGTGTGCCTCAGTGTGAGTGACAGTGTGTGTGTCTCATTATGAGTATCAGTGTGTGTGTCTCAGTATGAATGACAGTGTGCGTGTCTCAGTGTGAGTGTCAGTGTGCGTGTCTCAGTATGAGTGTGTGCGCCTCAGTGTGAGTGACAGTGTGTGTGTCTCATTATGAGTGTCAGTGTGCGTGTCTCAGTATGAGTGTGTGTGCCTCAGTGTGAGTGACAGTGTGTGTCTCAGTATGAGTGTCAGTGTGCATGTCTCAGTATGAGTGTGTGTCTCAGTATGAGTGTCTGTGCCTCAGTGTGAGTGACAGTGTGCATGTCTCAGTATGAGTGTGTGTGCCTCAGTGTGAGTGTGTGTGCCTCAGTACAGTGTGAGTGCTTGTCAGTGTGACATTGTGGACAGAAAAGGATAAATTGAATGTCTGCAACAGGATCCCCACCCTGAGCCTCTGAAAATATCTCAAACAGATGCAAATGGATGGTTATATCATGAAGTACTGATATAAAGCCAACTACCTAATTTATAAGCCCAACAGAGCAGATGTATAATACGGGTTGGTGGTGCTCCCCAGAGCCAAATAAACAGAGAGAATACACTTAGAAGAAAGAATGCTCTTTTTTGGGGGGCACGCTTGAAAATGACCGCAGGGTTGTAAATGCACACTTAGAAAAAATTAAAACATAACTTTTATTATTCCATCTTAAAAAGAGTACAGTTCCCCAAAATACTTAGACATACCAAACATTGAATTAAATCAAACGTAAAAGTGACCTTTAATGTATACACAATTTGTTGATCACATAATCCGATAATCACTACTCTAGTCATAAATGACAATACCAATTAATGTTTTACGCCAAAAAGATCTGAAATGTTTACAAATGACTGAAACTGCACATGTAATATAGGAGCAATTCAAACTGGGACCTCATTCATTATCCGCATAACACTCGGTCAAAAGCATAAATACAAAAAACAAGTTAATTGGCATTAATGATCCTTAATCATATTGCTCCCTAACCGTCAATTATTGTGATATTTGAAAAAGATCACATAAATATAAAATAATGTAAAGTTAGAGTAACCCAATATGGAAAAGACACAATTGTCACCTCAATTAGTAAAGTATTGAGGTCCTTTAGAATAACAGTATAGGCTTGTATTAGAGAGAACAGTATTCACCTCAATTGATCAAGCATGAGCGTCCCAGGAGCAACAATGGTGGTCATTCCGAGTTGTTCGCTCATTGCCGATTTTCGATATATTGCGATTTTCCGCTTACTGCGCATGCGCAATGTCCGCAGTGCGACTGCGCCAAGTAAATTTGCTATGCAGTTAGGTATTTTACTCACGGCATTGCGAGGTCTTTTCTTTGTTCTGGTGATCGTAATGTGATTGACAGGAAGTGGGTGTTTCTGGGCGGAAACTGGCCGTTTTAATGGTGTGTGTGAAAAAACGCTGCAGTTTCTGGGAAAAACGCGGGAGTGGCTGGAGAAACGGGGGAGTGTCTGGGCGAACACTGGGTGTGTTTGTGACGTCAAACCAGGAACGAAACTGACTGAACTGATCGCAGTGGCAGAGTAAGTCTGGAGCTACTCAGAAACTGCTAAGAAATTTCTACTCGCAATTTTGAGAATCTTTCGTTCGCAATTTTGCTATACTAAGATACACTCCCAGAGGGCGGCAGCTTAGCGTGTGCAATGCTGCTAAAAGCAGCTAGCGAGCGAACAACTCGGAATGAGGGCCAATATACTGTAAGCTTGTGATAAAGATAACAGAAACGCTGATGTGTTCTAATTGCTAAAACGTTTGTTGCTTATGTAAGTGGTAGCAACACTGTTATTTTATGATTGCCACATTGTTAGAATTTTTTGTTGAAGAAAGCGATTGATACAATTTGATTCAGCAGATTGTGCAGTAACATAGTTATTTGCATAGGTATTTCCAGTTAAAACAGGAATACATAATTGTGTACCTGCACTGTATAATGTACTGTAAATAAAAAAAATAAGACAGACAGAACACTTCTGCTGTTGGTGTTAGATGCTGATCGTAACCCTGATGCCAAAGGACAGTGCAGGGAGACTACAACAAATTCGCCAATGAGAGAGTGCTGAAAAATAGGAAAAAATATTGAGCTAATATGTGAGGTAAATTACCGAGAGTGTAGTACAGTATATAGTGATAGAGGGTCCCTTCTGCTGTCTGCGTTAGGGGGAACGGGTCACCCTGATACTAAAAAGCTTTTCCGTGTGCCCTTCACGATCGCTGATAAGAGCAGGACCAGAAAAAAATGTGTGCATTTACATCCCTGTGGACATTTTCAAGCGTGCCCCCCAAAAAGTGTATTTTCAGTGTGACATTGTGTGAGCTCACCCGTGCTGTTCCACGGACCCCGGGATGTACTGTTTATGTTGTATTTTATATTGTGCTATACCTAGTGTCACCCTCTCCGTGTAACCCACTGCTGTCATCCTCTCCACAGCATCACCCTCTCTCTGGCACCCACTTCTGTCACCCTCTCCCTGGTGTCACCCTCTCCCTGTCTCCCAATGCTGTCAGTGTCACCTTCTCTCTGGCACCCACTTCTGTCACCCTCTCCCTGGTGTCACCCTCTCCCTGTCTCCCAATGCTGTCAGTGTCACCTTCTCTCTGGCACCCACTTCTGTCACCCTCTCCCTGGTGTCACCCTCTCCCTGTCTCCCAATGCTGTCAGTGTCACCTTCTCTCTGGCACCCACTTCTGTCACCCTCTCCCTGTTTCCCTAATGCTGTCAGTGTCACCTTCTCTCTGACACCCACTTCTGTCACCCTCTCCCTGGTGTCACCCACTCTGTCACCCAATGCTGTCAGCATCACCTTCTCTGTGTCACCCAATGCTGTCATCCTTTCCCTGGTGTCACCCTCTCTGTCTCCCAATGCTGTCAGTGTCACCTTCTCTCTGTGACCCACTGCTGTCACCCTCTCCCTGGCATCACCCTCCCCCCTTAATATTTATTTTTTATATTACAAAATTTACAATATATTAGCCGCCTGCTCATCACAAGTTTGGCAGTGGCTGCATCGCACTGAGATGCAAATTAGCGGCAGGGGGGCCAGGATGGTAGATGGCGGCAATTTTGTAGTAGATTGGCATAGGCAGCAGCCATTAGCAGCAGCAGCAGTGGGTATTGGCTTGTGGGGCAGTAGCAGACATCAGCTCAGCGGTGGTAGGGGTCATCGGTGGGCCTCAGCGTACATTATGGCTGCAGTGCCTCACCAGCCACTGACCTCACCGCACGCCACTGGGTGGCGCCACTGCATTCCCTGACATGTGCCCAGTAGCGGCAGCAGACCAGCCAGCGCCGGCAGTGGGGGACACAGAAGGGACACTAGAGGTCAATGGACGCAGCCCGATCGGCGCGGCTGCTGCCGCGGGAATGCTTCAAATGGTGGGGTCCAACAGCGCCAAGGGAGAGGGAGGTGCTGGGTGACCCGACAGCACCGCAGGCACAGCCGGAGAAGGCGCAGGGGGGCGGCCGCCGGGACCACGGGCGACAAGCGCCCCACCACAGGGCGCCAGGACGCACTGCCGGAAGCAGGACGTGGCGGTGCAGCATGTGGGGACCCAGCGAGAGCAGGCACATCAGGGGCAGTGGCCACTGGCAGCGCAGCAGGCGGAGGACCACCCGCAGACGAGGAAGCAGCCGGAGTGGACCGTGGTCGATACCAACGGCCCCAGGCGGTGGTCAGTGGGCGGGCAGATTCAGCCAGCCAATGGGAAGGGGGGGCGGAGCACCTGGGCCACGGCATAACGGGTAGAAATATACCAACAGATAAAAAGCAAAAAAGTGCACTGGAAAGGACAGACAAGATAATGAAACTGAAAGAGAAGGTGAAAGAGACAGAGAGAAAGGCAGGGAAAGAAAAGACAGAGGTAGACCACTTACTGTATCTGTTCCTTTCCAGTCACTCGAAAGGAAGTGCTGCTGCTGCCTCCCTATGTATATACCCCTCCTATGATACCTCCCCTACCTACCCTGATAGGTTAAAACAAACACAAGCCAAACTCCTCAAGGGGGAGGCTAATCTCAACTAGCAAAAGCTCTATCATTAACCCATCACAAACCAAAGACTCATATAATTTCATGCCTATACAGCCCTCATTTACTCTTCAGAGTTGCATCTGTAAGCAAACACAACTTGTGTGAGAAAATGCCAAAGGCAATATGAGCATATTTTTCGCCCACATTAAGGGGGAGATTCAAATGTTTGAAAATACGGTTGGGTGTCTGGTTTTTCCAGACTCCCAACTGACTTGGCAAACATTTGAATCTCCCCCTAAGAGTTACAAATACACACACTCTGAATAGGGGTACAAAATCCAATATCAATTGTAGGGGCAAACGTGAGAAAAACAAAAGATTTTACACCCATACAACATAACTCTTGTCCAGGGGTGTAGTGGAAGGTGGCTCTGGTGGAGCGCGAGCTCTAGGCGCTGGAAAACCTAAAGGGCGCACCCCCGCCTGAACACCCCCATCCCGCTGCCCACTATACCGTGGGCTGCTGTACAGGCAGCTGCAGAAGCAGAGAGGTGCACACTCACTCAGACTCAGAGACTAGGTAGGGTACAGGTCAGACCAGAGGTTACAGCAGGAGACACTGACAGCCAGAACATGCCGGAGCTCTGCCACCCTCTTTCATACCTCCCAACTTTGACAGCAGCGGAGGAAGGACATGATCGCACGCCGCCCGATTTAAGGGGGCATGGCCTAACGAAAAGGGGGCGTGGCCTCACGGCAAGTGCCACGATCACAAGCCACGCCCCCATTTTCATCATTATGGGGGCATGAACAGCGCTGTGAGAGCTGCTGGTCATGCCCCCTGTCCCTCTCTGCCATGAATAGACTCTGTGCGCATGTGCACAGCTTCTATTCACCGCTGCTCTCCTCAGAGCAGCGAGTGACAGGGTGGGATCTCCCAACTGCCCCCCACCCGCGGGACACTGCGACCCGCGGGTGGGGAAACAGCGGGACAGACCGTGAAAAACGGGACTGTCCCGCCAAAATCGGGACAGTTGGGAGGTATGCTCTTTATATGTCTATCTGCTTGTAGGTGTGCAGCAGGGTTACTTCTGTCCTGCTACACCACTCTCTGCCTCGGCTGCTGCAGTACCTCTTTCTGCCCTGGCTGCTGCAGCACCTCTTTTTGCCACGGCTGCTACAGCACCTCCCTCTACATTGATGCTACAGAACCTCTCTCTGTCCCAGCTGCTGCTGCTTCAGAACCTCTCTGTATTAGAAGCTGCAGAATAACATATATAAGTGGCTCTACTGTGGTGTAATGTGTATAAACTAGTGATGTGCACCGGACATTTTTCGGGTTTTGTGTTTTGGTTTTGGATTCGGTTCCGCGGCCGTGTTTTGGATTCGGACGCGTTTTGGCAAAACCTCCCTGAAATTTTTTTGTCGGATTCGGGTGTGTTTTGGATTCGGGTGCTTTTTACAAAAAACCCTCAAAAACAGCTTAAATCATTTGGGGGTCATTTTGATCCCATAGTATTATTAACCTCAATAACCATAATTTCCACTCATTTCCAGTCTATTCTGAACACCTCACACCTCACAATATTATTTTTAGTCCTAAAATTTGTACCGAGGTCGTTGGATGACTAAGCTAAGCGACCCAAGTGGCCGACACAAACACCTGGCCCATCTAGGAGTGGCACTGCAGTGTCAGGCAGGATGGTCGATTTAAAAAATAGTCCCCAAACAGCACATAATGCAAAGAAAAAAAGAGGTGCACTGTGGTCGCTGGATGGCTAAGCTAAGCTAAGCGACACAAGTGGCCGTCACAAACACCTGGCCCATTTAGGAGTGGCACTGCAGTGTCAGGCAGGATGGCACTTCAAAAAAATAGTCCCCAAACAGCACATGATGCAAGGAAAAAAGAAAGAAAAAAGAGGTGCAAGATGGAATTGTCCTTGGGCCCTCCCACCCACCCTTATGTTGTATAAACAGGACATGCACACTTTAACAAACCCATCATTTCAGCGACAGGGTCTGCCACACAACTGTGACTGAAATGACTGGTTGGTTTGGGCCCCCACCAAAAAAGAAGCAATCAATCTTGCACAAACTGGCTCTACAGAGGCAAGATGTCCACCTCCTCCTCATCGTCTGATTCCTCACCCCTTTCACTTGGTACATCCCCCTCCTCACAGATTATTAATTCGTCCCCACTGGAATCCACCATCTCAGGTCCCTGTGTACTTTCTGGAGGCAATTGCTGGTGAATGTCTCCACGGAGGAATTGATTATAATTCATTTTGATGAACATCATCTTCTCCACATTTTCTGGAAGTAACCTTGTACGCCGATTGCTGACAAGGTGAGCGGCTGCACTAAACACTCTTTCGGAGTACACACTGGAGGGTGGGCAACTTAGGTAAAATAAAGCCAGTTTCTGCAAGTGCCTCCAAATTGCCTCTTTTTCCTGCCAGTATATGTACGGACTGTCTGACGTGCCTACTTGGATGCGGTCACTCATATAATCCTCCACCATTCTTTCAATGGTGACAGAATCATATGCAGTGACAGTAGACGACATGTCAGTAATCGTTGGCAGGTCCTTCAGTCCGGACCAGATGTCAGCACTCGCTCCAGACTGCCCTGCATCACCGCCAGCGGGTGGGCTCGGAATTCTTAGCTTTTTCCTCGCACCCCCAGTTGCGGGAGAATGTGAAGGAGCAGCTGTTGACGGGTCACGTTCCGCTTGACTTGACAATTTTCTCACCAGCAGGACTTTGAACCTCTGCAGACTTGTGTCTGCCGGAAAGAGAGATACAACGTAGGTTTTAAATCTAGGATCGAGCACGGTGGCCAAAATGTAGTGCTCTGATTTCAATAGATTGACCACCCGTGAATCCTGGTTAAGCGAATTAACGGCTCCATCCACAAGTCCCACATGCCTAGCGGAATCGCTCTGTTTTAGCTCCTCCTTCAATGTCTCCAGCTTCTTCTGCAAAAGCCTGATGAGGGGTATGACCTGACTCAGGCTGGCAGTGTCTGAACTGACTTCACGTGTGGCAAGTTCAAAGGGTTGCAGAACCTTGCACAACGTTGAAATCATTCTCCACTGCGCTCGAGTCAGGTGCATTCCCCCTCCTTTGCCTACATCGTAGGCAGATGTATAGGCTTGAATGGCCTTTTGCTGCTCCTCCATCCTCTGAAGCATATAGAGGGTTGAATTCCACCTCGTTACCACCTCTTGCTTCAGATGATGACAGGGCAGGTTCAGGACTGTTTGCTGGTGCTCCAGTCTTCTGTACGCGGTGCCTGAATGCCGAAAGTGGCCCGCAATTCTTCGGGCCACCGACAGCATCTCTTGCACGCCCCTGTCGTTTTTTAAATAATTCTGCACCACCAAATTCAATGTATGTGCAAAACATGGGACGTGCTGGAATTTGCCCAGATGTAATGCACGCACAATATTGCTGGCGTTGTCCGATGTCACAAATCCCCAGGAGAGTCCATTTGGGGTAAGCCATTCTGCGATGATGTTCCTCAGTTTCCGCAAGAGGTTGTCAGCTGTGTGCCTCTTCTGGAAAGCGGTGATACAAAGCGTAGTCTGCCTAGGAACGAGTTGGCGTTTGCGAGATGCTGTTACTGCTGCCGCCGCTGCTGTTCTTGCTGCGGGAGGCAATACATCTACCCAGTGGCTGTCACAGTCATATAGTCCTGTGTCTGCGCTGCTCCACTTGTCCACATGTCCGTGGTTAAGTGGACATTGGGTACAACTGCATTTTTTAGGACACTGGTGACTCTTTTTCTGAGGTCTGTGTACATTTTCGGTATCGCCTGCCTAGAGAAATGGAACCTAGATGGTATTTGGTACCGGGGACACAGTATCTCAATCAAGTCTGTAGTTGCCTGTGAATTAACGGTGGATAACGGAAACACGTTTCTCACCGCCCAGGCTGCCAAGGCCTGAGTTATCCGCTTTGCAGCAGGATGACTGCTGTGATATTTCATCTTCCTCGCAAAGGACTGTTGGACAGTCAATTGCTTACTGGAAGTAATACAAGTGGTTTTCCGAATTCCCCTCTGGGATGACGATCGACTCCCAGCAGCAACAACAGCAGCGCCAGCAGCAGTAGGCGTTACACTCAAGGATGCATCGGAGGAATCCCAGGCAGGAGAGGACTCGTCAGACTTGCCAGTGACATGGCCTGCAGGACTATTGGCTTTCCTGTGTAAGGAGGAAATTGACACTGAGGGAGTTGGTGGTGTGGTTTGCAGGAGTTTGGTTACAAGAGGAAGGGATTTAGTGGTCAGTGGACTGCTTCCTCTGTCATCCAAAGTTTTTGAACTTGTCACTGACTTATGATGAATGCGCTGCAGGTGACGTATAAGAGAGGATGTTCCTAGGTGGTTAACGTCCTTACCCCTACTTATTACAGCTTGACAAAGGCAACACACGGCTTGACACCTGTTGTCCGCATTTGTGTTAAAATAATTCCACACCGAAGAGCTGATTTTTTTTGTAATTTGACCAGGCATTTCAATGGCCATATTCGTCCCACAGACAACAGGTGTCTCCCCGGGTGCCTGACTTAAACAAACCACCTCACCATCAGAATCCTCCTTGTCAATTTCCTCCCCAGCGCCAGCAACACCCATATCCTCATCCTGGTGTACTTCAACAGTGACATCTTCAATTTGACTATCAGGAACTGGACTGCGGGTGCTCCTCTCAGCACTTGCAGGGGGCGTGCAAATGGTGGAAGGCGCCACCTCTTCCCGTCCAGTGTTGGGAAGGTCAGGCATCGCAGCCGACACAATTGGACTCTCCTTGGGTATTTGTGATTTAGAAGAACGCACAGTTCTTTGCTGTGCTTTTGCCAGCTTAAGTCTTTTCATTTTTCTAGCGAGAGGATGAGTGCTTCCATCCTCATGTGAAGCTGAACCACTAGCCATGAACATAGGCCAGGGCCTCAGCCGTTCCTTGCCACTCCGTGTCGTAAATGGCATATTGGCAAGTTTACGCTTCTCCTCAGACGCTTTTAATTTTGATTTTTGGGTCATTTTACTGAACTTTTGTGTTTTGGATTTTACATGCTCTCTACTAGGACATTGGGCATCGGCCTTGGCAGACGACGTTGATGGCATTTCATCGTCTCGGCCATGACTAGTGGCAGCAGCTTCAGCACGAGGTGGAAGTGGATCTTGATCTTTCCCTATTTTACCCTCCACATTTTTGTTCTCCATTTTTTAATGTGTGGAATTATATGCCAGTATCAATAGCAATGGCCTACTACTATATATACTGCGCACAACTGATGGATACTTGACGACACAGAGGTAGGTAGAGCATTGGCCTACTGTACCGTAATGCTATATATTATATACTGTTGGTCAGCAAACTGTGCAAGACTGAAATGCACCACAGGTATGGATGGATAGTATACTTGACGACACAGAGGTAGGTAGAGCAGTGGCCTACTGTACCGTACTGCTATATATTATATACTGGTGGTCAGCAAACTGTGCAAAACTGAAATGCACCACAGGTATGGATGGATAGTATACTTGACGACACAGAGGTAGGTAGAGCAGTGGCCTTCTGTACCGTACTCCTATATATTATATACTGGTGGTCAGCAAAATTATGCACTGTACTCCTACTATATACTACAATGCAGCACAGATATGGAGCGTTTTTCAGGCAGAGAACGTATAATACTGGTGGTCACTGGTCAGCAAAACTCTGCACTGTACTCCTCCTATATAATACTGCTGGTCCCCAGTCCCCACAATAAAGCAGTGTGAGCACAGATATATGCAGCACACTGAGCACAGATATGGAGCTTTTTGCGGGCAAAGAACGTATAATACTGGTGGTCACTGGTCAGCAAAACTCTGCACTGTACTCCTCCTATATAATACTGCTGGTCCCCAGTCCCCACAATAAAGCAGTGTGAGCACAGATATATGCAGCACACTGAGCACAGATATGGAGCGTTTTTCAGGCAGACAACGTATACTGGTGGTCACTGGTCAGCAAAACTCTGCACTGTACTCCTCCTATATAATACTGCTGGTCCCCAGTCCCCACAATAAAGCAGTGTGAGCAAAGATATATGCAGCACACTGAGGACAGATATGGAGCGTTTTTCAGGCAGACAACGTATACTGGTGGTCACTGGTCAGCAAAACTCTGCACTGTACTCCTCCTATAATACTGCTGGTCCCCAGTCCCCACAATAAAGCAGTGTGAGCACAGATATATGCAGCACACTGAGCACAGATATGGAGTGTTTTTCAGGCAGACAACGTATACTGGTGGTCACTGGTCAGCAAAACGCTGCACTGTACTACTCCTATAATACTGCTGGTCCCCAGAATAAAGATATACAGCCCACTGAAACAAAGTGAGAGGACGCCAGCCACGTCCTCTCACTATCATTTCCAATGCACGAGTGAAAAATGGCGGCGACGCGCGGCTCCTTATATAGAATCCGAATCTCGCGAGAATCCGACAGCGGGATGATGACGTTCGGGCGCGCTCGGGTTAACCGAGCCATACGGGAGAATCCGAGTATGCCTCGGACCCGTGTAAAATGGGTGAAGTTCGGGGGGGTTCGGTTTCCGAGGAACCGAACCCGCTCATCTCTAGTATAAACGGCTCTACTGTGGTGTAATGTGTATAAACGGTTCTACTGTGGTATAACGTGCATAAACGGCTCTACTGTGGTTTAACATGTATAAGTGGTTCTACTGTGTTGTGTAACTTATATAAGGGTCTCCACTGTGTGGCGTAAAGCGTATAAGGGGTACTTCTGTGTGGTGCAATGTGAATTGGTACTATTCTGTGGCCATGCCCCATCCCTATTTTAAACATGGGGACGCCCAAAGGAAACTTTCACCCTCAGCGTCAATAGGTCTAGAATAGGCCTTGTCACCAATTTAGGATTTTTAAATACTTTTCTTTTGAAATGTAACATGCCCCCAGTTCAGTACAGGGGAGGGGGCGCTGAAACATGCTCTGGGTACCATGGCACCTAGCTACACCTCTGCTCTTGTCTAGTATCTGTGCATAACAAAGAAAAAAAAATGAATATGCAGTCAGGTCAGAGTGAGGTGTTCTAGCGGCACCTGATTACAATGGAGAGAAGCGTCCATGGGGCACATGGGGCCTGATTCATAGTTGTACACTAGTACAAACACTTTCACACCAAACTGTGAACAATATCAGAGATAGGTATAAAAAAATGTAAACACCCCACCCATGCAATTACAAACACAATCAAACATACATTCTCAACTGCGAGCCACGAGTACTCCCACTTCACACAGGGATTGCGTGCACTTTCTGACGGACATGCATTACCATTCGCAAGTACAGTATGTGTGGCATTGGCAACACAACAAATACATACCCTCCAACTGTACCTTTTTGGCAGGTACAGTATCTTTTTTTTATGGTCTGTACCTGCCAAAAAGGCCTTTGTACCGTTTTTGACTCTCCAAATTAACATTGAAAGTATAGGAAAGGGGACGTGGCCAGGCCACCTTTACCCGTGACCACGCCCCCTCTCCTAATTTGCACTGGTTTTCATGTGTAAAATGTTGGGGGGGGGTATGCAAATATTTTAGGGCATCACCAGTCCCCCAAGTTTTGATGGAATACTTATAGGACTCTAATCCACGGTTTCCTCTGTTCAGATACCAATATAATTAAATCAATTAATCCCATTAATACATCAAACAAAACAACATAATAGGTATGTTTTATAAACGTTTGTGCATACTTTCATTCACATTACTGTCTAATTCTAAGATATTCGAACAATGGGCCCGATTCAGACTTGATCGCTGCTGTGCGTTTTCACACAGCGTGCATTTATCAAATGACTGCGCATGCGTATGCACCGCAATGTGTACGCGCCTCACCAAACAGCATCAGGATGGTGCGAAAATTTCGATCACATGGGCGTTCGCTAGGTGATTGACAGGAAGCGGACGTTTGTGGGTGGTACATGCCCGTATTCTGGGAGTGCCTGGAAAAACGCATGTGTTTTCAAGCATTTTCAGGGCGGGTGTGTGACGTCAGCTCTGGCCCTGATCAGCCTGATTTCTTCGCACTGGAGGAGTAAGTATTGAGCTACGTACAGACTGCACACACTGCACAGCATGGGGGGAAATAAAATCGATGGTTAGTGTGATGCGAGCAGTTTTGCAGCTGTCCACTGACTGAGGGGTATTTTCACACAGCGTATGCATGCAATCGCACACTTGCATGGGGCAAATTTTTACTCCCCCTGGGCGACAACTATCTGATCACTCTACAGTGTAATTTGCAGCACAGCGATCAGGTCTGAATCGGGCCCATTATGCTATATACATAGATACTGAATGTGTTTATGTATGCAACAGTCATGAACTTAACTTGAGAGCTCTTTGTTATTCAGTCACACTGTGCTTTATTACATTTCAAGATACAGACATACCTGTGATTCTAACCCACTGCCTGTGGCATTGCAGTCATACACTCTATTATAGTCATTTTAATTGAGCTATCTGCCTTTACATAGAAACCTACCGAATTCTAAGCTAGAGAATTCCAACTATTTCAAGCTTACCCTGTACAGTATTTTGTGAAAAAATGTTCAGCATTGCAGCCAGGGCCGGATTAAGGTCCTAATTCATCATGGATCACTGTTCAGACAAATCACAATTTGAGCGATTATCAAACAACTGCACATGTGTAGTGTTTGTATTGTGCATGAGTCAGGGGTAATAGTGACAGAAATAGCATAGAGATCATAATTTCAATGTAGCTGCTGTATGACTGACAGGAAGCTTGCGTTTATGAGTGGAAACCTGCCGTTTTCTAGGTGTGTCAGAAAAAACGCAGGCGTGCCCAGGCGTTTTTGGGGAGGGTATCTGACGTCAGCGCAGACCACTTCCAGGAGGTCTCAGTCACAGATTAGTGCAGCCTCAGACTTACTCACATTTGCTCGGACGGCAAAGATTCTTCGATGTTCCGGGAATTGCATATGCATCTACGAATGGATAGCGAACTGAGATGCATTCACAATTTTGCACGGGGCATTTTTTCTTCCTGTCGGAGCAGTGCCTTTCTACCCGCAATCAACTGCAATTTCTCTGAATAGCGATCCATGCTGACTTAGGCCCCAATGGTGGTGAGGACACAGGGACAACAAATTTGTGGAGGTCTCAAGTAGAAAAAATTGCTGATAAACAAACACACCCTCATACACAGGCCCGGCGCTACCCGCTCAGCAAAGGGATGCAGAGCAGGTAGGCTCCAGGTCAGGAGAGGCGCTGTCTCTGCTCTGCATACCCGTTGCTGCGCCGGCCTGTCCCCCCCTGCTGCTGGCTGCTCTGCCTGTCACACTATATGACAGGCAGCAGCGCCGGCAGCTTGGAGCCTCCTCTCCCCCTCACCTGTGACAACGAGGTTGGTCCGGCCCGAAAAGGGGGCATGGCTACATGGGAATGGGGGCGGAGCTACACGGGACCAGGCTGCTGCTGCTGCTATGGCCAGCCATAAACCTCACACGTCAGATGCATCCACGCGCCACTCAAGCACACTTATCTTATAAAATAAAGACACAACAACTGTAATTGGCGTGAAAGGGGTCAGCTTTTATTTTCTGACTGAGAGGAAGGCCTATTAAATACTAAAACTAAAATGCAGACTTCCCTCTCTAACTAAGGTGGCGGGGAGAAGAACGGTTAAGCATGATAAACGTAACATGGGTGATCAATGTTATAATACAGAAAAAACAAGCAATAAAAAACATGTGTGAGGGAGCCTTCTGCCCCAGATGTTCCGGGATCGGCCTCCTGCCTCCATCCCAGACATCGAAAATCAAAAATCCAAGGACAGGGGTCGACCTTCTGCCACTACCCCTGCCCCACCAACAGTTGCAGGGACGGAGGTACGCTCCGCCCCTACATGGTAAAAATTGGGCCACTGGCCCCGCCATCCACATATGTTTATACCAGTTATATGGACCCACTTGGTAAAGCGATGCCCGTAAACTAATTATAAAACTATAAAATTTACATAAAAGTACACCCAAACTTACTAACCTTGAACTCATAATTAAAATTAAGTAACCGTTCAGAAACCGGCCAACTGCCAGGTTACCAACCTGCCACCGCCACCTAACTCCAAAAAGACTAACTAAAAAGCAGAACAAAACTAACTAAAGAGACCTAAAAGTAGAACACGGACTAACGCAACGGAACCCAAGAAAAACTACTTAAAGGGGTCTAAGAACGTGAATAATGTCCTCCAAGAAAATCAGCATGCCAGCCGGCGACAAATGCACCCCGTCAGACCAGTACTGTGTCATATCACGGAAGGAGATACCACCGTGCGGCACGACCAGCCCGCCATTCTGGAGGACAGCACGACCGACTGCCGAATTGACCCTCCTCCGAACTAGGTCAATCGCCCCGGGGTTAGAGGCTCCACGCCAAGACCGCCGAGGGACGATGTCTGACCAGAGGATCAGGCAAAACGGCCAGTCAGCCATAAGTTCCAACAGCTGACGTCTGATCTCGAGGCGAATGTCGAGCCCAGTGCGGCGCACCAGATCATTGCTACCCAGATGCAAGACCAGAAAACCGCGGGTACCCAAATCGGCCAACTGCCGCCCGAAGCCAGTCCCGCAGGCCGTCCCAGCGGAGGCCTCTACGCCCCAACCAGCGCACAGCCTGCAGCTCCGGCCGGGTTGTGTCGCAGGCCAGAGCAGACACGGACAGCCAGTAGATGTATGAATGGCCGACAAATCATATAAAGCGCGGATCTAACCGCCGTCCTGCCAAAGTAGGGTGTGACGCAGGTTAATAAATAAAATAAAGATAGTATGAGTAGTAGATGGGCAACCTAACTGCTTCCCTAACGGGGAGGGGGTTTTGGGAGGAAGGGTCGCCCAATTTGACTTGAGGCAAAAACACAAAACTTCGTTAGCCGGCAAAAGCCGTAATTAAAACCAACGATAAAACAAAAATTCCTCAAGGCCCCCGCAATCGCAAAGTGCAACTGCGACGAGCAGCTAGTCCTCAAAGGGGCGCACTGGGAGGAAAAAGCCTGATATAGCGTCTGACTGCACCAGACCTCCACCTACCCAGTGCCCGGACTTCGACTTCGGACCAACCCGCCGCAGCGGCTGCTGACGCAGCGCCGATGCGGAAAGAGTGAGTCCCAGTGTCGGCCGGAAATAGACCCAGGTACAAAAGACAACGCTCCAAAACCGACCGGGAGTGATATCTGGACAACGGGGAACCGTCACGATGGACGAGCCACCCGGTGGGCGTTGGAGGCCGAAGGGACGAATAAGCCTGGGCCGCGGCAACTGGACAAATGCCCCGCGCACGAGCCTGACCCATTCGAACCCACTGCCGACTACGTCCGTCTTGGAGCGCTGAATCCGACACCACAAACCGTCGGGGCATACGACGACGAGGGCCGCCAGCATGGGCGAGGCAGAAGTCCGAGAGACGGACCCCAGCTCACCCGCCCTGAGCACACCGTGGAAGGCCATCGTAAAGGCCGCCAGGAAGAGGCGAACCTCGTATCCCCATATCGTATCCCCGTATCCTCGTATCGTGAGCGCTGAATCCTACACCCCAAACCTTCGGGGCGTACGTCGACGGCCTTTATTGACTGAAAGGAAGGCCTATTAAATCTAAACTTGGATGAAAAAACTCCCTGTCTAACTAAGGGACTGTCAAAGTCAGAAAAATGTCTCAATGCACGTTGCCATATTTGCACCGCACACTGGTCCGCGCTGCGCGTGCGTGCGCTCTCCCGTGGATGCGCATACCCGCAATAACGTGCACTCGCAGGCGCGGTATGCGTATTTACGGTAGAGTTTATGTAGTCGTAGCGTGCGACTCATTCGTTACAAATGTTCACAATTAATGTAGTTTATAGATCATGGTCCCTTCGATGGATTCTGAAAGTTTGGTTAAAATACAATGTCCCAGAGCTGAGGAATCCCTCTTTATATCGTACAAAGGGTCTAACAGGAATCAGACAGCAGTGTTTGGTACCCATCGGAAGAGTATTTAATTAGCAATATTCCGGTGTTGGTTTGGAGCGTATTAATCGCTCGTGCGAATAGTTATGGACATAAGAAGTTTATGTCCATTTCTATTATTTACACATACTCAGGTATGCGGCGGGAAACCCAGTTTCCCACCCACCTGAGCTGTTGGAAATCGTCACAGCCCACCTGTATGAATCACCCTATGACCTTTTGTTATGATGCAGGGCCGAATTCCTTCGGCCAATGGACAATGGGATTGTAGGACCAGGAGATTGCATTGTGTGTGGGGCATAAATAGGCAGGCCGACCACATCCAGCTCTCACTCTCTCATCAACGGTTATCTGCTGATAGCCGGGAGCTGGATATCGAGGCGCAGGCGATCATACCCTTTGTGCGTAAGTTTCTCTCCGTTATCATTGTCTTTCTGTGAGCCAATTTCTCTCATCTCTCTCTCTCTCTCTCTCTCTCTCTCTCTCTCTCTCTCTCTCTGGTCTGTTCTCTCATATCTCCCCTAGACTAGGCTAGTATTGTATTGTATTAGATTGTATTGTATTGTATTGCATTTAGGTCAGTGTAGTATTGTCTTTTTGTATTTATTGTTTAGTTCTGTGGTTAGGAAGTCTCTGTTATATTGTAGTGTATCATTTGTACTGTTATCCCCTTTTACAAGTATATTAGATATAATACAGTTAATAGGCCTTGGAACCTAAACCAGTATCTGTGTATTTTCTATAGTGTTAAGTGTTCACTTGAGCGTCGGTGACGCTCAAGCAGCTTTGTAGTTAGTCAGGTTACACAAGGTTGCACTTACACCCTGTACTCACATTAAGGTATTCAGTGTATTTCATTGGTATAAGGTTTTATCATAAAGGTATAGTGTTGTGAGCGTCTGCATCGCTGGTGACCTCCTCGTGGTCTCGAGCGTAAGCTACGCCATAGCGAATCATTACCCTAGACATAACCAATAACGTGTCCTGTGATCCCTGGGCCGTGAGCGAACGTGACGCTTGAGCGTCTCGCCTACGGCTGAGCGATCGTTACGCAACTAGCGTACCATTACGGTACTTCTTAAGTAAACAGCGTACAGTGTTCTTAGCTTCATAAAGGGTTGTTTATACGACAAAGGAATTTAGCATTGTCAATTGGGGACTCGTCCTATCCTTCTCATATCTGCACTAGGTAGATCAGCAGACATTATCCCTCCAGCAAAGGGTGGGAGGTTGTCTCACAGTGCTGACGGGATAAGCGTCTGCTTCGCTTAGATAAAGAATGCTGAAGGAATCCGGGAACCGGAAGTAAGAACAAAACGCTTGTGTCTTTTAAAACTTTTATTTCTCTTCTGTCTTGCGTATACACGCACGCATACATATATCTGCATTTCTGTTTCATTTTTCGTATATCACTATTCCTGTTTGCCAATTTTATAGTTGATAGAAAGTGCTAAAAAGAGATTTGCTGTTATTTAATAGTAGAGGTGATAGTTAAAGTATAGAACAAACACACGGTTTGTCTGAGATACAAGGCAGTCAGTGTGGATTGCGGTAGATGATCAGGGATCATTTACATTGATAAAAATATATTGTGTTACGGTGGATCCTTTGCATTGCATACACGTGTCGCTAACAAAGACTAGCGTACGCAATCCAAAAGGCAGACGCACGCAGCGTTCATTACGCAACGTAGCGTCCGGTTACGCCCACGTAGCTCAAGTTGTGATAAAGTGAAGTAACGCAAAGGCGATAAGTAACGCACAGCGGTAGATAACGCGAAGCGGTAAATAACGCAAATCTATTTTTGGAAAATCTGAAATTTAGTTTAACAGATCCTGCTCCTAATTGGTAACACTTTTGGCCTAAAGACAATTTCTGCGCAGAAATAGATATAAAAACAAAAGTGTACATGTGTTGAGTGAGTGTGTTTTGTATACAAAAGTTTATATAACTTTAAGGTGGAACCAAAAGGAAAGCCGGGTACTCGTCAAGGGACATACGTGTAAGTGACATATACGGTGGCCAGGGAGGCATCCCTGGTTAAATAATATTTGAGCATTAGAGTATAGCGGACCATAAGGTAACAAGACCAGGAGGTCGTAAGGTAAAAGGTCCGCTATAAAAGTCCAGTGGCACAACGCCTGGGGTGTTGGTGCAGAACCCATATAGGCCATACAAGCTCTGGCTGAAGGAATCGCAGCCGGAAACATAGATTCCATTGATCTTTCAGTACATGACAAGTAGTGCTCGTATACTGAACGATTGGACCGCACGTTATTGTGTGCAGTAGTTAGTAATCTGACCTAATACCATTAGAGTAAAGTGGTCACAAACGCTATCTGTACATTCTGACGTGATTTGTGTAATTTTTTATTTTTGGAAGGGAAGTTCGCTGGTCACTCAGGAACTATCTAACGACCCCAACTTTACTGGAAAGAGTAAGTGTCCTGCGGGTAACCCTCATATGTTCCAGTAAATAAAGGTTCACAGGGGCCCTAGGTTGGGTACAGCAGCTCTGGCTACAGTGATTGCAGCACAGGCCAACGTGGGCGAGAAGTAAGTGGGGTACTTGATAAACCACCACCGCCGGCCTGCCCAAGGACATCTTGGTTTGTTTGTAAGGGTTCGCTGAAAGCCTTGATATTCAAGGAGGAATAAGCAACGCCTGCAGATTATGGGGGCCATTTGTTCAGGTAGGGGGCGATCAACCCTGGTTCAGGTTGATTCTGTGAACCGACCAGTTGGGTCGGCACGATATGTAATGTGTGAAAAATATGGAATTCACACCGAATCTTTATGTGATGAATGGGAGAGAATGACTGTACAAGACAGGGACAAATTCCCAAGAATAGGTAGCTTTAGTCCAGAAGTGTTACAAAATTTAAGGAGGAGGATATGTCTCGTAAAATCAACAAAGAGACGAATTCAACATCATGATTGTTTACAGTTATGGCACCAGGAAGGTGAGATACAGAGAGGTTTGGCTCTGGCGGCAGGATCTGGGGCAGTTAGGAAGTTGATTGCCACAGCTCCTCCTCCACCATACATTGCAGGAGAGAAGTTGATTGCGGAGAGAAACGCACTGGGTTGTAAAACACAAACTCTTAGTAACCCTGTAAATGTTAATGATGTTAACCAAATAACTCATGCAAGTATTAACCCGTGCAAGATGTACCCTGTTTTGAACCTTCCTCAGGAGTGTGATCAAGAAGACGATTCAGCAACAATTTCAGCTCTCTCTCTTGCAGCCACCATAGCAGAGACCACAGTAGGCACAGCGACACCCACGAGATTAGTGAAAGCCCCTAGCGGAGGGATAGGTGAGGTCGTGTCAACGGGTAAGTACGGCACCATGCACTACACTGAAACAATTGTACCACAACAAGCTGTAGAATCTACACAGGAAGAGGCTGTTAGAATTGCTCCTGTAAGGGTAATAGCAGTTCCCAATGGAAAAACAGATGTGTCTGGAGCCACTCCCATAAGGAACATTGCCATGTACACTCCATTTTCCAGAATGGAATTAAGAACAATAGTGTCCGAATTTCCTGACCCCAGGAAGGATTTAGTTGCTAGCCAAAAATACATCAGGGATCTAGGTAACACTGTAGAACCCAACAACAAGGATTGGCAGATACTGCTAAGAGCTTGTTTACCTTCCAATGTTGATGCAACTCAGTTTTTAGCTGATTGTGCATTGGATAAAGATGTACCGCTTACAGACGTGTACAACAAGGATAATGTAAAAAGGATAAATTTACAGCTAAAGGAGTATTTCCCAGCCGTTGTTAAATGGAATAAAATATTTTCCATTAAGCAAAAGGAGTCCGAAACGGCAACAGAATATTTTCACCGGGCACTATTAGAAATGGCAAAGTACACTGGTATAGAAGACATTAAGACCAACCCAAACCATCGGGAAGTAGCAGTATCTGTACTGATGGATGGTTTAAAGGAAACATTAAAGACTAGGGTTCAGACCACGCAACCGTGCTGGCGAGGTCTGTCAGTGTCCGGCTTGAGAGAAGCTGCTATTGATCACGACAGAAACATCACTAGGCACAGGGAATCGCAAAGTGATAAGTTGATGTCCGTAAGTATACAGGCGCTGACCACAAGGCAGCCTGCGTATGTACCACCGAATCCTGTGGGTAAGGCAAGTGTAATAACATGTTTTTCTTGTAACAGACCGGGACACTTTGCACGAGAATGTAGAACAAAGAATGTACAAAGATCTTTTAAACCCCCTAGACAACAACACAACACACGACATTGGGAGCAGGGTCCACAGAGGCGGAGTTTTGAGCCACATACAGGGGAAACAAAAAGATATCCCCCGAACAGAGATTGGCATGCCTCTGGTAGTTCCCAGCTAACTCCCTCACAAGTAGTTGCTGCCAGCGGGATTCTGGGAGGTCAGCATACCCAATAGGGGTGTGGCCATACCTGTAATCTGCAGCCAGTTAAGTTGATTGCTAGTCTTGGAAACGAACCAGAAATTGCAATCAATGTAGCTGGTAAAACTTTAAACTTTCTTGTAGACACAGGGGCGGCCAAGTCAGTGATAAATTCGACAGTGGGCATGAGAACCACTGGTAGGACAATTCCAGCCATGGGAGTAACAGGAGTAGTCCAGCACTACCCTGTTAGCAAACCAGCCGAGATTACAATAGGGCCTTTGCATACCAAGCATTCCTTTTTGCTGGCTGCATCTGCACCAACTAATCTCCTGGGAAGAGACTTACTATGTAAAATGGGTTGCGTCATTTATTGTACTCCTGAAGGTGTATTCTTGGACATTCCTGAGAATCACGCTCAGGAAGTACGAGACATGTTAGACTCCCCATCAAAATTAATGTCACATTCCATTATGACAAATAGGAATCCATCCCAAGTAGAAGAGATGATATCTCAGATACCAGAGTCACTTTGGACAAAAGATGGACAGGACACTGGATTAATGGCAAACGTAGCTCCAGTAGTTGTGCAAGTAAAAGATGGTAGGATAGCTCCAAAAATCCCACAGTATCCTCTGAAGCCAGAGGTGGAGCTAGGAGTTTTTCCCGTAATAGAGCGCTTGCTACAACAGGGCATTCTAGTAAGAACGTCCAGCACCGCAAATAGTCCCATCTTCCCTGTTAAAAAGAGTGGGGGGAGGGGTTACAGGCTAGTGCAGGATCTAAGGGGGATTAACAAAATAGTTGAGAGTCAGTTCCCCGTAGTGCCTAATCCAGCTGTCATCCTAATGCAAATTCCTCCCACTGCCAAATTTTTCACTGTTATTGACCTCTGCTCCGCTTTCTTTTCGGTACCTCTGCACCCTGACAGCCAATATTTGTTTGCATTCACATACAGAGGAGTCCAATACACGTGGACTCGGTTACCCCAAGGTTTCATAGATAGTCCAAGTATATTTTCTCAGGCTTTGCATGATTGTTTACAGTCTTTCCAACCAGACAGTGGATCAGTATTGATACAGTATGTGGACGATTTATTACTGTGTTCAGATTCACTGGAAGCATCTCTGAAGGATACGAAACAGCTCCTGTTTCATCTTTCAGACACAGGTCACAAGGTTTCCAAAGACAAGTTACAATTATGCCAAACTAAGGTAAAATATTTGGGACACTGTCTAACACAAGGACTGAGACACCTGACCGCTGATAGAATCCAAGCCATTAGAGACATGACACTGCCACAAACCCAGCAACAGATCAGGACGTTTTTAGGAATGTGTGGGTATTGCCGTAATTGGATCCCAGGGTTTTCCATATTGGCGCTACCTTTGCAGGAAATGGTCTCTTCAAACAAACCTGATCGGATTTCGCATACAGACGAATCTGAAACAGCATTTGAGAGACTCAAACAGTGCCTAACGCAGGCACCAGCACTAGGTATGCCAGACTATGGGAAACCCTTTGAACTATACGGAACAGAAAGTGCTGGGTGCGCAGCAGGTGTACTAACACAAAAACACGGTGATGCCAGCAGGCCAATTGCATACTACAGCGCCCAGCTAGATACGGTAGCGCGATCCCTCCCCACATGCTTGCGTAGCGTTGCGGCAATAGCATTGCTAGTGACAAAAAGCGAAGATGTCGTGCTAGGCCACAACCTCACAATCCATACACCGCATGCGGTATCTGCCTTATTGAATTCTGCCCAAACCAGACACGTCTCATCAGCAAGGTTTACAAGATGGGAATTGGCATTAATGGCCCCCGTAAACATCACCATAAGGAGATGCAGCGCATTAAATCCTGCAACATTTCTCCCAGGTGTGCCTGGTCAGACACAAAGGGTGGAAGGTGAGAGTGATGGGGAAGGAGGATTTAATGCAAAGGAAGATACACATGATTGTATGGAATATTTGACCCAAAATTTTACCGCAAGGCCTGACATCAGTGACAATCCACTGAAAGATGCAGAACTCACGTTCTACACGGACGGTAGTTGTCACAGACAGTCAGACTCGGGAGACTTGTGTACTGGATACGCAGTCGTAGATGACCAAGACACCATAGAAGCGGAACCGCTAGGCCCACCTCACTCAGCCCAGGTTGCTGAACTGGTCGCCCTAACCAGAGCATGTGAATTGGCTAAGGGTAAGTCAGCCAATATCTACACCGATTCCAGATACGCGTTCGGGGTAGTCCATGATTTCGGAGCCCTATGGCGGCTCAGAAATTTCATGACGGCAGCTGGTACACCGATAGCGCATGCAGCTCACATAAAAAGGCTTCTAACAGCGATACAGGAACCCGACAGAGTGGCTGTTATCAAATGTAAAGCACATACATATAGCCAAGACCCAGTATCCCTTGGTAACAGCCGAGCAGACGAAGCCGCAAAGCTTGCAGCTGCTACCCCCACACGGACAGACACCACACAGTTGATGGTATTTAATACCATCAACACACAGAAGTTGTGTGAGATGCAGAATTTGTGTTCCACACAGGAAAGAGCAGTCTGGAAGGCAAAGGGATATGGCCAGGAGTCCTCAGGGCTCTGGACGGATGGACATGGTAAACCAGTGGCCCCCAGGGCATACCTTCCATGTCTGGCTGAAGCAGCTCACGGGCTGACTCATCTAGGCAAGGAGGGGATGTGCAAATTGGTAAGAGCATACTGGTGCGCCCCAGGATTCTCCTCTCATGCGAGTAAAAGAGCAATGTCATGCCTTACCTGTCTGAGAAAGAATATTGGAAAAGCAATACCTACAGAACCATCCCATATCCCACCTGCCGGCGGCCCTTTCCAGGTAATACAAATTGACTTCATTCAATTACCCCCATGTCGAAATTTGAAATATGTACTTGTCTGTATAGATGTTTTCTCGAATTGGGTCGAGGCTTTTCCAGCAGCTACAAATACCGCTATGTTTACAGCTAAGAAAATTGTGCAGGAATTTGTATGTAGATATGGTATCCCTAGAATCATTGAAAGTGATAGGGGTACCCATTTTACAGGTGATGTCTTTCAAGGAATGTGTAAATTGATGGGTATTGATAGCAAGCTGCACACTCCGTACCGTCCACAGGCGAGTGCGAAGGTCGAAAGAGTGAACAGCACTATTAAAAATAAATTGAGTAAAGTAATGGCAGAGACAGGATTGACGTGGCCAGAAGCTTTACCCATTGTTTTGTATAGCATCAGAACCACTCCCAGGTCCCCTCTTAATCTGTCTCCTTTTGAAATCTTGTTTGGTCGACAACCGCATGTCATGATTAACCCTCAGGATGATTTGAAATGTAACAATGAAGTAACTGTAAAGTACTTGATTAACATGAGTAAACAGTTGAGGAATCAAAATGATAATCTGAAGTTGGTGATTCCTGATTTACCAGATAGTAATTGTCATGACATTGAACCTGGGGATTATGTAATGATACGAAATTTTCTACGCTCAGGTTGTCTTATTGATAGATGGGAAGGACCATACCAGGTCTTATTGACTAGCACCACAGCATTGAAGGTTGCTGAGAGAGAGACTTGGGTCCATTCATCCCACTGCAAAAAGGTTGCTGATCCAGAGAAGTCCCGCGATAAGGAACAGACGGTAGAGGTTGTATCACTGGAGTGTCTGTTCCAGGAGGATTGAGGCGGCACCTGAGCCTTGAAGACCGAAAGCAGTTGTCGACTCCCTTCTCCCTTTTATTGTTTTTCTCCACTTCCCAGCCCCTCTCCCTTAAAATTTCTTTTTCCCCCTCCTCATTCTTCTCTATTTCCTCCTCAAAGATGGACTTGCCCCAAGAGACTGTGATCCGGATTTTGATGTTAACCATGATGTTGACCAGAGCAGTCTGTTCCGGCGAGAGTACCATAGAGGTCGAAAGAGGTTCTGGAATGGGTTCCGATTATGATGATGGAGGCGTAGTTTTCCAAGATCAACCAAACCAACAAGCAAAGGCGAGTATCAGAAAACGATCCGATAGAAGAAATTGTGATGGATTGTTAGCTGAAGAAAATTGTATCTGTAGGCTCTGTGATAATCTGGTTGAAGATGGATGCATAAAGAAATGCCAATCTAGTTTTAATATCCATATAGACCGGCATCCATTGAGTGACTATCACTCCTTAGTGGGTAACGTGTTAAACCAAACAGATTGTTGGGTATGCTCTCAAGTACCTCAGGGTCACAGCAAATCAGGGCTAGTACCATTTCCTTTAACGTTAGGGGAGGTACTTGAGCTAAGTGGTGGGAGACCGGTGGACCGGAGGTTTAATATCTCCAGCCCTCCTAGTTTGAAGCTCCACCAATACCATGTGGATAGGTCCCTCTTATGTTTTAACATCTCCAATCCCAGAAAACCGGGAAATTGGGAAGTGTCATGGAGCAACCTTACCATGACCTTTTCACACAGAGCAGATAGAATGCCTACAGATACAGAGCTCGTACGCCACATAGCCAGTAGAGGAAAATCTTTCCGGTATCGATATACCTTAGGAAATAGGATTACTAGAGTTGGAGAGGTATCACCAGGATACTGTGCACATATCGTACAAACCGATACGTGCATTGAGCAGTTGGAAGAATTAGGGTCAGGAGATTTCACCTGGAAGGTTTGTAACATGGTCATGTCCTTCTCCGTCCCTTATGTTCTCCCCGATGATGCATATTTCATATGCGGGAGAAAGGCGTACAAATGGCTTGCCCCAAACTCTGAAGGATTGTGTTATATTGGAAAAGTATTGCCTGAAGTGATGACTGTTACACATGACAAAATGAAGGACATACACCGTGGTGCCCAAGCTCCTTATACTCACACTCATTACGAGCACCGAGTTAAAAGACAACTGTCAGAAAGGTTAGAGCATCCGGCCTCTGATCTTATCCATGAATCCACCGGGATTCAGGTTCTGGTAGCGTTAGATTTCACTCGTACCGCTCGGGGAGTGATGAATTATAGATACATTTCCGCACTCGCCAATTTGTTAGATAATATCACTGAAATGTATGATGACACGTTTAGATACACTGGAAGAGAACTTCAAGCTTATAAAACAGAACTAGTTCAGCATAGGATGGTTCTTAATTATCTTACAGCAGTAACAGGCGGATATTGTGTTACATTGGCAACACAGTACGGCATAAAGTGTTGCACGTATATCACAAATAGCACCGAGGATCCGGTAGAGGTCATAGACCAAAAGATGGACGATATTCTCCAATTGAAGTGGGAATTTCGTCGAAAACACAATCTCACCCTTGCTGCTGTAGGTAATGAGCTGACTGGTTGGGTGTCATGGTTGAACCCGCGAAATTGGTTCTCCGGTTTAGGAGACTGGGCTCAAGGAGTCATAATGGATGTTGGAAAGTTTCTACTATGTATCTTGGGTGTCGTTATATCGATTGGATTGATATTTAGATGCGGGCAGGCTTTAATGAGGTGCAAACAAAGTACAAAAGTGATGAGCTTGAGGAGTGAGGAAACTGTAATTAACCTGGATTTGATTTATGACCCAATGATAGAAACCAGAATGTGATGAAAATGCGATTATACGGTCCGTTTCTTTCACCTGTTTTTCTGCTTTTCTCCAAGATACAAAGACCCCCTTGGACGAGGAAGCTGACGAGACGAGATGTATACAGACAACAGACAAGCACCGAAGAAGAAGATTTGACAACTTTAAATATGGACACTTGATGAACTTTGCCATGGATCCCCAGTTTCCCTAGTATCTTTAAACTCACGCTAGCCCAACATTTTTGTAAATCTGATGGCTCAGACAAAGCTATTTGCTCATGCCTAAGGAGCAATACAGCACAAAGAAGACGACTCTCAACAGATACCGAAAACAACTTCGACGACAGATGTACATTTCCCTGACATAGAATATCATTGCATTTTTCGTAAGTGTTCTTTATCTTCATCTCTACAACCCTCAGGTAACGACACACATAGACGATAGGGAATACAGGCACAGATATCAGCAACCACATACCTCCCCCATTCATGTATCATCAACTAAAATGTGCATCCCCATTTTGTTACAACCACAGCCGAAATGAGCTCGGTAGAGTTTGACAGCCCATCCACAGACCTGTACCACAGGATAAGAAGGAATTCAAATGTATACTTCGCAATACCTCGAAGCTTGATTTACAACACGTACGGCACGATGATACATGACCCCCCAAACATGGATTCATACACACATGCTTCTGCTATCTCACTAGGTCATACCCTCTTCACACCTTCTCCTCTCTCCTCCCCTACCCAACCATGGAAATCAATTAACCCCTGACTTACATTTTTCTCCTTAAATGTTTTGTGGCAGTTATTATTGACTGCCAAAGGGTGGACTGTCAAAGTCAGAAAAATGTCTCAATGCACGTTGCCATATTTGCACCGCACACTGGTCCGCGCTGCGCGTGCGTGCGCTCTCCCGTGGATGCGCATACCCGCAATAACGTGCACTCGCAGGCGCGGTATGCGTATTTACGGTAGAGTTTATGTAGTCGTAGCGTGCGACTCATTCGTTACAAATGTTCACAATTAATGTAGTTTATAGATCATGGTCCCTTCGATGGATTCTGAAAGTTTGGTTAAAATACAATGTCCCAGAGCTGAGGAATCCCTCTTTATATCGTACAAAGGGTCTAACAGGAATCAGACAGCAGTGTTTGGTACCCATCGGAAGAGTATTTAATTAGCAATATTCCGGTGTTGGTTTGGAGCGTATTAATCGCTCGTGCGAATAGTTATGGACATAAGAAGTTTATGTCCATTTCTATTATTTACACATACTCAGGTATGCGGCGGGAAACCCAGTTTCCCACCCACCTGAGCTGTTGGAAATCGTCACAGCCCACCTGTATGAATCACCCTATGACCTTTTGTTATGATGCAGGGCCGAATTCCTTCGGCCAATGGACAATGGGATTGTAGGACCAGGAGATTGCATTGTGTGTGGGGCATAAATAGGCAGGCCGACCACATCCAGCTCTCACTCTCTCATCAACGGTTATCTGCTGATAGCCGGGAGCTGGATATCGAGGCGCAGGCGATCATACCCTTTGTGCGTAAGTTTCTCTCCGTTATCATTGTCTTTCTGTGAGCCAATTTCTCTCATCTCTCTCTCTCTCTCTCTCTCTCTCTCTCTCTCTCTGGTCTGTTCTCTCATATCTCCCCTAGACTAGGCTAGTATTGTATTGTATTAGATTGTATTGTATTGTATTGCATTTAGGTCAGTGTAGTATTGTCTTTTTGTATTTATTGTTTAGTTCTGTGGTTAGGAAGTCTCTGTTATATTGTAGTGTATCATTTGTACTGTTATCCCCTTTTACAAGTATATTAGATATAATACAGTTAATAGGCCTTGGAACCTAAACCAGTATCTGTGTATTTTCTATAGTGTTAAGTGTTCACTTGAGCGTCGGTGACGCTCAAGCAGCTTTGTAGTTAGTCAGGTTACACAAGGTTGCACTTACACCCTGTACTCACATTAAGGTATTCAGTGTATTTCATTGGTATAAGGTTTTATCATAAAGGTATAGTGTTGTGAGCGTCTGCATCGCTGGTGACCTCCTCGTGGTCTCGAGCGTAAGCTACGCCATAGCGAATCATTACCCTAGACATAACCAATAACGTGTCCTGTGATCCCTGGGCCGTGAGCGAACGTGACGCTTGAGCGTCTCGCCTACGGCTGAGCGATCGTTACGCAACTAGCGTACCATTACGGTACTTCTTAAGTAAACAGCGTACAGTGTTCTTAGCTTCATAAAGGGTTGTTTATACGACAAAGGAATTTAGCATTGTCAGGACGGTCGAAATATTCATCACACATAGCAGAAAGCAGACAGCTCATGAAAATAAAATATCTCAAAATTATAATTGAAATAATAACCTAAATGTTGGAGGGCCTTCTGCCACCATCCCTGAGGGCCTGCTACCCAGTAACGCCGCCAAGTATGGTACAGCACGTGTATAAGGAATAGATGGCGCATGATGTTCATGTGTTCGTCCGGGCGCGTCTCTGAGTAACACGCCGCAAAGATCAACACGTTGCTAACAGGAGTATACCGGTGTATGAACAGAGAGGGAAGCGAAGCAAACGAACTCACAGACAGTATAACATAACATACACAGGAGGTGATGGAATAACTAATAAACACAAAGTGAACGGAAAAGCCCAAAGGCTCAGGAATTGGGTGTCTCCCTAGTGTCAGGAATGCTCAGATGGAATAGAGCGGACAATGAAGCGAGGTGTAGTGATTTAACATGTGGAGCACCTGAAATTATTTTGCTAAGAGCAACAGAAAAAACCCCAAAGGGTTACCAATGGGTGTGGGAATAAACTCCTTGGTCAGAGATAGAAATATAGACACAAGGAGAGTATCCACAATCCTAACCCCCACTTGCAGGGCACAGGTTCAGCTTACTGCCACTAAACTGACACCTGGACGCCCTGCACAGTGAGGGAGGATTAAGCAAGCAGGTCTGAGAGTACAGCCGCAAACCTGCTGGGTTCACAGAATAGTAAAAGAACCCCAGCAGGTCAAACAACTGACTCCAGTCTTACTGCTAGGTCCGGATTGGCAGAATGAAGTACCGAATCCCAAGGCCTATTCGCAGTAAGCAACAAGTAAATACAAAGTCACACAGTACTAGCTAACTCTCTGGAACTGACTAACAAACAAAGATTCAGCAGCATTTGCCTAGCCTGAGAGGATGGTTTATATAGCAGGTGCTGTCCACGCCCCACTCAGACCTCACAGACTGTGAGCACAAAACCAGCGCTGGATTCCCTGCCGTGCACAGAGCCTGTAAACACTACACAGTAAAAACCCGGACCGGAGTATCAGCTGCGCTCAGGTTACTTCGCTAACACTTGCCTCCCGGTTGCCATGGCGACGTGGCAGCACAGAGCAGGAGATCCTAACAGTACACCCCCTCTGACGAGGGGTCAAAGAACCCCTATCACCGGGTTTATCGGGGAACTGCGAGAAGAAAGAGCGTATCAGTCTGGGGGCATGAAGATCACAACTGCGCACCCACGACCGCTCCTCCGGGCCATACCCCTTCCAGTGCACCAAAAATGACAGCCGACCCCGAACCATCTTGGAGTCAAGAACCCTTTCAACCACAAACTCCCTCTGACCCCGTATCAGAAGAGGAGAAGGTCTTCCACTGGAAGAAGGATTACTAACCGCCAGTTTTAAAAGGGAACAATGAAATGTTTTATTGATACCCAATGAACGGGGCAGATCTAACTGAAATGCCACCGGATTGATAACCCTGGTGATCTTATAAGGGCCGATGAACCAGGGGCCTAACTTATGAGATGGCTGTCTCAACTTCAAATTCTTGGTGGACAACCAGACGAAGTCTCCTAATTTGAAGCTGCAGGGTCTTCTCCGCTTATCAAAAACCCTTTTGGTCACTAATGACACAGACACAAGGGCTTTCTTCACTTTCCTCCAAATACCCCTAAGGACCGAAACAACAGAGGAACCACCAGGCGTGGAATCCAGGGGGGTCAAAAGAATTGGCCTTAGGATGATGCCCATACACACAAAGGAAGGGAGAGATCCCTGTAGCAGAGTGAGCCGCGTTGTTATAGGCAAACTCCGCCATGGACAGATGAGCAACCCAGTCAGTATGACACTTGGAGACATGACACCTGAGGAACTGCTCCAAGGACTGGTTCACCCTCTCAGTCTGCTCATTAGACTGTGGATGGTAGCCTGACGACAAGCTCACAGAAATCTGGAGATCAGAACAAAATGCCCTCCAGAATTTGGCCACAAACTGGGATCCACGGTCAGAGACCACATCAAGTGGCAACCCGTGGAGGCGCACAACATGCTGCATAAATAACTCAGACAGTCGTCTGGCCGATGGCAACCCAACCAGTGGAACGAAATCCGCCATCTTCGAAAACCTGTCAACGACAACCCAAATGGCTGTCATCCCCGAGGATTTGGGCAAGTCCACCACAAAATCCATGGAAATGTGGGTCCATGGCTTAGACAGAATAGAGAGTGGATGTAATGGGCCGACAGGAACCCCTCTAGGAGTTTTATTTCGGGCACAAACGTCACATGCCCGAACCCACTGATCCACATCCCTAGCCACCGAGGGCCACCACACCGCCCTAGACAGCAACTCCCGAGTTCTGGCAATACCCGGATGCCCTGCCGACCTCTTGGCATGGAATTCCAGGAACACTCGCTGTCTTAACCTAGGAGGCACAAACAAGAGACCTACCGGAAGGTCTGGAGGAGCCTGCTCCTGTGCTCTAAGGACTAATGACAAGAGGTCCTGGGTAATGCCCACTTTAATACATGATGGGGACACAATGGGCAATGGCTCCTCGGTGGTCTCTTGAACTGGAGCAAAACTCCGCGAGAGCGCATCAGCCTTGATGTTTTTTGACCCAGGGCGATATGTTATAAAAAAATTAAAGCGAGCAAAGAACAAAGCCCATCGTGCCTGCCTGGCATTGAGCCGCTTTGCTGACTCTAAATATGCCAGATTCTTATGGTCGGTGAGAATTGAGACCACAAACTTAGCCCCCTCAAGCCAGTGTCTCCACTCCCCGAGTGCATCCTTTATAGCCAACAATTCCCGGTTACCCACATCATAATTCATCTCGGCAGACGAAAATTTACGGGAAAAGTAAGCACAGGGATGAAGGCGATTATCAGACACCCCCATCTGAGAGAGCACTGCCCCAATACCTATCTCAGAGGCATCCACTTCTACCACAAAAGGACGCTCTGGATCTGGGTGTCGCAGCACCTTGGCCGAGACAAATGCCCTTTTGAGATGGGCAAAGGCCGCTTTGGCCTCACAAGACCAGTGAGCAACATCCGCCCCTTTCTTAGTGAGTGCCACCAAGGGGGCCACTATAGACGAAAATCCAGCGATAAACCGTCTATAAAATTTGCAAAGCCCAGAAAACGCTGAAGCTCCTTCAAACTAGTGGGCTGCACCCAATCCAGGACTGCCTGTACCCTAGAACCCTCCATTTGGAAACCTTCTGAGGAGATAATATACCCTAGAAATGCGATTTGCTGGACTTCAAACTCGCACTTCTCCAGCTTCGCCCCAAGCTGGTGGTCTCTGAGTTTCTGGAGGACTAAGCGTACATGCTTCCGATATTCCTCCAGGGAATGAGAGAAGATTAGGATGTCATCTAGATAAACAACTAAGAATCTATCCAAATATTCCCTGAGCACATCGTTCATGAATTCCTGGAAGACTGCCGGGGCATTAGAGAGCCCAAAAGGCATCACCAAATATTCATAATGCCCTGAGTGGGTATTAAAGGCAGTCTTCCATTCATCCCCCTCTCTTATTCGGATTAGATTGTAAGCACCGCGTAGGTCAATCTTAGAAAAAATGGTGGCAGTACGAAGCTGGTCAAACAAAACCGAAATTAGAGGCAGTGGGTACGAGTTTTTAATCGTGATACGGTTCAATTCCCTGAAGTCGATGCAGGGTCGCAACGAACCATCCTTTTTACCCACGAAGAAGAACCCCGACCCAACTGGGGACTGTGAGGGTCTGATAAATCCCTTAGCCAAGTTTTACTGAATGTACTCTGCCATAGCCTGAGTCTCAGGACGTGACAGGGAGTACAACCTGCTCTTGGGAAGCTTAGCATCCGGCAACAAATCAATGGCACAGTCATAGGGGCGATGGGGAGGTAGTACCTCCGCAACTTTTTTGGAGAACACATCCGCAAAATCTGCATAACATCCTGGCAATCCTGGCAAACTTAGCTGCGAGAGCCTGACTGGCTCAAGCAACTCCTGAAACAATCACTACCCCAACTAAGAATCTCCCCAGAGACCCAGTCAAATTGAGGGTTATGGGCCCTTAACCAGGGTAACACCAAAACCAATGGGGCAAAAGAACAGACAGTCACATAAAAAGACAATTTTTCAGAGTGTGTGGCTCCAATAAACAAAGGAATTTGGCTGCTGCAGGAGGTAATTTTACCCTGGGACAATGGTTCCCCGTTTAACCCACAGATCTCAATCTCTGATGCCAAAGGTACTGAGGGAACAGAGTGTTCCAGGGCGAATTGACGGTCCATGAAAACCCCATCGGCCCCACTGTCAACAAAGGCCTCAGTCTTGACAGTTTGACCGAGGATCTCCAAAGTCACTGGAATGAGAAAAGTCTTTTTGGGAAATTCTGACTTCTGGCCTGACAGGATATTTCCCATCACCCTCAGGCCCTGAAGTTTTCTGTTTTTTCTGGGCATGATACTACAACATGACCTTTATTCCCACAGTACAAACACAAACCCTGCTGTCTCCTCCGCGTCTTCTCACGCGAGGAGAGGCGGGTAGCCCCAATCTGCATAGGCTCCTCGGAATATTCCTCAGAGTCTGAGGTTCCCTTGGGAAAAAAGGAAACTGCGGTCTCCCTTTCAAGCCTACGCTCTCTCAGCCGTCTATCCACCCGGATGGATAACTGCATGAGCTGATCTAAGCTATCAGGCGAGGGATATTGTACCAGTTGGTCCTTTATCTGGTCAGAAAGGCCCCTTCGGTACTGGTTTCTCAGGGCTGGGTCATTCCTCTGGATATCATGAGCCAACCTCCGAAACTCCGTACTATAAACCTCAGCTGGCCGTCGCCCTTGCTTAAGAACCGTAATCTGAGCCTCGGCTGAAGCCATCTTGTCAGGGTCATCATACAAAATGCCCAGTGCCGTAAAAAAAGCATCAACACTTTTAAGCGACGGACAGTCAGGCTGTAACCCATATGCCCAGACCTGTGGGTCTCCTTGTAGCAAGGAAATCACCATGCCCACCCGCTGAATCTCCGACCCAGAAGACTGGGGCCTAAGCCTGAAATATAGCTTACAGCTCTCCTTGAAACAAAAGAACTGCGAGCGATCTCCAGAAAAACGATCCGGGAGATTTACTTTCGGCTCCTTAACCCCTGAACTTGCCGCTGCTGCTGCGGGAGCTCCGCTAGCGACCTGCGGGGTGTTCATTTTAATGGACATCTCATTAAATTGTCGAGTCAGGACCTGCACCTGATCGACCACCTGTTGCAAAGTATTTTGAGGGGTATGCTCCATATTCCCACATAATTTCAACAGGAGTAGGGCTGCTGAATATGTAACGCACACCAGTGCTAACAGGAGTATACCGGTGTATGAACAGAGAGGGAAGCGAAGCAAACGAACTCACAGACAGTATAACATAACATACACAGGAGGTGATGGAATAACTAATAAACACAAAGTGAACGGAGAAGCCCAAAGGCTCAGGAATTCGGTGTCTCCCTAGTGTCAGGAATGCTCAGATGGAATAGAGCGGACAATGAAGCGAGGTGTAGTGATTTAACATGTGGAGCACCTGAAATGATGTTGCTAAGAGCAACAGAAAAAACCCCAAAGGGTTACCAACGGGTGTGGGAATAAACTCCTTGGTCAGAGATAGAAATATAGACACAAGGAGAGTATCCACAATTCTAACCCCCACTTGCAGGGCACAGGTTCAGCTTACTGCCACTAAACTGACACCTGGACGCCCTGCACAGTGAGGGAGGATTAAGCAAGCAGGTCTGAGAGTACAGCCGCAAACCTGCTGGGTTCACAGAATAGCAAAAGAACCCCAGCAGGTCAAACAACTGACTCCAGTCTTACTGCTAGGTCCGGATTGGCAGAATGAAGTACCGAATCCCAAGGCCTATTCGCAGTAAGCAACAAGTAAATACAAAGTCACACAGTACTAGCTAACTCTCTGGAACTGACTAACAAACAAAGATTCAGCAGCATTTGCCTAGCCTGAGAGGATGGTTTATATAGCAGGTGCTGTCCACGCCCCACTCAGACCTCACAGACTGTGAGCACAAAACCAGCGCCAGATTCCCTGCCGTGCACAGAGCCTGTAACCACTACACAGTAAAAACCCGGACCGGAGTATCAGCTGCGCTCAGGTTACTTCGCTAACACTTGCCTCCCGGTTGCCATGGCGACGTGGCAGCACAGAGCAGGAGATCCTAACACTAACTCAAGTCGGGTAGGAGCGCAAAACGTCTTCGCTGCCCCGGCCCTTTTGCTTAGCTGAAAGCAAGGCTATACGAGCATCGCTAATAAGGGCAAAATATAGACAAATAGGCCCTTCCGTATCCAGTCTCGGACCCGGGGCCGGAGACCACGGTGCACTGCCGTGTTGGCGCAGTAAACGGAGTCCGACTCCCCCGACACGTGCGAGGCGGAAGAGGTGGAATGCCGTTGCTGCCGCCGTTTTCGACGCTTGATCCTGTCCCAACCGTCGTCGTATGAGGACACCCTCTGAGGACGTGGAGGCAAGGGAAGAGTCCGTGCCCCGACGCCTGCGCCTAACGCGCTTGCCGGTAACCTTACGCGCACTGCTGCCGCTGCTAGAGGAGTGGGACTGAGTACTAGATCCCCCCCCCACTATGGGGGGAAAGTGCGCTCCCCTTGGACCAGTCAGGGTCCGATGAAGACTCACCAGTACGAGGGGGAACTCCATCCGTCCCAGCAGCCGCCGTACGACTTGTGGATGCACCGACTGACTACATTCCTGGCCCAACGTCCGCGGCTGGGGAAACAAAAGAGAGACAATGTTCCCCTATCGAACCAGCAGCTGCCGGGAGTGGGGCAGGCGGGGCGACCGTCGAGCCAGAGGACAGGAGCGGGATAAGAGATTGCGCAATGCTATCCTCCAAAGAAGCGGTGGCCAGACACGGTCCCCCGGGTACGGAGGATAACAAGGGAGCCACCGCCGACACGACAGAGGCACAAATGGCTCTAAGATCAGACCCGGAACGCGAGTCGCGCGCCCCACGGGAGGTTCGCAAACCTCCCGTCGGGAGCAAAGACTCCGATGATCCCTCACTGTCAGGCACAATGGCACGTCCGCTCCACTGCGATACCCCCCTACCGAAACGCTGCGCCGCGACCTCCTCCCATCCCGAGCAGTAGCCCCAGGAGGAGAAACCGGACAATCGCCAGAACTAGAAAGAGGCAGCTCAACGTCGGACTGAGGGCTATCCGTTGCAGCGACAGAAGCCGACATCCGGACGCGGGGCGGGACAGAACGCTCGTCTCCCGCCGTTGCACGCCGGCTCCGTATGAGACCGGTAGGGGCCACACGGTCACGGCTGGCGGCAGTACGAAGCGGCCTGCGAGCAGACCCGGAAGGGGCTGGCACCACGGGTCCAGCCACGGCAGGAGAGGCCAGGTGGCCCGTTCCACCGACAGTTTCTACAATGGCCATCGCCGGCAGCAGCCCATCCGCAGCCGCAGAGCGGGTGTGTTGCCCCGCCCTGCCACAGGAGGGAGCCTGCTGGCGAGCGTGTCCCCGGGGCGCAGTAACAGGCCTCATATGGGCCCCTGTAGTCCACTTGAAACCAGCTCAGGTTTCAAGTCTTACACGCCGCCGCCCAACATAGCCGCGCTCTCCTCCGTGTCCCCGCCGAAAGGAGCGGTAAGCGGGATGGGGGGACGGGGGGCATCTGTATACCTGGCACTGTGGGGGCATCTGTATACCTGGCACTGTGGGGGCATCTGTATACCTGGCACTGTGAGGGGCATCTGTATACCTGGCACTGTGGGGGCATTTGTATACCTGGCACTGTGGGGGCATCTGTATGCCTGGCACTGTGAGGGGCATTTGTATACCTGGCACTGTTGGGGCATTTGTATACCTGGCACTGTGGGGGCATCTGTGTACCTGGCACTGTGAGGGGCATTTGTATACCTGGCACTGTGAGGGGCAATTGTGGATCTGGCACTGCACTATTGGGGGCATATGTGTATCACGTCCCATTTTAACTGGCCACACCCATTTTTTTGGCGCGCGCGGGAGCAGACTTGTATGGCCCCCGAAGGATTTTATAAATATCTAAATGGCCCTCGGTAGAAAAAAGGTTCCCCACCCCTGCTCTATCTCTATCTCTCTCCCTTCACTTACCTAACAGTCAGACTGCGTAGGGAACATAATGTGACCATAGCAGCATAAACGCACCATCTGGGCTTCCGCAGCCCCGCTCAATGCATCACCTTGGCTTGGAAGGGGTTAATGTTTTGTGGTGGGAGGAACGTAGAGAGAGGGTCCTAGGGGCTGATTGGCTGGATCATGTATAGGGGCTGGCCTGTCATGCATATAGGCTGCTGACATGGTACTTCCTCACTCTTTTCAGCTCTTCTCGTGGAACTGCTAAGTAACCCTCTTTTTATTATCACTTATATTACTTACACTATTTCCTTTTTCCTATCACTTTATTCCTTTTTTCTCCCCTTATTATCTTCTATACTCTCTCTGCTGTCCCTTTATCCTACCTTCTCCTAACTATTCCTATCTTCATTTTGCAGTTAGTATTTAATAGGCCTTCTCACCTCCTCCCCTCCTTTCTCCTTACATCTCTCGGTGCCAGGTCTCGACCAAGGCGCAGCGCAGGGCTCCCCGCACGGCTTTTGGACTCTGATGGTTTCCGGCCGTCACGGGGTAGACCCGTTGCGCCCGCTGCGCTGGAGACTCCGGACGCGCGCGCCCGTGAACGCCCGCCCACCCGCGCTCCCCTTCGGCATCAGTCCCCGTCTCCGTCACCGCCGCTGGCTGCGGCGCTAGACGGAGCGACGGGGGGGGTCCGCGGCCGTCTGAGGCGGCCTGCCAGGGACGGTGTCCTGCCGTCCCTGGATCCGCCGCTCGGGGCTGCTGCTGGACGGGCTGGCCGCGGGGGCCGGGAACAGTCTCCCGCCCTGCGCATCGGCCGCCCGGGGGGGTGGAAAGCCATATTGTATATTGTTTCAGCAGAAGGGAGGGGGGATCGCGCGGCTGCCAGACGCCAGGGGTCTGGCCAGCGCGCGCGTGCCACTAACTGCCACGGGGACTACAGGGGACCATATGAGGCCTGTTACTGCGCCCCGGGGACACGCTCGCCGGCAGGCTCCCTCCTGTGGCAGGGCGGGGCAACACACCCGCTCTGCGGCTGCGGATGGGCTGCTACCGGCGATGGCCATTGTAGAAACTGTCGGTGGAACGGGCCACCTGGCCTCTCCTGCCGTGGCTGGATCCGTGGTGCCAGCCCCTTCCGGGTCTGCTCGCAGGCCGCTTCATACGGAGCCGGCGTGCGACGGCGGGAGGAGAGCGTTCTGTCCCGCCCCGCGTCCAGATGTCGGCTTCTGTCGCTGCAACGGATAGCCCTCAGTCCGACGTGGAGCTGCCTCTTTCTAGTTCTGGCGATTGTCCGCTTCTTTGGAGGATAGCATTGCGCAATCTCTTATCCCGCTCCTGTCCTCTGACTCGACGGTCGCCCCGCCTGCCCCACTCCCGGCAGCTGCTGGTTCGATAGGGGAACAGGGGAACATTGTCTCTCTTTTGTTTCCCCAGCCGCGGACGTTGGGCCAGGAATGTAGTCAGTCGGCGCATCCACAAGTCGTACGGCGGCTGCTGGGACGGATGGAGTTCCCCCTCGTACTGGTGAGTCTTCATCGGACCCTGACTGGTCCAAGGGGAGCGCACTTTCCCCCCATAGTGGGGGGGGATTTAGTACTCAGTCCCGCTCCTCTAGCAGCGGCAGCAGTGCGCGTAAGGTTACCGGCAAGCGCGTTAGGCGCAGGCGTCGGGGCACTGACTCTTCCCTTGCCTCCACGTCCTCAGAGGGTGTCCTCATACGACGACGGTTGGGACAGGGTCAAGCGTCGAAAACGGCGGCAGCAACGGCATTCCACCTCTTCCGCCTCGCACGTGTCGGGGGAGTCGGACTCCGTTTACTGCGCCAACACGGCAATGCACCGTGGTCTCCGGCCCCGAGTCCGAGACTGGATCCGGAAGGGCCTATTTGTCTATATTTTGCCCTTACTAGCGATGCTCGTATAGCCTTGCTTTCAGCTAAGCAAAAGGGCCGGGGCTGCGAAGACGTTTTGCGCTCCTACCCGACTTGAGTTAGTGTTAGGATCTCCTGCTCTGTGCTGCCATGTCAAATATAGTGCCCAAAGGTGCATGCAAAAATGGGTGTGGCCACATGCCACATGAGGTGTAGCCAATGAAAATGGGGGGCATGATGCACATATGGGGGCCAGATACACATATGACCACAATAGTGCAATGCCAGATACACATATGTCCCCAATAGTGCCAGATATACATATGCCCCCAGTAGTGCAGTGCCAGATACACATATGCCCCCAGTAGTGCAGTGCCAGATACACATATGCCCCCACATTGCCAGATACACATATGCCCCCAAAGTGCTGATATAACCCACAGTGCCAGATATGCTCCCACAGTGCTAGATACACATATGCCCCCACAGTGCCAGATATGCTCCCACAGTGCCAGATACACATATGACCCCACAGTGCTAGATATGCCCCCACAGTGTCAGATACACTTATGGCCCCACAGTGCCAGATACACATATGTCCCACAGTGCCAATTATGCCGCCACAGTGCCAGATATACATATGCCCCCACAATGCCAGGTACACATATGTCCCCACAGTGCCAGATACACAAATGCTCCCCCAGCACCATATACACATATGCAGCGCGCGTCTCTCATGCCCCTCACTTCATCAGGAGCTGCAGGTCCGTGAGCTTTGATTGGTTAACAAACTGGCACCTCATTTGAGATACACCCCGCTGATGGAGAATGGAGGCAGGAGAGGCGCCCACTGTGCTCTCCTCCCCTCACACACAGCAACGGCTGCAAACAAGGTGGTCGACCGGCGGTACTGTATACCGGCTGTCAATTTCTTACTGGTACGCAGTACCGCCCCATTCTGCCATACTTGCAGCACTGACTGTAAGTCATATTATTAGAAAGTGGAAGCTTTTAGGAACAACAGAAACTCAGCCACAAAGCGGAACACCATGTAAAAATCACAGTGTGGGGCCAATTACTGTTTTTTATGGTTTGGACTTATCTCCAGTGAAGGGTAATGTTATTGCTTTAGCATACCAAGACATTTTGGACTATGCTTTGCTTCCAACTTTGTGGCAGCAGTTTGGGGAAGGCCCTTTTCTATTCCAACATGACCGTGCCCCAGAGCACAAAGCAAGGACTATAAATGGTTGTCCTGATGAGTTTGGTGTGGAAGAATGTGACTGGCCCACACAGTGCCCTGACCTCAACCTCATTGAGCACCTTTGGGATGAACTGGAATGGAGATTGCAAGCCAGGCCTTCTCATCCAACATCAGTGCCTATCCTCATAAATGCTCTACAGAAGGAATGGGCACATATTTCCACATAAACTCTCCAAAATCTTGTGGAAAGCCTTCCAGGAACAGAGGAAGCTGTTATAGCTGCAAAAGGGGATCAACAACATATTTTAAGTATATGTATTTGAATATAATGTCATCACAGTCCCTGTAATGGTCAGACGACCGAATGCTTTTGTCCATGTAGTGTATATATAAATATCATTTTTAAGTGTACTCACAGTATAAGCGATGCTGCTGACAAAACTTGCAGGTTACAAGTTCAATACCTGGCACAGCGCTCACACAGCTCCACTTAGAAGAAAAGGTGATTATTTGTTTAAGCTGTTGTGAGTCAGAGGTTCAGGAAGGAGGATAAGAAGTACTTACACTATTTACAACACCTTGTTGGTATTTGCCAAATCATGTTTTCCTCCAGCATACAATCAAAGGATTAAGACGCTAATTACCAAACATACTGTAGCCTTTGAGGGTGACATTTATAGAGGAGGGGAGAGAGGCTAATACAGAATGAGCTCACCCGCAATGCTGGCTTCTTTCTGCTACTAATGTCATCATTCTACTCAAATAACTACCATTATTCCGCCTAGAACAATCAGCCCCTTTTAGAAATGCACTCTAGAAATGTGGAAAGTTAAAACAGCTTTAGGACTGTTTTTGGGAAACTAGTACAGGTTGAGTATCCCTTATCCAAAATGCTTGGGACCAGAGGTATTTTGGATATGGGATTTTTCCGTATTTTGGAATAATTACATACCATAATGAGATATCATGGTGATGGGACCCAAGTCTAAGCACAGAATGCATTTATGTTACATATACACCCTATACACATAGCCTGAAGGTAATTTTAGCCAATATTTTTTTATAACTTTGTGCGTTAAACAAAGTGTGTGTACATTCACACAATTCATTTATGTTTCATATACACCTTATACACACAGCCTGAAGGCCATTTAATACAATATTTTTAATAACTTTGTGTATTACACCAAGTTTGTGTACATTGAGCCATCAAAAAACAAAGGTTTCACTATCTCACTCTCACTCAAAAAAGTCCGTATTTCGGAATATTTGGATATGGGATACTCAACCTGTATTCATATGCAGTTCTCTTAAATATTACTATTTTAACTTTTCTGTCATAATAAAACATGTTGGGGCTGTAATGACGGCCTTCATTGCAGAAGAATAACAATGTATGTATTTAAATTCCTTTTTTGACCATGTTTAAAAATAAGTGTTAGCCCTACTTGTGAAGTGCTTTTCATACTGTATGTGTATATGGGATGCGTTTGGCTTCCCGGCAGTCGGGATGCTGTCAGTCATGTGATCGATGCTGGAATCCCGATACCACTCAGGAGACCAGCGTCAGGACACCAACAACCAACATCCCGAAGGTAAGTATTTGTGCAGGTATTAGGGTTAGGGCCTGGGGGGGAAGGGTTTGTTAGGTACTGGGGGAGTAGTTAGCTGGAGCTGCCACCTCCCGAAATTTAGCCCTAGCCGCCACCTCCTTAGATTTACTAGAGTAGAATTAGGGTAGGGGGTGGGGGGGTTAGCCTACTCCCCCCCAAACATGTTGGAATTCTCAGGTTCGGGATGCCAGGGGTGGTCTTGTGAACGAACACCAGGATATTGTATCACACCTGTATATACTAGCGATGAGCGGGTTCGGTTCCTCGGAATCCGAACCCTCCCGAACTTCACCCATTTTACACGGGTCCGAGGCGGACTCGAATCTTCATGCCTTGCTCGGTTAACCCGAGCGCGCCCGAACGTCATCATCCCGCTGTCGGATTCTCGCGAGATTCGTATTCTATATAAGTAGCCGCGCGTCACCGCCATTTTCACTCGTGCTTTGGAGATGATAGGGAGAGGATGTGCAGCGTTCTCTCAGTTTCTGTGTTCAGTGTACTGCAAATATCTGTGCTCAGTGTGCTGCAAATATCTGTGCTCAGTGTGCTTGCAAATATCTGTGCTCAGTGTACTGAAAATATGTACGTTCTCTGCCTGAATAACGCTCCATATCTGTGCTGCATTGTAGTATATAGTAGGAGGACAGTGCAGAATTTTGCTGACCAGTGACCACCAGTATTATATCAGTACGGTACAGTAGTCCACTGCTCTATCTACCTCTGTGTCGTCAAGTATACTATCCATCCATACCTGTGGTGCATTTAAGTTTTGCGCAATATATATAGTAGGAGGACAGTGCATAATTTTGCTGACCACCAGTATATAATATATAGCAGTACGGTACAGTAGTCCACTGCTTTACCTACCTCTGTGTTGTCAAGTATACTATCCATCCATTCCTGTGGTGCATTTCAGTTGTGCGCAGTATATATAGTAGTTGGCCATTGCTATTGATATATTACTGGCATATAATTCCACACATTAAAAAATGGAGAACAAAAATGTGGAGGGTAAAATAGGGAAAGATCAAGATCCACTTCCACCTCGTGCTGAAGCTGCTGCCACTAGTCATGGCCGAGACGATGAAATGCCATCAACGTCGTCTGCCAAGGCCGATGCCCAATGTCATAGTAGAGGGCATGTAAAATCCAAAAAAATATAGCTCAGTAAAATGACCCAAAAATCTAAATCAAAATCGTCTGAGGAGAAGCGTAAACTTGCCAATGTGCCATTTACGACACGGAGTGGCAAGGAAAGGCTGAGGGCCTGGCCTATGTTCAAGGCTAGTGGTTCAGCTTCACATGAGGATGGAAGCACTCATCCTCCTGCTAGAAAACTTAAAAGAGTTAAGATGGCAAAAGCACAGCAAAGAACTGTGCGTTCTTCTAAATCACAAATCGCCAAGGAGAGTCCAATTGTGTCGGTTGCGATGCCTGCACCTCTTTTTTCTTTCATTTTTCTTTGCATCATGTGCTGTTTGGGGACTATTTTTGGAAGTGCCATCCTGTCTGACACTGCAGTGCCACTCCTAGATGGGCCAGGTGTTTGTGTCGTCCACTTGGGTCGCTTAGCTTAGTCACACAGCTACCTCATTGCGCCTCTTTTTTTCTTTGCATCATGTGCTGTTTGGGGACTATTTTTTTTAAGTGCCATCCTGTCTGACACTGCAGTGCCACTCCTAGATGGGCCAGGTGTTTGTGTCGGCTACTTGTGTCGCTTAGCTTAGTCACACAGCTACCTCATTGCGCCTCTTTTTTTCTTTGCATCATGTGCTGTTTGGGGACTATTTTTTGAAGTGCCATCCTGTCTGACACTGCAGTGCCACTCCTAGATGGGCCAGGTGTTTGTGTCGGCCACTTGTGTCGCTTAGCTTAGTCACACAGCTACCATCTTGCACCTCTTTTTTTCTTTGCATCATGTGCTGTTTGGGGACTATTTTTTAAATCTGCCATCCTGTCTGACACTGCAGTGCCACTCTTAGATGGGCCAGGTGTTTGTGTCGGCCACTTGGGTCGCTTAGCTTAGCCATCCAGCGACCTTGGCGCACCTCTTTTTTTCTTTGCATCATGTGCTGTTTGGGGACTATTTTTTGAAGTGCCATCCTGTCTGACACTGCAGTGCCACTCCTAGATGGGCCAGGTGTTTGTGTCGGCCACTTGGGTCGCTTAGCTTAGTCACACAGCTACCTCATTGCACCTCTTTTTTTCTTTGCATCGTGTGCTGTTTGGGGACTATTTTTTAAATATGCCATCCTGTCTGACACTGCAGTGCCACTCCTAGATGGGCCCGGTGTTTGTGTCGGCCACTTGGGTCGCTTAGCTTAGTCACAAAGCGACCTTGGTGCACCTCTTTTTTTCTTTGCATCATGTGCTGTTTGGGGACTATTTTTTGAAGTGCCATCCTGTCTGACACTGCAGTGACACTCCTAGATGGGCCAGGTGTTTGTGTCGGCCACTTGGGTCGCTTAGCTTAGTCATCCAACGACCTCGGTGCAAATTTTAGGACTAAAAATAATATTGTGAGGTGTGAGGTATTCAGAATAGACTGGAAATGAGTGGAAATTATGGTTATTGAGGTTAATAATACTATGGGATCAAAATGACCCCCAAATTCTATGATTTAAGCTGTTTTTGAGGGTTTTTTGTAAAAAAACACCCGAATCCAAAACACACCCGAATCCAAAACACACCCGAATCCGACAAAAAAATTTCAGGGAGGTTTTGCCAAAACGCGTCCAAATCCAAAACACGGCCGCGGAACCGAATCCAAAACCAAAACACAAAACCCGAAAAATGTCCGGTGCACATCACTAGTATATACTGTACTGTAGCTTCTTATGCATGGTGTGCTGTAAGACACCTGACAATGGTGGTCATTCCGAGTTGTTCGCTCGGTAATTTTCTTCGCATCGCAGCGATTTTCCGCTAACTGCGCTTGCGCAATGTTCGCACTGCGACTGCGCCAAGTAAATTTGCTATGCAGTTAGGTATTTTACTCACGGCATTACAAGGGTTTTTCTTCGTTCTGGTGATCGTAATGTGATTGACAGGAAGTGGGTGTTTCTGGGCGGAAACAGGCCGTTTTATGGGAGTGTTTGAAAAAACGCTACAGTTTCTGGGAAAAACGCGGGACTGGCTGAAGAAACGGAGGAGTGTCTGGGCGAACGCTGGGTGTGTTTGTGACGTCAAACCAGGAACGACAAGCACTGAACTGATCGCACTGGAAGAGTAAGTCTCGAGCTACTCAGAAACTGCACAGAGAAGTCTTTTCGCAATATTGCGAATCTTTGGTTCGCAATTTTGATAAGCTAAGATTCACTCCCAGTAGGCGGTGGCTTAGCGTGTGCAAAGCTGCTAAAAGCAGCTTGCGAGCGAACAACTCGGAATGAGGGCCAATATACGGTAATTCCAAAGACTAAGGTTTTATGCAAATTACAAAAAATGAATGTATTTCTTATACCTGCTCAGTTTAGCACATCTGTGCTACCTCTTCCCGCCACTCTAATATATTTATTCAATACATTTGTGCACTGTAACATAAGTGCTAGGTAATGGCAAATTCTTCTAATACGGATGGTGTAATGGTTAGCATTACTGCCTCATAGCACTGAGGTCATGGGTTTGATTCCCACCATGGCCCTAACTGTGTGGAGTTTGTATATTCTCCCCGTACTTGTGTGGGTTTCCTCCGGGTACTCCGGTTTCCTCCCACAATCCAAAAATATATACTGGTAGGTTAATTGGCTCCCAACAAAATTAACCCTAGTGTGAATGTGTCTGTGTGTACATGTGGTAGGGAATATAGATTGTAAGCTCCACTGGGGCATGGACTGATGTGAATGGGCAAAATAGTCTCTGTAAAGCGCTGCGGAAAATGTGTGCGCTATATAAATAACTGGTAATAATAATAATTGTTTCATGGTTATATGAATTTTAATAGTGTGTCTAGGTTTTGGAGCCACCCCAAATGTCCTCGATAATTCTCTACCAAGAGGCCATGACACAGGGGCATTTTAAGAGAGGAAGGGGCCCGTGTGCTGACTCTAGCTACACATTGCACCCATGATAGAAACACCAATTCCATGACACAATAAAGTTTACAACTAAAGAGTTAAATGCACGCAAACCACATAATCTCATAGTAAAAGTGTAGGCTTAGGCCTGTACTAACATGTCTTGTGCTGTAGTGGATGCTCTGTAATCTGTAAATGGACTAATAGCAAACCTGGAAATGGACAATGGAAAGAATGGAAATAAAAGAAGCAGATTACATTAATATAATATTTATTAAAGGACAGAAAGTTCACATAAAAACAAACATTATACATGTATATGTGCTCATGGGTAATAGAATATTCAGTATAGTTAAAACAACTAAGTATCTATATAATACAATGTGTATATTAGAGATGAGCGGGTTCGGTTCCTCGGAATCCGAACCCGCCCGAACTTCATGTTTTTTTACACGGGTCCGAGCGACTCGGATCTTCCCGCCTTGCTCGGTTAACCCGAGCGCGCCCGAACGTCATCATCCCGCTGTCGGATTCTCGCGAGGCTCGGATTCTATCGCGAGACTCGGATTCTATATAAGGAGCCGCGCGTCGCCGCCATTTTCACACGTGCATTGAGATTCATAGGGAGAGGACGTGGCTGGCGTCCTCTCCGTTTATAGAGAAGAGAGTGAGACTAGAGTAGAGAGAGACACAGTAGTAATTTTGGGGAGCATTAGGAGGAGTACTACTACTTGCTGAAGTGATAGATAGATAGATAGTGTGACTGTATAATGTATATCTGACTTGTGGGGGAGACACTGACAGTGGGGAGCAGTTAGAGTCTGAGAGCAGGACTCAGGAGTACATATAACGTACAGTGCACACTTTTGCTGCCAGAGTGCCACACTGCCATTGTGACCACACTGACCACCAGTATAATATATATTGTGATTGTCTGCTTAGGAGTACTACTTGCAAGTTGCTGATAGTGTGACCAGTGACCTGACCACCAGTTTAATAATCACCACCAGTTTAATATATATATATATATATATATATATATAATTGTATATAATATATATATAATATTGTATACCACCTACCCGTTTTTTTTTTTCTTTCTTCTTCTTTATACATACTACTATAGTAGCTTACTGTAGCAGTCTGCGGTGCTGCTGAGCTGACAGTGTCCAGCAGGTCCGTCATCAGTCATTACATAATAAATATATATACCTGTCCGGCTGCAGTACTAGTGATATTATATATATATATATAGATTTCATCTCATTATCATCCAGTCTATATTAGCAGCAGACACAGTACGGTAGTCCACGGCTGTAGCTACCTCTGTGTCGGCAGTCGCTCGTCCATCCATAATTGTATACCACCTACCCGTGTTTTTTTTTTTTTCTTTCTTCTTTATACATACTACTATAGTAGCTTACTGTAGCAGTCTGCGGTGCTGCTGAGCTGACAGTGTCCAGCAGGTCCGTCATCAGTCATTACATAATAAATATATCTACCTGTCCGGCTGCAGTACTAGTGTGATATTATATATATATATTGATTTCATCTCATTATCATCCAGTCTATATTAGCAGCAGACACAGTACGGTAGTCCACGGCTGTAGCTACCTCTGTGTCGGCAGTCGCTCGTCCATCCATAATTGTATACCACCTACCCGTGTTTTTTTTTCTTTTCTTTCTTCTTTATACATACTACTATAGTAGCTTACTGTAGCAGTCTGCGGTGCTGCTGAGCTGACAGTGTCCAGCAGGTCCGTCATCAGTCATTACATAATAAATATATCTACCTGTCCGGCTGCAGTACTAGTGTGATATTATATATATATATATTGATTTCATCTCATTATCATCCAGTCTATATTAGCAGCAGACACAGTACGGTAGTCCACGGCTGTAGCTACCTCTGTGTCGGCAGTCGCTCGTCCATCCATAATTGTATACCACCTACCCGTGGTTTTGTTTTTTTCTTCTTTATACATACTACTATAGTAGCTTACTGTAGCAGTCTGCGGTGCTGCTGAGCTGACAGTGTCCAGCAGTTCCGTCATCAGTCATTACATAATAAATATATCTACCTGTCCGGCTGCAGTACTAGTGTGATATTATATATATATATATATATTGATTTCATCTCATTATCATCCAGTCTATATTAGCAGCAGACACAGTACGGTAGTCCACGGCTGTAGCTACCTCTGTGTCGGCAGTCGCTCGTCCATCCATAATTGTATACCACCTACCCGTGGTTTTTTTTTTTTTCTTCTTTATACATACTACTATAGTAGCTTACTGTAGCAGTCTGCGGTGCTGCTGAGCTGACAGTGTCCAGCAGGTCCGTCATCAGTCATTACATAATAAATATATCTACCTGTCCGGCTGCAGTACTAGTGTGATATTATATATATATATTGATTTCATCTCATTATCATCCAGTCTATATTAGCAGCAGACACAGTACGGTAGTCCACGGCTGTAGCTACCTCTGTGTCGGCAGTCGCTCGTCCATCCATAATTGTATACCACCTACCCGTGGTTTTTTTTTTTCTTTCTTCTTTATACATACTACTATAGTAGCTTACTGTAGCAGTCTGCGGTGCTGCTGAGCTGACAGTGTCCAGCAGGTCCGTCATCAGTCATTACATAATAAATATATATACCTGTCCGGCTGCAGTACTAGTGTGATATTATATATATATATATTGATTTCATCTCATTATCATCCAGTCTATATTAGCAGCAGACACAGTACAGTAGTCCACGGCTGTAGCTACCTCTGTGTCGGCAGTCGATCGTCCATCCATAAGTATACTAGTATCCATCCATCTCCATTGTTTACCTGAGGTGCCTTTTAGTTGTGCCTATTAAAATATGGAGAACAAAAATGTTGAGGTTCCAAAATTAGTGAAAGATCAAGAACCACTTCCACCTCGTGCTGAAGCTGCTGCCACTAGTCATGGCCGAGACGATGAAATGCCAGCAACGTCGTCTGCCAAGGCCGATGCCCAATGTCATAGTACAGAGCATGTAAAATCCAAAACACCAAATATCAGTAAAAAAAGGACTCCAAAATCTAAAATAAAATTGTCGGAGGAGAAGCGTAAACTTGCCAATATGCCATTTACCACACGGAGTGGCAAGGAACGGCTGAGGCCCTGGCCTATGTTCATGGCTAGTGGTTCAGCTTCACATGAGGATGGAAGCACTCAGCCTCTCGCTAGAAAACTGAAAAGACTCAAGCTTGCAAAAGCACCGCAAAGAACTGTGCGTTCTTCGAAATCCCAAATCCACAAGGAGAGTCCAATTGTGTCGGTTGCGATGCCTGACCTTCCCAACACTGGACGTGAAGAGCATGCGCCTTCCACCATTTGCACGCCCCCTGCAAGTGCTGGAAGGAGCACCCGCAGTCCAGTTCCTGATAGTCAGATTGAAGATGTCAGTGTTGAAGTACACCAGGATGAGGAGGATATGGGAGTTGCTGGCGCTGGGGAGGAAATTGACAAGGTGGTGAGGTGGTTTGTTTAAGTCAGGCACCCGGGGAGACACCTGTTGTCCGTGGGAGGAATATGGCCGTTGACATGCCTGGTGAAAATACCAAAAAAATCAGCTCTTCGGTGTGGAAGTATTTCAACAGAAATGCGGACAACATTTGTCAAGCCGTGTGTTGCCTTTGTCAAGCTGTAATAAGTAGGGGTAAGGACGTTAACCACCTCGGAACATCCTCCCTTATACGTCACCTGCAGCGCATTCATAATAAGTCAGTGACAAGTTCAAAAACTTTGGGCGACAGCGGAAGCAGTCCACTGACCAGTAAATCCCTTCCTCTTGTAACCAAGCTCACGCAAACCACCCCACCAACTCCCTCAGTGTCAATTTCCTCCTTCCCCAGGAATGCCAATAGTCCTGCAGGCCATGTCACTGGCAATTCTGACGATTCCTCTCCTGCCTGGGATTCCTCCAATGCATCCTTGCGTGTAACGCCTACTGCTGCTGGCGCTGCTGTTGTTGCTGCTGGGAGTCGATGGTCATCCCAGAGGGGAAATCGTAAGACCACTTTTACTACTTCCACCAAGCAATTGACTGTCCAACAGTCCTTTGCGAGGAAGATGAAATATCACAGCAGTCATCCTGCTGCAAAGCGGATAACTGAGGCCTTGGCATCCTGGGTGGTGAGAAACGTGGTTCCGGTATCCATCATTACTGCAGAGCCAACTAGAGACTTGTTGGAGGTACTGTGTCCCCGGTACCAAATACCATCTAGGTTCCATTTCTCTAGGCAGGCGATACCGAAAATGTACACAGACCTCAGAAAAAGAGTCACCGGTGTCCTAAAAAATGCAGCTGTACCCAGTGTCCACTTAACCACGGACATGTGGACAAGTGGAGCAGGGCAGGGTCAGGACTATATGACTGTGACAGCCCACTGAGTAGATGTATGGACTCCCGCCGCAAGAACAGCAGCGGCGGCACCAGTAGCAGCATCTCGCAAACGCCAACTCTTTCCTAGGCAGGCTACGCTTTGTATCACCGGTTTCCAGAATACGCACACAGCTGAAAACCTCTTACGGCAACTGAGGAAGATCATCGCGGAATGGCTTACCCCAATTGGACTCTCCTGTGGATTTGTGGCATCGGACAACGCCAGCAATATTGTGTGTGCATTAAATCTGGGCAAATTCCAGCACGTCCCATGTTTTGCACATACCTTGAATTTGGTGATGCAGAATTTTTAAAAAAACGACAGGGGCGTGCAAGAGATGCTGTCGGTGGCCAGAAGAATTGCGGGACACTTTCGGCGTACAGGCACCACGTACAGAAGACTGGAGCAACACCAAAAACGCCTGAACCTGCCCTGCCATCATCTGAAGCAAGAAGTGGTAACGAGGTGGAATTCAACCCTATATATGCTTCAGAGGTTGGAGGAGCAGCAAAAGGCCATTCAAGCCTATACAATTCAGCACGATATAGGAGGTGGAATGCACCTGTCTCAAGCGCAGTGGAGAATGATTTCAACGTTGTGCAAGGTTCTGCTGCCCTTTGAACTTGCCACACGTGAAGTCAGTTCAGACACTGCCAGCCTGAGTCAGGTCATTCCCCTCATCAGGCTTTTGCAGAAGAAGCTGGAGACATTGAAGGAGGAGCTAACACGGAGCGATTCCGCTAGGCATGTGGGACTTGTGGATGGAGCCCTTAATTCGCTTAACAAGGATTCACGGGTGGTCAATCTGTTGAAATCAGAGCACTACATTTTGGCCACCGTGCTCGATCCTAGATTTAAAACCTACCTTGGATCTCTCTTTCCGGCAGACACAAGTCTGCTGGGGTTCAAAGACCTGCTGGTGAGAAAATTGTCAAGTCAAGCGGAACGCGACCTGTCAACATCTCCTCCTTCACATTCTCCCGCAACTGGGGGTGCGAGGAAAAGGCTCAGAATTCCGAGCCCACCCGCTGGCGGTGATGCAGGGCAGTCTGGAGCGACTGCTGATGCTGACATCTGGTCCGGACTGAAGGACCTGTCAACGATTACGGACATGTCGTCTACTGTCACTGCATATGATTCTCTCCCCATTGAAAGAATGGTGGAGGATTATATGAGTGACCGCATCCAAGTAGGCACGTCACACAGTCCGTACTTATACTGGCAGGAAAAAGAGGCAATTTAGAGGCCCTTGCACAAACTGGCTTTATTCTACCTAAGTTGCCCTCCCACAAGTGTGTACTCCGAAAGAGTGTTTAGTGCAATCGGCGTACGAGGTTACTTCCAGAAAATGTGGAGAAGATGATGTTCATTAAAATGAATTATAATCAATTCCTCCGTGGAGACATTGACCAGCAGCAATTGCCTCCACAAAGTACACAGGGAGTTGAGATGGTGGATTCCAGTGGGGACGAATTGATAATCTGTGAGGAGGGGGATGTACAGGGTGATATATCGGAGGATGATGATGAGGTGGACATCTTGCCTCTGTAGAGCCAGTTTGTGCAAGGAGAGATTAATTGCTTCTTTTTTGGTGGGGGTCCAAACCAACCCGTCATTTCAGTCACAGTCGTGTGGCAGACCCTGTCACTGAAATGATGGGTTGGTTAAAGTGTGCATGTCCTGTTTATACAACATAAGGGTGGGTGGGAGGGCCCAAGGACAATTCCATCTTGCACCTCTTTTTTCTTTAATTTTTCTTTGCGTCATGTGCTGTTTGGGGAGTGTTTTTTGGAAGGGCCATCCTGCGTGACACTGCAGTGCCACTCCTAGATGGGCCCGGTGTTTGTGTCGGCCACTAGGGTCGCTTATCTTACTCACACAGCTACCTCATTGCGCCTCTTTTTTTCTTTGCGTCATGTGCTGTTTGGGGAGTGTTTTTTGGAAGGGCCATCCTGCGTGACACTGCAGTGCCACTCCTAGATGGGCCAGGTGTTTGTGTCGGCCACTAGGGTCGCTTAGCTTACTCACACAGCTACCTCATTGCGCCTCTTTTTTTCTTTGCGTCATGTGCTGTTTGGGGAGTGTTTTTTGGAAGGGCCATCCTGCGTGACACTGCAGTGCCACTCCTAGATGGGCCCGGTGTTTGTGTCGGCCACTAGGGTCGCTTATCTTACTCACACAGCTACCTCATTGCGCCTCTTTTTTTCTTTGCGTCATGTGCTGTTTGGGGAGTGTTTTTTGGAAGGGCCATCCTACGTGACACTGCAGTGCCACTCCTAGATGGGCCCGGTGTTTGTGTCGGCCACTAGGGTCGCTTATCTTACTCACACAGCTACCTTATTGCGCCTCTTTTTTTCTTTGCGTCATGTGCTGTTTGGGGAGTGTTTTTTGGAAGGGCCATCCTGCGTGACACTGCAGTGCCACTCCTAGATGGGCCCGGTGTTTGTGTCGGCCACTAGGGTCGCTTAGCTTAGTCATCCAGCGACCTCGGTGCAAATTTTAGGACTAAAAATAATATTGTGAGGTGTGAGGTATTCAGAATAGACTGAAAATGAGTGGAAATTATGGTTTTTGAGGTTAATAATACTTTGGGATCAAAATGACCCCCAAATTCTATGATTTAAGCTGTTTTTTAGTGTTTTTTGAAAAAAACACCCGAATCCAAAACACACCCGAATCCGACAAAAAAATTTCGGTGAGGTTTTGCCAAAACGCTGTCGAACCCAAAACACGGCCGCGGAACCGAACCCAAAACCAAAACACAAAACCCGAAAAATTTCAAGTGCACATCTCTAGTGTATATGGCTATATGGCCAGCCCTGTGACTCTCTGCTGTTCTTTCACACCCCGCACAATCACAGCTCCTCCTATTGCAGGTCCTCACCAGCCAGGTACTTAAATCACAGACAAGAAGACAGGAGGGCACTCATAGTGCACGTTATCAACATGGCACTAATATAAAAGACAACCAAATGCACAGGTACCTTTTAGAAATAGTAAAAAGTGCTTATCGGGAGGAAGGGGGGGACATGGCCTGACCTTGCAACTGAAGGGACGTGTCTCCCTGGAGCTCCAGCACAGGGCGATTTCTCTTGCTTTTTCCCTGGTGCTATCTCAGTCCAGGGGACTCCCTGCTCTCCTCCCTCATCTCCTGGGCAGCGCTGTGGAGCCGGGGACCATGCTAGGTGATCCCGCGGGTTGCTGCCTGCCCGTCTACCCGAGACCGGGACCTCAATTAGGGGCTGCTCCAGCCGCGGACTTCCGGATTGAAGGGAGCCGCGGTGAAGAGACCTCCATTGCCCGCAGAGACAGCTGCTGCTGGGACCGTCAGGTACATACACTCAGCGGGAGCCGCGGCTATCATATACCCACCCGGCTCCTGTGTCTGTGACCTCCTGCGGCGGCCCTGTTTGGTTGATTCTATTTTGGAGTGGGAGAAGGGACCTTCTGACGTATCTAGGGGAGGAGACACGTCACCAGGGGGAGGAGCTACGGGCGAACAGGGTACCCGAAAAGTACCCTCGCGGGCTCGCCACGCTTCGCGCTCGGTGGCTCGCTCCGCTCGCCACCTGATTACTAAAGGTAATAGTTGGTGGCGTGGATAGTAGAGGACCTATCCCGCTGGCCTAGCTCCTCCCCCTTGTGTCGTAACTCCTCCCCCTTACGGAAAAGGTCCCTTAGCCCACTTGATTCTAGCATCTACCGGCCCTGTTTCCCAGCGCAGCGGTGGCCATTTTGCGGCCCTCACCCGCCTCATTCCCCTGCACCCAGGGATGGCTGGCACCCCCAGAGATTCTCCGCCCACCCTAAAAATCCCCCCTCTCTACCACCGCAGCTGCGGACAGCCGTGATCGGCACGTCTGCTGCGGATTCCCAGACTCCCTATAGCTCCCGCAATCACCCGCTTGGGGGACGTCTCACCACAGCTCTGGTCTCCCGGCTGCCACCTGGATCGCAGGTGGAGGGACCGGCTGCGGGGGAACTGCTGCAGGATGCGGACCCCTGCGGCTTCTGACTGCGTGCTGCTGGCCGGGCCTCTGGCGACACAGTGGGCTGCATTTCTTTCTCGACGCCTGGATCCCGTGATCGCCTCCCCCTGTGATTAGAACCAGTTGGCTGCCTCTCCAGGACTGGGGTGGGACCAAAACCCCGTTATCAGCTCCCAGGCCTCTTCGCATCCTAAAAGGACGGGTGGGCATGCTATAGCAGCTCAATCTCTCCAAGGCTTCCAGCCCTCTCCCTGTCCTGCTGCAGTGCCCTCTCCTCACCCCCTGCCATCCTAGCAGACACGCCAATGGTGGTATACAGTTTGCTAGAAAACCCAGGCTGGTGGGGACACTACTCCCCCTTCCGTTTGCCATAGGAACATTCTGCTGACCCACAATTCGCCCCATTTCTACTGTTATCTTGCATCTAAGCTGTATGCTAACCGCACAGTGACTCAGACCATAATTATACATTACATTGTGTCTCTATGGGGTCTCCCAGTTTTCTTCTGTGAACTGTCTACAATGTGATCTCCCCATGTAAAGCACCCAGTCCCGTGTGATCCCGATGCCTTAGGAGCTTTCCCATTCCCAACCAAGTGTTGACTACCAAACTACCTCCTTTATCTCCTTCGCCATGCCTAAAGGGGGGAAAAAGACGAATGCCCAAAAGTTGGTGGGTTACTTCAAGAATTCTACTCCGTCTTCTTCCCAGAAATCAACACCACCTCTGCCTGCGTTGGCAGCCTCCGATCATGACTCGGATGGCGACTCTTCCTCAACTGCTGCCACTAAAGCGGATGTCGCTCTTCTTCTGTCCGAAATGCGCAATATAAAAAAAACAATCCACGCGGAGGTACAAGAGGCTATTTCTGGCCTAAAAACAGATATGGACAGTTTGGGATCCAGAGTTGATGCAATAGAATGGAAACATGAAGAGATTATCGCCTTTCAGCAGGAATCGTAACAGGAGGTGGCACAAATGTGTACAGATGTTATGCTACTGTCGGACAAACAAGAAGATTTGGATAATAGGGGCCGTCAGAACAATCTTAGAATACGTAACATCCCTGAGGCGGTGAAGCAGGCCCATCTTACTGATTATCGGCTCCACCTTTTCCGCTCTCTCGCTCCCTCTGTTCCTGATTATATGCTACTCCTAGGTAGGGCTCACAGGGCTCTCCGCCCTAGATCTCAGGATGCTAAAATGCCGAGAGTTGTGATTCTGCAATTTCACTACTTTGCTGTCAAAGACCAAGTCTGTGCTAAACCTCGGATGTCTCCTGCCATCTCTTTCGTAGGCTCCAATCTTCTTGTCTTCCAGGATCTGTCTCCGGTCACGTTGAAACAGACGACGGGAACTAAAGGACATCACAAAAACCCTGAGAGACAACTATATTAGATACAGATGGGGCTTTCCCTTCACCCTCCAAGTCAGATCCAACGGTAGAGTCTTAATGGCCAGATCCCCTGACGAGGCCCTTCAATTGCTCCATTGATTGAACATTTCCGGCCCTCTGATTACCTCTCAACATCCTCCTCCAGTCAACACCTCTCCTTCCCTCGCAGCCCCATCCTCAGCTTGGAACACTGTTGGATCAGCCTCCCATATTCCTCCTGACTCTAATTATGCTACTACTCTCGAGTTGGTTCTACTCTCACAGTAGCTCTCATTGGATCTCAGGTTGACTTCTTATGTATCATCACTGTTCCCATAACCTGCAGTGTTCTCTGTTTAGTTATCAATTGCTGTTCTTTAAATCTATATGGTTGAGGAGGTTGGGCCTGCTTGGACCTCATAGTTTGTGTTCTTCGCAGTCAGCCTCATGAGCCTATAAGTACTATTGCTTAAGATGTATTCTGTTTTTATGGCTCATATTTGTATGTATGTGGACCCCGGCCCAGAGGGATCCAACCCGGTCATGCCTTATATTCCTGTTTTCAACGTTTCTAATGTTAATGATTTTTTCTTTCCCTATGTTTAAATGTATGTTATTTGGGGGCTCAGGAGATGGGGGGTCTTCTGACCTCTGTTTTTTCTAGGGATATATAGCTGCCACACCATATTTCTCCTTTGTTCATTTGGATTTGCCCTCCCTCCTCTCCTTCCCCTCCCTTTTCCCCTCTCCCTTTCTTCCTCCTCCCTCCCCATCAGCTCCTTTTGCCTTCTAATTACGTTACACATATTGTTTTGGTCTTGTCCACACATGGGGCCCAATCCCCACACTTCTTTCCTCCGAGCGGCTGGGGTCACCCATCCCCCATTCGGTCTTCACGGCAGACATCGGACATAATAGGCCTGCGGGTCTACTTTCCCCTTGGGTTCGATTTGTGAGAATGGATTTTCTCTGTTATCTAGTTGTTGGTACTCTCATTGTCACAACTGAGGGCCTGAGCTGACGGGAGGCAGCCTCAGTTGTAGGGGCTGAGATGTAACGGAACCTGGGAGGTTGTATCAGACCCCTAGACATGTAAGTAACATGTAGAAGAACTGCCCGAAGGCGTGACCACGACAACCAGGGTAAAAGTCAATGATGTTTATTTATGACAAACTCCGTAACACAGCAGCAGTAAAAAGAAAACATAAAAATCAGCAGAGGATAAATACAGTTCCTGGGTACTACAGGGTGGCAAGGGCCACAGGGCTCTGGTAGTGTGAGATAGTTCTTATAATCTTCTAGTTGGAAAGTCCTTACCAGGCCCGACTGTAGCAATGGAGATAGCCCAGGATCGTACCAGCTGGTGTTCCAGGAAAAGCTGGGCTGCTGTGGATAAAACGGCTGCTGTGGGTACTGGCTGGAACCAGACTGATGTTGGCACGGAGTGGATACTGGCTGGAACCAGTTAAATAATAAATGTAGCTTGAGAGTGATGAAATATGAAGTGATGTTTGGAGCTTGAGAGCGGTGAAATAATAATGCCGGTGATAAATGATAATCTGCAGAAAAGGGTACCGGCACTTTAAGAAGAGCTGACCTCTGCTGGAAGCTGGATGCTGAAAGCAGGTGGATCTGTAGCTGGAAGCAGATGAATCCAAATGGATAGGAGAGTCAGGCTACACCGCAGGTGGAATGCTGGTGCGGGTCTCTTTAGTGGAAGTGTGGAGATAGGAGCTGGAACCTGGAAAACAACCACAGGAGAGAGACAAACTGGAACTAGGTTTGACAACCAAAGCACTGACGCCTTCCTTGCTCAGGCACAGATTACTTATACCTGCAGCAAGGAAGGGATTGGCTAGGCAATTATGCAGATTAACAATGCAGACAGCAGATTGGTGGAAATGAACAGATGACAGAATCCAAGATGGCTGCGCCCATGCAGACACTTGGAGGGAAGTTTGGTTTGTAATCCATGTGAGAATCAAAACAGTAATGGCGGCGCCGGCCACAGGAGACGCCAGACTGACAAGCGCACATTTAACCACGCGGGCACAGCGGAGGCCGCGGCTGATGTAATCACCACTCTGACATTCTGCATGTAGAAACTCGGGAACAGCGGCGGAGGCCGCGGGAGACGCTATTCCGGATGTAACAGGCGTCGCGGTGACCGCGTCTCAGAGTGACAGGAGAGGAGGCAGGAATGTGGACATCAGTATAACAGATGGGATCCGGTCCTGGAACGCTGAGCCAGCCTTAGGAGGCATCTGAAGGGTAAGTAATGGCGTCCAGATACCCGGATCGTGACACTCATATGCCTGTTTACCATCTGTTCTCCTCCTATTTCTCTTCTTTTTTCTCTGGTCTTCTTTCCATTTTCTTCCCTTCTCTTTTCCAAGGTCCTGGTGGTGCGACTCTACCTGAATAGTGTTATTCCATGGTTCTTAGAAGTATCCCTGAACACGAAGCGTTTGAACAGCCCAAATAAACGTTCTCTCTTATTTCAGTCCCTTAAGCAATTACGAGGTGATATTATATTTTTACAAGAGACCCACTTTACTGGCACGTCACACCCTGAACTTAGATCTAAAAATTTCCCTCACATTTTCCATGCTTGCGATCCCATACACAAGAAGAAGGGGGTTTCTATACTCTTCGCTAGTCATCTAGCTTTCACCCCTTCCAATACATTGAGAGACCCTGAAGGTAGGTTTCTGCTTTTAGTGGGGTCATTAAATGGGATCCCTTACACATTCCTGAATGTCTACTCTCCAAACCAATCACAGGCCCCTTTATTCCATTCCCTAAATAGCCTACTAGCTCTGCATAGATGTAGTAATGTGGTCTTAGGTGGGGATTTTTATGTAACTTTGGACAGTCATCTGGACAGATCTAAACCTCTGCCCAGATCAATGAGCTCCTCTCATTCCCGTAACTCTGCTGCTTTGCATCTTCTGCTGTCCTAACATCTCCTTTTTGACACATGGAGAATGAAGGTACAGAGCGCTCGCGATTACACCTACTATTCCCCTATATATGATGTTTACACAAGATTGGATATGCTTTTTTTGAGTACAGAGCCTGCTCAGTGCATTCTTGACACCTCCATTTATCCTAGCACATGGTCAGACCATGGTCCGGTTACTGTGGACCTCCCAGGCCCAGAACTTCCCACACGCCATCCCACATGGTGGTTAAATGACAGAATCCTTCTTAATCCCCAAACAAAAGCCCACATCGCTGCTGAAATTTCCCATTACTTTAACACAAATGCATCTCCGACTATTTCTCCTATGTTGCTGTGGGATGCCCACAAGGCGGTCTTACGCGATTATTTGATCAGTGCCTTCTCTCATAATGCGAAATCAAGAACCAACCGCATTCGGGAACTCTCGGATATGATCAGATCCCTTTCTCTGAAACATAAACTATCAGGGTCCAAAGCAGATCTCTCCTCTTTGTCCACCGCCAGAGGCGAACTGAACTTACTCTTGCCGGCTAAGGCGGAAGCTAGCTTGAAATGGCTCAACCAGTCTTTTTATGAAAAAGGAGACAAGGCTGATCTGCTGCTAGCTTCTAGGCTTCGGACTAGATTGGCAAGGAGTAATGTACTCTCTATCCAATCTTCCCCCGATAAGAAAACTTGCAATCCTAAACTTATCACTGAGACTTTTTCTCGTTTCTACGAGAAACTATACAATGTTTTTGTATCCACCCAGATTAAACCTGATTTTATTGCGGAAACTTGTAACTTTCAGTCCCACTGCCATCTGCTCTGCTTGTCTCCAACGGTTGCCACAGAGCTTAACTCTAGGATCTCTGAAGAAGAAATTGCCACCGTCATTAAAAATCTAAAACTTAGTAAAGCTCCTGGCCCTGACGGCTTCTCAGCCACCTACTACAAGACTTTTCTTCCCCAGCTTATGCCCCACCTTTCAACTCTCTTTAATGCTGTTTTACAGGGAGCATTTTTTTACAAGTCAGCTCTGGAGGCTAGGATTATAGTTATCCCCAAAGATCGCAAAGATGCTTCCAACTGTATTAACTATAGACCTATTTCATTACTTAATTCTGATATTAAGATATATGCAAAAATCCTGGCCCTCCATTTGAACAGTGTGTTACCCCAACTTGTCCATAATGACCAGGTGGGATTTATTCCTGGTAGACATTCCCGCGATAATACAAGACATGTTATTAGCCTTGCCCACAACATCAACCTCACACATACCCCTGCTCTTTTGCTTTCTCTGGACGCAGAGAAAGCATTCGATCGGATCAGCTGGCCCTTCATGTTCGAAACTCTCACACATTTTGGTTTTAGGGGTGAATTTCTCACAGGGGTTCAGGCCTTGTACTTGTGTCCCTCTGAAAGGGTCTCCGTAAATGGAGTGTAGTCAGACCCTCTACGGATCTCCAGCGGTACTAGGCAGGGCTGTCTGCTCTCACCCCTGAGCTTCTCTTTAGTGATAGAACTGTTGGCACCCATATTCAGACATCAGACGATATTAGGGGGGTTGATGTGGGGGGCTCTGCCTACAAGATCTCCTTGTTTGCAGATGATGTCCTCCTGTCTCTTTCCTCACTGCACACTTCCTTGCTGAGCCTTTTCAGCCTTCTGTCTGAGTATGGCCAATGTGTCTGGTTACAAAGTTAATTAGTCTAAAACTGAAGCTCTTCCCTTCCACATCCCTCCAACCCACCTGACCCACATGCAAGCCAACTATACATTTTCCTGGTGTTCTTCTAAAATCTGATACCTGGCGATTTCTATTACACGCCGCTACAGAGATCTGTATACAGTGGACTTTTCCCCTTTACTTATAAATATTAAAGCCAATCTCCATAAGTGGCAGTCTCTGATTATCTCTTGGCTCGTACGTATTGTAGCCCTAAAAATTAACATTGTCCCTGTCTACTTTATTTGTTTCAAACATTGCCAGTGAAAGTGCCGGACTCTATCTTAGCACAAGTACACTTCTGGTTCCTTTGTTTTGTCTGGAGAAACAAGGTTCCTAGGATAGGTTTCTCTGCTCTACGCAAACCGGTACAGGACGGTGGCAGAGGCTTCCCAGATATCTGCCTTTACTATCTGTCCACTCATCTCAGTCAAGCTATTGCCTGGTTTGCCCCGGCTCAGAGCCTTTGGTGGCTTCAGCTGGAATCTGCGCTATGCCACACTATTTGTTTGACGTCCTTGCTCTTATCCCCCTCTAAATCCAGACCTCCTCAATTACAATTACACCCTGTGCTGGAATTTTCTTGCCAGATCTGGGACTACTGCACACGTCGCTTTAATCTGCTGTCATCCCCCTCTTCGCTTACCCCCTTATGGGACAATCCTTCTTTTATTCCGAGTCATTCTTTAACTTGCTCTCATCTATGGTCGGGCAAGAATATCCGTTTTGTTCTAGATGTACTGTCCGAGGGCTCCTGTGCGCCCTTATCGGATCTCATGACAAAATATCAGTTTCCAGAGGCAAATCCTTTCACCTATTTTCAGATAAGACATTTTGTCTCCTCTCTATCGAACTCTTCCCCATTTTACCCCTTATCCACACTGAAGTCTTTTTGCTATCATAAACCGCTTGCTCACGGAATTATTTCCTTGCTATACTCCCTCCTTATGGATTGGGGTCAGTCATCGACCCCGTAATTTGAAATTCAGTGGGCGCGGGACCTGGGCCCACCACCTGCTGACCATGATTGGTCAGATATCTTCACTGCTGTTGCGAAATCTTCTATTTCAAACCTGGTTAAAGAAAATGCCTACAAAATATTATATAGGTGGTATTTCGTCCCCACTAGACTTTATAAAATGTTTCCTTCTTCTTCTTCTCCCTTGTTCTGGAGAGACTGCGGCGGAAAAGGCTTTTTCCTCCATATCTGTTGGTCATGTCCTAAGATTGTGTTGTTTTGGGATATGGTCGCACACCTAATAAGTACAGTGATCAACATCCAGGTGTCTAAAGATCCTTGGTCTTTTCTCCTGGGCCTCCCCATTGTAAATACTCTTCCAAACTCTGGTAAATTGATAACGCAGATCTTGAACGCCGCAAGATGCTTAATTGCCCTCCACTGGAAACAGAGAGAGGCCCACCCTCCTAGTCAGGTCATTGATAAAGTATGGTACTTAGCAAGCATGGAAAAGATCTCTACATACCTCCATAACAGATCATTCCAGTTTCTACTGATATGTGACATGTGGTTCAAGTCTCAAGCACCCACATGTAGATCACACTCCTCTAGAAGTTCTCTAGCAATCCTCCTGTGACTTTTGTAAACCCCTAACCTATCAAGTAGCCCTGCGGACATTCTTTATATTATCATATCGTGTATTTCAGCTATTACTTCCAACCTAGCATTAGACTTGCGAGTTGTATATGTTACGTAAGGAGACGTACCAGCAGGTCCTCCATCCCTGTCTCTTTCCCCTCTACTCTATACCTTCCCATTCTTTCACCCCTCTCTTCTTCTCTTGCCTCTGCTTCTTTCTTCCATTCTCTATTTGTACGATTACTAGACTATTATTTGGTTCCTCTACGTATGACTTGCTTTTGTTACTCACAATGGCCCTCATTCCGAGTTGTTCGCTCGCAAGGCGATTTTAGCAGAGTTACACACGCTAAGCCGCCGCCTACTGGGAGTGAATTTTAGCTTCTTAAAATTGCGAACGATGTATTCGCAATATTGCGATTACAAACTACTTAGCAGTTTCAGATTAGCTTCAGACTTACTCGGCATCTGCGATCAGTTCAGTGCTTGTCGTTCCTGGTTTGACGTCACAAACACTCCCAGCGTTCGCCCAGACACTCCTCCGTTTCTCCAGCCACTCCCGCGTTTTTTCCGGAAACGGTAGCGTTTTCATCCACACGCCCATAAAACGCCGTGTTTCCGCCCAGTAACACCCATTTCCTGTCAATCACATTACGTTCGCCGGAGCGAAGAAAAAGCCGTGAGTAAAAAAACTATCTTCATAGCAAAATTACTTGGCGCAGTCGCAGTGCGAACATTGCGCATGCGTACTAAGCAGAAAAACGCTGCGATGCGAAGAAAATTACCGAGCGAACGACTCGGAATGAGGGCCAATGTCTTTTTTCTTTTTTTTCAGTGTAATGTTTTTTACTCTTTGAACCCTAAGTCTTCTTTATTAATGTTATATTTCTAATCTATATGTAGTGTAGTTTTATGAATATATTCTCTCCTCATTGTGGGGGGACATTGTTGTCTCTTTTATCCTGAAAACTAAATAAACAATTTAAAAAAAGAAAAAGTGCTTATTTGATTTCTCTGTATTGGCAATCCAATAAGTACTCAATGTCTACAAACGCCAACCTTACAAAATGGCAGATGGCTTCACAGTGGACTAATGCAATAATTCTTTAAGTATGCTGTTTATTAAGACCCCAAAAAATGTGAATATGAACAAATAATGAAAATGCTCATCAAGCAATACTGCACCAGAACATCCTCTCTATGACAAGTTCCAACAAGCATTTCTCTCAAATGCAGAACTTCAAAGCTTGATCTCTAAAACAGACCAAGCACAGGTGGTCTCCTAATGTTTTTTGTCACTTGGCCATTATCAGGAATGTGGCCCACCACCTCTGACCTAGCACACCTGATGTCATTAATATCACTCCACTAGTTCTGCATATCAGTTGTGTGACATCATCAAAGGCTACAACATAGTATTTCACACTCAAAACAGTATAAAATATCAGATACAATAATCTTAGTTGATCTTGGAAAGAAAATAAATAAATTATTGTATATCAAAAGGAGATAGTGAGGGTCAAAGAAATACATAATACAGCATATATGTGGATAGGTTGCATGAAAGAAAAGAGATGGTAGAGGTCAAAGGTTGCTCCAACACTTCTGCTGTTTGTTGTCGGATATGGATATCTCCTTTTGATATACAATAATTTATTTATTTTCTTTCATTCTTGGATCTGCCACGTAGCTAATTTGTCTGTACCAGGAGATCTCTTGTAACAGAAGGCACCTAGAATTGGTTTACATTATAACTCTAATTATTTTCATGTGTGCCACTGTTCTCATTACTCTGGATATCCATTAGGAACTCCAATGTTTTCAATATCTTCACCACAGGTGCTTCAAAATTGACTATTTCAATTCTACAATCACCTTTACTCTTGACAAATGGATTAATTCAAGAGGTGACAATTTTACTGTGTGGATTCAGGGTATCCATTTTTTTATGTTATATGAAATTAAAAGTTAAGTTTTAATATTTCCTATATTTCAAGTGTGCCCCAACACAGAGTCTTTCTTTTCTCTCCTTCTACATAGATCTTGAAAACCTGCAAAAGAAGTCATAAACTGGCTTATTGGATATTCTGCCGGACTGCACAGTGGTGCATCTGGCTGGGGACTGGGTGGAGTGCTGGTTTCTGGCAGTGGAGATGTAATATCAATAAAAATCCAGTGTGAATATTCTTCCTCTACTTACAAAAGTTTTGGGTCTGGCTCAGGTTTGCAAGATGCTTCTCCCATATCTTTAGCACCATGGAAAAAGATAGTGTAAGTATTTGGAACAAACTACTGTACATTCGACATAACATCCTTGAAATAAAAGCCTATGTTACAGAATACCCCAAAAAAAACCAATATATTGACTTTGGTAAACATTTTGAAAATACCCTATGGGACACAAACCATTTGTTGATATGGTATTGACAATGATTTTTTGACCTTTATATACAGGTTATTGACAAATGAATGTCATGCAATGAGTATTTTGTGATTCAGGCTTTGGATTCTTGATGGTGCATAGCTTGAGATCGAAGTATTAAAGATAGCTGATTAAATATAGTTCCTGCTCATTAGCTATGGGTAACCTTTAATTAGAACTGGGCAGTTGGCAGAGACCCTGAGCAGGGGCGTGGAGTCGAATGATGGTTTTCACCAGGGACCCCCGCAAGAGAGTTTGGGTATCACTGCTCCCGATGTGCAGGTCGCGGCCCCCTTCCTGGGTCACCCAGTACTAGCACTAGAGTACAGAACGGAGAGACAGGAGACAGGCAGACAAGATCTGGAAATCTTAGATTCAGGATGGTTAAATGACTCCGGTATAGATTCTGGACTGTTGATTTTATAGCTATCTGGAACCAATGGCACAGAGTATCAGACTGGAACCGATGGCAGAGAGTATCAGACTGGAAACAATGGCACAGAGTATCAGACTGGAACCAATGGCACAGAGTATTGGACTGGAACTGATTGGAGCCAGGTGGTGCAGCAGGATGGAGATCTGCATTGAAGTCACTGAGAAGGATGAGACTCTGTAGGAGTTTCACAAGAGACACACAACTAGGCTGTGGACATCATTGAACTGGCAGCTTGAGACTTCATGGACTAACCCTTATATACCTGCTGGGAAGAAGGGATTGCTTCCTGCGATCAGCTGGCTGAGAGTAGCAACTGGAATGGCTGAGATCTGGTCACACACAGGAGAGCTCACACAGGTGACTAATTGTGGCACCCCGGAACTGTGTGTGTGCCGCTTTAAGAAACCTTTGTTAGAGCTCTGCAGCAGCAGGAGAAGTGCTGGGGCAGGAGTTAACTGTAGCGATACGATCAGCCACCCTGACAAGCGGGGGGACGACCAGCACAGGGCTAGTCCGCCCCACATGTCTGGCCCTCCTCACGCAGCACAGGTACAAAAGCATTGCACGGCGGCGATGCTTTTGTACCTGAAGAGTAGCTCCCTACCAGCGCAGCTCCTGCGCGCTGGCAGGGACCTACCCATCACTTTCTGGGTCGCAGCGGCTGCTTGTGACGTCACGCAGCTGCTGCGGCCCGCCCCCTGCATGGTCCGGGCACGCCTGCGTTGCCCAGAACGTGCCCCCAAAATGGTGGCACAACTCCGGCCCACCCCCTCCCATCCAGCCGGCTCCCGGATCCCCTGCTGTGAACCCTGTGCATCTACTGAGGTGGGTTCTTACTCACACTGGAGTAAGGAGCCGCTGTACTTTATCATTGCCAACACTGATGCTTGCCTGTCTCTCTGACAAGGGGCACCTTATATTTTATGTGGCTGCTCTGATACCCTCTGCATGCCCACATCGGTCACTGACTCTTCATCTGTTCTGAAGTGTGTGGAGCAGGGAGGGGGGCTTCCGTCTCTGAGGTCTGCGGCCTGCTCCTCTCCAAAGAGCCGGGACCTGTGCTTAGGACTTGTAAAGTGGGCAGTAAGGAGCCTACAACTGCTAAGCCACTGGGGTGCAGTGTAACCTTCACTAAGCCGTAGCAGGAACTTGGGGTGTCAGGTGACCTCTCCCCTGCGGTGTGTCTTCCGTTTGGCGCGCTGTGACCCAGCGATGAACTTGCAGAAGGCTACCAGTCAGGTGTGGAACGGTGGTGACCATTTTCCTAGACTGCCTCTCTGCCATTATACTGATTGCAGGGTGGGATTTCTTCAGTAGCTGGAAGACCTACCTCACCTGACATCTTCTACTTAATCTTCATTGTACAGAAGATTTGTTGTTCTCCATCTCTCAGTTGCTCATCTTCTCCCTAACTGCTGCGCTTGTGTCAGGTCTGTAACTGTGTCTGTACCCGGAGGGGGCACAAGTGGGTCAGTGCTGGTGCGGTGGAGGAAACGAGGAGGCTGTAGAAGATTCCTGTGCATGTGCGCAATGATAGTTATTTAGCACCCAAAGGTAATAGCAGTCACTGAAGCACAATAACAATACTGATGGTTTGAGCAGAGAAGCTGACAGAGGTACTGTATAACAACAGTCACAGGTGATGATCTGCAAACCAGTGAAATTAATAACAGTGATGACCAGCCTGGAAGCCGATGGCAAACATCAATGGTCGACTTGGAAGTCGATGGTAACAGGATCCAATATGCAGACGATCGTAATGCAGCTGATAACAGTGAACACAGGCAATAGTAACTCCAGAGATTGGTCTGGAAACCAACAGCAATAGATTTACACAGTCTGTATATATGCACAAGTCCACAAAGCCAAGCAAGTCCAAAGCAGGAGACAGTTTGTAAATAGCAAGCTGGTTGTTTTAAGTGCCAGATGGAATAACACAGTGCTGAACGCAGATAAACAATACACAGGTGAGAATGGTAAGTAGCACCGGAGAGAGTCTCTTGCTGCATGCAGAGGTGGACGCTGATTGTGGAAGGAGTAGTAGCAGAGCAGGATGGATGGAGCCTGTAGTTCCACAGAGACACTGTAGCAAGGAAATCACTGGAGACAGGAGACTGGAGCCAGGAGACGCTGTTCACTGGATCTGATGCATTGTTCAAGGTGATGAGACTGAGCTAATGTTCTGGATTTATACCCCTTGGTCAGCAGGCATTGGATGCTGGAATCATGTGTGCAGACAGAGCAGGATTGGGTGTGTGCAGGTCAGCTGACCGCAAGTGTCATGGCGGCGCCCATGCTGCACAGATGGTGGGTACACACTAGATGGACTTCAGGGGTACACAATGACAATGGGCACCGTGCCTTTGGACCGAGCATTCATGCAGCCGCAGACTGGGGCTGTGACCTCCGGAGGCTTGCACACCAGCGCGCTGGTAAGTGAGATGCCACTTAACGCCGATTCCTGCTATTCTACAACTGTTGACCCCAGGTTGGCCATTAGTGTCAATATTTCAGCCCACCACATTCCTGACATAATCTGCTACAATCTGACTCAGTGCTACAACTTGTGACAGCGCGTTCAATTATGGTGCTCATACCTTGATCTATAATGGTCTGGCTTTGCCACATTGAGGGTAATATGCAATGTATCACTTGTCTATAGATGTTCAGCTCGAACAGAAAATTCTTTGGAGGTAGATTTCCATCTTTACATTTACTATAATCCCTCATGATGAGACGCCGTTCTTCCAAGAAATCGACTTAATCTCAGGCCATATTCTCTCAAATTGGGGCTTTTCATACATTGTTTGGAACGCCTGCATCTGATTGCACCTCATCAGCCCCTTCGTCACTGTTTATGGCCTCTGCTATCATGTATGTGGACACGGCTGTGGACTCACCTGCTCCTTCTCAGTCATCTCGTCCTATAGTGGAGTTATCAGACCTGACTGCCATACTTCTGAAGCTGCAGTCTCTTCCAACCCGTCAGGATTTACAACAAGATCTGCAATCCATGGAGCAAAGGATCCAAGATTCCATTCAGGCCCGCCTTTCTTCTATACAGTCTGATATCTCCAGATTGCAGATAGAAAGGTAGCACTGGAAGAACACAGAGATGAAGTGGACTTTAAGGTCTCTGATTTACGTGACTTAATTTCCCGGCAGTCTAGGTCTTATCGGTATGTATCGCAGACTTGATGACATAGACAACAGAGGTCGTATAAACAATCCGAGCGTGTGAGTATCACCTGAAGGTGTTCCCCCTCAGGGTATTGAAAATGCCCTGTCCAAAATCTTCAACGAACTCTTAGGCGCTGACTACCAGATTATATTTGACAGGGCTCATCACGCCCTCCGCCCCCGGGGAGCTCCAACGGAACAACCTCATGATGTTATTTTAGACTCTATTACTTTTGGGAGAAGGAAGAGAGTCTTAAGGAATCCAGATGTGTCTCAGAAGTGGTTTTTGAAGACCACCAGATCCAAATCTTCCAAGATCTCTTGTGGGCCAGCTTACAACAGAGATGACTACTACGCCCCCTTACGGAAGAATTTAAAAAATGCACTATTAGATTTTGATGGGGATTTCCCCTGGGCATTCAAGTTAATCATGCAGGGACTTTGCTTGTCTTACAAGAACACAAGGGTATAAAGGACTTTTCCTCATCTTTGGGGATACCCCCTCTGGCTCTCTCGAATTGGTTATACCCTCTAGAACTATCTACCACGTCTCAACTCCGTAGGGAATCCTGGCGCACAGTCCGCAACTCTAGATGACGTAACCGAGCTGAAGCTTCCGAAGGCGTTTCTGCCACTTCCTACACTAATAGAAGATGACAGCGTCCAGAAGTATTAGACGCAGCTTCCAAGGACACGTGAATCTAGTCTTAGTCGTTTTTGTGATTGTTTTAGTAAACCTTACAGATTATAGACTTCTGACAAGCGTTTTAGTGTCTAGACATGTCTTACTGATCACTTGAAATTGATGACTGTCTGGGCAATAAATGTCTCCATTAGGCTCTATTTATTTTAAGTTGATGGTTTTTGCAACTACCTTCCTGTTGCTTGCTATGCTCGCCGGCCTGTGCTTCAAAGGATTATATTGTCATATGGCTCCTGTTTTCCGCTGTTTGTGCTGTTCATCTTCACATTTTTTTTCTAAATTTATGTTTTTATGTTATCTGAAAATTTATGCATCTCGTATTCCCATCAATCCCCCTATTCTCTGCTGTAAATTTATAGACCAGGGGCCATACACGGCATCTCCTGGCTAATTATGCAGAGTATCTTTGTTCTTTTCATTGTTTTTTCTTTCCTGCTTTTTTTTGTTTATACGATTCTACTATATGGTGGACTTCACTTTGGTGATGTATATTGTATTTTTACGTGGTTTCGGCCCGTATCCATATTTGTGGTGTTTTCTTCATGTTTTCCCTTTCATATTTTCCTGTTCTTTACTCCCTCCCTCCTACTGCGGCATGTGGACGTAGCTCAGTATGTGGTATCCAATTCGATATGGTGGCAGTGTGATACTGATTTCTCAGAAGCTTTTCCTCACTTATCCTCATGGCTAGTTTAAAATAGGTGTATGTCAAAGGGCTTAACATCCCTGAAAAGAGATCTAGACTATTGCACACATTACATATTGATGGAGCGGAGGTGGTGTTTCTCCAGGAAACGCATTTTAAAAAAGGTGCCTCCAAGTCTCCACTCCCACCATTTCCCTCATGGATATTTTAATAATTTCTCGGAAACCAAATCGAAGGGTGTAGCTATACTGTTTGGCAAGCATCTTAGATTGATTGATATATTGGAATTACCTATTGATGATGGTCGAGGGTTGCTAATAAAGGCCACAATTGCGAATCAGGCCTATACGTTTATCAATCTTTATCGCCCCCAATCAGGATCAACTACCGTTTATGCGGGAGGCTTTAGAATTGGTAGAACAAAACATGGAAGGTGTGTTAGTAGTTGGTGGCAACTTTAATTGGGCTCTGGAGCCCCTTTTAGGTGTATCTACTGGGGCCCCCAGGGCCTCTTTGAAAGCAATTAAGCGATTCAGGTCGCTGCTACATTACTTCCAACATATTAATACCTGGCGCTTACTTCACCCTAGGGATAGGGATTATGCATTCTACTCGCACCCACACAATTCCTATACTCGCATTGATTATTTCTGTGTAGGCCACAAACACCTCAACCTCTTTGTAAATGCCTTGATTGGACAGATTGTTGGTTCTGATCATGCCCCTATCACTCTTGTTTTTTCTCTGGGCCATCCACTCCTGTGTCAATGGAATTTAACGAACAATTTCTTTGTGATATGGATTGCCAAGCTCAGATAGAGAAAACAATAGATAATTACATTTCTCTTAACATGACTGATGCTGTTTCACCGGTGACGTTATGGGAGGCACACAAATGCGTAGTCATTGGCAAATGCATCCAATTAGGCTCCCACCTCAAAAAAGCAAAAGGTGGAGTGCCAAATTGCTTTACTTAATAAAATCAAATGTTTAGATACGGCCCATAATTCTACACTGACCTCTGATACTCTAGCTGAACTTCAAGAGGCACGTCTCTCTCTTAACAGCTTATTAAACGAGGGTACCCGTAGAGCGTTCCGTTGCTGTCGCCACAGGTACCACAGATAGGTCAGAGATCATTAACTTATATTAAAGAGATCAAAGATTCTACTGGTAGGTCTCATGTAACTGATAAAATAATAGCTAAATTTTTTCATTCCTATTATATGGATTTATGTAATTTAACAGCCCAGCCAAGGCCAGTGCTAGGGTGTTCGGCGCCCTTCTGAAAACCAGAGGCATAACTAAGGGGGGTCGAGCAGGGCATGTGCCCTGGGTGTCGTGGCAGGCCCAGCAGAAGGGGGTGCCGCCGGACAGGGCATCATACCTGCTCGCCCGCCTACCTCCATCAATGTGCTGCTGATGCTGGGTGCCTGCTCTGTGATAATGAGCAGCAGCAGTAGAGAGTAACTTGATAACAGTGGGGATCAGAGGAGCATGTGCTGAGCCCAGATTGGTGGAGCCAAGCACATGCTCATCTGACCTGAGTAGGGGGTGTGGCTACAGCGGCATCTTCTACAGCTCTTCTCCTGGGCCCTGGCTGGCAATGTGGAAGAGGAGGGAGCAGCTGCTGGAGTCTACAAATCATCAAGGTGTGAGCATCTCTGTCTGTGTGTGTGTGTGTGTGTGAGTGTGTGTGTGATCCTGACTGCATGTGTCTCCATGTCCCTCTCCCCCCAGCGTGTGTCTCCATGTCCCCCTCCCCCCATCAGCAGCGTGTGTCTCCATTCCCCTCACCCCCTCACCCCCCCATCAGCAGTGTCTGTCTTCATGTCCCCCTCACCCCACCAGTGTGTCTCCATGCCCAACTCCCCCATCAGCAGTGTGTGTCTCCATGTCCCTCTCCCCCCACCAGTGTGTGTCTCCATGCCCTCCTCCCCCTATCAGCAGTGTGTCTCCATGCCCCCCTCCCCCCATCAGCAGTGTGTGTCTCCATGCCCCCCTCCACCCCATCAGCAGTGTGTGTCTCCATGCCCCCTTCCCCCATCAGCAGTGTGTGTCTCCATGTCCCCTTCCCCCCATCAGCTGTGTGTCTCCAAGTCCCCCTCCCCCCATCAGCAGCATGTATCCTCATGTCCCTCCCCCCCATCAGTGTGTCTCTCCATGCCCACCTCCCCGCATCAGCAGTGTGCATCTCCATGCCCCCCTCCCCCATCAGCAGTGTTTGTCTCCATGCCCCCCACCCCCCCATCAGCAGTGTTTGTCTTCATGTCCCTCCCCCCACCAGTGTGTGTCTCCATGCCCACCTCCCCCCATCAGCAGTGTGTGTCTCCATGTCCCCCTCCCACCCATCAGCAGTGTGTGTCTCCATGCCCCCTCCCCCCATCAGCAGTGTGTGTCTCCATGTCCCCCCTCCCCCCATCAGCAGTGTGTGTCTCCATGCCCCTCTACCCCCCATCAGCAGTGTGTGTGTCTCCATGTCCCTCTCCCCCCACCAGTGTGTCTCCATGCCCCCTAAACCACATCAGCAGTGTGTCTCCATGACCCCCTCCCCCCATCAGCAGTGTGTGTCTCCATGCCATCCTCCCCCCATCAGCAGTGTGTGTCTCCATGCCCCCCTACCCCCATCAGCAGTGTGTATCTCCATGCCCCCTTCCACCCATCAGCAGTGTGTCTCCATGTCCCCCTCCCCCCATCAGCAGTGTGTATCTCCATGCCCCCTCCCACCCATCAGCAGTGTGTCTCCATGTCCCCCTCCCCATCAGCAGTGTGTGTCTTCATGCCCCCCTCCCTCCCATCAGCAGTGTCTTCATGTCCCCCTCCCACACCAGAGTGTCTCCATGCCCCCCTACCCCCCATCAGCAGTGTGTACAGTATGTGTCTCCATGTCCCTCTCCCCCACCACTGTGTGTCTCCATGCCCCCCTACCCCCCTTCAGCAGTGTGTGTCTCCATGCCCCCCTCCCCCCATCAGCAGTGTGTATCTCCATTAGTGATGAGCGGGTTCGGATCCTCGGGATCCGAACCCCCCCCCGAACTTCACCCATTTTACATGGGTCCGAGGCAGACTCAGATCCTCCCGCCTTGCTTGGTTAACCCGAGCGCACCCGAACGTCATCATCCCGCGGTCGGATTCTCGCGAGCTTCGTATTCTATATAAGGAGCCGCGCGTCGCCGCCATTTTTCACTCGTGCATTGGAGATGATCGTGAGAGGACGTGGCTGGCGTCCTCTCAGTTTCTATGTTCAGTGGGCTGCAATTTGTGCTGCAAATATCTGTGCTCAGTGTGCTGCAAATATCTGTGCTCAGTGTGCTGCAAGTGCAAATATCTACGTTCTCTGCCTAAAAAATGCTCCATATCTGACTGTGCTCAGTGTGCTGCAAATATCTGTGCTCAGTGTGCTAATTGCTTTATTGTGGGGACTGGGGACCAGCAGTATTATATAGTAGGAGGACAGTGCAGAGTTTTGCTGACCATTGACCACCAGTATTATACGTTCTCTGCCTGAAAAACGCTCCATATCTGTGCTGCATTGTAGAATATAGTAGGAGGACTGTGCAGAATTTTGCTGACCACCAGTATAACTATATATATAGCAGTACGGTACAGTAGGCCACTGCTCTACCTACCTCTGTGTCGTCAAGTATACTATCCATCCATACCTGTGGTGCATTTCAGTTTTGCACAGTTTGCTGACCACCAGTATATACTATATAGCAGTACGGTACAGTAGGCCACTGCTCTACCTACCTCTGTGTCGTCAAGTATACTATCCATCCACACCTGTGGTGCATTTCAGTTTTGCACAGTTTGCTGACCACCAGTATATACTATCAGTGGCGGATCTTGCCACGGGCAAGCAGGACTTTTGCCCGGGGCGCCGCCTTCCGGAGGGCGCCGGCGCCATCCGGAGGGCGCCGCACCATGGCAAGATCCTCCACTGTCAGTGTGCGCCCCAGCAGTGTCCCCCCGCTTTCCCCCCCCCCTCCCGCTGTGAGAAGGGAACCAGACGCTATGCGTCTGGTTTCCCTTCGTGGCGCTGGTCCTCCCCCGCTCTGAAGGGAATCAGACGCTAAGCGTCTAGTTTCCCTTCATGGAGAGGACCTTTGGTGTGCGGTGCGCGATGACGTCATCGCGCACCGCACAGCATTGTGGCATAGACGCTAGGGGTCATAATTGACCTCTAGCGCTTATGCTGTGCTATGGGAGAGACGTCATGACTGACGTCTCTCCCATAGATCCGAGGAGAAGAGCGGCGCCGGTCTGCAGGGTCTGGAAACAGGAGCGGGGTACAGTAAGTATACTTTTTTTTTCTTCTTCTTTTTTCCAGCGGCGCTACAAATGGGGGCGTGACTGACCACGCCCCCATGTTAAGCCACGCCCTAACTTTTGCCCGGGGCGCCGCAAGGGCAAGAACCGGCCATGTATACTATATACTGTAGCAGTACGGTACAGTAGGCCACGGCTCTACCTACCTCTGTGTCGTCAAGTATACTATCCATCCATTCCTGTGGTGCATTTCAGTTTTGCACAGTTTGCTGACCACCAGTATATACTATATAGCAGTACGGTACAGTAGGCCACTGCTCTACCTACCTCTGTGTCGTCAAGTATACTATCCATCCATACCTGTGGTGCATTTCAGTTTTGCACAGTTTGCTGACCACCAGTATATAATATATAGCAGTACGGTACAGTAGGCCACTGCTCTACCTACCTCTGTGTCGTCAAGTATACTATCCATCCATACCTGTGGTGCATTTCAGTTTTGCACAGTTTGCTGACCACCAGTATATACTATATACTGTAGCAGTACGGTACAGTAGGCCACGGCTCTACCTACCTCTGTGTCGTCAAGTATACTATCCATCCATACCTGTGGTGTATTTCAGTTGTGCGCAGTATATATAGTAGTTGGCCATTGCTATTGATATATTACTGGCATATAATTCCACACATTAAAAAATGGAGAACAAAAATGTGGAGGGTAAAATAGGGAAAGATCAAGATCCACTTCCACCTCGTGCTGAAGCTGCTGCCACTAGTCATGGCCGAGACGATGAAATGCCATCAACGTCGTCTGCCAAGGCCGATGCCCAATGTCATAGTAGAGAGCATGTAAAATCCAAAAAAATAAAGCTCAGTAAAATGACACAAAAATCGAAATCAAAATCGTCTGAGGAGAAGCGTAAACTTGCCAATGTGCCATTTACGACACGGAGTGGCAAGGAACGGCTGAGGGCCTGGCCTATGTTCAAGGCTAGTGGTTCAGCTTCACATGAGGATGGAAGCACTCATCCTCCTGCTAGAAAACTTAAAAGAGTTAAGATGGCAAAAGCACAGCAAAGAACTGTGCGTTCTTCTAAATCACAAATCCCCAAGGAGAGTCCAATTGTGTCGGTTGCGATGCCTGCACCTCTTTTTTCTTTCATTTTTCTTTGCATCATGTGCTGTTTGGGGACTATTTTTGGAAGTGCCATCCTGTCTGACACTGCAGTGCCACTCCTAGATGGGCCAGGTGTTTGTGTCGTCCACTTGGGTCGCTTAGCTTAGTCACACAGCTACCTCATTGCGCCTCTTTTTTTCTTTGCATCATGTGCTGTTTGGGGACTATTTTTTTGAAGTGCCATCCTGTTGACACTGCAGTGCCACTCCTAGATAAGCCAGGTGTTTGTGTCGGCCACTTGTGTCGCTTAGCTTAGTCACACAGCTACCTCATTGCGCCTTTTTTTCTTTGCATCATGTGCTGTTTGGGGACTATTTTTTTGAAGTGCCATCCTGTCTGACACTGCAGTGCCACTCCTAGATGGGCCAGGTGTTTGTGTCGGCCACTTGTGTCGCTTAGCTTAGTCACACAGCTTCCATCTTGCACCTCTTTTTTTCTTTGCATCATGTGCTGTTTGGGGACTATTTTTTAAATCTGCCATCCTGTCTGACACTGCAGTGCCACTCCTAGATGGGCCAGGTGTTTGTGTCGGCCACTTGGGTCGCTTAGCTTAGTCACACAGCTACCTCATTGCGCCTCTTTTTTTCTTTGCATCATGTGCTGTTTGGGGACTATTTTTTGAAGTGCCATCCTGTCTGACACTGCAGTGCCACTCCTAGATGGGCCAGGTGTTTGTGTCGGCCACTTGGGTCGCTTAGCTTAGTCACACAGCTACCTCATTGCGCCTCTTTTTTTCTTTGCATCATGTGCTGTTTGGGGACTATTTTTTTGAAGTGCCATCCTGTCTGACACTGCAGTGCCACTCCTAGATGGGCCAGGTGTTTGTGTCGGCCACTTGGGTCGCTTAGCTTAGTCGTCCAGCGACCTCGGTGCAAATTTTAGGACTAAATATAATATTGTGAGGTGTTCAGAATAGACTGAAAATGAGTGGAAATTATGGTTATTGAGGTTATTAATACTATGGGATCAAAATGACCCCCAAATTCTATGATTTAAGCTGTTTTTGAGGGTTTTTTGTAAAAAAACACCCGAATCCAAAACACACCCGAATCCGACAAAAATTTTTCAGGGAGGTTTTGCCAAAACCAAGGAAATATATAGCAGCGCTACTGGAAATATTGTGTAAAAATGCTAATATGAAGGATTGAATAAAAAATACTTCAATTTAATAAAACATGAATTAAGGCCTCAATAAAACATTGGATCCACGATCCATATATATCAATTTAAAACATGACAAATAATTAGCATGTATGGGTCAATAAATTATATCTGCCTGTCACATTAATATCCGTTCCTATTCATGCAACTGGATTCTATAGCAGATGGAGACAGACTAACAATGTAGTCACACCAGTACACATTACCCAAAGGCCGCTAGAGGTGTAGTCCCTTAAGAGTGTCTCTGTTATTTTGACTCAAAAACCAGCCAGGTTTGGGATCCTCATTTGATGCGGTGTCCTCTTCATAGAGATGGGGTAAATAGTGTTCCTGGTTATTAGATGCTTGTCCCGTTTTTTTCTGCAGATGGCAAAGTCCAGTCTGGTCCGGATATATTTAAGGCAGCAGCAAATAGCACACTTAGTGACCCAGGTAGCCTCCTCCTGTTTGGGGACTATTTTTTTGAAGTGCCATCCTGTCTGACACTGCAGTGCCACTCCTAGATGGGCCAGGTGTTTGTGTCGGCCACTTGGGTCGCTTAGCTTAGTCATCCAGCGACCTCGGTGCAAATTTTAGGACTAAATATAATATTGTGAGGTGTTCAGAATAGACTGAAAATGAGTGGAAATTATGGTTATTGAGGTTATTAATACTATGGGATCAAAATGACCCCCAAATTCTATGATTTAAGCTGTTTTTGAGGGTTTTTCGTAAAAAAACACCCGAATCCAAAACACACCCGAATCCGACAAAAATTTTTCAGGGAGGTTTTGCCAAAAGGTGTCCGAATCCAAAACATGGCCGCAGAACCGAATCCAAAACCAAAACACAAAACCCGAAAAATTTCCGGTGCACATCACTAATCTCCATGCCCCCTCCCACCCATCAGCAGTGTATCTCCATGTCCCCCTCCTCCATCAGCAGTGTGTATCTCCATGCCCCCTCCCACCCATCAGCAGTTTGTCTCCATGTCCCCCTCCCCCATCAGCAGTGTGTCTTCATGTCCCCCTAAACCCATCAGCAGTGTGTGTCTCCATGTGAACTCCTGATTCGCGGGTGAGGCAGGGGCCAGACGGACGCGTAGCAGCATCCAGCAGTAAGACCAGAGTGCAGGCGCGCGCACACAATTTATTTGTAGGGCTTTTTTTTTTGGGGGGGGGGGGGGGGGGAGGGGGGGTGCCCTGGGCTCCAAAAACCCTAGTTACGCCTCTGCTGCAAACTATAAATTTGCGCCCTCCTGCAAATGGGAGAGGCAGTGGGTGACACTTGTGGAGAAGCAGTAGGTTACTGGCAGGGAAGGATCCAGAACAAAATGACAGGGGGGCACCATGACAGAGGAAGAGGAGAAGGGATATTTGTGCATGCATTCCTGGTAAAATTTTATAATAATAATATAATATATAAATATACGGGCTGTAGTTCGGTCACATTACCTCCCCCTACATCCCGCCCGCTCTAGATCCTGACGGTCGGCATGCCAAGTAGCAGGGACTATTCCCACTCACTGGTGTCCATGACACCCTTAGAGTGGGAATAGAACCTGTGTAGACCACAAGTCGCCAACGAGCCTGCAAGGAGCATGTTGCACTCACCTCCTCCCCCCGCCGGCATTCTGCCACCAGGATCCAGCGGTCGGGATGCTGACCGCTGGAATACCCGTCGCCGATAACCCGATACACATCCAAATATACAGATGTAGCCATGCTCATCTTACTGCGATGTGGCATGTTGTATCACAGCATTCTGCATTACTACTACAGTACAGATGTAGCCATGCTCATCTTTGCTACCATGGCACGCAATGGCAGCAAAGATGAGCACGGCTACATCTGTACTATAGTAGTTTATATGTATGTATGTATATATATACACACACACACACACACACACACACACACACACACACACTCACATAAAATAGAAATCTAAAATTGTTTTTAATAGAAAATGATGCTCACATGACATGCCTCAGATGAATTATGCGGTGCTGTTTTGCGTCTGTCGGTCTGAGCCTTTTCTGATGGCAGTTGCCAGCCATAGAGGGAGGGAGGGGAGGCATAAGCACATGAGTTGGTAGCAGAGGTAAAGATGGGGAAAGGGGTAGAGTCACACATGAGGTGGGGGGCAGAGGGACTAATGAACATGGTGGCAGAGGTACATATGGGGAGGGCTTCAGAGACACAGAAATAGGAAACAGAGGCATGGATGGAGAATGTACTAAAGATAAATATATGAAAGTGAGCAGAGGCACTGATGGGAAAGAGGACGGTAGATGCTAGAATCAAGTTGGAGAAAGGACCTCTGACATCAGGGGGAGAAGCTAGGCCGGCGGGATAGTACTTTCACTATTCACGCCACCAACTACTACCTTTAGCAACCCGGTGGCGAGCAGAGCAGAGCAAGCCAATGAGCCCTAAGTGTGGCGAGTGATGCGAGCCCACAAGGGTACATTTCGGGTACCTTGTTCGGGTATGGCTCCAATCCCTGGTGGCGTCAGAGGTCCTTTCTCCTACTTGATTTTAGCTATAACCGAAATAGGACTGAGGCATAGAAGGGGAGGGGCAGAAACATAGTTGCTATAGGTGGGTAGGAGCAGAGGCACACATAGGGATATAGAGAGAGAGGCACACATGGGGAGGGTAGGAGCAGGGGCACATGGGAAAGAGGCACACATGGGGTGGGTAGGAGTAGAGGCAAATGGGAAAGAGGCACACATAGGTTGGGTAGGAGCAGAGGCACATGGGAAAGAGGCACATGGGCTGGGTAGGAGCAGAGGCACATGGGAAAGTGGCACACATGGGGTGGGTCGGAGCAGAGGCACACATGGGGTGGGTAGGAGCAGAAGCACACATGGAGTGGGTAGGAGCAGAGGCACATGGGAAAGAGGCACACATGGGGTGGGTAGGAGCAGCTGGAGAAGCTCTGGGAGCCTCTATCTAGCCCAGCTAGTGGAAGCAGGGGAAGGAGAATGGAGGAGCTGAAGGAGACCTGGTGTAGGACAACACATAAAGGAGTGAAGAGAGGAAGCTGAGGAGCTGCTGGGAGATTGAGGGAGTCCCCTGCCATCCACTTATTTATCTGGCTGGCAGGAATCCTGTATCTGTAGTAGAGTCTGACTGGTCCCGTCTAGCTCCACCCCCTTAGGTCCCGTGTAGCTCCACCCCCTCAGTGCCACGTAGCTCTGCACCTTTTTCGGCTGAACACTGATGTGCCGCTGCAACAGGAGAGGAGGTGGAGGATTCAAGCTGCCAGCGCCGCTGCCTGTCAGTGTGACAGGCGCAGCAGATAGCAGCAACAGAAGAGACAGGTGGTGCAGCAGGGATGCATCCCTTTGCTGGTAGCGCCGGGCCTGATCCCAGCGTTCTGAACGGTCAGTACATGAGACTGCAGTAAAAGACTTTCTGGAAGAGATAGCTTTCCCTGCGCTCCCTGATAATGTTTCAATAGCTTTGGAGGAGCCCTTTACAGAGGGCGAGCTGTTATTGGCTGTTAAGATGTCCCCATCAGGTAAAAGTCTAGGCCCTGATAACTTCCCTATAATGTATTATAAGACGTTTCAGGATAAGCGTCTTCCTCTGCTACTCCGCGCATGTAACACTGTTTCTTTGGAATACCCTTTTCCAACCAATCCCTGGAAACACACATCACAGTCATACCAAAGGATGGCAAAGATCCATCTCTGCCGGCTAGTTATTGTCCAATCTTGCTGTTAAATGTCGATATAAAGTTATATGTAAAACTTATGGCCGACTGTCTGAATTCCTTAATCCCAAAGTTTATTCATCCTGACCAAGTTGTCTTTGTTCAGGGGAGAGAGGCTAGAAACAATACTATAAGGGTGATTGACCTGATAGCTCATGCCCAATCTGTCAAGGCTCCCATGATGCTCCTCTCAACAGACGCTAAAAAAGCCTTTGACCGGGTAGATTGGACCTTTATGGAAGCAGTACTGCGACGTCTGAGTCTTGGTGATGCCTTCCTACAAAAAATTCTTGCATTATGTCAGGCCCCTTCGGCAAAGGTTAGAATTAATGGCCTGCTCTCTGACCCAGTTACCATATCAAATGGGACCCACTGATATTCATCATCTGCATGGAGGCCCTAGCTAGGGCCCCTAGCTAGGGCCAGCGGCGAGGCTTATCTTCCTCGCGAGACGTTCATCGTCTACAGATCCACTCTGTCAGTCCCTCCATTGGTTACCTGTACTCTACCGCATTCAATATAAAATACTTTTACTCACACACAAGGCCATTAACCAAACTACACCAACGTACATCACTTCGCTTATCACAAAATATCTCCCAACCCGACCTCTGCGCTCTTCACAAGACCTGCGTCTCTCATCCACACTCATTACTCGCTCCCACTCACGACTGCAGGACTTTCATCGGGCTGCACCCACCCTGTGGAATGCCCTACCACACACAATAAGACTCTCCTCTAGTCTCCAAACCTTCAAGCGTTCCCTCAAAACTCACCTCTTTAGGCAAGCGTATCAAATTCCTGAACCGTCCACATAACTTTCATAAACCTTCCTATCAAATTACATCCACTCTGTACAGTCCACACATATCCTCACATGTCTTCTCATTCTATGCAATAGATAGCACCTTTCCTTGTGTACATATGCCTATTTCCCTATAGATTGTAAGCTTGCGAGCAGGGCCTTCCTACCTCTATGACTGTTATCACCCAGTTTGTTATTGTTATTTCAAATTGTAAAGCGCAACGGAATTTGCTGCGCTATATAAGAAACTGTTAATAAATAATAAATAATAAATAAATTAGACAGAACTCTGACATTACTGGACTGGATTATTGGAGAAGGCAATACTGAACATCACACAGCACTTTTTGCGGAAGACCTTTTGGCAGTTATAACAAACCCTGCAATTTCATTGCCTAACCTGATGAGTTAATTCTCTCATTTTGGGACATTATCTAACTTTAAGATCAACTACGCTAAGTCAATGGCCCTCAATATTTAACTTTCTAGTGAATTAGCCGCATCTTTAAAGAATATGTTTCCTTTTATTTGGCATCCTGCTCACATCAAATACCTAGGCATTCTAATCCCATCTTCTCTTTCCAAGGAGGTGAATATTAATCAAGTTCCCTTACTATGGAAGTTTCGTCAGGAAACGACACCGTAGCTTACACAGAAAATCTCTTGGCTAGGCCGAATGAATATTGTTAAAATGAACATATTACCCAGGTTGTTATATTTGTTTCAGACCATCCCATTAAAACTTCCCCCCCAGTTTTTGGCCAAAACACATAAGGCAATTAGTGATTTTGTTTGGGGAGGCAGGAAACCTAGATTTAAGCATAGCAATTTTATTTTGTAAGAGAGCACAGGGAGGCCAACAGTTACCTATGATCTCGGTTTATTACCGGGCAACAATCCTTCATAGGATCTTGGACTGGTCAAGACCAGATTCTAGCTCAAAACAAGGGTGGAATTGGAGATGTGGTCCTCGGGTCTACAAGTCGTACCCTGGCTTAAGACAGTAAGCCGCTCATCACATTTGATTGTTGGTCCCACCCTGGCTCTCTGGTCACTATTACACAACAAACTGGGAATTTCCTCCACAAAAACCCTGCTTCTTCTGTTTCTTAATAATCCACTACTTTTACCGGGAATCAAGGGATTAGTATCTTTCAGGTGGAGACAAGCAGGCATGACCAGATTAGTCCATTTGGTTTTAGGTGGGAAGATGAAATCTTTCTGGGATCTCCGATATTCCGACGTCAGACTTTTGGTTTTATCTTCAAATTTGCCACTTCATATCAACTCACCGTAACACTGTGGATCTAGTGAGGGATATCACACCCTTCGAGGGTATGTGCTCTCAATCTTCAGCGCCAACACATGTTATATCTGGTATTTATAAGATCTTAATACACAGTAATTTTTCTGACATGCATCTTTTTGTAAGGCATGGGATTCCAACCTTAATACTCGAGGGATTTATATCAATTGGGACACATTGTGAGGTTATGGCGCACTGTTCTATGAGCTTAGAAGTGGTAGAAACTCAATACAAACTTCTGACTAGGTGGTATCGCTGTCCTTCCCTTCTGCACAAGTTTTTCCCCCTCTGTTTCTCCCTTATGTTGGTGATGTGGTAGAGAAAAAGGTACCCTAGTTCACATTTGGTGGGACTGCCCATTAATCAATGCCTTTTGGGATAAAATCATTAAAATCTCTACTGACAACCTGGAATTTCAAGCTCCTACTGAAATAGATTTCTGGCTATTTTCCCTAACCACTATCCCGTTCACAAAATATAAACAATCTCTCATTAAACATCTTAATAATGCAGCGAGAGCTGTGATACCTGTTCATTGGCGATCCCAAGACCAACCTACGATTTGGGAATGGTTTCAAAGAATAGAGTTTTATAGGACCATGGAAGACATATATTATTCAGCTATGGAGAAGCAGTCGGACTATAATGCTACATGGTTCTCCTGGATAGAATTTAAGGCTACCTCATCCTGTAAGGATCTGATATCACCAAACGGAGCCTAATACTGGTTGCCTTCCTCAGTTAAAAAATCACCTGACGGAAGTGCCTATTAACTGATGCTATTGGACTGTCCACCTCCTTCCCTGACCTTCCTTCTTCTACTAGCTTTTCCCTTCCCCTCACCCCTGTCTTGTCTTGAGTTTTTCCTTTCTTTACTATCTGTTCTATTTGAATTTATACTGGCTACTCAAGTGCGTAGTTTTACTGAAGATCTACTGGTCCATTATATTATGCTATGTTTTCCTTTGAACGATCAACTGCTAATTGCCAGATTGTATAGATGTTGCCACTTTGGTATCTTATAATTCTTCCTTTTGTTTGTACATCATTTCGACTTTAATGTATGCCTGTAATAACCGTACATTTCTTTGAAAAAACTAAAATAAAGAATATATATATATATATATATATATATATAAAACTAAAAAAGGGGTGAAGCTGCAAATTAAAGTAAGTAGATAATTGAAAATTGACAGATGCTGCCAACAGCGCCCCTTACACGGCAGCACTATGTGCGGAGCATACTAGGCACACACCTAGTTACTGTCCTGATCAGAAGTATCATACATAGATATGGTGGCATCTGCCAGCAGAGGCATTTCAGCTGAGGTCATAGGACCTAATTCAGAGTTGATCGCAGCAGCAAATATGTTAGCAGTTGGGCAAAACCATGTGCACTGCAGGGGAGGGGGGGGGGGGCAGATATAACATGTGCAGAGAGAGTTAGATTTGGGTGTGGTGTGTTCAAACTGAAATCTAAATTGCAGTGTAAAAATAAAGCAGCCAGTATTTACCCTGCACAGAAACAAAATAACCCAGCCAAATCTAACTCTCTCTGCAAATGTTATATCTGCCACACCAGCAGTGCACATGGTTTTGCCCAACGGCTAACAAATTTGCTGCTGTGATCAACTCTGAATTACCCCCACTGTCTGGAGATTAGGAGTACAGTATTTACAGGAAGTAGGTTCGAAGGCATATCTACTGTAGATACTGTATCTACCAGATGGTCCATAGTCAAATTTTTGCTTCTGATACATAAAGCATTCATGAGAAACTTTTACGCTATTCAGGGACACCCAGGATGTAAAAGAAGGAGGTTCAGGAGACATCCATGAGTGAGCAATACAAAAACAGGCTAATAGATTACTCATATACAAAGGTAAGGACAATTAAGGGAATCCACAAACTGAGGTAAAGAAGGCAAATATGGGGCTCTAGCAGGGGAATACATATATCCGCACCCTGTATACAAGCAGCAAATCTAGACTAACAGGAGGCCACCTTAGGGCTGGACCAAAGCAGATACCAGAAACCAGCAGAAGGGGTTTTACACTTGTGACAGACATCTAAAGACAGACCACCAAAGACATAAAGCCTAACCGGGGTCCAATAGACCCTGTGTAGGATATAATGTTGGATATGCCGATATCTGGCATACGGAATTGCATCCCGTTGATATCCCAGTAGGGGCTTCCAGTCTTCATCTAACAAGTCCAGCCCACCGGGCTCTAAATTCGCACTGTTCATCAGCCCCATGATGTGAGAGTACAGCAGAGTAGGCTAGGGAAGTAGACAGCCAGGGAGGGTATGGGCTAACGACCAAACCAGAGATACAGAGATAGTAGGGGTATCCCTCCCCCACTGTGCATAGAGAGCATGCTGAAGTTGCATATACCTAACAAATATATGGGTTGGATTGCCAGAGGTGGAGCATAGATAAGCAACGGAGTGACGAAACCCATCATGATATAATTGACCAATTACAGCTACAACATAGGACAGCCACACGAATCTGCTCTCAAATATACGTGACTTTGGGAAGGCTGGGTTTTTCCAAAGTGGGGAGCATAGATCAAGCTCTGAGTCCCCCATAATCTTAGCCACAGTACGCCAGATATTACATGCCTGCTTCAATGTTCAATAAAGGGGGGTATCTAGAAAACAGGAATCTAGCCAGAAGAAACTGTAATGGGATAAATTCTAAACCAGCCTTCTCAAGCAGGCTGACCTATTGGGCTGCCAGATAATAGAAGTGCAGGTATGGTAGGGCCAGGTCCAGGGGCATTTTAAGAGATGAGGTACTGCTCATGTGCGGCGATCATTTTGGCTGTGATTTTTGCCGCGGCTGCAGCACCCGTCATGGGACTCCGGAAAGGTAAGTATTAAAACAACATGGGTGTGGTGTGGGACCCAGGGGCCCGTGTGCACCGCACATATTGCACCCATGGTAGAAACGCGTATGGCCAGGCCTCCCTCCCCTCTAGTACAAGAGAGGCTCCTAAAGGTTACAGTAGGTGTGGTCATCTCTTCCCCCATTTGAAAGAAGTTATATAACTAGCAATTATGGCAGACTGATATAAAGGGGAGTTTTGTAAAACAGAGAAAATTTGAGCTAAATCACCATCTTAATCAGACTAACATGTTCCGTAACTGAGAACGGACGTTTCTGCCAAACGTTTGGCTTAAGCTAGGTGCTGTGCACTCTAGATTATGTGGGGTATACGGCAGATACATTTAATGACATGGCACATCGTTGTCCTATCTACCATGCAGACAGCCGATGGGAAGACCCCTGTGTACAGTATGTCTGATCGGACGACATATCACTTAGTGTGTGTCAGGATTTGCCTTGGATCGATCTCGTACCTTGTGATCGGGCCGCGTGGTGTTGGTTTTGTAGAAGGTGTGACGTTAGGAGACTTAATATAGTTACTTCACATCAGATACTGAAATAGTAGAAGGAGTACATAAACTAACACCAGGTAGTTGATTAACCAGAGGCATGGAATCTTACCCTATCGGAGGTATTCACCAGGGATCCCCACAAGGGAATGAGGCCTTAGCAGACGGATCAGTTGCGACCTCCTGTCTGGGTCACCTGGATTAGCACTGGAAAGGAATGGTATAGGAATATCGGTCATGCCCAGATGGTAGAGAATATTAGATTTGCACCAATGGATAAGACTATCGGACTTGCACAGATGGTTGAGCATATATGATTTTCACTGAGAGTTGAGAACATCAGACTTGCACCCAAGGTTGAGAATATCAGACTAGCACCAATGTTTGAGAATATCAGATTTGCACCTTTGGTTGAGAATATCGGATTTACACTGTTGGTTGAGAATACTGGACTTGCACTAAGAATTGAGAATATCAGACTTGCACCCATGGTTGAGAATATCGGTCTTTCACCGATAGTTTAATACATTGGACTTGCACTGAGAATAGAGACTATAGGACTTGCACCGATGGTTGAGAATATCGGACTTGGGTGGTCATTCCGAGTTTATCGCTCGCTAGCAGTTTTTAGCAGCCGTGCAAATGCTATGCCGTTTCCCACTGGGAGTGTATTTTAGCTTAGCAGAAGTGCGAACGAAAGGATCGCAGAGCGGTGGCAAAGTTTTTTTGTGCAGTTTTAGAGTAGCTCAATACCTACTCAGCACTTGCGATGACTTCAGACTGTTCAGTTCCTGTTTTGACATCACAAACACGCCCTGCGTTCGCCCAGCCATGCTTGCGGTTTTCCCTGCACGCCTGTGTTTTTTCAAACACTCCCTGAAAATGGTGAAACCATATAGTTCGTTGTAATAGTACGACGCGCGTGCGCATTGTGCCGCATGCGCAGAAGTGCCGTTTTTTTGCCTCATCGCTGCACAGCGAACGAATGCAGCTAGCGATCAACTCGGAATGACCACCTTGAACCGATGGTAGTGGACTGCGCCACTATGTACAAAACATTGAAAGATACTTAGTGAGTGACTATACTGAAATCAGGATTCCCTGTAACCGAACAGGATAGCTGGAGAGTACAGAGACAATGCTCACACTCAGAGCTGTGTGACCTATGGCACTGACACCCTTGGTCCTGCAAAGCTGGAAGCTTTATACCCAAAGGTAGTTCAGGATTGGCTGGAGGTGTCAGTTGGACGCCAGACTGGACAGGATTGGTCAGAGACATATCACCTGATACATAGCAAGATGGTGCCATCCATGCTGCTAGTCTGGAGGGAACTGCATCATGTGGAATGCCAGTAACGCACCCTGAACCCCTCTCCACATACACATGCGTGCCATGTAAGGCAATCTTGAAATTCTGCCCTATGCACTCCAGTGTGGCATCCACAGCACTCCCGGACTTGGCCGCAGACACGTTCACCATTGCATGAATCCCGCACCTTTTGGCCATTACAGCACACCGTCGTCTGACCAGCGTCTGAGTAGGTAAGAAAGAATGCCGGTTTTGGGGGTACTACCTTGGCCCGTGATAGTACCCCCCCTCTTTTGAGTGGTCTCTGGACACCTCTTGGTCTTTTGTGGAAATTTGATGTGGATGGCTCGCACCAAATTAGGAACATGAACATCAGTGGCATTACACCAGTACCTTTCTTCGGGGCCAAAGCCCTTCCAGCCAATGAGATATTGAAGATGACCAAATCTACATAGAGAATCCACAATTCCTCCAACTTCAAATTAAATTCAATGGTGTGTTTAAATCTTGGGAGACTTAGTCAAAGAGGAAAGGAAGTGATTCAAGACTAAAGTTTTAAGGAGGGAAATATTAAATTAATTGGGAATTCGAAGAAAGGATGGTAATCTGATTTGTAAACCACCGGATTTATCATCTTTTCCACAGGAAATATCCCAATATAGCGAGGAGCATACTTAATGGATGGTATACAAAGCTTTAAATTACGTGTGGACAGTCAAACTAGATCTCCCTCTTTGAGACCAGGCACAGTTTATCGTTTTCTGTGGGCAAACTTCTTGTAGCGCACTGAAGCCTTCACTAATGATGATCTTACTTATTTCCAATTTTCACAAGTTCTGTAAAGAAGCATCAAATGCCGGGAAGGACTTGTGACAGCAAAGGACTGAATTCCAGAATTTTTGAATGACATCCATAAATGGTAAAAAACAGAGTAGTCTGAGAAGAGCAGTAGTAATGATAATTATGACCGAATTCTGCCCAAGGCACGAGATCTGCCTGAAGGAAGTTTTCCAGGTCTTGATTTACCTTCTCCGTCTGGTCATTTGATTGGGGATGGTAGTCAGAGGAAAAGTTTAACTTGATTTAAAGGGTGGAACAAAGAGCTCTCCTAAATATCTTGCCACAACTTGTAATTATACCTCTCTGTCTGAAACAATCTCTGCAGGAAGCCCATGTAGCCTTAATATCTCACGAATGAAGATATGAGCGAGAGAAGGAGCAGAAGGAAGCCCAGCCAGGGGCAAAATAAGATTTTACTTACCGGTAAATCTATTTCTCGTAGTCCGTAGTGGATGCTGGGGACTCCGTAAGGACCATGGGGAATAGACGGGCTCCGCAGGAGACAGGGCACTTTAAGAAAGAATTAGGATACTGGTGTGCACTGGCTCCTCCCTCTATGTCCCTCCTCCAGACCTCAGTTAAAGAAACTGTGCCCGGAAGAGCTGACAGTACAAGGAAAGGATTTTGGAATCCAGGGTAAGACTCATACCAGCCACACCAATCACACCGTATAACTCGTGATAAACTTACCCAGTTAACAGTATGAACAACAACAGAGCATCATATAAACCCTGATGCAACCATAACATAACCCTTATTTAAGCAATAACTATATACAAGTATTGCAGAAGAAGTCCACACTTGGGACGGGCGCCAGCATCCACTATGGACTACGAGAAATAGATTTACCGGTAAGTAAAATCTTATTTTCTCTAACGTCCTAGTGGATGCTGGGGACTCCGTAAGGACCATGGGGATTATACCAAAGCTCCCAAACGGGCGGGAGAGTGCGGATGACTCTGCAGCACCGAATGAGCAAACACAAGGTCCTCCTCCGCCAGGGTATCAAACTTGTAGAACTTTGCAAAAGTGTTTGAACCCGACCAAGTTGCTGCTCGGCAAAGCTGTAATGCCGAGACCCCTCGGGCAGCCGCCCAAGAAGAGCCCACCTTCCTTGTGGAATGGGCTTTTACTGATTTTGGTAGCGGCAATCCAGCCGCAGAATGAGCCTGCTGAATCGTGTTACAGATCCAGCGAGCAATAGTTTGCTTTGAAGCAGGAGCACCCAGCTTGTTGGGTGCATACAGGATAAACAGTGACTCAGTTTTCCTGACTCTCGCCGTTCTGGCCACATAAACCTTCAAAGCCCTGACCACATCTAGCAACTCGGAATCCTCCAAGTCACGAGTAGCCACAGGCACCACAATAGGTTGGTTCATATGAAAAGATGACACCACTTTTGGCAGAAATTGCGAACGGGTCCGCAATTCCGCCCTGTCCATATGGAAAACCAGATAGGGGCTTTTATATGACAAAGCCGCTAATTCTGACACACGCCTAGCTGAAGCCAAGGCTAACAGCATGACCACCTTCCACGTGAGAAATTTTAACTCCACGGTTTTAAGTGGCTCAAACCAGTGTGATTTCAGGAAACTCAACACCACGTTAAGATCCCAAGGTGCCACTGGAGGCACAAACGGCGGCTGAATATGCAGCACTCCCTTTACAAACGTCTGAACTTCAGGAAGAGAAGCCAGTTCTTTTTGAAAGAAAGTGGATAGGGCCGAAATCTGGACCTTAATGGAACCCAATTTTAGGCCCAAAGTTACTCCCGACTGTAGGAAGTGAAGGAAACGGCCCAGCTGGAATTCCTCTGTAGGGGCATTCCTGGCCTTACACCAAGCAACATATTTTCGCCATATACGGTGATAATGTTTAGCCGTCACGTCCTTCCTAGCCTTTATCAGCGTAGGAATAACCTCATCCGGAATGCCTTTTTCTGCTAGGATCCGGCGTTCAACCGCCATGCCGTCAAACGCAGCCGCGGTAAGTCTTGGAACAGACAGGGCCCCTGCTGCAACAGATCCTGTCTTAGAGGCCATGGGTCCTCTGTGAGCATTTCTTGCAGCTCTGGATACCAAGTCCTTCTTGGCCAATCCGGAACAATGAGTATTGTTCTCACTCCTCTTTTTCTTATGATTCTCAGCACCTTGGGTATGAGAGGAAGAGGAGGAAACACATAAACCGACTGGAACACCAACGGTGTCACTAGTGCGTCTACAGCTATCGCCTGAGGGTCTCTTGACCTGGCGCAATACCTCTGTAGCTTTTTGTTGAGGCGGGATGCCATCATGTCCACCTGTGGCAGTTCCCACCGACCTGCAATCTGCGCGAAGACTTCTTGATGAAGTCCCCACTCTCCCGGGTGGAGGTCGTGCCTGCTGAGGAAGTCTGCTTCCCAGTTGTCCACTCCCGGAATGAACACTGCTGACAGTGCTCGTACGTGATTCTCCGCCCATCGAAGAATTCTGGTGGCTTCCGCCATCGCCACCCTGCTCCTTGTGCCGCCTTGGCGGTTTACATGAGCCACTGCGGTGATGTTGTCTGATTGAATCAGCACCGATTGGTTGCGAAGCAGGGTCTCCGCTTGACTTAGGGCGTTGTATATGGCCCTTAGTTCCAGGATATTGATGTGAAGGCAAGTCTCCTGACTTGACCACAGACCCTGGAAATTTCTTCCCTGTGTGACTGCCCCCCACCCTCGGAGGCTTGCATCCGTGGTCACCAGGACCCAGTCCTGAATGCCGAATCTGCGGCCCCCGAGAAGGTGAGCACTCTGCAGCCACCACAGAAGAGACACCCTGGCCCTGGGGGATAGGGTGATCAGCCGATGCATCTGTAGATGCGATCCGGACCACTTGTCCAACAGATCCCATTGAAAGGTCCTCGCATGGAACCTACCGAAGGGAATGGCTTCGTATGACGCCACCATCTTTCCCAGGACTCGTGTGCAGTGATGCACCGACACCTGTTTTGGTTTTAAGAGGTCTCTGACCAGTGTCATGAGTTCCTGAGCCTTCTCCGTCGGAAGAAAAACCTTCTTCTGGTCTGTATCCAGAATCATGCCCAGGAAGGGCAGACGCGTCGTAGGAATCAGCTGCGACTTTGGAATATTCAGAATCAAGCCGTGCTGTTGTAACACTTCCCGAGAGCGTGCTACGCTGATCAGCAACTGCTCTCTGGACCTCGCCTTTATGAGGAGATCGTCCAAGTAAAGTACGGGATAATTGTGACTCCTTGCTTTCGCAGGAGCACCATCATTTCCGCCATTACCTTGGTAGATATTCTCAGTGCCGTGGAGAGACCAAACGGCAACGTCTGGAATTGGTAATGACAATCCTGTACCACAAATCTGAGGTGCTCCTGATGAGGTGGATAAATGGGGACATGAAGGTAAGCATCCTTTATGTCCAGAGACACCATAAAATCCCCCTCCTCCAGGCTTGCGATGACCGCTCTGAGCGATTCCATCTTGAACTTGAACCTTTTCAGGTATATGTTCAGGGATTTTAAATTCAATATGGGTCTGACTGAACCGTCCGGTTTCGGTACCACAAACATTGTCGAATAGTAACCCCTTCCCTGTTGAAGGAGGGGAACCTTTACCACCACCTGCTGGAGATACAATTTGTGAATTGCAGCTAACACTATTTCCCTCTCTAAGGGGGAAGCTGGCAGGGCCGATTTGAGGAAACGGTGAGGGGGCATCTCTTCGAATTCCAGCTTGTATCCCTGAGACACAATCTCTATAGCCCAGGGATCCACCTGTGAGTGAACCCACTTGTGGCTGAAATTTCGGAGACGCGCCCCCCCCCCCCCCCCGGGCCTGGCTCCGCCTGTGGAGCCCCAGCGTCATGCGGTGGATTTAGTAGAAGCCGGGGAGGACTTCTGTTCCTGGGAACTAGCTGTATTGTGCAGCTTCTTTCCTCTACCCCTGCCTCTGGCAAGAAAGGACGCACCTCGGACTTTCTTGCCTTTTTGTGATCGAAAGGACTGCATTTGGTAATACGGTGCTTTCTTAGGTTGTGAGGGAACATATGGCAAAAAATGTGACTTTCCAGCTGTAGCTGTGGAGACCAGGTCCGAGAGACCGTCCCCAAACAATTCCTCACCCTTGTAAGGTAAAACCTCCATGTGCCTTTTCGAGTCAGCATCGCCTGTCCATTGCCGAGTCCACAGGACCCTTCTGGCAGAAATCGACATTGCATTTATTTTAGAGCCCAGTAGGCTAATGTCTCTTTGAGCATCTCTCATATATAGGACAGCGTCTTTTATATGCCCCAGGGTTAGTAATATAGTATCCTTGTCCAAGGTATCAAGTTCCTCAGATAAGGTATCTGTCCATGCTGCTGCAGCACTACACATCCAGGCCGACGCAATCGCCGGCCGTAGTAAGGTACCTGAATGTGTATAAATGGACTTCAGGATACCCTCCTGCTTTCTATCCGCAGCATCTTTAAGGGTGGCCGTATCCTGTGACGGCAGGGCTACCCTCTTGGATAAGCGTGTTAAAGCTTTGTCTACCCTAGGGGAGGATTCCCAGCGCAACCTGTCCGTTGACGGGAAAGGACACGCCATAAGCATCCGTTTGGAAATCTGCAGTTTTTTATCTGGAGATTCCCAAGCTTTTTCACATAACTCATTTAACTCATGTGAAGGGGGAAATGTAACCTCTTGCCTTTTCTCCCCATACTTATAAACCCTCTTGTCAGGGACTGGGGTTTCCTCTGTGATGTGCAACACATCTTTCATTGCTATAATCATGTAACGGATGGCTTTAGCCATTTTAGGCTGCAACTTTGCATCATCGCCATCGACACTGGAGTCAGAATCCGTGTCGATATCTGTGTTTGGGATAGTGGGCGCTTCTGAGACCCTGACAGCCTCTGCGATGTAGGATCAGGCATGGGTTGAGACCCTGACTGTCGCAAGGCTTCAGCTTTATCCAACCTTTTATGCAAGGAATTAACATTATCATTTAAAACCTTCCACATATCCATCCAATCGGGTGTCGGCGCCGTCGGCGGCGACCCCACATTCATTTGTACCCGCTCTGTTTCCACATAGCCTTCCTCGTCAAACATGCCGACACAAGCGTACCGACACACCACACACACAGGGGATGCTCTATTTGAAGACAGTTCCCCCACAAGGCCTTTTGGAGAGACAGAGAGAGAGTATGCCAGCACACACCCCAGCGCTATATGACCCAGGAATCACACAGTAACTTAGTGTTAACCCAGTAGCTGCTGTATATACTGTTTTTGCAACAAATTTATGTGCCCCCCCTCTCTTTTTACCCTCTTTTGGAGAGAAAATGGCGCTGGTGAGTGCTGAGAAAGAAGCCCCGCCCCCTCAGCGGCGGGCTTCTGTCCCGCGTTTTGTGTGTAAAATAATGGCGGGGGCTCATGCATATATACAGTGCCCAACTGTATATATGCTGCTTTTTGCCAAGAGGTTCCCAATTGCTGCCCAGGGCGCCCCCCCCCTGCGCCCTGCAGTGACCGGAGTGTGTGGGTTTAGTGTGGGAGCAATGGCGCACAGCTGCAGTGCTGTGCGCTACCTCATATGAAGACTGGAGTCTTCTGCCGCCGATTTTGAAGTCTTCTTGCTTCTCACGCCGGCTTCTGTCTCTGCGAGGGGGACGGCGGCGCGGCTCCGGGATCGGACGACCAAGGGTGCGTTCCTGTGTACGATCCCTCTGGAGCTAATGGTGTCCAGTAGCCTAAGAAGCAGGACCTATCTTCAGTGAGTAGGGCTGCTTCTCTCCCCTCAGTCCCACGTAGCAGAGAGTCTGTTGCCAGCAGATCTCTCTGAAAATAAAAAACCTAACAAAATACTTTCTTTTTAGCAAGCTCAGGAGAGCTCACTAAGTAGCACCCAGCTCGTCTGGGCACAGATTCAAACTGAGGTCTGGAGGAGGGACATAGAGGGAGGAGCCAGTGCACACCAGTATCCTAATTCTTTCTTAAAGTGCCCTGTCTCCTGCGGAGCCCGTCTATTCCCCATGGTCCTTACGGAGTCCCCAGCATCCACTAGGACGTTAGAGAAAAGTGAGCTAAATTTGAGAAATGATTCACAGTCACCCATATGGTGTTAAATCCTTTGGTGGATGGAAGGTCTGTAATAAAGTCCATCGACATATGAGTCCATGGCTGACTTGGTACTGACAGAGGTTGTAATTGTCCTGAGGGAGACTGTCTAGCAGTCTTGTGTTGAGCACATTTGACACATGATGCATTGTATTTTTAAATATCGGGTATGAGAGTAGGCCACCGGTAGGATCGTTGCAGAAATATTAAAGTCTTTTGGACACCAATATGTCCTGAGAATCGGGATGCATGGGTCCAATCTAAGAGTCTCTTGTGAAGTTCTGGAGTGACAAAGGATTTGCCAACAGGTGGAATAGTAGTTGCTTGAATGGTAGAAAAAGAAGCTGGATGCAGAATGGCTTGGATTTCAGGAGCGGTGTTAACCTCCTCTGTAGTCAGAGATTGAGAAAACACATTAGCATTACGGTTCAATGTTCCAAGGTGATAACTTAACTTGTTGTCAAATCTGGAATTCAAACACTGTGTGGTCTTCAGTTACAGTAAACTTTTTTATGATTTTCATAATGGAAACAGGATAATAAACACCCTCTAGCAGATATGGCCATTATTCCAAGGCTAATTTAATAGCCAGCAGTACTTATTCTCCAATGTCATAGTTCCTCTCAGCAGGAAGAATTTTATGAGAGAAGTACCCACCAGGGTGACGTTTCCCATTATCAAAGCATTGAGATAACACAGCACCTGCACCTTCTGAAGAGGCATCGCCCTCCAGAACAAAAGGACAAGATTCACCAGATTGCTTGAGAATGTAAACTGAGATTAAATGCTTGCTTCAACTGCTGAAAGGCGACGTCGAATTCCACCAATCATCAGTAATTTGTACCGCTACTGTGGAGAATCCTTAATAAACTTCCTGTAGTAATTGGCAGAACCAAAGAAACGCTGGATGGTCTTTAAAGTGGTAAGAACCGGCCAATCATGGATGGCTTGCAACTTCCCAGGGTCCATTTGAATCTTAGATCCGGAGATGATATAGCCAAGTAATGGAATTGAAGGAACTTCAAACTAGAGATGAACAGTTTGGATTTTAAAAAATCCGAACCACTCTGAACTTCTGGGATCCGAGACAGTCGATTCGGGGCTTGGAGCTACCCAATCTGCCTTGGATCCCGATCAGCGTATCCACATAGATTTTAATGGGACTACATGGCGGCCCACACCGCCCAAATGCAGCCGCCGCCTGCACTGCCGACACCCCCACACTGCTGGCACCCCCACACTGCCTGCATCCCCACACTGAGGACATCGCTGGCACTCTTGCACTGGTGACAATACCAGCAACCCCACACTGCTGACTTAGCCGACACCCCCACACTGCTGACATCGCTGACACACTGCAGCACTGAGGACACCACTGACACTACCGTGTTGCAGTCACCACCAGCACTCCAGGAGTACGGACACTGCCGGCAGCCCCACACTGTGGTCAAAAATTGAGTGGAAATGACTGGAAATGAATGCTATTGAGGTTAATAATACGATAGGAACAAAAAAAAAAAAAAGCCACAAATTAAGTGATTTTAGCTTTTTTTGTCAAATTAAGAAAAAAAATCCAAAACCAAATCCGGGCGACGAATCAGAACAAAGGGCCTAATTCAGACCTGATCGCTGCAGCGGCAGCATAAGCAGGCTGAAGTCCAAGTACAGGCTGAATGCGACAGCATCTCGCTTGTGCGATTGCCTCTGCCTGATTGACCGGTAGAGGCGGTCGTGGGGCATGTCGTCGGTGTTGGGGGGTGCAGTCCATACAACGCAGGTATGTCTGGACCGTTTTCGGTGCAGGCCACTGTGGCTGTGTGACATCACATGCAGCCGCTGCGACCCTAAACATGGCAGGTAGCCGCAGTGTCGGACTGGAGCATGAAGGGCCCACCCGAGGTATGCAGTGGTAGGGGCCCATGATTAGAGGTGTGGCCAGCCTCCAAAGGGGGTGTGGCCAGCCACCACAGAGGTTTGGCTAACCATTATAGAGCACCTGGTCTGGACTCCTTGATAATTTATATAGTAATTAATGCTAGTGCATGCATGATAATGTGGCAGATTAATGACAGCAATGTACTGAAGAGAATACATCATAATCCTGTGCAGTATAAGGTAACATATGTATAATATATAATTCAAGTGCACAGTCTAGAACCTCTTCCCTAGAGGAGGAGGGTCCCCCAGGCAGTGGGGCCTACCAGTGTTTTCCCCTGTAACCCTGTGGGCCAGTACGAGCCTGGGTAGCTGCCTGCCTTTACAGCTAGGCTGCATAGGCAGAGAACTACTCGTCAAGTGCAAAAGTATAGTCGCTGTGCGATGCTTTTACATGTCTGCATGGGGGGGCAGGACCCGGCAAGCTGCGGACTTGCCCTGTGCTGTGGGGGAGACCCCCGCATGCCAAAGATTTTGATCGTAAATGTGCGTTTTTTCGCACATCTACAATCAGGTCTGAATAAGGCCCCCAATCCAGAATCCAAATACAGCAAAAATGGCCCGACGCACATCCTTGCTTTAAAGATACACTTTTTGATCTTTCCATATCAGTGATAGAGGGAATTTCTAACACCCGGAAATGGTGGGTCTTGAGATCAGGAGAAATAATAAAAAATTCATCAAGATACACTAGCACACATTTCTAGCGGATGAAGCTTTTCTCCAGATTCTCCTTTAATGTTATCTGACATGGCCTGAGTCTCAGACAAAGAGAGAGGGTATGTATGACCTCTGGGTTGCATCTTCCCAGGTATCAAATCCACAGGGCAATCCCATATCCTGTGTGGTGGCAACTCATCTGCTGCCTGTTTACTAAATATATCTTTAAAATACTGGTAAACAGAAGGTAATACAGTCATTTAAGATGAGGAGACACATACTGGAACAACTGACTTGAGACACTTTTTGTGACAGTAAGAACTCCAAGCTGTGACTTGAACGGAAGACCGGTCCAAATGTGGACTGTGACACTGCAACTAGGGCAATCCAAGAACAATAGTATGAGAGGCTTTTGGTATCACCAGAAAAGAAATGGCTTCTGAATGTAGAACCCCGACCTGGAGTTTGAGAGGTGCTATTCGTTGCATAATAATAGGATCTGAGATGTGACTCCCATCAATGGCAGTCACAGATAACAATATGGGAATTGTTACAGTGGGCAATCGATGTTTGACAACATAATCCCGGGTAATGAAATTTTCCGCTGCTCCGGAATCAAGAAATGCTGTAATGAACTTAGATGTTCCAGGGTGTTCTAAAGTAACGGAAAGATTGTCTTCGGATTTCTCACCTAACTCGACCTCTCCAGCACAAGTTAGGAGTGGGGTTTACTGGATAAAGACTAAAGGATTTTAGTAAATGATCCTGGGGTCCACAATAAAGACAGAGATGTTCTTTGTCTGTCTGAGACACTCTCCTGCTGATAGATGGGAACGATAGATCTGTGTTGGTTCTTCACTTGAGGAAGAAGGAGGTTTTGAATGAGGTATAAAACAGTATTTTGGACTATCAGGCTTTATTTTCTCCAGTATACGTTCTCTATGCCGTAGGTCAACTTTATTGCAGAAATAGATTAGGTCGCCCAAATGAAGTATTGTCCTACAGTCTTTGCACCCTGGCATAATCTCAATATATCAATAGAGGCAGAGGTGATTCTACCTTATTCATCAAATATCCTCTGCAAAGTGGAGATGAAACCAGAGCAATTAGAAAGCAATGAGCCAGAATTCTCCCAGAGTTGGGAGGCCCAGTCTAGTGCTTGGCCTGTCAAAAAAGAATGATATAAGCTACCTGCGTTCAAGTGGTTGTGAAATTTGCTGGTTGTAACTCAAAATGACACATTGGTTCAACAACCCTCTACATTGTTGGGAGATGAAACACAGAACGTGGAAATTGAGGTTGTTGAAACCGCCTGGACCGGCGGAGAGATAGGATCTGTGTTAACTGGAGTAGTCTGTAAGTGAGAAGTGACTGAATCTTATCTAGTCGGGACAACATGTCTTGTATGTACTGCATTAAGTTGCCTGGCTTCATGATAACCACAATAAGGGCCTTGGCCATGGAAAGGGAAATGAAACCCACCTTCATCAGGACTCGAATATTTGCAATAATTTAGGGATAAAAAAACAAAACCCAAGTGGGCATTATACTGTACAATTCAATGGCGAGCCTGTCCACTCCTTGTGCTTTGTTATATAGAAAGAATTAATAGCATCCTCAATCACTTCTGCTGAAATGAGAGACTCTAAATATTGAGAATGGGAGTCAGACAGGGTAGGCATAATAATCTAATCTAGACTAATGCAAAATGAGAATAATACTCTCTGGATTAATATACTGTGCATCTACAAAATGCTGTTTCAATCAAGGGGGTATCCACATGAGCCATCCCAGTTGCATCCAGCAGTCTGAGCACAGTAGTATGAGAGACCTCAGCCCCAGACAAATATGGCATAAATCTACCAGAGTGTAATAATAATAATAATGGACTGTAAAGAGAAGGCAATGCATGAAATCACGCTATCGCTTATGGACAATGAACCATTCTATTCCATCTGCTGAAATACCACTAGCAGCATATGCAGCCTCAAAGACCCTTCCCTTAGCCTCCAACTCCACCTCCCGCTTTTTATTAAAGACATTAAACTGTGCAACCCTAGATATCAGTGAGCCCCTCAAGGACACCTTTAAAGTATCCCAGACCAGAGGAGCAGATACTGTAATCTCAGAGGCTGCCTCATCTAGGTAAACCATAAAGTGTTAAGTATCCAAATAACTCCTGATAATTGAATTTGACATTCCTCCCAGTTTTTGTTTTAGTGAGCTGGATGGGTAGTTCATCACCATCAGACTCAAACATAGGGGGTCATTCAGATCTGATCGCTGGGCTACGATTTTTGCTGTCCTGCGTTCAGATTGTTGCTGCCTACAGCAGTGGCAAACGCAGGATTTGTAGAGGGGGGTTTCCAAATGTCAATCTTCCACTCTGCAGAATGTTTGAGCAAGTGCGGGAGTCTGGGGGAGCGGCAGAAGAACCTAGTACTGACCCTGGACATTAATATAAACATTGGTCTAGTTTTTATACTCTGGATACTGTATTGAGGACAGTATTAATATTTATCACTATAGATGGTCTCTACTATAGGCTGTATTAAACAAAGTGGTCAGGAAAAGCATAAACATACTGTACCATAATAAAAAAAAAAATTAATTCATCAATAAATAAATACACAAATATAATAGAAATATAGAACCAATACTGCACACATTTTCCCACCTCGTGGTAAGGTTCCTGTCTCTTTTTCCTGATAGCTACTGTCTGGTCCAGTGCAGTGATTGAGGACTCAGATCCACACACACAGCAAACTTGGTAGAAGAAGCTGCTACCACTGGGCATGTGCAGCAGACCTGCTCTGTCCCTTAAACTGCATGATTTGCCAGCAGTTCTAGTAATAATCATATTATATACCATTGCTATTGTTGTCATAATGTGAGCCACTTGTCAAGAGGAGGGGGTTTTGCATGCAACCGGACCCCCCCCCCCCCCCCCCCCCCGCGTTTGCCTATGTACAGGGGGAGTGTATATTCATTGTGTAAGTGTGCGATGCTATGTGTACGCCGAGCTGCAGAAAACTAGAGTAATTTTTTTTTTAACAGGATACCCACTGCAACTCCTGATGCTAATAAAATAAAGAGTACCACCAGCTGCAAGTACTTAAGGCCTGGTTAGGGCCTGAAAGTTTGTAACAGCAAGAAATAACCATTAATCACTACGCTCGTGTCTTTATAATACAGACATATATATATTAACACATCTATGTGCTTGGTCCATATTAATACACCAGGGGGTAAATTTACTAAGATGGGAGTTCTATTTAAGATGGGATGTTGCCCATAGCAACCAATCATATTCTACTTCTCATTAATCTAGAACCTTCAGGAATATAATACCTGGAATCCGATTGGTTTCTATGGGCAACATCCCATCTTAAATAGAACTCCCATCTTAGTAAATTTACCCCCAGAAGCTTGTTTAATAAAGACAATATATTTACAGTCACATAAAAATGATATACATTTAAAAACAGTCAACAGATAACTACACTATTAGTAAACGCTCACTAAACACACACAATAACAAGACAAAATGAAAAATACAATACAGACAGAAATAGACAGACTGAAAAAAGACAAAGCTGAAAAGCACAAGACTACTCACAAACCAACCCATTCAAACTACACACCAAACTCCCCCAGCAAACTTCAGCAACAAACTTCACCAGTACCAACTCCAACTACCGAAACCCACTACAATACACGTGTTCTGATCGATTTGGGGCTTATTTTTATGGGTTTGGTCAGGTGATGACATAGTTGTATGTGATGGCTTCTACCAGTGAGAAATTGGAAGGAAGTGTTTTCTGACGCAGTGGTGTTTAATAGCGTTTGCGTGTAAATTTCAATGCGGAGTCTATCGTACAAGTAATTGTAAGTAAATCTGGGAGTTGGGGCACAAATCAATTACGTGAGTTTAAGCGATGCCCAGTGTGTTTTTCATGCCCAAACATGATTCTTAGTAAATTTCTCCCTACAATAAACATAACTTTATTTAGACTTAACGTCACCCTATCATTCAGCAGGTGTGATACTTGATCCAGGCGCTGAGGATACCTTACCTAATGTCTAACTCCACCACCCCCCAGCCTAACCCTAACCGCCCCCCTTAAGTGGCTAAACCTAACTACCCCCCCTTAGTGCCTAACCCTCCCCCTTTAGTGCCTAGCTCTAATCCTCCCTCCTCACAGTCTAACCCTAACACGACCCCATATAGTACCAGCATTTTATTTCCCACAACCCCTATGTCAAAAGTCTTTTATTGAGCAGCGCTGAAAATATATTTTTTTCGTCAATTTGTATAAGGGGGTGTGGTCATGCGTTACACAATTAGGCCACGCCTCTGAAAAAGTACCTGGGCCTGCCACAGCTCTCTATACCCCTGATGGTAGTAGTCCTTTATCTACAGATCACAGTATTTGAGCAGTGCTGTATGGAATCAAAAGCTGCTTCAGGTACCATGGGCCTTGTTCGTGTAGGGCTTTGAAAGTCAGTAAGCTAATTCTGAAAAAAACTTGCACTCTTACAGGCAGCCACTGAAAGAGAGTATAGAATGGGTATTATGTTGCTGGAATGGAGATGGTTGGTTAAGAACTTAGCAACAGCATTTTGTACCAGCTGTAAGCAGTGGTGCAAGTATAAAAAATGTCTTATAGGTACCTGTGTGGCGCACCGAAGATGCGTGCACCAAAAAATGGGTGTGGCTAAATGCCAATGGGGGCGTGATACACATATGGGGGGGCCAGATACCCATATGACCCCAATAGTGCCAGATATACAATGCCCCAACTGTGCCAGATATACATTGCTCCACTGTGCCAGATATACATTGCCCCAGCCCCCCACTGTGCCAGATATACATTTCCACCACAGTGCCAGATATACAATGCACCCACAGTGCCAGATATACATTGCCCCCACAGTGCCAGATACACAAATGCCCCTAGTGTGCCAGATACACAAATGCACCCACTATGCTAGATACACAAATGTCCCCACTGTGCCAGATGTACATTGCCCCTCGGTGCCAGATGTACATTGCCCCACTGTGCACACCCCCCCCCCCCCGCGCGCTTACCTCTGCCTCTTTAGTTTCTGCCAAGCAGAGCTCTCGGACCGGCAGCCAATCAGGAGCCGCGGCTGCTGGTCTGTGAGCTCTGATTGGCTAGCAAACTGGTGCCTCATTGAGATCACCCGCCGCCGCCGAAGCGGAGACTGGACTGACATCACAGAGAATTGAGTGGTAGAAGAGGCTCCCCCCCCCCCCCCCCCCGCACACAGACGCTAGCGGGATGCAGGTATAGTGGACAGCCCGGCGGTACAGCGTACCGGTTGGAAATTTCTTACCGGTACGCCGTACCGCCATACTTGCAGCACTGACTGTAAGCGGTGCAATTCTTTTGCTGGGAGACCCAGGTAGAAGGCATTGCAGTAGTCTAGGCGTGATGATACAAATGCATGTATGGCTTTAGGTAGAGTTTCTGAGGGAATTGAGTGCTTAATTCTGGCTATTTTCATCAGGCAAAGAATAATGATTTAATTGTTGCTTCTGTATATGTTCACAGCTGTTAATTCTCAACCACCAAACATAAGTCCTTATAATTGGCTATGCTGCAGTCTTGTCCTTTGACCTATTATAAGGACAAAATAAACAGAAAAGGAAACTTGGCTCCTAATCTTTCTGGCAATGTATATAAGATCCCAGATAAACTGCTGCTTATGTTACAAGGTCATTGCAAAAAACTTTTCAATAGAAAATAAAGAAAAAAAATGTAAGCAAGGTTATCAAGAAGCTCTGCTAATCTGGATTTTTTTTTAAATATACCTTAATAATTAAATTAATAGAATAGCAAAATTATATGGCCATAATTAAAAAAAAAATGGCAAGCTACTCCAAATACTCAATAAGTCAACAGCCAAGTTATTAGCAATTAATAGTCACCCAGTTTGTCCAGGTTAATGGTTAATAGTGATATTAGTACAGTTTAGCTCCTCATGCAGCTCAGATGGTTAGTCGCTTTCCAGTTATGTTAGTAAAGTCACTTACAGTATAAGCGTAGTTCAGTATAAATTGTTGCTGTAGAAACGTCCACTCTGTGGGATACTGATATCAATCCTCCTACCTCCCTTATATGGCACGAACAAGGAGCTATACAATGATGGAGTCCAATGTGCATATCAGACGTCTGAGGAACCCACTGAGAAGAAGAGAAACGCATTATATGAGCTACATTTTACTGTTCCATACTCCATGCTGGAGAGGACTTTAAGAATCTGGCCGCTTTTTGCTGATTTACACATCGGACTCCATGATTGTATAACTGCTACGGGCAGGAGGTAAGAGGGTCCCCCAGGCGGGACCCGCCATTAAATCCTGTTCTGTCCTTGACCTAGGGAGACGGGTCACGGTGTTAGCGTGGACACTCACCGAGCAGGGACCCCACTAGACCAGCAGGGCAATAGAGCACAGGTTGGGTGTACTAACGCCCCATTTAATAAGGCTCGCTAGTACCTGAGATGGAAGTCCAGCATAGGGGAGCCAGCGCTTGACCTGTAGCCTCTCTCCGGCCCGGTACGCCGTCTACCGTAGATTTTCCCGCCCTAGAGCTGCCTCACATTCTCCCACACTCCCTGACTGAGATGCTGGGTGCCATTTTCTAAGCATAGTTGCGGCTGGTCTCTGGGACTGCAGGGCAAGGTCTCCCTTGTAAAGCTGCCTGTATACAGTGCTGTGACTTTACAAACACTTGAGTATTCTACATGTCTTTATACAGACAGAGTTAGTTAAGAAAAAGTGTAACTATTACAGGATATATGCCTCCGTTCTAGGACCGCGCTGTGTTTTATATATATATATATATATAGCTCTGGATACGACCGGCACTCCAACAGCACAGGATAAATACCAGGGTGCCCTCCCGTGGCACTACAAGGCCCAGCAAACAAAGTGGAATAAAGGGCGGCACTCCAATGGTTTTAGAAAAAACAGCTCACTGAGGCAGCATAGGATCAATCAAGATTGAACCTATGCTGCCTCAGTGAGCTGTTTTTTCTAAAACCATTGGAGTGCCGCCCTTTATTCCACTTTATATATATATATATATATATATATATGAGCAGTCGGGTTATGGCGCCACAGGTGGATGTGAGCAGATAAATTAATACAGTGAAATACTTTAGTAAAAGACACTCCTTTATAGATAGAAGGTGTCAGCTAACCCCTAAAATCTCGGCAGGGATAAGCTGCCTTTGGAGTTTAAAATTTGGGTGTGCCTTGGGTGTACCTCTACTGACTCCATTTCTACAGATAAGCACCACTCTCTTATCTTTAAAATATTTATTATCAGTTTTATACTTTTATTTTTTATTAATTTTTTGGATCCTGGGTTCTAGCTAAAATTATACATTTTTATTCAGTCATTTTTGTATTTTGTATTTTTTAAGCTTTTACCTTCTATATATTTTTTATCCCATATCATGTTTTAAATTGTACAAATAAATATTGTGCTATTTTTTATAAACCATATCCTGCAATATTCTTCATTTTTATATTAATATATTAGACACTGCAAGTCGCAGATACCCCTATCCTCCCCTTTTTTGCAAATATATATACAGGTTGAGTCTCCCTTATCCAAAATGCTTGGGACCAGAGGTATTTTGGATATGGGATTTTTCCGTATTTTGGAATAATTGCATACCGTAATGAGATATCATGATGATGGGACCTAAATATAAGCACAGAATGCATTTATGTTTCATATACACCATATACACACAGCCTGAAGGTCATTTTAGCCAATATTTTTTATAACTTTGTGCATTAAACAAAGTGTGTGTACATTCACACAATTCATTTATGTTTCATATACACCTTATACACACAGCCTGAAGGACATTTAATACAATATTTTTAATAACTTTGTGTATTAAGCAAAGTTTGTGTACTGTTAGGGTCTCCTGCCCTGTGCTGCCACGTCGTCATGGCAACCGGGAGACAAGTGCTAGTGGAGTAACCTGAGCGCAGCTGATACTCCGGTTCGGGTCTTTTGCTGTGCAGTGGTTATAGGCTCTGTGCACGGCAGGGGATCCGGTGCTGGTTTTTGTGCTCACAGTCTGAGGTCTGAGTGGGGCGTGGACAGCACCTGCTTTATAAGGCCTCTTTTCAGGGTAAGCAGATGCTGCTGAATCTCTGTTGGTTAGTCAGTTCATGAAAGTTAGCCAGTACTGTGTAGCTTTGTATTTGTTTGTTGCTTACTGCAAATAGGCCTGGGGATTTGGTATTACACTCTGCCAATCCAGACCTAGCAGTAAGACTGGAGTCAGTCGTTTAGCTTGCTGGGGTTCTGTTATTACTCTGTGAACTTAGCAAGTTTGCGGCTGTATTCTAACACTTGCCTGTCTAATCCTGTCTCACTGTGCTAGGTGTCAGGGGTCAGTTTAGTGGCAGTAAGCTTAAACCTGTGCACTGCAAGTGAGAATCAGGATTGTGGAGGCTCTCCTTGTGTCTATCATTCCATCTCTGACCAAGGAGTTTACTGCCACACCCGTTGGTAACCCTTTAGGGTTTTGCTGTTGCCCTTAGCAACAGCATTTCGGGTTCTCTACGTATTAAAACACAACATCTTGCTTTTTACATCTGAGCAGTTCTAATACAGGGGAGATACCCAGTTCCTTGGCCTCTGGGCTTCTCTGTTCACTGTGTGTGTATTTTGTTACCCTGTCACCTTCTGTGTGCGTTGTGTCATGTTCCCCAGTTTGTCTGTGAGTCCATTTGTTTTGCATAACAGTTCAAACACCAGTACATTCCTGCAGACACTGGAGTGCATAACAGTTCTGACACTAGTACTTTCCTGCAGGCACTGGTGTGCATAACATATTCAGCAGCCCAATACTCCTGTTGAAATTTTGTGGGAATATGGAGCATACCCCTCAAAATACGTTGCAACAGGTGGTCGATCAGGTGCAGGTCCTGACTCGGCAATTTAATGATTTGTCCATTAAAATGCACACCTCCCAGGCTGCTGGCGGAGCTCCCGCAGCAGCAGCACCTGCAGGGGTTAAGGAGCCGAAAGTAAATCTCCCGGATCGTTTTTCTGGAGATCGCTCGCAGTTCTTTTGTTTCAAGGAGAGCTGCAAGCTATACTTCCGGCTTAGGCCTCAGTCTTCTGGGTCGGAGATTCAGCGGGTGGGCATAGTGATTTCCTTGCTACAAGGAGACCCACAGGTCTGGGCATATGGGTTGCAGCCTGACTGTCCGTCGCTTAAAAGTGTTGATGCTTTTTTTACGGCACTGGGCATGTTGTATGATGACCCTGACAAGACGGCCTCAGCCGAGGCTCAGATTTCGATCCTTAAGCAAGGGCGAAGGCCAGTTGAGGTTTACTGTACGGAGTTTCGGAGGTTGGCCCATGATACCCAGTGGAATGACCCAGCCCTGAGACACCAGTACCGAAGAGGTCTTTCTAACCAGATAAAGGACCAACTGGTACAATATCCCTTGCCTGATAGCTTGGATCAGCTCATGCAGTTATCCATCCGGGTGGATAGACGGCTGAGAGAGCGTAGGCTTGAAAGGGAGACTGAGATTTCCTTCCTTCCCAAGGGAACCTCAGACTCTGAGGAATTTTCTGAGGAGCCTATGCAGATTGGGGCTACCCGCCTCTCCTCGCGTGAGAAGACGCGGAGGAGACAGCAGGGGTTGTGTTTGTACTGTGGGAATAAAGGTCATGTGGTAGTATCATGCCCAGAAAAGCCGGAAAACTTCAGGGCCTGAGGGTGATGGGAAATATCCTGTCAGGCCAGAAGTCAGAATTTCCCAAGAAGACTTTTATCATTCCGGTGACCTTGAAGATCCTCGGTCAAACTGTCAAGACTGAGGCCTTTGTGGACAGTGGGGCCGACGGGGTTTTTATGGACCGCCAATTCGCCCTAAAACACTCTGTTCCCTTAGTACCCTTGGCATCGGAAATTGAGATTTGTGGGTTAAACGGGGAACCATTATCCCAAGGTAAAATTACCTCTTGCACTAGCCAGATTTCTTTGTTTATTGGAGCCACACACTCTGAAACATTGTCCTTTTATGTGACTGTCTGTACTTTTGCCCCATTGGTGTTGGGGTTACCCTGGTTAAGGGCCCACAATCCTCAATTTGACTGGGTCTCTGGGGAGATTCTTAGTTGGGGTACTGATTGTTTCAGGAGTTGCTTGAGCCTTCCAGTCAGGCTCTCGCAGCTAAGTTTGCCAGGATTGCCAGGGTGTTATGCAGATTTTGCGGACGTGTTCTCCAAAAAAGTTGCAGAGGTACTACCTCCCCATCGCCCCTATGACTGTGCCATTGATTTGTTGCCAAATGCTAAGCTTCCCAAGAGCAGGTTGTACTCCCTGTCACGTCCTGAGACTCAGGCTATGGCAGAGTACATTCAGGAGAACTTGGCTAAGGGATTTATCAGACCTTCACAGTCTCCAGTTGGGTCGGGGTTCTTCTTCGTGGGTAAAAAGGACGGTTCGTTGCGACCCTGCATCGACTTCAGGGAATTGAACCGTATCACGATTAAAAACTCATACCCACTGCCTCTCATTTCGGTCTTGTTTGACCAGCTTCGTACTGCCACCATTTTTTCTAAGATTGACCTACGCGGTGCGTACAATCTAATCCGAATAAGAGAGGGGGATGAATGGAAGACTGCCTTTAATACCCACTCAGGGCATTATGAATATTTGGTGATGCCTTTTGGGCTCTCTAATGCCCCGGCAGTCTTCCAGGATTTCATGAATGATGTGCTCAGGGAATATTTGGATAGATTCTTAGTTGTATACTTAGATGACATCCTAATCTTCTCCCATTCCCTGGAGGAACATCGGAAGCATGTACGCTTAGTCCTCCAGAAACTCAGAGACCACCGGCTTGGGGCGAAGCTGGAGAAGTGCGAATTTGAAGTTCAGCAAATCGCATTTCTAGGATATATTATCTCCCCAGAAGGTTTCCAAATGGAGGGTTCCAAGGTACAGGCAGTCCTGGATTGGGTGCAGCCCACTAGTTTGAAGGCGCTTCAGCGTTTCCTGGGCTTTGCGAATTTTTATAGACGATTTATCGCTGGATTTTCGTCTATAGTGGCGCCCTTGGTGGCACTCACTAAGAAAGGGGCGGATGTTGCTCACTGGTCTTGTGAGGCTAAAGCGGCTTTTGCCCGTCTCAAAAGGGCATTTGTTTCGGCCAAGGTGCTGCGACACCCAGATCCAGAGCGTCCTTTTGTGGTGGAGGTGGATGCCTCTGAGATGGGTATTGGGGCAGTGCTTTCTCAGATGGGAGTGTCTGATAATCGCCTTCATCCCTGTGCTTACTTTTCCCGTAAATTTTCACCTGCCGAGATGAATTATGACGTGGGTAACCGGGAATTGTTGGCTATTAAGGATGCACTCGAGGAGTGGAGACACTGGCTTGAGGGGGCTAAGTTTGTGGTCTCAATTCTCACTGACCATAAGAATCTGGCATATTTAGAGTCAGCGAAGCGTCTCAATGCCAGGCAGGCACGATGGGCTTTGTTTTTTGCTCGCTTTAATTTTTTGATAACATATCGCCCTGGGTCAAAAAACATCAAGGCTGATGCGCTCTCACGGAGTTTTGCTCCAATCCAGGAGACCACCGAGGAGCCGTTGCCCATTGTTTCCCCATCATGTATTAAAGTGGGCATTACCCAGGACCTCTTATCATTAGTCCTTAGAGCACAGGAGCAGGCTCCTCCAGACCATCCGGTAGGTCTTTTGTTTGTGCCTCCTAGGTTAAGACAGCGAGTGTTCCTGGAATTCCATGCCAAGAAGTCGGCAGGTCACCCGGGTATTGCCAGAACTCGGGAGTTGCTATCTAGGGCGGTGTGGTGGCCCTCGGTGGCTAAGGATGTGGATCAGTGGGTTCGGGCATGTGACATCTGTGCCCGAAATAAGACTCCTAGAGGGGTTCCTGTTGGCCCATTACATCCACTCTCTATCCCATCTAAGCCATGGACCCACATTTCTATGGATTTTGTGGTGGACTTGCCCAAATCCTCGGGGATGACAGCCATCTGGGTTGTCGTTGACAGGTTTTCGAAGATGGCGCACTTCGTTCCACTGGTTGGGCTGCCATCAGCCAGACGCCTGTCTGAATTATTTATGCTGCATGTTGTGCGTCTCCACGGGTTGCCACTTGATGTGGTCTCTGACCGCGGATCCCAGTTTGTGGCCAAATTCTGGAGGGCATTTTGTTCCGATCTCCAGATTTCTGTCAGCTTGTCGTCAGGCTACCATCCGCAGTCTAATGGGCAGACTGAAAGGGTGAACCAGTCCTTGGAGCAGTTCCTCAGGTGTTATGTCTCCAAGTGTCAGACTGACTGGGTTGCTCATCTGTCCATGGCGGAGTTTGCCTATAACAACGCGGCTCACTCTGCTACAGGGATCTCTCCCTTCCTTTGTGTGTATGGGCATCATCCTAAGGCCAATTCTTTTGACCCCCTGGACTCCACGCCTGGTGGTTCCTCTGTGGTTTCGGTCCTTAGAGGTATTTGGCGGAAAGTGAAGAAAGCCCTTGTGTCTGTGTCATTAGTGACCAAAAGGGTTTTTGATAAGCGGAAAAGACCCTGCAGCTTCAAATTAGGAGACTTCGTCTGGTTGTCTACCAAGAATTTGAAGTTGAGACAGCCATCTCATAAGTTAGGGCCCCGGTTCATCGGCCCTTATAAGATCACCAGGGTTATCAATCCGGTGGCATTTCAGTTAGATCTGCCCCGTTCTTTGGGTATCAATAAAACATTTCATTGTTCCCTTTTAAAACGGGCGATTAGTAATCCTTCTTCCAGTGGAAGACCTTCCCCTCTTCTGATACGTGGCCAGAGGGAGTTTGTTGTTGAAAGGATTCTTGACTCCAAGGTGGTTCGGGGTCGGCTGTCATTTTTGGTGCACTGGAAGGGGTATGGCCCGGAGGAGCGGTCGTGGGTGCGCAGTTGTGATCTTCATGCCCCCAGACTGATACGCTCTTTCTTCTCGCAGTTCCCCGATAAACCCGGTGGTAGGGGTTCTTTGACCCCTCGTCAGAGGGGGGGTACTGTTAGGGTCTCCTGCCCTGTGCTGCCACGTCGTCATGGCAACCGGGAGACAAGTGCTAGTGGAGTAACCTGAGCGCAGCTGATACTCCGGTTCGGGTCTTTTGCTGTGCAGTGGTTATAGGCTCTGTGCACGGCAGGGGATCCGGTGCTGGTTTTTGTGCTCACAGTCTGTGAGGTCTGAGTGGGGCGTGGACAGCACCTGCTTTATAAGGCCTCTTTTCAGGGTAAGCAGATGCTGCTGAATCTCTGTTGGTTAGTCAGTTCATGAAAGTTAGCCAGTACTGTGTAGCTTTGTATTTGTTTGTTGCTTACTGCAAATAGGCCTGGGGATTTGGTATTACACTCTGCCAATCCAGACCTAGCAGTAAGACTGGAGTCAGTCGTTTAGCTTGCTGGGGTTCTGTTATTACTCTGTGAACTTAGCAAGTTTGCGGCTGTATTCTAACACTTGCCTGTCTAATCCTGTCTCACTGTGCTAGGTGTCAGGGGTCAGTTTAGTGGCAGTAAGCTTAAACCTGTGCACTGCAAGTGAGAATCAGGATTGTGGAGGCTCTCCTTGTGTCTATCATTCCATCTCTGACCAAGGAGTTTACTGCCACACCCGTTGGTAACCCTTTAGGGTTTTGCTGTTGCCCTTAGCAACAGCATTTCGGGTTCTCTACGTATTAAAACACAACATCTTGCTTTTTACATCTGAGCAGTTCTAATACAAGGGAGATACCCAGTTCCTTAGCCTCTGGGCTTCTCTGTTCACTGTGTGTGTATTTTGTTACCCTATCACCTTCTGTGTATGTTATGTCATATTCCCCAGTTTGTCTGTGAGTCCATTTGTTTTGCATAACAGTTCAAACACCAGTACATTCCTGCAGACACTGGAGTGCATAACAGTTCTGACACTAGTACTTTCCTGCAGGCACTGGTGTGCATAACATGTACATAGAGCCATCAGAAAACAAAGGTTTCACTATCTCACTCTCACTCAAAAAAGTCCGTATTTCGGAATATTCCGTATTTCGGAATATTTGGATATGGGATACTCAACCTGTGTGTATATATATATATATATATATATAATAGAACAAATTGCTGCGGCACTCAGGGTCTTATGAAAAAAGATGTGTATTGGTTGTCAGTCACATCAACAGCGCACCAACGTTTCGGGGAGTTCAACCCCTTTGTCAAGGTGTAAATGAAAGAAAAAAAAATATATATATATAAATAATACCACTCACTTTCCCATAGAGAAAAAATGCAAAAACCAGCACTCACGATTCAGTTGAAAGTGGAAGAGGATTTATTCTTCAGTACAAATCCATTAGTGATACATCCAACAACTATGGCCCGACATCTGTTTCAACGCATACAGGTTTTCCTCAGGGGCTCAACCTGTATGCGTTGAAACAGCTGTCGGGCCACAGTTGTTAGATGTATCACTAATGGATTTGTATTGAAGAATGAATCCTCCTCAGCTTTCAACTGAATCGTGAGTACTGGTTTTTGCAAGACCTCACGAGACTTCCTTTGAAGTGTGGCATCCATGGTAACAGGCACGCGTATATCCCGGTAAACAGTGACGTGATAGCCACCAGCCGGGATCATGCGAGACCTTCGGAAATTCCGCGCAAGAGCAGCGCGAACTTCCGGAAGCGGTCCGGGACACGGTCTTTTTCTGAGTCCGCCCATTAGGTATAAAAGTCTTTGGTGGTGCATGGCTTACCCTTTAATAACCCCTGAGGAAGTCCCAATATCTATAATGGGACGAAACGCGTTGGTTAGATGACCTCTGGCTCTACATCCTGTTATGCATTATGCAGATAAGCACTTTTACTTTTTAATAATTGTACGAATCCAATTAATTGTTTTTGTTGTATGTAATAAATGTACAAAATGATATCACACTATCAGGAGTTTCTTTTGCCACCTTTTGGGAGTATATAGTTTTTGGTTTTAAGGGCTCCCGATGGACGGACGTCTTTAGGGTCTCCATAGAAGCCGTATTGCTTAAAAAGTGAGTAATACTCCATTGCCCTGTTGAATATAAGGGAAGTGCTAATTTTCACCTTGTTAGATGGTAAATTACTCATTACCACTAGGTGGCACTCACTAATTGTCTTTTTGCACTTTATCTCATTGCATAAAGCACCTTAGCACTAATAGTGCACTTTTTTCATGCATGAATGCACAAAGTCACTTTATTACTGTGAAGTGCACTTTTGTTTACACATCATATTCAATTTTTTTCCAAAAATCCTGTACACAACGCTTGAGTGATTGTGGAAGAAGGAGGTCACCAAAGAAGAATCTTTAAAGAAACTTCTACAGGCGGCCTCCATTTCCTTATCTGGTACGCACATTTTATTGTCACTACAGGATTATATGAACAGTCACTTTTATTTTGAAGCACTGAAGGCGCAACTGATCAACCATTGATGAAAATGTGTTATTTTGTCTTTTTGGAAATTGGACAATTTTGAGATCTGTCTGCTGCCACTATATAACCTTGGAGTGTTTTCATAGGACCGCCACTGTATTTGGGCGTCCAATAGTCACAATTTGTTTACTTGTCACATATTGTAGTATACCTTTCAACTGATAGGTTGTAGCGCTAATTGCACTATTTTGTACACTATTGAATTTATTTCCATTGGCATCAAGCAGCTCCCTTGGTGAATAGTAGAGTATGAGTTCCTTAAGAACTAACCTGGGAGGTGCCAGGTCTTTGATGTGCCAGAAAATCTTCAATGAAGATCCCACCGACAACACTGTACAGGTTAATAATGATCTTGACAAAAACTTTTGGGATCTGGAGAAAATACTCATCAAGGAGACTAAGTTATGGTGGGACATTGCGGGCCTTGAGCAATATGTCAAGGTTGACAGAGTGCCAAGAGGCTTAAGAATTAGCAAAACACCAACTTTTGGTCTCAATAATGACAAATTTTCCACCAATTGGGATAAAATATTACACGAAGGCTCCATGAGATGAATACAGTTAATTATCTCAGAAAAAAAGAGAGAAATGATTAACATAGAAACAGAATTAAAGAATAGAGAAGTAGTACTAGAACCGATGAAAAATTATGAGAATTATAGAATTAATGAAACAGTGCTCATCAAAAAGTTAGAGAAAGTGGAAAAAGAGGTCATTCAAAGAAAAGAGAAAAAGTTCTTGAGAGATAAACTAGACTACAGTAACAATAGGATTAAACAATGGAATAAAAATGAAAATAGGAGCTACAAACAGAATCGATTCCAGGATAAAAGACGAGAGGAAGGTTGGACAACCATCCCCTTCAAGCCACAGAGACAGTTCAGGGCACAGGTTACACCCAAATATAAGGAATTACCCATTAGGAATAGATATTCCACTCTGAATCGTGTACAATCTGAAAGTGACAGTGATTTTTTATCACCAGTCACACTCGTATGGAGGGACAGATACAAGAGACCCCTTGTGAAAGAAAGTGTCCATACGGCTTCTCCACTAAAAAGGTCAACAAGAGACGATGAGGAAGAAGAGCAGGAAAATCCAAATATTCGAAAAAGAAACCGTTATTAGTCCTGGAACCGAAAGAACAAGGAATATTTAACATCTCGGATAAGGAATTAACAGCTGTAGAGAATTCTCTTTTAAGTAAGGGTCTATCCTTTGCACCTATTGCTAAACCTAATAAGTTCCAAATATTTATAGACCTAAACAAATTTGTACGTAAATTAACTCTGAAAAGGCATTTTGTAAAGAAAGAAACCGGCATTTTAAAGAACTTTGAAAATATGGAAAACAAATCAGGTCTTAAAAATAGTTCAAAATACTATCCACTTGAGTCAAAGAGCAGTCAAATAGACATGTTTTATGAACAAGTAAAAAAAGATTTATGTGAGGATAATAAAGAACTAAAAATTAAAAACAATCTTACTAACTTTGAAAAAAACGCCCTTAAACAATTAAAAAACGATTCCACAATAGTTATAAAACCTGATGATAAGGAGGGCGGCCTGGTGGTAATGAATAGAAAGGACTATGAAATGGAGGCTTTTAGATTATTAAATGATGAAAACTCCTACATCAAACTTGATAAGGATCCTACGGAAATTTTTATATCAGATCTTAGAAATATTTTATTGGATGGGTTGAGAGCAGGTTTTATCAATAAAGATGAGTTTCAGTTTATGATTAATAATTATCCAACTATCCCTATTTTTTACTTTCTCCCTAAGATCCATAAAAATCTAGAAAAACCACCCGGCCGCCCCATAATAGGTGGAATCGACTCACTAACCTCCGATGTATCTGAATATGTCGAAGTCTTCTTACATAAGTATGTTGTAAAAATAAGATTTTAAACCTACCGGTAAATCTTTTTCTCCTAGTCCGTAGAGGATGCTGGGTACTCCGTAAGGACCATGGGGTATAGGCGGCTCCGCAGGAGACATGGGCACTGTAAAGACTTTAGAATGGGTGTGCACTGGCTCCTCCCTCTATGCCCCTCCTCCAGACCTCAGTTAGGACTGTACAAGAAAGGAAGGAGGCTGCGCTAGTGGAGGAAAGAACAATGTAAATAAATCAATGTGTAATTAAAAAAATTATTAAAATACATAAGTTCATTAAAAAGCAATAGTTCTGTGCAAGATAATGTGCCAAATATATGCAGAAAAAAGATAGAATTTGCCAATGCTATGCAAAGATAGGAGTTTACCCAAGGTGTTGGTACAGGATTGGTGGAGGTAATTCTCTAGAGTCCGTTCCTTATTTTGCCCATCAATATAGTGTCCAGTAATATTCCGGTAAGGAAATTCCCTTTTAGATGTTACTGAGGAGAGTCCATGGAGAATTTCTATATACCGCTAGAGGATTAGTGCAATGTCTCATAGATGTAGAGTACCTCATGCAATGCGGAAATAGGCTGGTGCCTCTCTCGGGCTCCTCCGGATAACTGGTCGGCAGAATGGGCTGGTTCAGGTCCAATTCAGATATATCCTGTTCCAACGGGTAAGTACCTGACGCGTTTCGCTGCATAAACCTTGCAGCTTTTTCAAAGGTGTATTCTAATGCTTGGGTTTTGGCTTTATATACCCTAGACAAGATGGTGGCTTAATTGGCACCTGGATGCACATTTCCTGTTTGGCACTAATATTTCTTTTTCCAATCCATCATATTAAATCATATTTATGGTTTGACCCGGAATTTCCCATTGCTATCAAGAGTTCCTGGAGAAATTCTGGAGAATTGTTTTAAAAAGTCAAACTCCCTTTAATCAATTCTGATGGAATTTGCTGTTATTCTAAATCAGAGGTTCTCAAACTCGGACTTAGGACAGTTAGGACTGTGCCCAGAGGAGACTGACAGTACGAGGAAAGGATTTTTGTTAATCTAAGGGCAAGATACATACCAGCCCACATCATTACATACCGTACAACATGGAATGAACCAAACCAGTTAACAGTATGAACCAAACAGCATCAGCCAAAGACTGATCTCAACTGTAACATAACCCTTATGTCAGCAACAACTATATACAAGCCTTGCAGAATTTGTCCGCTCCGGGACGGGCGCCCAGCATCCTCTATGGACTAGGAGAAAAAGATTTACCGGTAGGTTTAAAATCTTATTTTCTCTTACGTCCTAGAGGATGCTGGGGACTCCGTAAGGACCATGGGGATTATACCAAAACTCCAAACTGGGCGGGAGAGTGCGGATGACTCTGCAGCACCGATTGAGCAAACAGGAGGTCCTCATCAGCCAGGGTATCAAACTTGAAGAGTTTTGCAAAAGTGTTTGAACCCAACCAAGTAGCTGCTCGGCAAAGCTGTAATGCCGAGACACCTCGGGCAGCTGCCCAAGAAGAGCCCGCCTTCCTAGTGGAATGGGTCTTTTTCAAATTTGGTAACGGCAATCCAGCCGTAGCATGAGCCTGCTGAATCGTATTACAGATCCAGCGAGCAATAGTCTGCCTTGAAGCAGGAGCGCCAACCTCGTTGGCTGCATACAGGACAAACAGTGCCTCTGTTGTCCTAACTCTAGCCGTCCTGGCTACATAAATTTTTAAGGCCTTGACCACCTCAAGGGACTTGGAATTCTCCAAGTCACCCGTAGCCACAGGCACCACAATAGGTTGGTTCATATGAAACGACGAAACCACCTAAGGTAGAAATTGAGCGCGAGTTCTTAACTCCGCCCGATCCACATGGAAAATCAGATAGGGGCTCTTGTGAGACAAAGCCGCCAATTCGGACACTTGCTGCCCTGCAGATGCCAAGGTCAATAACATGACTACTTTCCAAGTGAGAAATTTTAAGTCCACCGTTTGAAGAGGTTCAAAACAGTGTGATTTAAGGAACTGTAACACCACGTTAAGGTCCCACGGTGCCACTGGGGGCACAAAAGGTGGCTGGATGTGCAGCACTCCCTTTACAAAAGTATGGACTTCTGGGAGAGACGCCAATTCCGTCTGAAAGAAAATAGATAAGGCCGAAATCTGCCCCTTGATGGAGCCTAACTTGCGGCCAATATCCACTCCAGTCTGCAGGAAGTGGAGAAAACGACCCAGCTGAAAATCCTCCGTAGGAGTATTCTTGGCTTCACAGCAATATACATATTTTCCCCCAATAGGGTGATAATGCTTCGCCTTTACTTCCTTCCTAGCCTTGATCAGAGTAGGGATGACTTCCCCCGGAATACCTTTCCTAGCTAGGATTTGGTGTTCAACCGCCATGCCGTCAAACGCAACCGCGGTAAGTCTTGGAACACACAGGGCCCCTGTTGCAACAGGTCCTCCCTGGGAGGAAGAGGCCATGGATCTTCTGAGCATTTCCTGAAGATCTGAATACCAGGCCCTTCGAGTCCAAACTGGGACAATGAGAATTCTAATTTTTCTCATGATTCTCAATACTTTTGAGATGAGTGGAAGTGGGGGAAACACATAGACCAACTAAAACACCGACGGTGTCACTAGGGCGTCCACCGCAACTGCCTGAGGGTCTCTCGACCTGGAACAATACGTCTGAAGCTTCTTATTGAGGCGTGACGCCATCATGTCTATATGAGGAAGTCCCCAACGACTTGTTACCTCTGCAAAGACCTCTTGATGAAGCCCCCACTCTCCTGGATGGAGATCGTGCCTGCTGAGGAAGTCTGCTTCCCAGTTGTCTACTCCCAGAAAGAAGACTGCTGACAGAGCACTTACATGATTTTCCGCCCAGCGAAGAATCCTGGTGGCTTCTGCCATTGCTGCTCTGCACCTTGTCCCGCCCTGGCGGTTTACATGCGCCACGGCTGTGACGTTGTCTGACTGAATCAGAACGGGTAGGTTGCGAAGAAGATTCCCCGCTAGTAGTAGGCCGTTGTATATGGCCCTCAACTCCAGCACATTGATCTGGAGCCACCCATTTGTAGATGGGACCCTGACCACTTGTCCAGAAGGTCCCACTGAAAAGTTCTCGCATGGAACCTGCGGAACGGAATGGCCTTGTAGGCCACCACCATCTTTCCCAATACTCGAGTGCATTGATGAACTGACACTCTTTTTGGTTTTAGCAGGTCCTTGACCATGTTCTGGAGTTCTTGGGCTTTTTCCACTGGGAAAAAAACCCTCTTTTTTTTTTCCGTGTCCAGAACCATGCCCAAAAATGACGGCCGAGTTGTCGGAACCAACTGCGACTTTGGTAGATTTAGAATCCAGCCGTGTTGTTGTATTACTCTCAGGGAGAGAGCCACGCTTTTTAGCAACTGATCTCTTGATCTTGCCTTTATCAGGAGATCGTCCAAGTATGTGATAATTGTGACTCCTTGCTTGCGCAGGAGCACCATCATTTCCGCCATTACCTTGGTGAAAATTTTCGGGGCCGTGGAAAGCCCAAACGGCAACGTCTGAAACTGGTAATGACAATCCTGTACAGCGAATCTCAGGTACGCCTGATGAGGCGGATATATGGGAACACGAATGCATGTAACCTTTACGTCCAGTGACACCATAAACCCCCCCCCCTTCCAGGCTGGAGATCACTGCCCGGAGAGATTCCATCTTGAATTTGAACCTTTTCCAACATAGGTCCAGGGATTTTAGATCCAGAATTGGTCTGACCGAACCATCCGGTTTCGGGACCACAAATAGGGTTGAATAAAACCCTTTCCACTGTTGCACTAGGGGAACCTTGATAATCACCTGCTGTTGACACAGCTTTTGTATGGCAGCTGAAACTATTTCCCTCTCTGTGGGGGAAGCTGGCCAGGCCGATTTGAAAAATTGTCGTGGAGGCACATCTTCGAACTCCAGTTTGTAGCCTTGGGATACCATATCGACCACCCAAGGATCCAAGTCCGACTGAACCCAGACTTGGCTGAAGAGCCGAAGACGTGCCCCCACCGGTGCGGACTCCCACAGCGGAGCCCCAGCATCATGCGGTGGATTTTGTAGAGGTCGTGGAGGACTTTTGTTCCTGGGAACTAGCCGTAGCTGGAGTTCTTTTCCCTCTACCTCTGGCGAGGAAGGAAGAGCCCCGACCCATTTTGAACTTATGCGCCCGAAAGGACTGCATCTGGTATTGAGGTGTTTTCTTTTGCAGTGGGGGAACTTAAGGCAAAAAGAAGACTTACCCGCGGTAGCCGTGGAAACCAGATCCGCAAGGCCGTCCCCAAATAACACTTCACCTTTGTAAGGCAAAGTCTCCATATGTCTCTTTGAATCCGCGTCACCTGTCCATTGACGGGTCCACAGGGACCTTCTAGAAGAAACTGCCATGGCATTGGCTCTTGAACCCCACAGCCCAATATCTCTCGCAGCCTCTCTCATATATAAGGCTGTGTACTTAATGTGACCCAAGGTCAACAAAATATTATCTTTATCTAGGGTGTCTATGCTAGATGACAAGTTATCTGCAATAGCGGTACCCACCCATGCCGACGCCCCTGCCGGTCTGAGCAGGGCACCCGTAGTCGCATAAATTGATTTTAAGGTAGTTTCCTGTCTGTGATCCGCAGGATCCTTGAGGGCTGCCGCGTCCGGGGACGATAGTGCAACCTTCTTGGACAAGCGCGTCAAGGTCTTGTCCACCCTGGGCGAGGATTTCCACCATAAAGTGTCCTTCGCGGGAAAAGGATACGCTATAATAATTCACTTGGGAACCTGCAGTCTCTTGTCAGGAGTTTCCCAAACCTTTTCAAATAAAGCGTTCAGCTCATGAGATGGGGGAAACGTTACCTCAGGTTTCTGATCCTTAAACATGCAGACCCTCGTGTCTGGGACAGAGGAGTCCTCCGTGATATGCAAAACATCTTTTATTGCAATAATCATACATTGAATACTCTAGGCCACTCTTGGGAGCAACCGTGCATCATCATAGTCGACACTGGAGTCGGAATCCGTGTCGGTATCAGTGTCTGCTATCCTGATGGGTCTTGTGACACAGTCAAAGCCATGGATTGACTCCCTGCTCTATCCCTAGACACTGCTTCGTCCAATCTCTTATGTAATAAATTAACATTAGCATTTAAAACATTCCATATGTCCACCCAATCCGGTGTCGGCTGTGCCGACGGAGACACGATCACCATCTGCTCTGCATCCTCCCTAAACAAGCCTTCCGCCTCAGACATGTCGACACACACGTACTGACACTCCCACACACACTGGGATAACTGAAATATGGGGACTGACCCACAATAAGGCCCTTTGGAGAGACAGAGAGAGAGTATGCCAGCACACACCCAGCACCACAATATACTGAAAACAAAAGTCCCAGTCTAAATAGCGCTTAGAACATATAATATTTGCACCAAATAATGTGCCCCCCCTCGTTTTTTCCCCCTGTTACTGTGTGCAGCAGGGGAGAGTCCGGGAGCAGATTCTCTGCAGCATGCTGTGGAGAAAATGGTGCTGGTTAGTGCTGGAGGATCAAGCCCCGCCCCCTCGACGGCGGGCTTTGGTCCCGCTCATATCTTTATACTGGCAGGGGTTTTATAACATACTGCCCCTGCAGTATCTAAACTTGCTTCCAGATTAAATTGAGGTGTTTATTGCTGCCCAGGGCGCCCCCCTGCGCCCTGCACCCATGCTGTGCCTGTGTGTGTATGTGGGAGCAATGGCGCGCAGTGTTACCGCTGCGCATTACCTCAGTGAAGATCTGAAGTCTTCTGCCGCCTTTGAAGGCTTCTTTCTTCTTATACTCACCCGGCTTCTATCTTCCGGCTCTGTGAGGAGGACGGCGGCGCGGCTCCGGGACGAACGGCGAGGGTGAGACCTGCGTTCCGACCCTCTGGAGCTAATGGTGTCCAGTAGCCTAAGAAGCAGAGCCTATCATTTAAGTAGGACTGCTTCCTCCCCCTCAGTCCCACGATGCAGGGAGCCTGTTGCCAGCAGTGCTCCCTGAAAATAAAAATCCTAACAAAAGTATTTTCAGAGAAACTCAGGAGAGCTCCCCTGCAGTGCATCCAGTCTCCACTGGGCACATGAACTAACTGAGGTCTTGAGGAGGGGCATAGACGGAGGAGCCAGTGCACACCCATTCTAAAGTCTTTACAGAGCCGTCTATACCCCATGGTCCTTACGGAGTCCCCAGCATCCTCTAGGACGTAAGAGAAATTGGAATCTTATGTAAAGGATACTACAGCAGTCCTGCACAGTGTAAAGGACATAAGGTGGGAAAAAGGATTCCATTGTGTCACCATAGATGTCCAATCACTTTATATTTCTATAGTACATGAAAAAGGAATAAACTCATGCAAAGAGTTTTTACAAAGTGACATGAATCTGGAGCCTGGACATAAAGATTTTATTTGTCTTTTAATGAATTTTATCCTTACACATAATTATTTTAGTTTTTTAAATAATTTTTTTCTTCAAACTTGCGGAACCGCAATGGGGACGGTTTTCGCTCCCAGTTTTGCGAATCTACACATGGGGAGCTGGGAACAAAAACATATATACAGTAATAATACATATCGCTCAAATATCGTTTTTTATCGGAGGTATATAGACAATATCCTCATGATCTGGAGAGGCAGTAAGGATTCCTTTTTAGAATTTTTTTACTATATTTCAGTGAATGATTTTAAATTATCCTTCACATACAAAATTCATGAAAAAGAAATTGAATATTTAGACCTGATTTTGATGTCGGAAGATACCAATGTTTCCACAAAAAAACTATATAAAAGCTGTAGATAAAAACAGTTACAGGTATCTTCATTTTAAAAGTGGACATTTAGATAAGTGGAAAACGAATATACCATTCTCACAATTCTGTAGGCTAAAAAGGAATTGTACTAAAGATACAGATTTCCAGGAACAGCTCAACATTTACTCGGAGAGATTTATTGAAAGATTCTATCTGACTGAAATAGTAGAAACAGCAAGGAGAAAAAACAAAAATACAAGAAGAGAAGACCTTTTCACGTATAAAATAAAACAGAAAGAAGGGGACCAACATTTGAATTTTAGTACAACCTATAATGCTGGGGAGCATAGAATTGATGAAACTTTGAGAAAACACTGGCATATCTTAAAACTAGATCCAGTACTTACTTCAATACTACCAGATTGGCCAAGAACCATCTACAGGAAGGCAAGAAATTTGAAAGACATTCTGGCCCCCAGCATGTTAAGACCAGTACAAACGGGACTATCAGAAAACTGGATCAAAACATGTGGCTTTTTCAGATGCAATCATTGTTGCATCTGTAAATATACCCACAAAGATGCCAAAAAGTTTCAGAACTCGAATCAATCAAAAAACCTTTAAAATTAGGGATCTGATTAATTGCTCCACTAACTATGTTGTCTATTGCTTTGAATGTGCCTGCTGGTACAAGTATGTAGGAAAAACCAAGAGACCTCTTAGGCTTAGAATACAGGAGCACATCAGAGCAATAAAGAATAAACTGGAAAATCACTCAGTCCCTAAACACTTTAACAAATACCATCAATCCAACCGCAACTTTGTAACCTTTAAAGCGATCGAACACATCAAAGTAGGACCAAGGGGCGGTGACAGAGACAAAAATTAGCTCAAAGGGAATTGTACTGGATACACACACTCAATAATCTTATGCCCGAAGGGCTTAATGAGTATTATGAGCTTGCCCCATTTCTGTAAATAGTATATCTAATACTGCTATACTGTTCCAGTTTGTGCTTTTTGAAAAACACTGGACATTATAATGTTTACTGTTTTTAATGTATTTGTATTTTTATTGTAGTCTTACTGTAGCCGTTTTATCTATTTATTATGAAAATATGTCTATATAAATGTACGTATAGACATATTTATTCTGATGGTAAGCTATGCACTAAATCAAAATTATACATTCTTTGGAATGATGCCTAATAACTATTGTTTAGAAGTGTGCGATAGACGATTTGTGTCTGCAGTGAACAAATCGTAATTCAGTTATCTCTAATGTATACTAAACATAGGTAATGAAACCCTTATGCCTGTACTGACATTCAGTAAATATCGCGGCCGATCCCGCGATACTCCCTCTGTTGATGTTTCCAGGGGAACCAGGTGCGCGTGCACACTGCATCGGGAGTAACTCACAATGAAAGACCTCACGAGACTTCCTTTGAAGTGCGGCATCCATGGTAACAGGCACGCGTATATCCCGGTGAACAGTGACGTGATAGCCACCAGCCGGGATCACGCAAGACCTTCGGAAATTCCGCGCAAGCGCAGCGCAAACTTCCAGCAGCGGTCCGTGACACGGTCTTCTTCTGAGTCCGCCCATTAGGTATAAAAGTCTTTGGTGGTGCATGGCTTACCCTTTAATAACCCCTGAGGAAGTCCCAATATCTATAATGGGACGAAACGCATTGGGTAGATGACCTCTGGCTCTCAATCCTGTTATGCATTATGCAGATAAGCACTTTTACTTTTTAAAAATTGTACGAGTCCAATTAATTGTATTTTGTTGTATGTAATAAATGTACAAAATTATATCACACTATCAGGAGTTTCTTTTGCCCCCTTTTGGGAGTATATATTTTTTGGTTTTAAGGGCTCCCGATGGACGGACGTCTTTAGGGTCTCCATAGTGGCTGTATTGCTTAAAAAGTGAGTAATACTCAATTGCCCTGTTGAATATAAGGGGAGTGCTAATTTTCACCTTGTTATATGGTAAATTACTCATTACCACTAGGTGGCACTCACTAATTGTCTTTTTGCACTACTTTTTGCACTTTATCTCATTGCATAAAGCACCTTAGCACTAATAGTTCACTTTTTTCATGCATGAAAGCACAAAGTCACTTTATTACTGTGAAGTGCACTTTTGTTTACGCATCATATTACATTTTTTTGCAAAAATCCTGTACACAACGCTTGAGTGATCGTGGAAGAAGGTCACCAAAGAAGAATCTTTAAAGAAACTTCTACAGGCTGTCTCCATTTCCTTATCTGGTATGCACATTTGATTGTCACTACAGGATTGTATGAACTGTCACTTTTATTTTGAAGCACTGAAGGCGCAACTGATCTACCATTGATGAATATATATATATATATATATATATATATATGGGAAAAAAGGATTCAGGAGAATGCGCCCATAGTGTAAATCTGATTTATTTATAAAAACATATCAGTAAAACCAAATCACAGGTATAGATATAATAATACCTCTTCAGACCCACACTTTGGGCCAGTTTATGCATATAAGAAATTCCACAAGGCTAATGCACCAACCGCCGTGTCCAAACGCCGGGACCGTGCACCGTGCTGCGCTCAGAAGCCCGTCCGGCCACCCGCAGTGATCACAGGGAGATGCAGAACCGAGTGAATGAGACGTCTGACAAGCTCCGCCCCAACGCGTTTCGTAAACACTTCGTCAGGAGGCTGGCTTGCAGACGTCATTCCGACCTTAATATACTACTCCACAGATTATCACCAGCTGTTTGTGATAATTAGCGGCCAGTGAACAATCCTCAGTCCACCGACAATATACACAAATTTTAGGCTCGCACGTAATTTATGACAGATGGGTTAAAAATGTTGCTATTAAATACATACACACAAAACATATTTGCACAAAGTTTACAAACAATACATATAAAATTCATAGACAGTACACACATATGTAAATCTCCGTCCCTAGCTATTTTTATATTAGTCAAAAGGCAGAATAAAAACACATCATAAATCATATGGGTACCTCATTAGAATTCAATACCCTTGTACTGTAACCACACTTTGGGCTTAAACATAATTTATAACTAACAATGTTAATAGCAGATTCCATACACGCATGGATTAGTTATAATTAAACGAGATTTAAAGCACTACACATAAAATTTACAGCACACACTCGTGTCTATATTGGATTCACATACTACTTAGAACGCATGGAAAGGATACCTCATTGAAATAGTCACGTATCTGATCTAGTGCAAATCGTCATACTTGTAACGAGCAAGCACTGAAAGTATTAACCTCTTTAGAAGAGAGCATTTTTTTCTAAGAGAAAATAGTTCTTACGAACAATAGCCTCAGTGCCCTCTCGAGATTTCAGACGGGGAGACTTTTAGCTGACCACCATATTCATAAGCCATATCAGGGGTAAACCAAATGGAGATATTATAAAGATATACATATGTATATAGCAGTAGTCGACTTTGGATGTATCTAGAGTCATCCAAACGAGAGATTCCCAGTTAATGGATGAGAGCTATGTTCTTGATTTAATGATAACTGTAAAGCAAGGCAGGGATAATTCATATAATATATTTAAGTACACGATTCACACCCACCAGCTTACTTAATACATGGAGACAGAATGAGACAGAGCGCATCAAAAACTCAAAAAATGCAGAGGAGATAGAAGCATAGCTAAACCAGAGGAGATGACAGAAACATATTATCGATCCCTAATAAAAGGAGTAATCTCATAATTCTCGTTTAGACCATGTGGGATCAGCGTATTTAGTTTTAGAATCCAGACTGTTTCCCTTCTGAGTAGTTGTTCGTCTCTATTACCACCGTCTTTATTCGCTGCTATATGTTCAATTCCCGCAAATTTTAAGGTGGAAGGATCAGCATTGTGTCGCTCTGCGAAGTGTCGAGGGACACTATGGTTCATCACACGATTTTTAATATTCCTCGTGTGCTCCAAAATTCTTATTTTTAATACACGTTTAGTTTTTCCCACGTACACCAGTCCACAAGGACACATTAGTACATAGACACAGAAACTGGTATTACAGTTAATAAAAGACTGAATAGTATTAGGACGTATACTCACTTTCCCCATTATATTTTTAGCCCCCTTATCAGCCAAGCTACATACTTTACAACAACCACATTGAAAAAAGCCTTTTACAGGACCTAGAAAATGATCATTTTTTACAACCGGTATCTTTTGCAGTTTACTCTTAGATATTAATGATTTAACAGTTCTAGCCCTCCTATAAATGATGTCGGGTTTTTTTGGGAGTACAGGCCCTAGTATGGGATCTAGCTGCAAAATATGCCAATTTTTTCGGGCTATTTTTTCCAATTCTTTTGTCCCAGAGCTAAACTGTGTGACGAATGGGCAAAAAGTTTTACTCCTTCCCTCATCTTTTTCTTTTTCCTTATAAACCAACAGTGAATCTCGTTCTCTCCCTCTTGCCCTAAGCATTGCATTTTTTGTAAGCTCTTCAGGGTACCCTCTCTCTACAAATCTATCTTTATACACTTTAGCTTGTTCATCAAACTTTGAAAGGTGTGTACAATTTCTCCGTAGTCTAGTAAATTGGGAGTAAGGTATATTCTCTTTCCATTGTGGGAGATGGCAACTTTTAAAGTCCAGATAGCTGTTACTATCTACTTTCTTAAAGTGTGTATAGGTTTCTATCTCCCCTGTCACTTCAAAGTTCTCCGTGGAAATTACTAGATCAAGAAATTCCAACCTATTTACACTGAAAGTACCCGTGAATTTAAGATTATATGTGTTCACGTTCAGCCTCTCCAAGAAATCAACCCATTCAGGTTCATTACCATCCCATACAATAATCAGGTCATCTATATATCTTTTATACATTATTATTTTTGATCTCATGTCACCCTTCAAAGTTTCCATTTCCCATTGTCCCATATATATATTAGCTAGGCTAGGGGCACAGATACTCCCCATTGCTGATCCGCACACCTGTTGGTACCACTCTTCTAGAAATGTAAAATAGTTGTACTTAAGCACAAATTCTAGACACCTGCATATAAATTTACATTTCAGATCCCCAACTTCGGGATCATTCCTAAGTCTGGTCTCTACAGCCGAGACCCCTTTACCGTGCGGGATAGACGTATAAAGTGATTGCACATCTATGGAGCACCACCTATAAGAATCCTTCCATTTCAAATCTTTTAATACATGCAATATTGATGTTGTATCTTGTATGTAAGAGTCCAGACTTGGAACATATTTCTTGATATAGCAGTCAACAAATTCTGAGACCCTAGATGTTAAGGACCCAATGCCGCTGATAATAGGTCTTCCGGGGGGGTGGGATAAGTTCTTATGGATCTTGGGAATATGATAAAAGGTAGCCATCCGTGGATGTTTATTAAGCAAATAGTTATATTCTGTAAGTGTGATGCTATTGTTTTGTAAACCTTCCTTTAATATCCCTTCTAGTATAATAAGAAAGCTACTAGTTGGATCATCTGATAGTTTTAAATAGGATTCAGGATCATTGAGCAATCTATGAGCCTCTTCCATGTAATAGTCACGATCCATAAGAACTATCCCACCCCCCTTATCAGCATTCTTAATAACTACATCAGTATTTGCGGCTAGGGTTTTAAGGGCCTGATGTTCACTTTTAGTCAAATTGGTATTTTTCTTAGTTGGAATCTCTAATGTTTCAAGGTCCTTTTTCATCATTTCATTAAACATCTCCACATAGGGACCTTTAGACTCCAAAGGATAGTAGGTGGATTTTAATTTTAGACCCGACCCATTTTTAGTCTGATCCCAATTTTTTATTGGTGCGTCACTTTTTCTCAAGTAATGCCTTTTTAGAGTAAGGTTCCTTATATACAGGTTTAGGTCAATATAAGTATTAACCTTATTCAAACTAGAAGAAGGGGCATATGATAGTCCTTTGGACAAAACCCTCTTCTCAACCGGATTAAGAGTATACTTTGACAAATTAAAAATACCCTTATCTGTCTCACCTACTACAGGTTTCTCAATTTTGACTCCCTTTTTGGAAGATCGGCCTCCTCTCTTTCCCCTAGTCTTCGCTTTTTCCCTGTGGGTGTACCCTGTTCCCTGTTGTTCCACTCTCTTTCTTGACCATAACGATTGGTTGATGTTCTTGGTCCTAAAAAATGTTCCCTTTCTCTAGTATAATGTAGTTTATTAAATCTATTTTCATGAGAAAAATCTGAATAGTCATGTTGCCTTTCATTATACTTTCTATAGTTTGCAGTTTTCTTAGGGACTTCCCATTGCCGTTCGTGATTAAATGCTCTTTTACTCCCTGAGTAACCCTGCTGATCTCGGGAGGACCCTTGCTCTAAGTCCCATCTATTCTTTCTCCTCAGCGGTGTGGCAGTAGCAAGGGAATAGTCAGACTGTCTTATTTGATTCCTGGATATATTCCAGGTGCGAACCTGACCCTTTTGATAATCTAATTTATCTCTAGTATACTTTTTAGATTTTGTCTCAATGACTTTCTCTTCAATGGCCGTGACTTTTAAATCAATGCCCTTTTTAATATGATTGTATTTTTCTGTGCTTTTTACAGAAGCCAGTTCGTGATCCAGATCTCTCAGATCCTTTTCCACTAGTTCCAGACACTTCTTTTTCTCACTAACCAGTAGTTTCATTAATTCTATTGAACATTCATCTTGGATTTTATACCAATCATTTAGAAAATCTTTATTTTCAGTGTATCCTATGGGGTTTTTATTTAGTCTCAATCCCCTAGGTACCCGTTTACATTTTATATAATTTTCCAAACTGACTATATCCCACCAGGTTTTAGTTTCTTTAATTAGCAGTTTCTCTAGTCTTTGATAAATATCCGTCTCATTCTCTTGTTCAGGAACAACATGAGATGGGCCCTCAGAAGAAATTTCTGAGAACAGTCTTTCACAGTCTAATAAGCGTTTTGATTTTAAATCACTATTCCTAAACATATTGACCAGGAGAAAAAAACTCAGACCAATGAATCCACGAGTTATAAAAACCCACAATGTATACCTAATCACAGAATATCTGAATATGGAATCACTAAAAGACAAAATGTATATTGTATGCAAAAATGCTAAAAATCCAAAAGCAGTTATAACCACATTTTCTTAAAAAGCAACATTTTTACGGAACCTAAAAAAGTTCAATGGCACTAGTATATGTAGTCCAAAACAATCCTCAAACAGAAGAAACTCTGTGTCACCTGCCGCAACCACGTACTTGGAGTCCAAACAGACAAATACTGGGCAAAGATTGGTGTACAGGTGCGCTGGTTAGTCTTAATGAAGGTTTGCAGTCCACAGGTGATTCCACACCTTGGCTGTTAGCACTGATGAACCACCACCGCTGCACTTCTCCAAAGCATTCAGGACTCCTTGAATGAATTTCTGGGAAAAAAGGATTCAGGAGAATGCGCCCATAGTGTAAATCTGATTTATTTATAAAAACATATCAGTAAAACCAAATCACAGGTATAGATATAATAATACCTCTTCAGACCCACACTTTGGGCCAGTTTATGCATATAAGAAATTCCACAAGGCTAATGCACCAACCGCCGTGTCCAAACGCCGGGACCGTGCACCGTGCTGCGCTCAGAAGCCCGTCCGGCCACCCGCAGTGATCACAGGGAGATGCAGAACCGAGTGAATGAGACGTCTGACAAGCTCCGCCCCAACGCGTTTCGTAAACACTTCGTCAGGAGGCTGGCTTGCAGACGTCATTCCGACCTTAATATACTACTCCACAGATTATCACCAGCTGTTTGTGATAATTAGCGGCCAGTGAACAATCCTCAGTCCACCGACAATATACACAAATTTTAGGCTCGCACGTAATTTATGACAGATGGGTTAAAAATGTTGCTATTAAATACATACACACAAAACATATTTGCACAAAGTTTACAAACAATACATATAAAATTCATAGACAGTACACACATATGTAAATCTCCGTCCCTAGCTATTTTTATATTAGTCAAAAGGCAGAATAAAAACACATCATAAATCATATGGGTACCTCATTAGAATTCAATACCCTTGTACTGTAACCACACTTTGGGCTTAAACATAATTTATAACTAACAATGTTAATAGCAGATTCCATACACGCATGGATTAGTTATAATTAAACGAGATTTAAAGCACTACACATAAAATTTACAGCACACACTCGTGTCTATATTGGATTCACATACTACTTAGAACGCATGGAAAGGATACCTCATTGAAATAGTCACGTATCTGATCTAGTGCAAATCGTCATACTTGTAACGAGCAAGCACTGAAAGTATTAACCTCTTTAGAAGAGAGCATTTTTTTCTAAGAGAAAATAGTTCTTACGAACAATAGCCTCAGTGCCCTCTCGAGATTTCAGACGGGGAGACTTTTAGCTGACCACCATATTCATAAGCCATATCAGGGGTAAACCAAATGGAGATATTATAAAGATATACATATGTATATAGCAGTAGTCGACTTTGGATGTATCTAGAGTCATCCAAACGAGAGATTCCCAGTTAATGGATGAGAGCTATGTTCTTGATTTAATGATAACTGTAAAGCAAGGCAGGGATAATTCATATAATATATTTAAGTACACGATTCACACCCACCAGCTTACTTAATACATGGAGACAGAATGAGACAGAGCGCATCAAAAACTCAAAAAATGCAGAGGAGATAGAAGCATAGCTAAACCAGAGGAGATGACAGAAACATATTATCGATCCCTAATAAAAGGAGTAATCTCATAATTCTCGTTTAGACCATGTGGGATCAGCGTATTTAGTTTTAGAATCCAGACTGTTTCCCTTCTGAGTAGTTGTTCGTCTCTATTACCACCGTCTTTATTCGCTGCTATATGTTCAATTCCCGCAAATTTTAAGGTGGAAGGATCAGCATTGTGTCGCTCTGCGAAGTGTCGAGGGACACTATGGTTCATCACACGATTTTTAATATTCCTCGTGTGCTCCAAAATTCTTATTTTTAATACACGTTTAGTTTTTCCCACGTACACCAGTCCACAAGGACACATTAGTACATAGACACAGAAACTGGTATTACAGTTAATAAAAGACTGAATAGTATTAGGACGTATACTCACTTTCCCCATTATATTTTTAGCCCCCTTATCAGCCAAGCTACATACTTTACAACAACCACATTGAAAAAAGCCTTTTACAGGACCTAGAAAATGATCATTTTTTACAACCGGTATCTTTTGCAGTTTACTCTTAGATATTAATGATTTAACAGTTCTAGCCCTCCTATAAATGATGTCGGGTTTTTTTGGGAGTACAGGCCCTAGTATGGGATCTAGCTGCAAAATATGCCAATTTTTTCGGGCTATTTTTTCCAATTCTTTTGTCCCAGAGCTAAACTGTGTGACGAATGGGCAAAAAGTTTTACTCCTTCCCTCATCTTTTTCTTTTTCCTTATAAACCAACAGTGAATCTCGTTCTCTCCCTCTTGCCCTAAGCATTGCATTTTTTGTAAGCTCTTCAGGGTACCCTCTCTCTACAAATCTATCTTTATACACTTTAGCTTGTTCATCAAACTTTGAAAGGTGTGTACAATTTCTCCGTAGTCTAGTAAATTGGGAGTAAGGTATATTCTCTTTCCATTGTGGGAGATGGCAACTTTTAAAGTCCAGATAGCTGTTACTATCTACTTTCTTAAAGTGTGTATAGGTTTCTATCTCCCCTGTCACTTCAAAGTTCTCCGTGGAAATTACTAGATCAAGAAATTCCAACCTATTTACACTGAAAGTACCCGTGAATTTAAGATTATATGTGTTCACGTTCAGCCTCTCCAAGAAATCAACCCATTCAGGTTCATTACCATCCCATACAATAATCAGGTCATCTATATATCTTTTATACATTATTATTTTTGATCTCATGTCACCCTTCAAAGTTTCCATTTCCCATTGTCCCATATATATATTAGCTAGGCTAGGGGCACAGATACTCCCCATTGCTGATCCGCACACCTGTTGGTACCACTCTTCTAGAAATGTAAAATAGTTGTACTTAAGCACAAATTCTAGACACCTGCATATAAATTTACATTTCAGATCCCCAACTTCGGGATCATTCCTAAGTCTGGTCTCTACAGCCGAGACCCCTTTACCGTGCGGGATAGACGTATAAAGTGATTGCACATCTATGGAGCACCACCTATAAGAATCCTTCCATTTCAAATCTTTTAATACATGCAATATTGATGTTGTATCTTGTATGTAAGAGTCCAGACTTGGAACATATTTCTTGATATAGCAGTCAACAAATTCTGAGACCCTAGATGTTAAGGACCCAATGCCGCTGATAATAGGTCTTCCGGGGGGGTGGGATAAGTTCTTATGGATCTTGGGAATATGATAAAAGGTAGCCATCCGTGGATGTTTATTAAGCAAATAGTTATATTCTGTAAGTGTGATGCTATTGTTTTGTAAACCTTCCTTTAATATCCCTTCTAGTATAATAAGAAAGCTACTAGTTGGATCATCTGATAGTTTTAAATAGGATTCAGGATCATTGAGCAATCTATGAGCCTCTTCCATGTAATAGTCACGATCCATAAGAACTATCCCACCCCCCTTATCAGCATTCTTAATAACTACATCAGTATTTGCGGCTAGGGTTTTAAGGGCCTGATGTTCACTTTTAGTCAAATTGGTATTTTTCTTAGTTGGAATCTCTAATGTTTCAAGGTCCTTTTTCATCATTTCATTAAACATCTCCACATAGGGACCTTTAGACTCCAAAGGATAGTAGGTGGATTTTAATTTTAGACCCGACCCATTTTTAGTCTGATCCCAATTTTTTATTGGTGCGTCACTTTTTCTCAAGTAATGCCTTTTTAGAGTAAGGTTCCTTATATACAGGTTTAGGTCAATATAAGTATTAACCTTATTCAAACTAGAAGAAGGGGCATATGATAGTCCTTTGGACAAAACCCTCTTCTCAACCGGATTAAGAGTATACTTTGACAAATTAAAAATACCCTTATCTGTCTCACCTACTACAGGTTTCTCAATTTTGACTCCCTTTTTGGAAGATCGGCCTCCTCTCTTTCCCCTAGTCTTCGCTTTTTCCCTGTGGGTGTACCCTGTTCCCTGTTGTTCCACTCTCTTTCTTGACCATAACGATTGGTTGATGTTCTTGGTCCTAAAAAATGTTCCCTTTCTCTAGTATAATGTAGTTTATTAAATCTATTTTCATGAGAAAAATCTGAATAGTCATGTTGCCTTTCATTATACTTTCTATAGTTTGCAGTTTTCTTAGGGACTTCCCATTGCCGTTCGTGATTAAATGCTCTTTTACTCCCTGAGTAACCCTGCTGATCTCGGGAGGACCCTTGCTCTAAGTCCCATCTATTCTTTCTCCTCAGCGGTGTGGCAGTAGCAAGGGAATAGTCAGACTGTCTTATTTGATTCCTGGATATATTCCAGGTGCGAACCTGACCCTTTTGATAATCTAATTTATCTCTAGTATACTTTTTAGATTTTGTCTCAATGACTTTCTCTTCAATGGCCGTGACTTTTAAATCAATGCCCTTTTTAATATGATTGTATTTTTCTGTGCTTTTTACAGAAGCCAGTTCGTGATCCAGATCTCTCAGATCCTTTTCCACTAGTTCCAGACACTTCTTTTTCTCACTAACCAGTAGTTTCATTAATTCTATTGAACATTCATCTTGGATTTTATACCAATCATTTAGAAAATCTTTATTTTCAGTGTATCCTATGGGGTTTTTATTTAGTCTCAATCCCCTAGGTACCCGTTTACATTTTATATAATTTTCCAAACTGACTATATCCCACCAGGTTTTAGTTTCTTTAATTAGCAGTTTCTCTAGTCTTTGATAAATATCCGTCTCATTCTCTTGTTCAGGAACAACATGAGATGGGCCCTCAGAAGAAATTTCTGAGAACAGTCTTTCACAGTCTAATAAGCGTTTTGATTTTAAATCACTATTCCTAAACATATTGACCAGGAGAAAAAAACTCAGACCAATGAATCCACGAGTTATAAAAACCCACAATGTATACCTAATCACAGAATATCTGAATATGGAATCACTAAAAGACAAAATGTATATTGTATGCAAAAATGCTAAAAATCCAAAAGCAGTTATAACCACATTTTCTTAAAAAGCAACATTTTTACGGAACCTAAAAAAGTTCAATGGCACTAGTATATGTAGTCCAAAACAATCCTCAAACAGAAGAAACTCTGTGTCACCTGCCGCAACCACGTACTTGGAGTCCAAACAGACAAATACTGGGCAAAGATTGGTGTACAGGTGCGCTGGTTAGTCTTAATGAAGGTTTGCAGTCCACAGGTGATTCCACACCTTGGCTGTTAGCACTGATGAACCACCACCGCTGCACTTCTCCAAAGCATTCAGGACTCCTTGAATGAATTTCTGGGAAAAAAGGATTCAGGAGAATGCGCCCATAGTGTAAATCTGATTTATTTATAAAAACATATCAGTAAAACCAAATCACAGGTATAGATATAATAATACCTCTTCAGACCCACACTTTGGGCCAGTTTATGCATATAAGAAATTCCACAAGGCTAATGCACCAACCGCCGTGTCCAAACGCCGGGACCGTGCACCGTGCTGCGCTCAGAAGCCCGTCCGGCCACCCGCAGTGATCACAGGGAGATGCAGAACCGAGTGAATGAGACGTCTGACAAGCTCCGCCCCAACGCGTTTCGTAAACACTTCGTCAGGAGGCTGGCTTGCAGACGTCATTCCGACCTTAATATACTACTCCACAGATTATCACCAGCTGTTTGTGATAATTAGCGGCCAGTGAACAATCCTCAGTCCACCGACAATATACACAAATTTTAGGCTCGCACGTAATTTATGACAGATGGGTTAAAAATGTTGCTATTAAATACATACACACAAAACATATTTGCACAAAGTTTACAAACAATACATATAAAATTCATAGACAGTACACACATATGTAAATCTCCGTCCCTAGCTATTTTTATATTAGTCAAAAGGCAGAATAAAAACACATCATAAATCATATGGGTACCTCATTAGAATTCAATACCCTTGTACTGTAACCACACTTTGGGCTTAAACATAATTTATAACTAACAATGTTAATAGCAGATTCCATACACGCATGGATTAGTTATAATTAAACGAGATTTAAAGCACTACACATAAAATTTACAGCACACACTCGTGTCTATATTGGATTCACATACTACTTAGAACGCATGGAAAGGATACCTCATTGAAATAGTCACGTATCTGATCTAGTGCAAATCGTCATACTTGTAACGAGCAAGCACTGAAAGTATTAACCTCTTTAGAAGAGAGCATTTTTTTCTAAGAGAAAATAGTTCTTACGAACAATAGCCTCAGTGCCCTCTCGAGATTTCAGACGGGGAGACTTTTAGCTGACCACCATATTCATAAGCCATATCAGGGGTAAACCAAATGGAGATATTATAAAGATATACATATGTATATAGCAGTAGTCGACTTTGGATGTATCTAGAGTCATCCAAACGAGAGATTCCCAGTTAATGGATGAGAGCTATGTTCTTGATTTAATGATAACTGTAAAGCAAGGCAGGGATAATTCATATAATATATTTAAGTACACGATTCACACCCACCAGCTTACTTAATACATGGAGACAGAATGAGACAGAGCGCATCAAAAACTCAAAAAATGCAGAGGAGATAGAAGCATAGCTAAACCAGAGGAGATGACAGAAACATATTATCGATCCCTAATAAAAGGAGTAATCTCATAATTCTCGTTTAGACCATGTGGGATCAGCGTATTTAGTTTTAGAATCCAGACTGTTTCCCTTCTGAGTAGTTGTTCGTCTCTATTACCACCGTCTTTATTCGCTGCTATATGTTCAATTCCCGCAAATTTTAAGGTGGAAGGATCAGCATTGTGTCGCTCTGCGAAGTGTCGAGGGACACTATGGTTCATCACACGATTTTTAATATTCCTCGTGTGCTCCAAAATTCTTATTTTTAATACACGTTTAGTTTTTCCCACGTACACCAGTCCACAAGGACACATTAGTACATAGACACAGAAACTGGTATTACAGTTAATAAAAGACTGAATAGTATTAGGACGTATACTCACTTTCCCCATTATATTTTTAGCCCCCTTATCAGCCAAGCTACATACTTTACAACAACCACATTGAAAAAAGCCTTTTACAGGACCTAGAAAATGATCATTTTTTACAACCGGTATCTTTTGCAGTTTACTCTTAGATATTAATGATTTAACAGTTCTAGCCCTCCTATAAATGATGTCGGGTTTTTTTGGGAGTACAGGCCCTAGTATGGGATCTAGCTGCAAAATATGCCAATTTTTTCGGGCTATTTTTTCCAATTCTTTTGTCCCAGAGCTAAACTGTGTGACGAATGGGCAAAAAGTTTTACTCCTTCCCTCATCTTTTTCTTTTTCCTTATAAACCAACAGTGAATCTCGTTCTCTCCCTCTTGCCCTAAGCATTGCATTTTTTGTAAGCTCTTCAGGGTACCCTCTCTCTACAAATCTATCTTTATACACTTTAGCTTGTTCATCAAACTTTGAAAGGTGTGTACAATTTCTCCGTAGTCTAGTAAATTGGGAGTAAGGTATATTCTCTTTCCATTGTGGGAGATGGCAACTTTTAAAGTCCAGATAGCTGTTACTATCTACTTTCTTAAAGTGTGTATAGGTTTCTATCTCCCCTGTCACTTCAAAGTTCTCCGTGGAAATTACTAGATCAAGAAATTCCAACCTATTTACACTGAAAGTACCCGTGAATTTAAGATTATATGTGTTCACGTTCAGCCTCTCCAAGAAATCAACCCATTCAGGTTCATTACCATCCCATACAATAATCAGGTCATCTATATATCTTTTATACATTATTATTTTTGATCTCATGTCACCCTTCAAAGTTTCCATTTCCCATTGTCCCATATATATATTAGCTAGGCTAGGGGCACAGATACTCCCCATTGCTGATCCGCACACCTGTTGGTACCACTCTTCTAGAAATGTAAAATAGTTGTACTTAAGCACAAATTCTAGACACCTGCATATAAATTTACATTTCAGATCCCCAACTTCGGGATCATTCCTAAGTCTGGTCTCTACAGCCGAGACCCCTTTACCGTGCGGGATAGACGTATAAAGTGATTGCACATCTATGGAGCACCACCTATAAGAATCCTTCCATTTCAAATCTTTTAATACATGCAATATTGATGTTGTATCTTGTATGTAAGAGTCCAGACTTGGAACATATTTCTTGATATAGCAGTCAACAAATTCTGAGACCCTAGATGTTAAGGACCCAATGCCGCTGATAATAGGTCTTCCGGGGGGGTGGGATAAGTTCTTATGGATCTTGGGAATATGATAAAAGGTAGCCATCCGTGGATGTTTATTAAGCAAATAGTTATATTCTGTAAGTGTGATGCTATTGTTTTGTAAACCTTCCTTTAATATCCCTTCTAGTATAATAAGAAAGCTACTAGTTGGATCATCTGATAGTTTTAAATAGGATTCAGGATCATTGAGCAATCTATGAGCCTCTTCCATGTAATAGTCACGATCCATAAGAACTATCCCACCCCCCTTATCAGCATTCTTAATAACTACATCAGTATTTGCGGCTAGGGTTTTAAGGGCCTGATGTTCACTTTTAGTCAAATTGGTATTTTTCTTAGTTGGAATCTCTAATGTTTCAAGGTCCTTTTTCATCATTTCATTAAACATCTCCACATAGGGACCTTTAGACTCCAAAGGATAGTAGGTGGATTTTAATTTTAGACCCGACCCATTTTTAGTCTGATCCCAATTTTTTATTGGTGCGTCACTTTTTCTCAAGTAATGCCTTTTTAGAGTAAGGTTCCTTATATACAGGTTTAGGTCAATATAAGTATTAACCTTATTCAAACTAGAAGAAGGGGCATATGATAGTCCTTTGGACAAAACCCTCTTCTCAACCGGATTAAGAGTATACTTTGACAAATTAAAAATACCCTTATCTGTCTCACCTACTACAGGTTTCTCAATTTTGACTCCCTTTTTGGAAGATCGGCCTCCTCTCTTTCCCCTAGTCTTCGCTTTTTCCCTGTGGGTGTACCCTGTTCCCTGTTGTTCCACTCTCTTTCTTGACCATAACGATTGGTTGATGTTCTTGGTCCTAAAAAATGTTCCCTTTCTCTAGTATAATGTAGTTTATTAAATCTATTTTCATGAGAAAAATCTGAATAGTCATGTTGCCTTTCATTATACTTTCTATAGTTTGCAGTTTTCTTAGGGACTTCCCATTGCCGTTCGTGATTAAATGCTCTTTTACTCCCTGAGTAACCCTGCTGATCTCGGGAGGACCCTTGCTCTAAGTCCCATCTATTCTTTCTCCTCAGCGGTGTGGCAGTAGCAAGGGAATAGTCAGACTGTCTTATTTGATTCCTGGATATATTCCAGGTGCGAACCTGACCCTTTTGATAATCTAATTTATCTCTAGTATACTTTTTAGATTTTGTCTCAATGACTTTCTCTTCAATGGCCGTGACTTTTAAATCAATGCCCTTTTTAATATGATTGTATTTTTCTGTGCTTTTTACAGAAGCCAGTTCGTGATCCAGATCTCTCAGATCCTTTTCCACTAGTTCCAGACACTTCTTTTTCTCACTAACCAGTAGTTTCATTAATTCTATTGAACATTCATCTTGGATTTTATACCAATCATTTAGAAAATCTTTATTTTCAGTGTATCCTATGGGGTTTTTATTTAGTCTCAATCCCCTAGGTACCCGTTTACATTTTATATAATTTTCCAAACTGACTATATCCCACCAGGTTTTAGTTTCTTTAATTAGCAGTTTCTCTAGTCTTTGATAAATATCCGTCTCATTCTCTTGTTCAGGAACAACATGAGATGGGCCCTCAGAAGAAATTTCTGAGAACAGTCTTTCACAGTCTAATAAGCGTTTTGATTTTAAATCACTATTCCTAAACATATTGACCAGGAGAAAAAAACTCAGACCAATGAATCCACGAGTTATAAAAACCCACAATGTATACCTAATCACAGAATATCTGAATATGGAATCACTAAAAGACAAAATGTATATTGTATGCAAAAATGCTAAAAATCCAAAAGCAGTTATAACCACATTTTCTTAAAAAGCAACATTTTTACGGAACCTAAAAAAGTTCAATGGCACTAGTATATGTAGTCCAAAACAATCCTCAAACAGAAGAAACTCTGTGTCACCTGCCGCAACCACGTACTTGGAGTCCAAACAGACAAATACTGGGCAAAGATTGGTGTACAGGTGCGCTGGTTAGTCTTAATGAAGGTTTGCAGTCCACAGGTGATTCCACACCTTGGCTGTTAGCACTGATGAACCACCACCGCTGCACTTCTCCAAAGCATTCAGGACTCCTTGAATGAATTTCTGGGAAAAAAGGATTCAGGAGAATGCGCCCATAGTGTAAATCTGATTTATTTATAAAAACATATCAGTAAAACCAAATCACAGGTATAGATATAATAATACCTCTTCAGACCCACACTTTGGGCCAGTTTATGCATATAAGAAATTCCACAAGGCTAATGCACCAACCGCCGTGTCCAAACGCCGGGACCGTGCACCGTGCTGCGCTCAGAAGCCCGTCCGGCCACCCGCAGTGATCACAGGGAGATGCAGAACCGAGTGAATGAGACGTCTGACAAGCTCCGCCCCAACGCGTTTCGTAAACACTTCGTCAGGAGGCTGGCTTGCAGACGTCATTCCGACCTTAATATACTACTCCACAGATTATCACCAGCTGTTTGTGATAATTAGCGGCCAGTGAACAATCCTCAGTCCACCGACAATATACACAAATTTTAGGCTCGCACGTAATTTATGACAGATGGGTTAAAAATGTTGCTATTAAATACATACACACAAAACATATTTGCACAAAGTTTACAAACAATACATATAAAATTCATAGACAGTACACACATATGTAAATCTCCGTCCCTAGCTATTTTTATATTAGTCAAAAGGCAGAATAAAAACACATCATAAATCATATGGGTACCTCATTAGAATTCAATACCCTTGTACTGTAACCACACTTTGGGCTTAAACATAATTTATAACTAACAATGTTAATAGCAGATTCCATACACGCATGGATTAGTTATAATTAAACGAGATTTAAAGCACTACACATAAAATTTACAGCACACACTCGTGTCTATATTGGATTCACATACTACTTAGAACGCATGGAAAGGATACCTCATTGAAATAGTCACGTATCTGATCTAGTGCAAATCGTCATACTTGTAACGAGCAAGCACTGAAAGTATTAACCTCTTTAGAAGAGAGCATTTTTTTCTAAGAGAAAATAGTTCTTACGAACAATAGCCTCAGTGCCCTCTCGAGATTTCAGACGGGGAGACTTTTAGCTGACCACCATATTCATAAGCCATATCAGGGGTAAACCAAATGGAGATATTATAAAGATATACATATGTATATAGCAGTAGTCGACTTTGGATGTATCTAGAGTCATCCAAACGAGAGATTCCCAGTTAATGGATGAGAGCTATGTTCTTGATTTAATGATAACTGTAAAGCAAGGCAGGGATAATTCATATAATATATTTAAGTACACGATTCACACCCACCAGCTTACTTAATACATGGAGACAGAATGAGACAGAGCGCATCAAAAACTCAAAAAATGCAGAGGAGATAGAAGCATAGCTAAACCAGAGGAGATGACAGAAACATATTATCGATCCCTAATAAAAGGAGTAATCTCATAATTCTCGTTTAGACCATGTGGGATCAGCGTATTTAGTTTTAGAATCCAGACTGTTTCCCTTCTGAGTAGTTGTTCGTCTCTATTACCACCGTCTTTATTCGCTGCTATATGTTCAATTCCCGCAAATTTTAAGGTGGAAGGATCAGCATTGTGTCGCTCTGCGAAGTGTCGAGGGACACTATGGTTCATCACACGATTTTTAATATTCCTCGTGTGCTCCAAAATTCTTATTTTTAATACACGTTTAGTTTTTCCCACGTACACCAGTCCACAAGGACACATTAGTACATAGACACAGAAACTGGTATTACAGTTAATAAAAGACTGAATAGTATTAGGACGTATACTCACTTTCCCCATTATATTTTTAGCCCCCTTATCAGCCAAGCTACATACTTTACAACAACCACATTGAAAAAAGCCTTTTACAGGACCTAGAAAATGATCATTTTTTACAACCGGTATCTTTTGCAGTTTACTCTTAGATATTAATGATTTAACAGTTCTAGCCCTCCTATAAATGATGTCGGGTTTTTTTGGGAGTACAGGCCCTAGTATGGGATCTAGCTGCAAAATATGCCAATTTTTTCGGGCTATTTTTTCCAATTCTTTTGTCCCAGAGCTAAACTGTGTGACGAATGGGCAAAAAGTTTTACTCCTTCCCTCATCTTTTTCTTTTTCCTTATAAACCAACAGTGAATCTCGTTCTCTCCCTCTTGCCCTAAGCATTGCATTTTTTGTAAGCTCTTCAGGGTACCCTCTCTCTACAAATCTATCTTTATACACTTTAGCTTGTTCATCAAACTTTGAAAGGTGTGTACAATTTACTAGACTACGGAGAAATTGTACACACCTTTCAAAGTTTGATGAACAAGCTAAAGTGTATAAAGATAGATTTGTAGAGAGAGGGTACCCTGAAGAGCTTACAAAAAATGCAATGCTTAGGGCAAGAGGGAGAGAACGAGATTCACTGTTGGTTTATAAGGAAAAAGAAAAAGATGAGGGAAGGAGTAAAACTTTTTGCCCATTCGTCACACAGTTTAGCTCTGGGACAAAAGAATTGGAAAAAATAGCCCGAAAAAATTGGCATATTTTGCAGCTAGATCCCATACTAGGGCCTGTACTCCCAAAAAAACCCGACATCATTTATAGGAGGGCTAGAACTGTTAAATCATTAATATCTAAGAGTAAACTGCAAAAGATACCGGTTGTAAAAAATGATCATTTTCTAGGTCCTGTAAAAGGCTTTTTTCAATGTGGTTGTTGTAAAGTATGTAGCTTGGCTGATAAGGGGGCTAAAAATATAATGGGGAAAGTGAGTATACGTCCTAATACTATTCAGTCTTTTATTAACTGTAATACCAGTTTCTGTGTCTATGTACTAATGTGTCCTTGTGGACTGGTGTACGTGGGAAAAACTAAACGTGTATTAAAAATAAGAATTTTGGAGCACACGAGGAATATTAAAAATCGTGTGATGAACCATAGTGTCCCTCGACACTTCGCAGAGCGACACAATGCTGATCCTTCCACCTTAAAATTTGCGGGAATTGAACATATAGCAGCGAATAAAGACGGTGGTAATAGAGACGAACAACTACTCAGAAGGGAAACAGTCTGGATTCTAAAACTAAATACGCTGATCCCACATGGTCTAAACGAGAATTATGAGATTACTCCTTTTATTAGGGATCGATAATATGTTTCTGTCATCTCCTCTGGTTTAGCTATGCTTCTATCTCCTCTGCATTTTTTGAGTTTTTGATGCGCTCTGTCTCATTCTGTCTCCATGTATTAAGTAAGCTGGTGGGTGTGAATCGTGTACTTAAATATATTATATGAATTATCCCTGCCTTGCTTTACAGTTATCATTAAATCAAGAACATAGCTCTCATCCATTAACTGGGAATCTCTCGTTTGGATGACTCTAGATACATCCAAAGTCGACTACTGCTATATACATATGTATATCTTTATAATATCTCCATTTGGTTTACCCCTGATATGGCTTATGAATATGGTGGTCAGCTAAAAGTCTCCCCGTCTGAAATCTCGAGAGGGCACTGAGGCTATTGTTCGTAAGAACTATTTTCTCTTAGAAAAAAATGCTCTCTTCTAAAGAGGTTAATACTTTCAGTGCTTGCTCGTTACAAGTATGACGATTTGCACTAGATCAGATACGTGACTATTTCAATGAGGTATCCTTTCCATGCGTTCTAAGTAGTATGTGAATCCAATATAGACACGAGTGTGTGCTGTAAATTTTATGTGTAGTGCTTTAAATCTCGTTTAATTATAACTAATCCATGCGTGTATGGAATCTGCTATTAACATTGTTAGTTATAAATTATGTTTAAGCCCAAAGTGTGGTTACAGTACAAGGGTATTGAATTCTAATGAGGTACCCATATGATTTATGATGTGTTTTTATTCTGCCTTTTGACTAATATAAAAATAGCTAGGGACGGAGATTTACATATGTGTGTACTGTCTATGAATTTTATATGTATTGTTTGTAAACTTTGTGCAAATATGTTTTGTGTGTATGTATTTAATAGCAACATTTTTAACCCATCTGTCATAAATTACGTGCGAGCCTAAAATTTGTGTATATTGTCGGTGGACTGAGGATTGTTCACTGGCCGCTAATTATCACAAACAGCTGGTGATAATCTGTGGAGTAGTATATTAAGGTCGGAATGACGTCTGCAAGCCAGCCTCCTGACGAAGTGTTTACGAAACGCGTTGGGGCGGAGCTTGTCAGACGTCTCATTCACTCGGTTCTGCATCTCCCTGTGATCACTGCGGGTGGCCGGACGGGCTTCTGAGCGCAGCACGGTGCACGGTCCCGGCGTTTGGACACGGCGGTTGGTGCATTAGCCTTGTGGAATTTCTTATATGCATAAACTGGCCCAAAGTGTGGGTCTGAAGAGGTATTATTATATCTATACCTGTGATTTGGTTTTACTGATATGTTTTTATAAATAAATCAGATTTACACTATGGGCGCATTCTCCTGAATCCTTTTTTCCCAGAAATTCATTCAAGGAGTCCTGAATGCTTTGGAGAAGTGCAGCGGTGGTGGTTCATCAGTGCTAACAGCCAAGGTGTGGAATCACCTGTGGACTGCAAACCTTCATTAAGACTAACCAGCGCACCTGTACACCAATCTTTGCCCCATATATATATATATATATATATATATATATACACATACATAAATTAGTTCAGTGCAGTTTTATTTTAATAATAATAATCTGCATTGCCAATATGACTGTGTGTGCCTGTGTCTGCTGTGTGGTTTCACTTTTAGTGTTTCCCAGATATATATATCACTATAATCTGTACCCTAAGGGACTAGGTGCATCAGGGTCATATATATAGTGCCTCACAGTATTTACCCATTATGTGTATTCTACTTAGTGATGAGCGAGGTTCGGTTTTACTCGGTTTTACTCGGTTTTACTCGGTTCTCAAAACGGCATCTTATTGGCTATCCAAAACACGTGACATCCGTGAGCCAATAAGATGCCGTTTTGAGAACCGAGTAAAACCGAGTAAAACCGAACCCGCTCATCACTAACTACTGTGTGTGTACTCAGTCACATAATACCGGATTTAATTGCTGGTATTGTGTACTGTGTCTACAGTCATATACCAATTAATTTATTCGCAGGTATTGTACTGTGTCTGGCTTTATCGTACTAAGTCGCTTTGTTATTGCATTTGTGTACAATGTGTAACAAGAAGGGCAGTAAGTCTGTGGACGCTCCTCCATCATGCAGAGCATGTGCCAAAGAGTTACCAGAGGGGAATGCTGTATATGATGGTCTGTGTACTATGTGTCATACATCTCCCAGTAAGTCCGCAGCTCCTGTAACCAATCGGGAGCCACCCTGGGCTGCGTTCACAAACCTACCTAGTAGGTGGAATGCCTTATACCCCCTATAGGACCACCTGTACCATTACAGCCACAAATTGGCCCTATGGTTAATCCGTCTTTGGCAGAAAATGTGTCTAACCAGTTGCAGCAATTAAATAATTCCTTGTTCAGGCAAAAATCTGCTCCAGGTCACTCTCGTGTCTCTCGGTCATCAAAGCGGGCTGTTTCCTTCTCACAATACACTAATCTCTCAGATGTTTCATCTGAAGAGGAGGGGGAACATACTGTCCTGTCAGACACTGAATCAGGTGTTTCTGATGAGGATTCTCCATTGCAAATTGATGCCCCTGCCCTTGTGTTTGCTATTAAGCAAATCCTACATATCACTGATGATGAGGATTCCACCACTGTGGCTAAGAAAACGGATATGTTTAAATGGCAGAAGGTGGTTAAAAATCTATTACCCCATTCTGACCAATTGGTGGACATCAGACAGGAGCCCTGGTCTAATCCAGGGAAGAAATTCCCTCCCTCAGCAATTTAATAATTCCTTGTTTAGGCAAAAATCTACTCCAGGTCACTCTCATGTCTCTGGGTCATCTAAGCGGGCTGCTTCCTCCTCACAATACACTAATCTCTCAGATGCTTTATCTAAAGAGGAAGGGGAGCATACTGTCCTGTCAGACACTGAATCAGGTGTTTCTGATGAGGATTCTCCATTGCAAATTGATGTCCCTGACCTTGTGGTTGCTATTAAGCAAATCCTACATATCACTGATGATGAGGATTCCACCACTGTGGCTAAGAAAACGGATATGTTTAAATGGCAGAAGGTGGTTAAAAATCTATTACCCCATTCTGACCATTTGATGGACATCAGACAGGAGCCCTGGTCTAATCCAGGGAAGAAATTCCCTCTGTCTAAATGGACCTTGGCTCGCTATCATCTCCCTGCAGAGTTATGTAACAAGTCGGAAAATTCACCGCCAGTGGATACTCATGTCACCCACCTAGTGGTGTCATCCACTCTGCCTGTCACCACTGTCACTTCACTGAAGGAACCGACAGATAAGTGTGTGGAGGGATGCCTGAAATCTATTTACTCCCTTACAGGTGCTGTACATAGACCCACTATTGTGGCCTCTTGGGCTGCAAAAGGATTTGAAGCATGGGTTCAGGCGTTAGAGGAAGATCTGCCCAAGGATATATCTGACAATGCCAGACAATACCTGTCTCATATTACCACCGCTGCCTGTTACATTCAGGAGGTGTCCTCTGAGGCAGGTCTGTTGGCAGCCAAGGCATCGACTACGTTTGTCCTGGCTCACTGTATTCTGTGGTTGAGGTCATGGAAGGTGGACCTGGACTCCAAAAGACCTTGGAGGTACTCCCCTTTAAGGGGGACATTTTGTTTATGGAAGACCTAAATAAAATTGTGTCTGAATTGGCGGCTGCTGAGACTGCCTTTCTCCCAAATACTAATCCTTCTGCACAGAAGGCTAAAGGTACCACTTTTCATTCCTTTCGGCCTCAAGGGAAAGCAAAAGGTCAGGCATACCTGAGACAATGTCATGCTCTCAAAACCACTAAGCCCAAGTCAATGCAGTCCTGGGTGGCCCATCAGCCTGCTTCTAAACAAGACAAGCCTGCCGCATGACGGGGCAGGCCTCCCCCTGGGAGACACCAGGATGGGAGGCCGACTTCTGCAGTTCACCCTGGTCTGGTTAAAGATCACTTTAGACTCATGGGTGTGGGAAGTTGTCTCTCACGGGTATGCAGTCTCCTTCAAGAGACGTCCCCCTCACCAGTTTTGCACCACGGTTATCCCTTCAGACCTGTTAAAGGCGCAAGCTCTACAAAAGGTTGTGGGTTCCCTCCTAAATACAGGAGTGGTAGTGCTGGCTCCTCCAGCCCAGAGAGGCAGAGGTTACTACTCGACCCTGTTCCTAGTTCCGTAACCCAATGAGTCTTTCTGGCCTATACTCAACCTCAAATTCTGGAGACTATATGGTATCCCTGGATATACATGATGCGTACCTGCATATACTGTACCTATTTCCATGTCACATCAGCAATATCTACGGTTTGCTATTGGTAACCTCCACTATCAGTTCTAGGCTCTACCATTTGGACTGGCTATGGCTCCTTGGATCTTCACCAAGGTCATGGCCGTAATGACGGCTCATCTCAGTTGCCAGGGAGTCAGGATCCTGCCTTATCTGAATGACTTGCTGATTCTGGCAAACTCCCATGATGTCATCTGCAACTGACGGTAAGCTTCCTTCAAGCCCACGGATGGCTCATCAATTGGAAGAAATCCTCGATGGTCCCAGCTCACAGCATGGTGCACCTGGTGGCACTCCTGGCCACACACAGTCAACGACTGTTTCTGTCTCCAGAAAAGGTCCTGAGACTTCAAGACAGGATAAGATGCTTCCTTTGTCGCCCTATAGTGTCGATACACTCGGCGATGCAAGTGCTTGGCCTGATGGTGTCTGCATTCCACATGGAAGAGTACGCTCAATTTCATTCTCATCCTCTGCAAAGGTTAATCCTTTCCAATCGGGACGGCTTACCTCATTGGATTAGATCTCACATGATCACTTTGTCTCCGGAGGTTCGTCTGTCGCTGAACTGGTGGCTACAGAGCCAGCAATTGAGCAGGGGTCGTCCCTTCTGGATCCCTGACTGGGTCCTGCTGACAACAGACGCCAATCTGAGGAGATAGGGTGCGGTGTTGGAGCAACACTCTTTTCAGGGTCGCTGGACCAAGGAGGAGTCACTCCTCCCAATAAACATTCTGGATTTGTGGGCAGTGTTCAATGCATTGACTCGTCCTGCCTCTGGTTCAGAACAGGCCAGTTCAAGTACGGTCAGACAATGCCACTACGGTGGCATACATAAACCATCAAGGCGGCACTCGAAGTCGCATGGTTATGATGGAAGTGTCAAAAATCCTTTGTTGGGCGGAGAAGCATCTGCCAGCAATATCAGCAGTGTTCATTCCGGGCATCCTAAACTGGAAAGCAGACATCCTCAGTCGCCAGGACGTGCATGCCGGAGAGTGAAGTCTTCATCCAGAAGTCTTTCAACTCCTAGTGGACAAGTGGTGCCTATCAGACGTAGACCTGATGGCGAATCAACACTATCACAAGATTCGGGTCTTCGGATCAAGGACCAGGGATCCTCAAGCAGCGTTCGTGGACGCACTGGCAATTCCACGGAACTTTCGGCTGCCCTACATGTTCCCTCCAGTGTCTCTCCTGCCCAGGGTCCTGAGGAAGTTCAAACAAGAAGGATGAATTATACTTCTAGTCACTACAGCGTGGCCCAGACAGCATTGGTTCTCAGACCTGCAGGGTCTATCGACAGAGCGTCCTCTTCTACTTCCTCAGTGCCCAGACCTCCTCGTACAGGGCTCTTGTCTTTATCTGGACCTGGCCAGGCTGGCTTTGATGGCATGGCTCTTGAAGCATCACTCCTGAGAGCCAAAGGATTCCCTGAGGCGGTCATCCGAACTATGTTAAAAGCTCGTAAACCGGCTTCAGCTCGGATTTATTACAGGGTCTGGAATTCTTACTTCACCTGGTGTGCTGATAAGAATTATGATGCATACAGATTTAGAACTTCCAGAATTCTGGCTTTTCTGCAAAGAGGCCTGGACTTAGGCCTTCGTCTGGCCTCCCTCAAGGTTCACATATCTGCCTTGTCAGTGTGGTTTCAGAGAAAAATTGCATCTATACCTGACATTCATACATTCACTCAGGGTGTCTTATGGATTCAGCCTCCCTGTGTCCCTACGGTGTCTCCATGGGATCTGGCTGTTGTCCTGAATGCCCTGCAGGAGTCTCCATTTGAACCTCTTGAGACGGTGGACCTTAAATGGCTCATGGCCAAGGTTTTGTTTTCACTGGCTATTGCCTTTGCTAGAAGGGTGTCAGACTTAGGCGCATTTTCCTGTCGTCCACTCTTTCTAATATTTCATCGGGACCGGGCAGTTCTTAGAGCTCGCCCAGGTTATTTACCTAAGGTAGTGTCATCTTTTCACCATAACCAAGAGATTGTGGTTCTAGCCTTTATCTCTTCTGATTTGTCCTCCAAATAGCGGTCTTTGGATGTGGTACGGGCTCTCCGTATATATCTGGAGAGGATGGCCTCTATCAGGAGGTCAGACTCCCATTTTGTCTTGTTTGGTTTTCACAAACGTGGCTGGCCTGCGAATAAGCAAACCTTGCCCAGATGGATTAGAATGGTGATTGCACAAGCTTATGCGCTCTCCCAGCTCCTGCTGCTATTAGTGCCCATTCTACTTTGTCTGTTGGACCTTCTTGGGTGGCTCGCCATAGCGCGTCCGCAGAACAATTGTGCAAGAGGCTGCTATGTGGTTCTCTGTGAACACATTTATTAGGTTCTATGCCTTTGATACTTCTGCCTCCCAGGATGTTTCCTTTGGATGCCGGGTTCTCGTACCCGCTAAGGCACATCCCCTCCCTTGAGGAACTGCTTTAGGACATCCCAGATGTTTCCCTGTGGAAACCAATGTAACCTACTGCAGAAATGGAGAGTTATGGTAGACTTACCATTGTTAACTCTCTTTCTGCGAGTTACATTGGGTTCCACAGGGCGCCCACCCTGACGCATCTAGCTTCTATGGGTTTGTATTTCATTAGCCGCTGGTCCTTCTCCTGTCTTGAGCAGTGCTTAAAGTGGGCCGGAACCACTAGCGTCTGATCAGTGTACTTGGAAACTTGCAGCAGCCGCCAGCCAATCCTGGCTCATGGGCGGACCGGCTGCCAATAAAAAGAGAGCAAGGCATTTTTAAAAAAAAAAAGTGGGTGAGCATGTGAGCCAATCATGGCTCGCGCACCGCCAGCCAATGAGAAGCTGCCTAGTGGCACCTTCTCATTGGCTGGCGGTACGCCAGCCGTGATTGGTGCACAATCAGCGCCATAATCAGATTCAAAGAGCGGCCTCTTCTTTTGATTAGCAGCCGGTCCGTAGGAATGGCTGACGGCTGCAGACAACGTCAAACCTCACTACAGCTGGGACCCACTGACGCACCCTGCTACTCCTCCGTCCCACTGACAGAGGTGTACTCCCTCCTCTCTCCCGCGTCTAGCAGTCCCCGGATAGCCGCCTCCCTCCAGTGCAGTGCCACCGGCTGTCCCCATCTCTATGATGCCGGTGGACAGCACATTTCACAGTTCAAGCTTGAGGCTTCTCTCACAAATAAATAAACAATAATCATTGCACTGCGATGCAGGAGGACTGACAGGCAGACCCATCGCAGTGCACCGATTATTGTTTATTTATTTGTGAGAGAAGCCTCAAGCTTGAACTGTGATCTGTGCTGCCGCGGCACAGCTCCGTGCAGCCCTTTCATTTCCCAAGCAGTGCAGGGGACACTCACTGCACTACTCATCGGCAGGAACTTCCGTCTTCCTCGGCTCCAGTCCACAGCTGCCAGTGCCTCCCATAATTACACTTACACAGGTCAGATGTGAGCTGCTGCTGTCCCTGGGGAAAGAGGGAGAAGGGGGAGTGTGTGTGTACTATCTGCAGTCCCAGCATATGTGTGTGTGTGTGTAATTTGCAGTCCTATTGTGTATATGTGTGTGTGTGTGGGAGGGGGGGGGGGGGATGAGCATGTGTGTAATGTATTCTGCAGTTTAAGTGTCTGTGAGTGTGTGGGGGGGACAGTCTGCGGTCCCAGTGTGTGTTTGTAATTTGCAGTCATGGTGTGGTGGGGCAGACTGCAGTCCCAGTGTGTGTGCGGGGGCATTTTATTTATATATGACACACACGCACGCCCCCCACCCTACCAAATCCTGTGTTTGCCCCTGCAGTGGACGATGAGGGTGCTGCTACAGGAGCTCGGAGTTGTTGCACTGCTGTTCGGGATCTTTCTGTGAGTACCGGGGCTGAGACCCCCTCGCTGTGTTTATATAGTGATACTGCTCTGTATGTATCCAGCTGGGGTCCCCTACCCCCATCTTGGCTGTGTATTGGGTTATATGCTTCCCAGGTTGCAGGTGTAGTTTTAGGCTGGCTCAGTTTTTTCATTAATGTTAAAGTAACAGTGATGTAATTAGGTGTAATGGAGCTGATTTTTAATTGGGGGTACTATTGTGTGACCATGCCCCTTCTTAGTGAGGCCACACCCCTTTCTGCGGCGCGCGCCTACGGCACGCAGGTGATAGTGGAGATGAGTTCCCCCACCTCTCCAGGACCACTTTAAGCCCTGGTCTTGAGAATGTTGGTCTATGTGACCAACATCTACCTTCTCTCTTACCTGCTCCTGCATTAGACTGATTAATGAAACTGAGCTTACAGTGCCTGGAGGCGGGGTTATAGAGGAGGCCCCAATGCATCCTGGGACAGCCTAAAGCTTTAGCCTGTTGGTGCCTCTGGATCAAGAGCCACTCTACACCCCGATGTTTTCCCGTGGAACTCAATGTACCTCGCAGAAAGAGAGTTAACCATGGTAAGTCTACCATAACTCTCCTTTTTTATGTGTATTTTTTTTTATCCATATGGCCATATACTGTATGTCTGTGGTAATAAACTATCATAAGGACCACTGTTTTATCAGGATTCAGTCGCAGCCAACTGGCATTAATCTACTACTGGAGGTCAGCTAGACTGCAATTTAGGGTTGTTATTGGGATCTCAGTGCCTGGAGCAAAGGATAGGTACAGTTGTGTATCATCTGCATAGCAGTGGTAGACCGGGCTATGATGTCTTGATTTTTTTAACCCTGTGGAACACCACATGACAGTGGCACTGGTGATGATGAGTATACTCCAGAAAAAAAACTCTGTGACCTGCTGGTTAGAAATTATTTGAAGCAGCTGCGGACTGTGCCATTCAGTGCACAGAAAGTTTTCGGACACTCTAGAATCCCATGGTAAACGGTATCAAATGATGCAAAGAGATCCAGAAGGAATAAGATTAAACATTCACCTCTGTCTCTTGCCATCACAAGATCATTATTCACACATACCAAGGCTATTTCAGTGCTATGTCTTCTCCTGAATCCTGACTAGAATGCATCATAAATATTATGCATTGACAGACAGGTTTCTAGTTGAGTTGCAACCACTTTCTCAATAACCTTTCCTAGAATCAGAAGGTTTGATACCATTCTGTAGTTGGTCATGCAGTTAGGACCTAATTACTGTAAGTCTAACAATTGCTTCCTTTAGTGGTTCAGATAAAATGCCTGTCTTCAAAGAGCACTGAACTATTTTTCCAAATGCATGGCCAGTTATGTCCATACACTCTACTACAGTGGTTCTCAAACTGTGTGCCGCGGCACCCTTGGGTGCCTTGGGACACTTGCAGGGGTGCCTCAGGTTGGTGGTCCAGCACCAATTAAAATTATTTATGGTCAATGTAATAGGCAAAACCAGTGCTGGTGGCTGTCAGTCATAACATACTGTTTGTGGACAAACAGATGCAAATCTTGTCGCTCACCACATAATTGGACCTAAGGATGACATATAAACACAATTTACTTAATTTAATATTTATTTCAAAATTAAGAAACTTAATAAGAAACTTTTGGCCTAGGGGTGCCGTGAAAAAAATTCTGATACTCTAGGGCGCCATGATTCCAAAGCATTTGGGAACCACTGCTCTATTAGAAGCTTGCTTGAGGCAGGGTCCAAACCACACAACATTCGGGTAATTTCAGCAGTGTCTTTCAAATCCATTGGCTCAAAGCTGGTCCATGAAGACAGGTGACTACATTGGCAGGCTTGGTAATTTGGATCTCAATTGATGGCACTGTGGGTGTTCCAGCCCAGATGGAGGATTTTCAAAGAAGTTTGCAAACTCATTGCATCTTGAATGGGAGAGGTTTCATCAGGTTGCAGGCATGCTGGCCTGTGACTCGAGCATCACCTAGGATGTGGAGACTAAGTTGTCTATGGCTAGGTATCTGCTTCTAAGCAGAACGAGTATTGGGGAAACCTCTATGAAGTGTCAGCTATTAGCTGAGATGGAAAAAGAACTTGGTCAGGAGACAGCTTTGAATACCTGTAGATATCCAGCATTGTGGAGCACTCGTAGAGTGGTGATATGCCTATATATTTTTGAACATTGAGAGATAGATAGAGAATTGCTTTAAGTCAACCACATTGGAGATTTTTTTAATAATGAACTGCCTGTTAAGGTCCTGCCACAGCATCTAAATTGGATTTAAGTCAGGACTTTTACTAGGCCACTCCAAAACCTTAATTTTGTTTATGAGCCATTTAGAAGTGGACATGCTCTTGTGCTTCAGATCATTGTCTTACTGCATAACTGTGCATGTGCTTCAAATAATGATGACCAGACACTGGCCCTCAAAATGTTCTTGTAGAGAGCAGAATTTATGATTCCATCAATTATGGCCAGTTCCACAGGTCCTGTAGCAGCAAAGCATGAACACACCATCACACTGCCACCACCATGTTTTTGTTTGTATTTAAATGAAGTATTTTTATTAAATCTTTTTAAAGGTTTCAACAAAGATAACCACATTAACAAAAAGCACTGAGATAGGATAACAAATACAAGAGTACATGAACATACCAGCTTCATGTGATGACAAAAGAATAATACATACAAAAATAGAGTATATATTGAATTTGGGTCCAAATAATTATCACAAGATCATAGCAATTTCAAAAAGTGGAAATACAGTATTATAAGGTATGAGCTGATAGAGAGACATAGGGAAAGCAGGAACCTAGAGCCTAGGCTGACAGTCATTGGAAGAAACAATAAGAGCATAATGAGAGTCTTTCCACAGCGACCATACATTATCTAACTTTGAGGGGCAATTTCTCTCCTAACACATAAATTGCTCATGAGAGATAGTTACATTAACTTAGACAATGCAGGAAGAGCGTGAAGGTGAGTCAGATGCCATCCAACCACGGGCAGACCCTTGTCAACATTAAAAGGTTATTCAAATACTATATAGACGTAAAGAAGCATTGAGCTATACCTCCAGGTTTAGACCAAAAATACAGTTACGTAGAGTAGTAAAGGTAGGATGATACCCGTATTACATATGGCAGCAACCACCCTAGTCCAAACTGAGGCCACCTTAGAACATGTCCACTGAAGATGCTAGAAGTCAGCAGAAGGAATGGAACATGTAGGACATAAGTCTAACAAAGACCCACCAAACTATCAGAGCCATTAAATAAGGTGAGCAAGATAAAAGAAGAGACTGCTATGAAGTGCTATTTTATAAGTGAATTACTATACCTTGGTCTGGATATGTTTGGGGTTGGAACTCTGAGACTGTTAAATGTATTGTATTTAAACTTATAATGAATTTGTGAGTTCTACCTGGGGTTGGGTATGAAATATCAACAATCATAATGTCACAATGTCAACATTCTTTAAGTAGACAGTGATGAAATGTCAAAATGCTAGAATTTCGACATTTCATCTTATGGGCCAGCTGTGACTTACCATCTCCTGGCATCTGTATGGCTCCACTGTTCACTGGAAAGACATAAAGAGGGACTGATTGGAACATAGGGGGGGTGCTGATGAGACAGAAGGAGGCTGGAAAGAGAGGAGGAGACTGACTGGAGCTGGAGAAACACTGCGGGGCTGGAGCTGCGGAAAAATGGGGCATGAGGCTAAAGAGAACTGGGGGTGAAGTGGCTGGAGCTTTTTCTCAAATAGCAGGATTGCTGGCATATTACTAACTCCTTTGACCCCAGCAGTGTTACCATGCATGTGGGGAAGGGATGAGAGGAAGTACCACAGACTATTTTGCCTTCCAGGCCCCACAATTTCTGATGGCAGCACTACTGGGTACAACAGATCCAATAGAAACCGGTGTCCCTCACAGAGGTGCTGAGTGAGTGAGAGGGGGTTGTGGGTACTAATTACCAGGCTTGGTGGAGGGGCCCAATGAGGTCTGGGGCCACCGCCGCTTCTCCCATCTTACCTGTCAGCACCAGCAGTCTCTCTCCCCAGCACAGCACATGCTGCTGTGTGCTGGGCTGAGGTGGGATGATGGAGGCTGCCTGCGGGTGGAAGCTCTGATCATCTTCTCCTGGATCTGCATTGTCTGAGGGCTGAAGAGCACCCACCCTGTTCAGCTTGCCAAGAATACTATTTTTTTCACTATTTTTTATATGGCGTGATCACTCCTCCTGCTAGTACGCCATTCCCCCTACATTACAAGGACCCAATCCAGCTCTCTATGTCCCTGGTCCCTTGACATATGCGCAACTCAAAATAGGGCTGAACTCTAGGTATATGCCTATGACACTTCCACAAAGCAATTGTTGTGTGTGCGTCTGAATTGTTATCAGGGACCAGGGTCATAGAGAGCGTGGCCAGGCCCAGGTAATGTAGGAAGTATGGCCTAAACACTGAGATGTGGCCGTGCCAGTGGCGTAACTAGAAATTTTTCTCCCCCAAGCCAAAAAATTCTCTGGCGCTCTCCCCCCCCCCCAAAAAAAATTGGCACTAGTAAAGCAATGAATCTGCGCGCGCCTAAGGCGCGCACATGCCGCAAAAAGGGGGCATGGCTTTGTTGAAATGGGCGTGGGTTTGCATAAAGGGACGTGGCATTGCAGGAAAAGACTACCTTATACCCCAGTTTTGCAACCTGCACGCCCAGATGTTGGCCACCAAAGGAAAGAAAAATAATCCTGATTCATGCCTCTTACATTATTTGTCATTTTTCCTCCTTACAGTAATGCCCAGTATACAGTATGCCACATACTGCAATGGCCCTTAGACATTATGCCACACACAATAATGCACATGACACAATATGCACACACCATAATGCCCCTGACACATTATGCCACACACTGTAATGCTTGTGACACATTATGACAGGAATCGCAATGCCCGTTATACATTATGCTACACACTGCAATGCCCCTGATATATTATAGCACATACAGTGCCTGTGACACATTATGACACACGCCGTAATGTCCATGATACATTATGCCACACACTGCAATGTCCGTGATACATTATGCCACACACTGCAATGCCCCTGATACATTATAGCACATACAATGCCTGTGACACATTATGACACACACCGCAATGACCCTGAGACATTATACCACATACCACAATGCCCGTGATATAGTATACCACACACCGTAATGCCTGTGACACATACCGCAATGCTCGTTATACCCTATGCCACACACCGCAATGCCCGTTATACATTATGCCACACTGCAATGCCCCTGAGACATTATATCACATTCCACAATGCCCGTGATATAGTATGCCACACACCGTAATGCCTGTGACACATACCGCAATGCCCATTATACCCTATGCCACACACCGCAATGCCCGTTATACATTATGCAACACTGCAATGCCCCTGAGACATTATACCACATACCACAATGCCCGTGATATAGTATGCCACACACTATAATGCCTGTGACACATTATGACACACACCGCAATATCCGTGATACATTATGCCACACACTGCAATGTCTAATTACTTTTAAATTACCTGCTCATTGCCAGGGGTTTCATGCTCTTGGTTCCATGCATGGTGCAGGGGTTTTCATGCTCAGGGTGTCATGCTCGTTGCCAGGGGTTTCATGCACTGGGTGTCATGCTCGTTGCCAGGGGTTTCATGCACTGGGTGTCATGCTCGTTACTAGGGGGTAATGCTTGTTGCTAGGGCTGTGCTCCCAGTGTCACATATGCCCCCAGTGCCAGATATTCCCCCACAGTGCCAGGTACACACATGCCCCCAATGCCAAATATGCCCCCCCCCCAGTGCCAGGTACACATATACCCCCCCAGTGCCAAATATGCTCCCCCAGTGCCACATATGCCCCTTCAGTGCCACATATGCCCCCACAAGTGCCAAATATGCTCCCCCTCCCCCAGTGCCAAATATGCTCCCCCAGTGCCAGGTACAACTCCCCCCCGCTCCCCCGCTGTTTTGTGAAGGAGGGACACGGAGGGTAGACGCGCGCCTCTCCTGTGTCCCTCCAGCGTCTCCGGTGTGTCTGTTAAATGAAGTGCCGGTTCGTGAACCAATCAGAGCTCACAAACGGGCACTTAATTTAATAGACACGCCAGAGACGCAGGAGGGACACAGGAGAGGCGCGCTGTGCCCTCCGTGTCCCTCCTTCACAGTAGAGATCAGGGGCGGCTACGGCGCCCCGCAGCCCTGCGCTCCCCCAAGCGAGTGCAGTGGCTGCGGACCCCTAGTTACACCACTGGGCCGTGCCCCCTATAACAAATTATAAAACTGCACAGTGGGGTGACGTGCACTTAGCCAGGGGAAGATGTAAGTAAAGATTGTGGGGCTGATTCTGAGTTGAGTACAAAATAAAAAAGAGCAAGTAACTGTGCACCTTGGGAAAGTTATGTTGCACTGCAGGACCACTGCAGTGCAGGTGGGATTCACTTGTATCTGTATTGAGTCTTTTGCTTTTTTAAGCAGGTTATGGCCTGAGTCGCACATTGCAACTGCATGGATTGCTAATTCCAATGTGAAGATAGGTATATGTGGACACATCTGTATAATGCAGCATCGCCAAAAGTAATGTTGTTCTTTATTGCTCTGTGCTTAATTCATAAATGTGCCAGAGATAAAAATGGTCAAAGCCTCTCAAACCTGATTGTTCTGTCAAACTTGGTGATCTGTAGCTATACAAATCAGCCAGTAGCTGCTGACATTACATGGCATTGGATTATTTTATAATATTGATAATCAGGGGCAGAAATCTCAGATGCAATGGAGACACCTGCTTCAAGGCACCAAGCCCTGAAGGGGCACCAGCATGTACTGCAGCACCTTTCTGGTTCACAGTGGGATCCACGTGTGACCGCTGCTCTTCCAACGGAGCTCTGCAGTGCGCACACTACTGCGGCAGAGTTAATTGGCTCTGTTCAAGGAGTCCTGCTAACATCTGCAATACGGGACAGGATCGCTCCAGCTTGGGTACCATTCAGCCTGCACTGCAACATGCGACGGTGTACCCCGCACTGCTGCTGGACTGTGAGATGGAACCCACCGGTTCTGCAGATGCTGCAGATGGCTGAATCTCATGAGTCTGACCCTGATCCATTGGCCATTGTCACAGCATAGCTGGAATATTGTGGCAAGGACAGCAGGATTTCACCTGTTTAAATGTGAAACAGCAGTTGAACATAGATCCAGTCCAGGTTTTTTGTAAGATCAGAGATGACCTGCAACTAAGCTGATTAGTAGCACATGTTATCTAGCTTTAAAAATGCTGTCAGTGCACAAGGATAATGCTTCTGATGGCAAGATAGTCGCCCAGGGAATAGGCTGGGGGTGTGGGATTATGCTAGGAGCCGCTGGAGTCTGTACCATCTTTGCTTGTAAGAACATAGAAGGTGATTCAGACCTGATTGCTGCTGTGCATTTTTGCACAGCGGGCAAGCAGGTCATAACCGTGCATGCGTTTGCACCACAATGCACAGAGATGGCCATAGGCATAGGCAAACTAGACAATTGCCTAGGGCATTTGATATGCCTAGGGGCATCAGCAGCTTCTGCTGATTAAAATGATATGTGGCATGCCTATATTCTATGTGTAGCATTTCATATGCAGACACAGCCACAGTCTCACACATTATATAGGCATGTTGCATATCATTTCAATCAGCAGAAGCTGCTTGTGCATCCTAGCCACATAGCAGTGCAAATAAGATGCATTTTCATAAAAAAAAGGTGTGCCCGACATTAGCATTGAGGCAAGATTTATGAGGACACATCTGTATCCAAGCAGAGGCAGAGGTCACAGTGTTAGTGGCCGTGTGAGTGCTGTGTGCATGTGAGTGGGTTGGTTGTGCAGTAGTATTTGGAATATGTGTAAGGAGCATTATGTGTGTCATGTAGAAATGCCTTAATAATGTACAACATATGTGTTAGGGGCACTATGTGTGTCATGTGTATAAGGGCATTAATAATGTGCGGCATATGTGTAACAGGGTACTACTGTATGTGTGTCATTATGTGTATAGGGGCACTAATAATGTGCAGCAAATGTGTAGGGGGCACTATGTGTGTCATTATGTGTATAGGGGCACTAATAATGTACAGCAAATGTGTAGGGGGCACTATGTTTGTCATTATGTGTATAAGGGCATTAATAATGTGCGGCATATGTGTAAGGGACATTATGTGTAAAAGGGCATTAATAAAGGTTGTCATAATGTGCAAGGCGCATTAGGGCCCTCATTCCGAGTTGTTCGCTCGTTAGTGGTTTTCGCAACGGAGTGATTTGTCGCAAACTGCGCATGCGCAATGTTCGCAGTGCGTCTGCGCCAAGTAAATTTGCCAAAAAGTTAGGTATTTTACTCACGGCTTAACGAAGAAATTTCTTCGTTCTGGTGATCGGAGTGTGATTGACAGGAAGTGGGTGTTTCTGGGCGGAAACTGGACGTTTTATGGGTGTGTGCGGAAAAACGCTGCCGTTTCTGGGAAAAACGCGGGAGTGGCTGGAGAAACGGGGGAGTGTCTGGGCGAACACTGGGTGTGTTTGTGACGTCAAACCAGGAACGAAACTGACTGAACTGATCGCAGTGGCAGAGTAAGTCCCGAGCTACTCAGAAACTGCAAAGAAATTTCTATTCGCAATTATGCGAATCTTTCGTTCGCAATTCTGCAAAGCTAAGATTCACTCCCAGTAGGCGGCGGCTTAGCGTGTGCAAAGCTGCTAAAAGCAGCTAGCGAGCGAACAACTCGGAATGAGTGCCTATGTTTATAAGGACATTAATAAGGTGTCTCATGTGTAAGGGGTATTACTGTGTGGAATGTGTATAAATGCATTACTAATGTGTGGCATTATGTGTATAAGGTGCTCTACTATGTGGCGTTGCGTATAGAAAGGGCACTACTGTGTTGTCTAATGTGAATAAAGAGCAATAGGGTGTGGTGTAATGTGAATAAGAAGCAATTCACTGTGATGTAATGTGAATAAGGGGCTCTACTGTGAGGAGTAACGTTTATAAGGTAAAGTGATACTACTGTGGGATGCAATATGAATAATGGACACTATCGCATGATCAAATGTGAATAAAGTTGCATTACTGTGTGGCGTAATTGGAATTGGGGTTATTGTGTGACCATGCCCCTTGCCAGCAAAAACACACCCCTTTTTGGGCTGTGCGCCAAATGTGCGAACTGTTCATATTTAAAATATAGCGGGTACAAACACCAAAATAAGGACTGCTATGGGTGAGGGGTGATGGTTCTGGGAAAGTGGTGAAGGGTCAGAGGCGGAACCAGTGGTGGTGCTAGGGGGCACCAGCCAAAATCTTGCCTAGGGTATCATATTGGTTAGGGCCGGCTCTGACAATGCACACGCGTGTCGGACAACAACAGGCATAGCGGGTCAGCGTCAGGATGGTGTGAAAATTCAGGGCGTTTGCAAGGGGATTGATGGGAAGAAGCCATTTGTGGGTGGTAACTGACCATTTACTGAGAGTGTCCGGAAAAACACAGGCGTTCCCAAGCATTTTCAGGGAGGGTGTCTGATGTCAGCTCCAGCCCTGATCAGCCTCTTCAGATCGCACTGAAGCAGTAAGTCCTGGGCTGCACACAGACTGCACACAGTGGATTTTTGCAGTTCAGCATACACATGGGATTGCACACTTGCATGGCGAATTTACACTCCCCCTGGAGGCGGCAACTATCTGACTGCAGGACAGCAAAGTTAGCAGCCCAAGGATCAGGTCTGAAACACCCCTATAGAGTGTTATGTGTTATGATGTGACCTGTAATTTGCTGTGAATTTCTGTTACACCATGTGAGTGACAAAACTTTTAGCGCCCGAACAAGGACCACATTTCTGGATGTTATTACGCAGCAAAGGACCTGGAATTTAATTGAGTTTGAGTTGCACTGATGGCATCTGGTTAAGTAGGTGGGCAAGCCAGCCCTTTAAACGTCAGCTATTCACAGTTTAAAAAAAATAAGATTTTACTCACCGGTAAATCTATTTCTCGTAGTCTGTAGTGGATGCTGGGAACTCCGAAAGGACCATGGGGAATAGTGGCTCCGCAGGAGACTGGGCACAACTAAAGAAAGCTTTTAGGTCACCTGGTGTGCACTGGCTCCTCCCACTATGACACTCCTCCAAGCCTCAGTTAGGACACTGTGCCCGGACGAGCTGACATAATAAGGAAGGATTTTGAATCCCGGGTAAGACTCCTACCAGCCACACCAATCACACCGTATAACTCGTGATACTATACCCAGTTTAACAGTATGAAAACAACTGAGCCTCTCAACAGATGACTCAACAATAACCCTTTAGTTAACAATAACTATGTACAAGTATTGCAGACAATCCGCACTTGGGATGGGCGCCCAGCATCCACTACGGACTACGAGAAATAGATTTACCGGTGAGTAAAATCTTATTTTCTCTGACATCCTAGTGGATTCTGGGAACTCCGAAAGGACCATGGGGATTATACCAAAGCTCCCAAACGGGCGGGAGAGTGCGGATGACTCTGCAGCACTGAATGAGAGAACTCAAGGTCCTCCTCAGCCAGGGTATCAAATTTGTAGAATTTTGCAAACGTGTTTGCCCCTGACCAAGTAGCAGCTCGGCAAAGTTGTAAAGCCGAGACCCCTCGGGCAGCCGCCCAAGATGAGCCCACCTTCCTTGTGGAATGGGCTTTTACTGATTTAGGATGCGGCAGTCCAGCCGCAGAATGCGCCAGCTGAATTGTGCTACAAATCTAGCGAGCAATAGTATGCTTAGAAGCAGGAGCACCCAGTTTGTTGGGTGCATACAGGATAAATAGCGAGTCAGTTTTCCTGACTCTAGCCGTCCTGGAAACATACATTTTCAAGGCCCTGACTACGTCCAGTAACTTGGAATCCTCCAAGTCCCTAGTAGCCGCAGGCACCACAATAGGTTGGTTCAAGTGAAAAGCTGATACCACCTTAGGGAGAAACTGGGGACGAGTCCTCAATTCCGCCCTATCCATATGGAAAATCAGATAAGGGCTTTTACATGACAAAGCTGCCAATTCTGACACACGCCTGGCTGAAGCCAAGGCCAATAACATGACCACTTTCAACGTGAGATATTTTAGATCCACGGTTTTAAGTGGCTCAAACCAATGTGATTTTAAGAAACTCAACAACACGTTGAGATCCCAAGGTGCCACTGGAGGCACAAATGGGGGCTGAATATGCAGCACTCCTTTCACAAACGTCTGAACTTCAGGTAGTGAAGCTAGTTCTTTCTGGAAGAAAATCGACAGAGCCGAGATCTGTACCTTAATGGAGCCTAATTTCAGGCCCATAGTCACTCCTGCTTGTAGGAAATGCAGAAATCGACCTAGTTGAACTTCCTCTGTTGGGGCCTTTTTGGCCTCACACCAAGCAACATATTTCCGCCATATGCGGTGATAATGCTTTGCAGTTACATCTTTCCTGGCTTTAATCAGCGTAGGAATGACTTCCTCCGGAATGCCCTTTTCCTTCAGGATACGGCGTTCAACCGCCATGCCGTCAAACGCAGCCGCGGTAAGTCTTGGAACAGACAGGGTCCCTGCTGCAGCAGGTCCTGTCTGAGCGGCAGAGGCCATGGGTCCTCTGAGATCATCTCTTGAAGTTCCGGGTACCACGCTCGTCTTGGCCAATCCGGAACCACGAGTATTGTTCTCTTACTCCTCGTTTTCTTATTATTCTCAGTACCCTTGGTATGAGAGGCAGAGGAGGGAACACATAAACTGACTGGTACACCCACGGTGTCACTAGAGCGTCCACAGCTATCGCCTGAGGGTCCCTTGACCTGGCGCAATATCTCTCTAAAACAAAATCACCAAGTAGGCGCACGGTACCAGTGATGTTGATAAAAACACAATTTATTAACATAAAACCAATAACAAACTGATTAAAAGACACAACACTACACAGAGCATATAACTGAGGTATTATACCTTATAGTTCACACATAGGGGTATATGCAATTGTGGTCGAATTCCCGAAATTGTCGAATTTCGGGTCATTTTCGACCCAAAAAAAAAATTCCCCTATGCAATCCAGTGCTTTCCGACCAAAAAACGGACTTTCAAAATTCGACTTTTTGAAATTCGAATTTTTGCAAATTCGACTTTTCTGCAATGATACAAGTGCTGCAATTCGACCAAAGCATATTCAATTCAAGTTTTGAAATTCGACAGCAGTGCTTTTAGACAGCAAATTCGTCATTTTCAATCCGCCACACTTTGGAGGGTGAAAACAAATAAAAAAAATTTAAACATGTTTTTTTTGGTGTTTTTTTTTTTGGGAATAGCAGATCTATTTATATTAGAAGGGATTAGGTACTTTTTTTTTTTTTTTGGGAGGCACAAATATTATTTATATATTTTTTAAAATATTATTTTTTTTTTTTTTTTTATGCTGGAAGGGTAAAATCATAAAAAAAAATGGCGTGGGGTCCCCCCTCCAAAGCATAACCAGCCTCGGGCTCATTGAGCTGGTCCTGGTTCTAAAAATGCGGGGAAAAAATTGACAGGGGATCCCCCGTATTTTTAAAACCAGCACCGGGCTCTGCGCCTGGTGCTGGTGCCAAAAATACGGGGGACAAAAAGAGTAGGGGTCCCCCGTATTTTTAACACCAGCATCGGGCTCCACTAGCTGGACAGATAATGCCACAGCCGGGGGTCACTTTTATGCCGTGCCCTGCGGCCGTGGCATTAAATATCCAACTAGTCACCCCTGGCCGGGGTACCCTGGGGGAGTGGGGACCCCTTCAATCAAGGGGTCCCCCCCCCCCAGCCACCCAAGGGCCAGGGGTGAAGCCCGAGGCTGTCCCCCCCCCATCCAATGGGCTGCGGATGGGGGGGCTGATAGCCTTTGTGATAATAAAAAGATATTGTTTTTTCCAATAGTACTACAAGTCCCAGCAAGCCTCCCCCGCAAGCTGGTACTTGGAGAACCACAAGTACCAGCATGCGGGAGAAAAACGGGCCCGCTGGTACCTGTAGTACTACTGGGAAAAAAATACCCAAATAAAAACAGGACACACACACCGTCGACAGTAAAACTTTATTTCATACGTCGACACACACATACTTACCTATGTTCACACGCCGACATCGGTCCTCTTCTCCATGTAGAATCCACGGATACCTGTAAAGAAAAGTTCAAAATACTCACCTCAACCATGGTCCAGAGATAAATCCACGGACTTGGCAAAATAAGAAAACGCAAATACCCGCACCAAAAACGGACTGAAAGGGGTCCCATGCTGACACATGGGACACCTTTCCACGAATGAGACCTGTCAGTGACAGCTGTCACTGACAGGTCTCTAAGCCAATCAGGAAGCGCAACTTCGTTGCGCTCACCTGATTGGCTGAGCGCTGTCTGCACTGTGACAGCGCATCGCACAGCTCCCTCCATTATATTCAATGGTGGGAACTTAGCGGCTAGCGGTGAGGTCACCCGCCGGTCAGCGGCTGACCGGCGGGTGACCCCACCGCTACCCGCAAAGTTCCCACCATTGAAAGTAATGGAGCGGCTTTGCGATGCGCTGTCACAGTACAGACAGCGGACAGCCAATCAGGTGAGCGCCACGGAAGTAGCGCTTCCTGATTGGCTGAAGGGACGTCAGTGACAGGAGACACGTGATGTCCCGGCATTCGGGAGAAAGGGGTCTTATGTGAAAACATTGGACCCCTTTCTAGTCCGGTATGGATCGGTGTTCGGTTTGTTTTTTTGCCAAGAACGTGGATTTACCTCTGGACGTGGATGTACCTCTGGACGCTGGAAGGTGAGTATAATTTTTTCACAGGTACCCTCGGATCGTCGGCGACCGTGGCAGTCGGCGTGTCAACATAGGTAAGTATGTGTGTGTCGGCAGTATGTAATAAAGTTGTACAAGTCACGGTGTCTGTGTCCTGTTTTTATTTGGGTATTTTTTTTCCAGTAGTACTACAGGTACCAGCGGGCCCGTTTTTCTCCCGCATGCTGGTACTTGTGGTTCTCCAAGTACCAGCTTGCGGGGGAGGCTTGCTGGGACTTGTAGTACTAATGGAAAAAACAACATCTTTTTATTATCACAAAGGCTATCAGCCCCCCCATCCGCAGCCCATTGGATGGGGGGGGACAGCCTCGGGCTTCACCCCTGGCCCATGGGTGGCTGGGGGGGGGGGGACCCCTTGATTGAAGGGGTCCCCACTCCCCCAGGGTACCCCGGCCAGGGGTGACTAGTTGGATATTTGATGCCACGGCCGCAGGGCACGGCATAAAAGTGACCCCCGGCTGTGGCATTATCTGTCCAGCTAGTGGAGCCCGATGCTGGTGTTAAAAATACGGGGGACCCCTACTCTTTTTGTCCCCCGTATTTTTGGCACCAGCATCAGGCGCGGGAGCCCGGTGCTGGTTTTAAAAATACGGGGGATCCCTGGCCAATTTTTCCCCTGCATTTTTAGAACCAGGACCAGCTCAAAGAGCCCGAGGCTGGTTATGCTTTGGAGGGGGGACCCCACGCCATTTTTTTTTTGGGTTTTTCACGTTTTTTCCAGTTTTTTAAAATCGCGGCAAAATCCGCCAAATCGGACGATTTTCGCCCGCGATTCTGGCGAATCCGTTTTTCATTGAATATGGTGAATCCCGGCAGGCACCTGCCGGGATTCACCTGGCGAATTTGGTCGAATTAAAAAACGGCGATAATTGCCGCGAATTCGACCGCAATTGCATATACCCCATAAAGTGTATAAATAAGTGAAAGGGACACTAATATGCAGGAGAACCCGTCTCTGTAAGATAGGGTTAATCTCTCACATTAATTCCATATCAGACAGTTTAAATGAAAAGGAAGTCCTGTAAACTGATGTAATTAGCGTTTGTGACCATAAAGGTGTCCAGATTTAAATAGTGTTTCCTTGGAGCAAAATAAACCAGCCGATTAATGTTACTCACTGAGACGTAATGATCTCTTGCTGTACGGGATAAATGGTTAAGAAACCGCTTGTTATCACCCTGTGCATGGGTGAGACATCCGTCAGCGGTATATTCAGATGAAAGCCACTTCTTTCTGTGCAGCACCAGTTGCCTGTATTAGATCACCATACAGATCCTCCAGCTTGCTGAGCGACGCCCGGCCGGGCAGGAGGTAACAATGTTCCAAATGCAAGGAGAGTTAGAGTGGAGTGATTGAATCACAGGCTGGATCATTCACCGGTAACTTGTAACAAACGGCTGAAAGTGATGGATGTCGTGCTCCGTGGGACACTTAATGGTCAAGTGTGGCCCTTACTTCTGTACCCTCAACGCGTTTCTCCGCACCTCAGGCGGCTTCTTCAAGAGGCAGAGTGTTCTTCTCTGAGCACAATTGTGGTTGTTTTATACCTTGTCCCATTAAAATCATTAGAAACAGGTGAGTGTGAAGGCTCAACAGGTGCTCTGAAATCAGAGTCTTCATACACAGATAACGTGTCACAGGGTTTTTAATTAGACATTTAATTCAAAAAATATATATTTTAAAATCAATCCTATGGCTATCAGTTTGTCATAAATAAAAACAACATAAATAAAAATATAAATATATTTCTGTTATGCGGATAGAATCATTTTAATCCCATGAGGCTGCAGCTATATTAAAAGATCTTTCAGCAGCTGCAGCATTTATCCATTAATAGTCTCCCACTTATGAGTGGGGAAAAGGAATATACAAGCATATATACACATATGGTAAATTAAGTGCTATATGTTGTTAATAGCATATTATAGTAGACAATACGTTTATTAGGTCTCAATTTTATTATTTATTTATAAATGTTTATACTAAAAAAGCCTATCATAAATCATGTGAAATACCAAGTGTAAAGAAATATCTACACAACACATCTCTTCATATTGCTATCTTTATAAGCTCAAGTCTTAGTATTATAGCATGGGAAAATGTGAATTAAAGACACTTCACACATATAAACATGTAGAAAAAGAAATATATATAGTGTTATTTTTATAGTTTTATAGCTATATAGTTTTATAGTTTTAGAGGATAGTATCTTCATCATATCAACATCTAAGCTATTGTAATTACACCTGTAATCTATTAACTAAAGTAGGACTGGCTGCATGGGTCAGTGGCCAGACTAGCGTGCAGAAAAAATCTGGCGCGTCACTAGCAGTATAGCGGCAGCGCCAGGTCTGCTCGCAGTCATGGTCTCAGACCCCGCAGATCCTCTCCATCAGTATGGTAGATAGCAATAAATGGGTAACCAATATAATAAATACGAACAACAAAAAAATATATATATATAAAAAATAAAAAATAATAGTAAAAAAAAAAAAAAAATTAATAAAATAATGAGAGAAAGGAATATGGACCAATCTTCATGTATGATTCTTTACTTCAACAGAAAAAGATGAAATAAACTGAACCAGCTAAATATAGCTAAATGAATTCAAGATCTATGGTTTCATTCAACCCTTGGGGTTTCAGAGTCTGTAATTTCCAGATCCATGCAGCTTCCTGACGACATAGAGTTCTAAATCTATCTCCACCTCTAGGGGTGATTTTAATCTGTTCAAGGCCAATGAGTTGGAGGCAAGCTGGATTACTGGAATGAATTTCTGCATAGTGACGTGAAACACTATGATTCATATATCCCTTAAGGATATTCCTTCTATGTTCCATAAAGCGCAGCTTCAGTGCCCTAGTGGTTCGCCCTACATAGTGCATCTGACATGAGCAGCGTAACAAATAAACTACAAAATGTGTATTGCAATTTATGAAGGATTGTATCTTAAAGTCTGTACTTGATCCAAACGGAGAAATGTGTTTAATTTTATTGACCACATGAGTACATGTGGTACATCTATTATGATTACATCTAAAGAAGCCCACAACTTTTGGGCCCACTAGTGTGAGTTGTTCAATAAAATTAAACACATTTCTCCGTTTGGATCAAGTACAGACTTTAAGATACAATCCTTCATAAATTGCAATACACATTTTGTAGTTTATTTGTTACGCTGCTCATGTCAGATGCACTATGTAGGGCGAACCACTAGGGCACTGAAGCTGCGCTTTATGGAACATAGAAGGAATATCCTTAAGGGATATATGAATCATAGTGTTTCACGTCACTATGCAGAAATTCATTCCAGTAATCCAGCTTGCCTCCAACTCATTGGCCTTGAACAGATTAAAATCACCCCTAGAGGTGGAGATAGATTTAGAACTCTATGTCGTCAGGAAGCTGCATGGATCTGGAAATTACAGACTCTGAAACCCCAAGGGTTGAATGAAACCATAGATCTTGAATTCATTTAGCTATATTTAGCTGGTTCAGTTTATTTCATCTTTTTCTGTTGAAGTAAAGAATCATACATGAAGATTGGTCCATATTCCTTTCTCTCTTATTATTTTATTAATTTTTTTTTTTTTTTTACTATTATTTTTTATATATATATATTTTTTTGTTGTTCGTATTTATTATATTGGTTACCCATTTATTGCTATCTACCATACTGATGGAGAGGATCTGCGGGGTCTGAGACCATGACTGCGAGCAGACCTGGCGCTGCCGCTATACTGCTAGTGACGCGCCAGATTTTTTCTGCACGCTAGTCTGGCCACTGACCCATGCAGCCAGTCCTACTTTAGTTAATAGATTACAGGTGTAATTACAATAGCTTAGATGTTGATATGATGAAGATACTATCCTCTAAAACTATAAAACTATATAGCTATAAAACTATAAAAATAACATTATATATATTTCTTTTTCTACATGTTTATATGTGTGAAGTGTCTTTAATTCACATTTTCCCATGCTATAATACTAAGACTTGAGCTTATAAAGATAGCAATATGAAGAGATGTGTTGTGTAGATATTTCTTTACACTTGGTATTTCACATGATTTATGATAGGCTTTTTTAGTATAAACATTTATAAATAAATAATAAAATTGAGACCTAATAAACGTATTGTCTACTATAATATGCTATTAACAACATATAGCACTTAATTTACCATATGTGTATATATGCTTGTATATTCCTTTTCCCCACTCATAAGTGGGAGACTATTAATGGATAAATGCTGCAGCTGCTGAAAGATCTTTTAATATAGCTGCAGCCTCATGGGATTAAAATGATTCTATCCGCATAACAGAAATATATTTATATTTTTATTTATGTTGTTTTTATTTATGACAAACTGATAGCCATAGGATTGATTTTAAAATATATATTTTTTGAATTAAATGTCTAATTAAAAACCCTGTGACACGTTATCTGTGTATGAAGACTCTGATTTCAGAGCACCTGTTGAGCCTTCACACTCACCTGTTTCTAATGATTTTAATGGGACAAGGTATAAAACAACCACAATTGTGCTCAGAGAAGAACACTCTGCCTCTTGAAGAAGCCGCCTGAGGTGCGGAGAAACGCGTTGAGGGTACAGAAGTAAGGGCCACACTTGACCATTAAGTGTCCCACGGAGCACGACATCCATCACTTTCAGCCGTTTGTTACAAGTTACCGGTGAATGATCCAGCCTGTGATTCAATCACTCCACTCTAACTCTCCTTGCATTTGGAACATTGTTACCTCCTGCCCGGCCGGGCGTCGCTCAGCAAGCTGGAGGATCTGTATGGTGATCTAATACAGGCAACTGGTGCTGCACAGAAAGAAGTGGCTTTCATCTGAATATACCGCTGACGGATGTCTCACCCATGCACAGGGTGATAACAAGCGGTTTCTTAACCATTTATCCCGTACAGCAAGAGATCATTACGTCTCAGTGAGTAACATTAATCGGCTGGTTTATTTTGCTCCAAGGAAACACTATTTAAATCTGGACACCTTTATGGTCACAAACGCTAATTACATCAGTTTACAGGACTTCCTTTTCATTTAAACTGTCTGATATGGAATTAATGTGAGAGATTAACCCTATCTTACAGAGACGGGTTCTCCTGCATATTAGTGTCCCTTTCACTTATTTATACACTTTATGTGTGAACTATAAGGTATAATACCTCAGTTATATGCTCTGTGTAGTGTTGTGTCTTTTAATCAGTTTGTTATTGGTTTTATGTTAATAAATTGTGTTTTTATCAACATCACTGGTACCGTGCGCCTACTTGGTGATTTTGTTTTAGTTGTTTCACTTTCAGGAGGCCGGCTACCTCCTTACCAAGTGGCTGCCATTACCAGTGCTATATTTGCACGACCCTGTTCAGCGCCTAAAAACCTTTTTTCTGTTTGCAATATCTCTCTAGTTTTTTGTTTAGGCGGGACGCCATCATGTCCACCTGTGGCCGTTCCCATCGATTTACAATCAGCGTGAAGACTTCTGGATGAAGTCCCCACTCTCCCGGGTGGAGGTCGTGCCTGCTGAGAAAGTCTGCTTCCCAGTTGTCCACTCCCGGAATGAACACTGCTGACAGTGCTAGTACGTGATTTTCCGCCCATCGGAGAATCCTTGTGGCTTCTGCCATTGCCATCCTGCTTCTTGTGCCGCCCTGTCGATTTACATGGGCGACTGCCGTGATGTTGTCTGACTGGATCAGTACCGGCTGGTGTAGAAGCAGGGATTTTGCCTGACTTAGGGCATTGTAAATGACCCTTAGTTCCAGAATATTTATGTGTAGGGAAGTCTCCTGACTCGACCATAGTCCTTGGAAGTTTCTTCCCTGTGTGACTGCCCCCCAGCCTCGAAGGCTGGCATCCGTGGTCACCAGGACCCAGTCCTGTATGCCGAATCTGCGGCCCTCTAGAAGATGAGCACTCTGCAGCCACCACAGCAGAGACACCCTGGTTCTTGGAGACAGGGTTATTAGGCGATGCGATCCGGACCATTGGTCCAACAGGTCCCACTGAAAGATTCTGGCATGGAACCTGCCGAAAGGAATTGCTTCGTAAGAAGCCACCATCTTTCCCAGGACCCGCGTGCAGTGATGCACCGATACCTGTTTTGGTTTCAGGAGGTCTCTGACTAGAGATGACAGCTCCTTGGCTTTCTCCTCCGGGAGAAACACTTTTTTCTGGACTGTATCCAGAATCATACTGGAATTGGTAATGGCAATCCTGTACCACAAATCTGAGGTACTCCTGGTGAGGATAGTAAATGGGGACATGCAGGTAAGCATCCTTGATGTCCAGGGATACCATGTAATCCCCCTCGTCCAGGCTTGCAATAACCGCCCTGAGCGATTCCATCTTGAACTTGAATTTTTTTATGTATGTGTTCAAGGATTTCAAATTTAAAATGGGTCTCACCGAACCGTCCGGTTTCGGTACCACAAACAGTGTGGAATAGTAACCCCGTCCTTGTTGAAGTAGGGGCACCTTGATTATCACCTGCTGGGAATACAGCTTGTGAATTGCCGCTAGCACAGCCTCCCTGTCTGAAGGAGTAATCGGCAAGGCAGATTTTAGGAACCGGTGGGGTTTGAACCCTTGAGATACTAATTGCAGGATCCAGGGATCCACCTGTGAGCGAGCCCACTGATCGCTGAAATTTTTGAGGCGGCCCCCCACCGTACCTGGCTCCGCCTGTGGAGCCCCACCGTCATGCGGCGGACTTGGAAGAAGCGGGGGAGGACTTTTGCTCCTGGGAACCTGCTGTTTGTTGCAGCCTTTTTCCCCTACCTCTGCCTCTGGACAGAAAGGACCCGCCTTTTCCACGCCTGTTTTTCTGAGTCCGAAAGGACTGTACCTGATAAAACGGCGCCTTTTTAGGCTGTGAGGGAACATGGGGTAAAAATGCTGACTCCCCAGCAGTTGTTGTGGAAACTAGGTCCGAGAGACCATCCCCAAATAACTCCTCACCCTTATAAGGCAAAACTTCCATGTGCCTTTTTGAATCTGCATCCCCTGTCCACTGGCGAGTCCATAAGCCTCTCCTAGCAGAAATGAACAATGCACTTATTTTAGATGCCAGCCGGCAGATCTCCCTCTGTGCATCTCTCATGTATAAGACTGAGTCTTGTATATGCTCTATGGTTAGCAGAATAGTGTCCCTGTCTAGGGTGTCAATATTTTCTGACAGGGAATCTGACCACGCAGCGGCAGCACTGCACATCCATGCTGACGCAATAGCTGGTCTAAGTATAATGCCTGAGTGTGTATATACAGACTTCAGGATCGCCTCCTGCTTTCTATCAGCAGGTTCCTTGAGGGCGGCCGTATCCGGAGACGGTAGTGCCACCTTTTTAGACAAACGTGTGAGCGCTTTATCCACCCTAGGGGGTGTCTCCCAACGTGACCTATCCTCTGGCGGGAAAGGGAACGCCATTAGTAACTTCTTAGAGATTACCAATCTTTTATCAGGGAAAGCCCACGCTTCTTCACACACTTCATTCATTTAATTCTTCTGATGGGTAGTTTTTTCTCCCCAAACATAATACCCTTTTTAGTGGTACCTGGGTTTATATCAGAAATTTGTAACACCTCTTTCATTGCTTCAATCATGCAACGAATGGCCTTAGTGGACATTAGACTAGACTCATCGTCGTCGACACTGGTGTCAGTATCCGTGTCGACATCCGCGTCTGCCATCTGAAGTAGCGGGCGTTTTAGAGCCCCCGATGGCCTTTGAGACGCCTGGACAGGCACGAGCTGAGAAGCCGGCTGTCCCGCATTTGGCATGTCGTCAAATTTTTTGTGTAAGGAGTCGACACGTGCACGCAATTCCTTCCATAAGTCCATCCACTCAGGTGTCTGCCCCGCAGGGGGGTGACATCCCTTTTATAGGCATCTGCTCCGCCTCCACATCATTATCCTCATCAAACATGTCGACACAGCCGTACCGACACACCGCACACACACAGGGAATGCTCTAACAGAGGACAGGACCCACAAAAGCCCTTTGGGGAGACAGAGTGAGAGTATGCCAGCACACACCAGAGCGCTATATAATGCAGGGACTAACTGAATTATGTCCCCTATAGCTGCTGTTATATATAATGCGCCTAAATTTAGTGCCCCCCCTCTCTTTTTTACCCTTTTCTGTAGTGTAGACTGCAGGGGAGAGCCAGGGAGCTTCCTTCCAGCGGAGCTGTGAGGGAGAAATGGCGCCAGTGTGCTGAAGGAGATAGCTCCGCCCCTTTTTCGCGGACTTTTCTCCCGCTTTGTTATGGATTCTGGCAGGGGTAATTATCACATATATAGCCTCTGGGGCTATATATTGTGGTATTTTTGCCAGCCAAGGTGTTTTTATTGCTGCTCAGGGCGCCCCCCCCTAGCGCCCTGCACCCTCAGTGACCGGAGTGTGAAATGTGTATGAGGAACAATGGCGCACAGCTGCAGTGCTGTGCGCTACCTTGGTGAAGACTGATGTCTTCTGCCGCCGATTTTCCGGACCTCTTCTTGCTTCTGGCTCTGTAAGGGGGACGGCGGCGCGGCTCCGGGACCGAACACCAAGGCCAGTTCCATGCGGTCGATCCCTCTGGAGTTAATTGTGTCCAGTAGCCTAAGAAGCCCAAGCTAGCTGCAAGCAGGTAGGTTCGCTTCTTCTCCCCTTAGTCCCTCGCTGCAGTGAGCCTGTTGCCAGCAGGTCTCACTGTAAAATAAAAAACCTAATTATATACTTTCTTTTTAGAAGCTCAGGAGAGCCCCTAGTGTGCATCCAACCTCGGCCGGGCACAAAATCTAACTGAGGCTTGGAGGAGGGTCATAGTGGGAGGAGCCAGTGCACACCAGGTGACCTAAAAGCTTTCTTTAGTTGTGCCCAGTCTCCTGCGGAGCCGCTATTCCCCATGGTCCTTTCGGAGTTCCCAGCATCCACTAGGACGTCAGAGAAAAATATTTTCTCTATATGAGGCTTGGAGGCCAGAAATGTTGTTAAGTGTGATTATTTGCAGTTGAGTGGCCAGTGAGACAGAAAAGTGCACACAAAAAGTACTATACAGTAGTATACTAATTTGTTTTGTGAAACTGGCACATCAGAGAGAGTTAATTAAGCCTGCTAAGTTTGTCCACAAAATGGAAAAGCAGTATAATATGAAGGAGGTGATGAAAGTGTTTGCTTAAGTGGCTGCAGTGCAGCAAACTCAGATTCAGTTACTGCATGCTGAATTAAAGGAATTGAGAAAATTTGTTCAGGAGTGGGAGACATTACAAAAGCTTACACCATCAGATGATATTGAAGCATTTTTTGCACCTTTGAATGCACTACTGTTTGGTTAAACAGGCCAGAGGTGAAGTGAGCTGCCAGATTAGCTCCCTGTCTCACAGGGGAGTAGCAGAGAGCATATGTTGATTTAACAGTGTCTGAGGCCAGCTCATATCCTCATTTGAAAGGCTAAACACAGCAGGGTTGAGGTGAAGGGCCCCAGTAAAGCACAGGAGTTTCATGATTAGTGGCTGAACCCATCTGAGCCCCTATGGTTCAACTGGCAAAGCTAGCTAGACTGAATAAAGCCTGGTTGCAGCCGGATAAAAACTCTGCACCATGTATGGTGGAAATGGTTGCTCTTTACCATGCTATACAGGTATTAGACTAGATTGTACAACAATGGGCCCTATAGGCTGACCCCCAAACATTTGAGAAGTTAGTGGTGGTAACTGTGTGGTACCTGACCCTTCGGAAGTTAAATAAAGCCAAGCAAGGTTTGCAGCCAGTACCTAAGTTCAGAACCCATGTCCCCATTGTTAAACTTAACAACCCACCACCAGCTTTGTGTTTTGAGTGTGGTGAGTCCAGTAACAGACTGTACATCAAGAGTGCCCAAAGCAGGGTTAGCCAATGGATGCAGCACAGGGAAATCACTCAACCTGTGGTCAGCATGGCTGCTGGAAGCATTTCCCCGGCAGAAACCACCCTATTTCATCTGATGGCAGGGGCGGATCCAGAAGAAAATGATAGGGGGGGCACCATGGAAGGGGCAAGTACATTTGCGTGCGGCTTCGGTGCATGTGAGCTGGCGCTTCTTATACAATGTCCACTGTACTGGTAGTGCCCCTTATATAGACCCCATAGTAGTGGTGCCCCTTATGCAATGCCCGTATTGCCCCCAGTAGTAATGCCCCCAGTCATTATGCCCCCAGTGGTAATTCCCCTGCAGTCATGACCCCAGTAGTTTACCCCCCCCTTTAGTTTAGCCCCCAAGTAGTAATGCCCCTGTAGTTAAGCCGCCAGTAGTAATGCCCCTGTAGTTACACCGCCAGTAGTTAGCACCTTTGTAGTTGGCCCCCAGTAATAGTCCCCCAGTAGTTTGCCCCCAGTAGATGCCCCCCCAGTAATAATGTCCCCCAGCAGTTTGCCCCCAGTAGATGCCCCCTAGTAATAATGTCCTCCAGTAGTAATGCCCCTTAGGAGTTTGCCCCCAATAGACGACCCGCCAGTAGTAATGCCCCCAGTAGATGCCCCCCAGTGATAATGCCCCCAGTAGATGCCCCCCAGGAAAAATGTCCCCCAGTAGCTGCCCCCAATAGATGACCCCCCAGTAGTAATGCCCCCAGTAGATGCCCCCCAGTAATAATGCCCCAGTAGCTGCCCCCAATAGATGACCCCCCCAGTAGTAATGCCCCCAGTTGATGCCCCCCCAGTAATAATGCCCCAGTAGCTGCCCCCAATAGATGACCCCCCAGTAATAATGCCCCCCTACGAGTTTGCCCCAATAGATGACCCCCCTGTAGTAATGCCCCCAGTAGATGGCCCCCAGTAAATATGGCCCCCAGTAGCTACCCCCAATAGATGACCCCTCAGTAGTGATGCCCCAGTTATAATGCCCCCAGTAGTTTGACCCCCCAGTAGTAATGCCCCTTGTTGATGCCCCCCAGTAGTAATGTCCCCCATAGTTAGCCCCCAGTAGATGCATTAAGGAAGAAAAATACATACTTACCGAGCCCCATTTCCCGCGCCGCTGCAGTCCTCCTCCTTCTGGCGTCCGCTCCTCAGTCACTCATCAGCACTATGAGAGAGACGTCATGACTGATGTCTCTCCCATAGCGCACAGTGACAGCGCCGGAAGCCGGAGCTCAGTACTGAGCTCCTGCCTCCGGCTGCCGCTGTGCAGGGAGACGGGCGCCCGCTGGTAACACAATCTCAGCGGGCGCCCGTCATCTCCCTATGCGGCGGCGGCACCGGGGGGGGGGGTGTCACAAATGACAGGGGGGGCACGGGCCCGAGTGCCCCCCCCCTAAATCCGCCACTGTCTGATGGTACAAATTGAAGGGCGAGAAGTCTGGGTCTTAGTTGATACTGGCAGTGAATTGACTATAATCTCTGCTAACTAGTTTCCTCTCAGGGCTGATAGGAGTTACCCCCTGTAAAGGTGCTATGCATACATATAGAAGAATGCCCACACGTGCACCTGGCAGTGGTGATAACAGGGCGACCAAGGTAACCTCCAGACCTCCTTATCTGCTGATTTTAGACTTTCTGCTACTGCAGGATGGGGTTAGCTGACATAGCATTGGTGGGCAGACAGAGGCTGAGGGATCCCAGGTACCAAGATCTACAGGATGCCAAAATTTTGTGACTGTGAAATCCTCCATTTCCAGTGGGCAGCAGGGGGACAATGAGACCGAGGCACATTGTTCTCCCATTGGTAAAAGAGTGTCTTTACAGGACTTTGGGTGGGTCCAACAGAATGATGGACATTTGATAAATGCTTTTGAAAGTGTTGTAGAAGTGAATGGTAAGGTAATTACTGTTTTACCACCAGAAGGGGTACCACACTTTGTATTGAAAAATTATATTATATTACTATTACTATTATTATTATTATTATTATTATTATTTACTGTATTGCTTATTTGCAGTATAAAAAGGTAGACCAGTTTTTTGTTCGCCAGAAACACGAACAGATGGTAATGAAAGCGGCACACACACATCTGTGCGGTGGCCATTTAGGGGAGAAAAACCACTCTAACATACACAGTTAAAGTTCTTTTGGCCAGGCATTCATGTAGCAGTAATGAAATATTGTCAGGAATGCCCAGTGTGTCAGAATACAGCACCCTGACCAGAATTTAGGGTGCCTTTGATTCCCCTGTATATAATTTCCATGCCTTTTGAGTGAATTGATATGGATTTGATAGGGTCGGTAGAGAAATCTGCTTGTGGACAACAGTATATATTAGTAGTGGTTGACTATGCTACCAGATACCCAGAAGCCATACCACTACATAATATGAGATCTAGCAGTATTGCCCAGGAAGTACTAATGCTATGGACCTGTTTGGGAATGCCAAAAGTCCTGACAAACCAGGGTACCAGCAAGACAGCGGCACTGACAGCATGTTAAAAGAAGACAGGAGACTTGTCTGCAAAGTCAACGTTTCAATGTTTCAAATCAGAACATTTTCATCAGGACAAACAAGACAGAGAAAACATCTTATCTATATACCCTTAGCCATCTGTCCATGGTGCCGACTGCTCGCTACGTCCCGCTCGGCCACTAGTGACGTCATATCTGGGCACTGGCATTGGCATCATGGCAACAGACTGGAGCACACAGGCACTAAAACGAACAGTGCAAAAACATATAAAATACATACCACATTAGTTTGCTAATACAGTACCTGGTTTATACTGCAACATACAGTATCTAAATATACAAACAAAACAAGGTGAATATAAATCAATAGGCGCTGTAGTGTTTAAAATGTACACAAGGTTTTAATTAGACAGACAAATAAAAGTGGATGTTATACATCCAGTGGGTTCTTCTGGAAAGTGTCATGTTTATCCTTAATAACTACTACATCTAGTTCAACGGGGACTCATTTTTTTACAAAAGATCAGCACCGCCATGGGTACCAGGTTTGCCCCCAGCTACACCAACCTGTTCTTGGCTATGTGGGAGGAGGAAACCATCTGGCGGGGACAGGATTGGGGGGGGGGGGGTGAACCTTGTATCCTGGTATAGCTGTATTGATGATGTACTTTTCTTTTGGAAAGGGTCAGAGGAAGAACGCACAACCTTCTGTACAGTTTTAAATTCCAACACCAAGAACCTCAAATTTACATTTCAAATAACCAAAGAAAGCATCAATATTCTCATCCTCACCATCTACATCAAGGATGGAACATTACACAGTAAAATTTACCAGAAACCAACTGACAGTAACAGCTACATAAATAAGGACAGTGAACACCTGAAAAGATGCCTTGATGGTGTGCCTAAAAGTCAACTATTACGCGTCAGGAGAAATTGTACAGGGGAAGATATCTGCATAGAACAGATGACCAAGATGGGAACCAACTTTTTGGCCAGAGGTTATGAAAATCAATTCATTGAAGAAACCAAACAGGAATTCTTGAATACCAACAGAGAATGCCTACTTAAGAAGGACAATTCTAGAAAAAGTAAAAAACAGATAAACTTTGCGTTCATAACTAACACCATCAAAAATTAGAAGACATATTCAGACATCACTGGCATGTCCTACAGCAGGGGTGGGGAACCTCCGGCCCGCGGGCCGTATACGGCCCGCGAAGCCGTTTGGTCCGGCCCACCAGCTTGTGTCAGTGAGACACGCTGCCGCTCAGTCCGGCGGCAGCGTGTCTCAGCTGTTAGAACAGGGAGGAGAGCGTGGCTGTCGGGTGGGAGCGGCGGCGTGTAGTACTTCAAACCAGCCGCCGGTCCGTGAGCCAATCAGAGCTCGTGGACCGGCAGCCAATCAGGAGCTGCGGCTGCCGGTCCGCGAGCTCTGATTGGTTCTCGAACCGGCGGCTAGTTTCAAGTCCTACATGCTGCCGCCCAACATATCCGCGCTCTCCTCCGTGTCCCGCCGAAAGGAGCACGGTAAGAAGCACGGAGGGGAGAGGGGAGGGGGGAGGGCATCTGTATACCTGGCACTGTGGGGGCATCTGTATACCTGGCACTGTGGGGGGCATTTGTATACCTGGCACTGTGGGGGCATCTGTATAACTGGCACTGTGGGGGGCATTTGTATACCTGGCACTGTGGGGGGCATTTGTATACCTGGCACTGTGGTATAACTGGCACTGTGAGGGGCATTTGTATACCTGGCACTGTGAGGGGCATTTGTATACCTGGCACTGTGGGGGCATCTGTATACCTGGCACTGTGAGGGGCATTTGTATACCTGGCACTGTGGGGGGCATTTGTATACCTGGCACTGTGGGGGGCATTTGTATACCTGGCACTGTGGGGGCATCTGTATAACTGGCACTGTGAGGGGCATTTGTGTACCTGGCACTGTGGGGGCATCTGTATACCTGGCACTGTGGGGGCATTTGTATACCTGGCACTGTGGGGGCATTTGTATACCTGGCACTGTGGGTACATCTGTATACCTGGCACTGTGGGGGCATTTGTATACCTGGCACTGTGGGGACATCTGTATACCTGGCACTGTGAGGGGCATTTGTATACCTGGCACTGTGGGGGCATCTGTATACCTGGCACTGTGGGGGCATTTGTATACCTGGCACTGTGGGGGCATCTGTATACCTGGCACTGTGAGGGGCATTTGTGTACCTGGCACTGTGGGGGCATCTGTAAACCTGGCACTGTGGGGGCATTTGTATACATGTTTTTGGCGCGTGCGCGCCTCTGGAGCGCACACACAGTACCTCTAAGGGGCAGACCTACTGGGGGGCAGGGTAATTTTTTGTACGCTGAGAATTTTTGTATGGCCCCCGAAGGATTTTATAAATATCCAAATGGCCCTCGGTAGAAAAAAGGTTCCCCACCCCTGTCCTACAGAAAGATCCGATTCTATGTACCTTATTACCAGCTAAACCTGAATTCATCTACAGAAAATCAGATAATCTTCACAAGAAACTTGTCAGGAGTACTTTCGAAACCGCTAAAGGAGAGAATCCGTACAAAAGGGTTTCATAGGTGTGGGACCTGCATTATGTGCAGGAATGTTAAAAGTGAAGCAACCAAATATACCAACTTTTGTGTCAAAGGCAAAGAATATGAAATTAACAATTTTATCACCTGCCACACCCCCAATATTATTTATTTGATTGAATGTACATGTGGCCTCATATACGTTGGTCGAACATCGAGAGCATTAAAAACAAGAACTGCAGAGCATTTGAGGAACATCAAAAAAGGAGTAGAGACTCACTCTTTATCAAAACATTTAAAAAAAACAACACTCCTGCTCCCCAGCCCATATAAAGAAATTCTTGGGGATTCAATCCATAAAGAACACATGGAGGAATAGGGATAGCAAATCAAGGCTGGCACGAAAGGAGATGGAGTGGATCTTTAAACTTAAGACTAGTGATGAGCGGTTTCGGTTCCTCGGAATCCGAACCCCCCCCGAACTTAACCCATTTTACACGGGTCCGAGGCAGACTCGGATTCTCCCGTATGGCTCGGTTAACCCGAGCGCGCCCGAACGTCATCATCCCGCTGTCGGATTCTCGCGAGATTCGGATTCTATATAAGGAGCCGCGCGTCGCTGCCATTTTTCACTCGTGCATTGGAAATGATAGTGAGAGGACGTGGCTGGCGTCCTCTCACTTTGTTTCAGGGGGCTGCAAATATCTTTATTCTGGGGACCAGCAGTATTATAGGAGGAGTACAGTGCAGAGTTTTGCTGACCAGTGACCACCAGTATTATACGTTCTCTGCCTGAAAAACGCTCCATATCTGTGCTCAGTGTGCTGCATATATCTGTGCTCACACTGCTTTATTGTGGGGACTGGGGACCAGCAGTATTATATAGGAGGAGTACAGTGCAGAGTTTTGCTGACCAGTGACCACCAGTATTATACGTTCTCTGCCTGAAAAACGCTCCATATCTGTGCTGCATTGTAGTATATAGTAGGAGTACAGTGCATAATTTTGCTGACCACCAGTATATAATATATAGGAGTACGGTACAGAAGGCCACTGCTCTACCTACCTCTGTGTCGTCAAGTATACTATCCATCCATACCTGTGGTGCATTTCAGTTTTGCACAGTTTGCTAACCACCAGTATATAATATATAGCAGTACGGTACAGTAGGCCACTGCTCTACCTACCTCTGTGTCGTCAAGTATACTATCCATCCATACCTGTGGTGCATTTCAGTTTTGCACAGTTTGCTGACCACCAGTATATAATATATAGCAGTACGGTACAGTAGGCCACTGCTCTACCTACCTCTGTGTCGTCAAGTATACTATCCATTCATACCTGTGGTGCATTTCAGTTTTGCACAGTTTGCTGACCACCAGTATATAATATATAGCAGTACGGTACAGTAGGCCACTGCTCTACCTACCTCTGTGTCGTCAAGTATACTATCCATCCATACTTGTGGTGCATTTCAGTTTTGCACAGTTTGCTGACCACCAGTATATAATATATAGCAGTACGGTACAGTAGGCCACTGCTCTACCTACCTCTGTGTCGTCAAGTATACTATCCATCCATACCTGTGGTGCATTTCAGTTTTGCACAGTTTGCTGACCACCAGTATATAATATATAGTAGTACGGTACAGTAGGCCACTGCTCTACCTACCTCTGTGTCGTCAAGTATACTATCCATCCATACTTGTGGTGCATTTCAGTTTTGCACAGTTTGCTGACCACCAGTATATAATATATAGCAGTACGGTACAGTAGGCCACTGCTCTACCTACCTCTGTGTCGTCAAGTATACTATCCATCCATACCTGTGGTGCATTTCAGTTGTGCGCTGTATATATAGTAGTAGGCCATTGCTATTGATACTGGCATATAATTCCACACATTAAAAAATGGAGAACAAAAATGTGGAGGGTAAAATAGGGAAAGATCAAGATCCACTTCCACCTCGTGCTGAAGCTGCTGCCACTAGTCATGGCCAAGACGATGAAATGCCATCAACGTCGTCTGCCAAGGCCGATGCCCAATGTCATAGTAGAGAGCATGTAAAATCCCAAAAACTAAAGTTCAGTAAAATGACCCAAAAATCAAAATTTAAAAGCGTCTGAGGAGAAGCGTAAACTTGCCAATATGCCATTTACGACACGGAGTGGCAAGGAACGGCTGAGGCACTGGCCTATGTTCATGGCTAGTGGTTCAGCTTCACATGAGGATGGAAGCACTCATCCTCTCGCTAGAAAAATTAAAACTGTGCGTTCTTCTAAATCCCAAATCCCAAAGGAGAGTCCAATTGTGTCGGCTGCGATGCCTGACCTTCTCAACACTGAACGGGAAGAGGTGGCGCCTTCCACCATTTGCACGCCCCCTGCAAGTGTTGGAAGGAGCACCCGCAGTCCAGTTCCTGATAGTCAAATTGAAGATATCACTGTTGAAGTACACCAGGATGAGGATATGGGTGTTGCTGGCGCTGAGGAGGAAATTGACAAGGAGGATTCTGATGGTGAGGTGGTTTGTTTAAGTCAGGAACCCGAGGAGACACCTGTTGTCCATGGGACGAATATGGCCATTGACATGCCTGGTCAAATTACAAAAAAAAATCACCTCTTCGGTGTGGAATTATTTTAACACAAATGCGGACAACAGGTGTCAAGCCGTGTGTTGCCTTTGTCAAGCTGTAATAAGTAGGGGTAAGGACGTTAACCACCTCGGAACATCCTCCCTTATACGTCATCTGCAGCGCATTCATCATAAGTCAGTGACAAGTTCAAAAACTTTGGATGACAGCGGAAGCAGTCCACTGACCACTAAATCCCTTCCTCTTGTAACCAAGGTCCTGCAAACCACACCACCAACTCCCTCAGTGTCAATTTCCTCCTTACACAGGAAAGCCAATAGTCTTGCAGGCCATGTCACTGGAAAGTCTGACGAGTCCTCTCCTGCCTGGGATTCCTCCGATGCATCCTTGAGTGTAACGCCTACTGCTGCTGGCGCTGCTGTTGTTGCTGCTGGGAGTCGATCGTCATCCCAGAGGGGAAGTCGGAAGACCACTTGTACTACTTCCAGTAAGCAATTGACTGTCCAACAGTCCTTTGCGAGGAAGATGAAATATCACAGCAGTCATCCTGCTGCAAAGCGGATAACTGAGGCCTTGGCAGCCTGGGTGGTGAGAAACGTGTTTCCGTTATCCACCGTTAATTCACAGTCAACTACAGACTTGATTGAGGTACTGTGTCCCCGGTACCAAATACCATCTAGGTTCCATTTCTCTAGGCAGGCGATACCGAAAATGTACACAGACCTCAGAAAAAGAGTCACCAGTGTCCTAAAAAATGCAGTTGTACCCAATGTCCACTTAACCACGGACATGTGGACAAGTGGAGCAGGGCAGACTCAGGACTATATGACTGTGACAGCCCACTGGGTAGATGTATTGCCTCCCGCAGCAAGAACAGCAGCGGCGGCACCAGTAGCAGCATCTCGCAAACGCCAACTCGTTCCTAGGCAGGCTACGCTTTGTATCACCGCTTTCCAGAAGAGGCACACAGCTGACAACCTCTTACGGAAACTGAGGAACATCATCGCAGAATGGCTTACCCCAAATGGACTCTCCTGGGGATTTGTGACATCGGACAACGCCAGCAATATTGTACTTGCATTACATCTGGGCAAATTCCAGCATGTCCCATGTTTTGCCCATACATTGAATTTGGTGGTGCAGAATTATTTAAAAAACGACAGGGGCGTGCAAGAGATGCTGTCGGTGGCCCGAAGAATTGCGGGCCACTTTCGGCATTCAGCCACCGCGTGCCGAAGACTGGAGCACCAGCAAACAGTCCTGAACCTGCCCTGTCATCATCTGAAGCAAGAGGTGGTAACGAGGTGGAATTCAACCCTCTATATGCTTCAGAGGATGGAGGAGCAGCAAAAGGCCATTCAAGCCTATACATCTGCCTACGATATAGGCAAAGGAGGGGGAATGCACCTGACTCAAGCGCAGTGGAGAATGATTTCAACGTTGTGCAAGGTTCTGCAACCCTTTGAACTTGCCACACGTGAAGTCGGTTCAGACACTGCCAGCCTGAGTCAGGTCATTCCCCTCATCAGGCTTTTGCAGAAGAAGCTGGAGACATTGAAGGAGGAGCTAAAACAGAGCGATTCCGCTAGGCATGTGGGACTTGTGGATGGAGCCCTTAATTCGCTTAACCAGGATTCACGGGTGGTCAATCTGTTGAAATCAGAGCACTACATTTTGGCCACCGTGCTCGATCCTAGATTTAAAACCTACGTTGTATCTCTCTTTCCGGCAGACACAAGTCTGCAGAGGTTCAAAGACCTGCTGGTGAGAAAATTGTCAAGTCAAGCGGAACGTGACCCATCAACAGCTCCTCCTTCACATTCTCCCGCAACTGGGGGTGCGAGGAAAAGGCTAATAATTCCGAGCCCACCCGCTGGCGGTGATGCAGGGCAGTCTGGAGCGAGTGCTGACATCTGGTCCGGACTGAAGGACCTGCCAACGATTACTGACATGTCGTCTACTGTCACTGCATAGGATTCTCTCACCATTGAAAGAATGGTGGAGGATTATATGAGTGACCGCATCCAAGTAGGCACGTCAGACAGTCCGTACGTATACTGGCATGAAAAAGAGGCAATTTGGAGGCCCTTGCAGAAACTGGCTTTATTTTACCTAAGTTGCCCCCCCTCCAGTGTGTACTCCGAAAGAGTGTTTAGTGCAGCCGCTCACCTTGTCAGCAATCGGCGTACGGGGTTACTTCCAGAAAATGTGGAGAAGATGATGTTCATCAAAATGAATTACTGTATAATCAATTCCTCCGTGGAGACATTCACCAGCAATTGCCTCCAGAAAGTACACAGGGACCTGAGATGGTGGATTCCAGTGGGGACGAATTAATAATCTGTGAGGAGGGGGATGTACACAGTGAAAGGGGTGAGGAATCGGACGATGAGGAGGAGGTGGACATCTTGCCTCTGTAGAGCCAGTTTGTGCAAGGAGAGATTGATTGCTTCTTTTTTGGTGGGGGCCCAAACCAACCAGTCATTTCAGTCACAGTTGTGTGGCAGACCCTGTCGCTGAAATGATGGGTTTGTTAAAGTGTGCATGTCCTGTTTATACAACCTAAGGGTGGGTGGGAGGGCCCAAGGACAATTCCATCTTGCACGTGGGAGGGCCCAAGGACAATTCCATCTTGCACCTCTTTTTTCTTTCATTTTTCTTTGCATCATGTGGTGTTTGTGGACTATTTATTTAATCTGCCATCCTGTCTGACACTGCAGTGCCACTCCTAGATGGGCCAGGTGTTTGTGTCGGCCACTTGTGTCGCTTAGCTTAGCCATCCAGCGACCACAGTGCACCTCTTTTTGTCTTTGCATCATGTGCTGTTTGGGGACTATTTTTTAAATCGACCATCCTGTCTGACACTGCAGAGCCACTCCTAGATGGGCCAGGTGTTTGTGTCGGCCACTTGGGTCGCTTAGCTTAGTCATTCAACGACCTCGGTGCAAATTTTAGGACTAAAAATAATATTGTGAGGTGTGAGGTGTTCAGAATAGACTGGAAATTAGTGGAAATTATGGTTATTGAGGTTAATAATACTATGGCATCAAAATGACCCCCAAATTCTATGATTTAAGTTGTTTTTGAGGGTTTTTTGTAAAAAACACCCGAATCCAAAACACACCGGAATCCAACAAAAAATTTTCAGGGAGGTTTTGCCAAAACGCGTCCGAATCCAAAACACGGCCGCGGAACCGAATCCAAAACCAAAACACAAAACCCGAAAAATGTCCGGTGCACATCACTACTTAAGACTCTCGTCCCCAGCGGCCTCAGTAAGGTTCTTATAGTGTCACACAATACATATAAACATCTGATTAACTGAATTTATGTTTTACAAAGCTATATCATGTAATACTTGTATATTCCATATGTTTTGAGTTTCTCCTTTTTCCTCTTTTTCATGTTTCCATCTGAGTGGACCGTGGGGAATAATAAAAAAAAGTTTGGAAATATTGGAGAGATCAACTATGAAGTATCCATTAAAACTACTTTATTTAACAAGAAGATAACCAAAGCACAGGAAAACTGTATAATTCTCATTTCCGCTAACCAGAACATATATTCACTCTTTCCCATATTCATCACTTCCGCCAACCACACACACAGCGGGCCACGCTGACTGGAAGTGAAGGAATCAATGCACTTTCGCCAACCAGGGAGAGACTTCCACCAACCAGGAGGACCAGGATGCAACATGCAGGAACTGATGTACTTCCGCCAAATGAGGATGAACTTCCGCCAACCAGTAGAAACAGGAAGTCGCAATTACCAGAAGTCCCACGGCTGCGCACTTCCGGTAAATGAGGGTGCAGCCTTTTGAAAGTTTAGAATGTTTTCCATTACCCTAGCAGTAAACTAGCCTTGACGAAGGACCCGAGGAGGTCCGAAACGTGTTGGCGCTTGACTGCTGTGGACCACCAGTGATTACCCGGGGATAAGACTTGGAGCCTAGCTAGCGGTGTGTATTCCGGACAACACACTGCTTTAACACCGACGGCTCCATACTCTGCACTCGGGTAAGACTACTTCTGGTTCCCTTTTGACAATCACTACACCACTTTGTGGTGTTACAAAGGAGTATTTTTTTTTTACAAGCTAACTATATGCTACCTGTCAGGTTCTGTTTAGTTTGTGTCCCCGGAGGGGGCGCTAGTGGGTCAGTGGAGGTAGGATGGAAGAAGTGAGGAGGCCGGATTGGATTCCTGCGCATGTGCGCAATGTTGTTTATTAAACAATAGGCTTTAAACAATATGGCAGCAGGAATACTTGATAACAACAGAAACAAATGCAATTGTGAATATGCAGCGTGGAAGCTGAGAGTCTATGGCAAAGTCTGTATGGTAAGTTCAATCGATCAGGGGATCGATGTGTCAGTATAGGAACCGATAGTTGTTGGACCGTGGAGCCAGCAGAGATGTTGGTGGGAATAGCAAACCTGGTAGCAATTGCAGGAGACAAGTGTTAAAGTTCTCAGTGCAGTTTGAATAACACTGGCAGCTTGCAGGCTGATGAACAGGTGTAGATGACGAGATGCACCTGGAGGAGAGTCTCTACTGCAGAGGGCTGGAGCACACTGTAGCTGGTAAAAGTGTGAAGCTAGAACTCAAGTGCAAGGGTTGCTGGTGCCTGTGGTTCCACGGTAGTACAGGAACAAACTGGAAGGCAAAGCAGGTAAACGGAGAAACTGGAGAACGGAGCCAGAGACACAGGTCATAGGAGTTACACGAAGTCCAGGACCAGGACTGACTCACCCTGTTGTTCCTGATATACCCCCCGGTCTGTAGGCATTGGTGGGAAGTGAATGAGGAGGTGCGGCCAAGCTCCGGATTGGCCGATGTGGCAGTCTGATGTAAGCTGTCATGGCGGCGCCCATGCCGCGGCCCGGCGGGAAGTGCATGCACGCCCGCTGACACCAGGAGTGCTCCTAGGCCCAAGATGACGTCCGGCGACAAGGCGACCAGTGACAGCGAGACGTAGAGACCCCGGACGGGGACCGCACCGACGGACAGATGCAGCTGTGGTAAGTCGATTCCTGACAGTACCCCCCTCCCCCTTTACGGGTGGGCACCGAACACCCACGTGGCTTGGAAGGATGAGTTCTGTGGAAAACATGGGCCAACCTTGGAGCATGAACATCTGTAGCATTTACCCAACTCCTCTCCTCAGGACCATAACCGGACCAGTCAATGAGATATTGCAGACGACCGTACCGGCAACAGGAATCCAGAATCTTCTCTATTTCGAACTCAATGCCCCGTTGGGTTCGTACTTTGGGGCCAACTGGGAGAGCTCTTTGGAACCGATTCAGGATCAAGGGTCTAAGGAGAGAGATGAAAGGCATTAGGTATTCATAAGTAAGGAGGCAATCTGAGCTTGTACGCTACAGGACTGATGACTTTGTCAATGGAAAAAGGACCAATGAAGCGTGGTGCAAACTTCATCGATGGCACTCTGAGACGAAGGTTCCGGGTGGAAAGCCAAACCCTATCATTGGGTTTTAGGCTGGGAACTGCACGCCTTTTGCGGTCGGCAAAGAACTTGTATCGACTTGAGGCCTTTTTAAGGGAAACATGAATTTTTCTCCAAGTAGCTGAAAACTGACTTAGAACAGAAGTGGCTGCAGGAACATTGATGTTTGGTAGATCTTGGAAATCTGGGACACGAGGATGTTGCCCATATACAGCGAAGAACGGGTGGTCTCCGTGGCAGTATGATAGCGAAAGTTATGAGCAAATTCAGCCCACGGGAGCAGGTCTACCCAGTTATCTTGAGAAGAGGAAACGTAGAGTCTCAAGAAGGTCTCCAGTTCTTGATTCACCCTTTCCGTCTTTCCATTTGTCTGAGGGTGGTAGGCTGACGAAAATTTAAGCTTAACTTGTAGGGCAGAACAGAGGGCTCTCCAAAACCTTGCTACAAACTGAACTCCACGGTCAGATATGATTTCAGTAGGCAGTCCATGTAAGCGGAAAATCTCCCGTAGGAAGACTTGAGCAAGTTTTGGGGCGGAAGGGAGACCTTGGAGTGGAACAAAATGTGCCATTTTGGTAAACCTGTCGACAACTACCCAGATGGTATTGAATCCTTGAGAGGAGGGTAGATCGGAGATGAAGTCCATGGACAGGTGAGACCAGGGACGGCTGGGTACGGATAATGGTTGTAACTGACCTGCTGGAGACTGTCTGGGAGTCTTATGCTGGGCACACTTGGGGCAGGATGCCACGAAGTCCTTGATGTCGACCTTCATTTTCGGCCACCAGTAAGTTTCAGACAGGAACTTGAAAGTCTTTAGGACACCAGGATGCCCTGTGAACTTGGACTGATGAGCCCAAGACAGCAATTTAGAACGAAGCTCAGGGGAAACAAAAATCTTGCCAGGAGGCGGAACAGGAGTAACTTGAGACGAGGCAAACACAACTGGATTCAAAATAGAATGCGGAACTGGATCGGAAATCTCCTCTTCGGAATCCCTAGAACGAGACAGAGCATCAGCTTTGGTATTCTGAGAACCTGGACGGAAATGAAGCTTAAAGTTGAAACGAGAGAAGAACATTGCCCACCGGGCCTGGTGAGGATTAAGACACTGGGCTACCTTTAGGTAGAGGAGGTTCTTGTGATCCGTGTAGATGTTAAATGGAAACTTTGCTCCTTCCAGGAGATACCTCCACTCCTCAAGAGCCAGCTTGATCGCCAGTAATTCTTGGTCACCGATGGAGTAATTAGCTTCCGCGGGAAGGAATTTGCGAGAGAAGAACCCACAAGGGTGAATCTTCCCATCAACCCCCACTTGGGAGAGAACAGCTCCGACTCCCACTGTAGATGCATCTACCTCCAACTCGAATGGCTTGTTAACATCTGGTTGTGACAGAACTGGGGCGGTCATAAAAGCCTGCTTGATTTTCTGAAACGCTGCCAAGGCATCTTCTGACCAGTTGGAATGATCTGCCCCTTTTCGAGTTAAGCTGGTAATAGGAGCAATGAGAGTTGAGAATCCTCTGATGAACTTCCTATAATAGTTAGCGAACCCCAGGAATCGCTGAATGGACTTGAGAGTACTCGGAATAGACCAATTGGCAATAGCTTCCAATTTTGTCGGGTCCATCTGGAGATCCGATCCAGAAATTACATACCCTAGGAAGGGTATGGAAGGAACTTCGAAGGTACATTTAGACAACTTGCCGTAGAGACGGTTCTCACGAAGACGTCGGAGGACCTCACAAACTTGTAGGCGATGCGAGGAGAGATCTTTAGAGAAGATGAGGATATCATCCAGATAGACTACAAGATATTTATACAGAACATCACGGAAAATTTCGTTAACGAAGTGCTGGAACACTGCTGGGGCATTACTCAACCCGAATGGCATTACTAGGTACTCGTAATGACCATCCCGAGTATTAAAAGCCATTTTCCATTCATCACCACTTCGAATCCTGATGAGATTGTAGGCACCGCGGAGATCTAACTTAGTGAAAATGCGGGCTCCCTTGACTCTGTCAAATAATTCAGTGATGAGCGGTAGTGGATAGCTGTTTTTGATGGTAATATCATTGAGCCCCCGGTAATCGATGCACGGACGTAATCCTCCATCTTTTTTTTTAACAAAGAAAAAACCCGCTCCGGCGGGCGAAGATGAAGGGCGGATGAATCCTTTCTGTAGATTCTCCCTGATGTATTCACTCATTGCCTCGGTTTCAGGTACAGATAACGGATAAGTACGTCCTCTAGGTGGCTTCTTGCCAGGGATGAGATCGATGGGACAATCCCACTCCCTATGGGGCGGCAGGACATCGGCGGCCTTTTCGCTGAAGACGTCAGAGAAATCTTGGTAGGCCACAGGAAGACTTGACTGAACTTTAACTTCTGAAGACCTCACAGGACGAACTTGGGCTAGGCAGGACTGATGGCAGTGTGAACCCCAAGAAGTCAGTTGTAACGTGGACCAGTCAATCTGCGGATTATGTAGCTGGAGCCAGGGCATACCCAAAACGACCTCCTGGGTTGCCTGAGGGATGACTAGGAACTCAATTAATTCAGAATGCAGGAACCCGACTCCCAGCACCACTGGCTTGGTTTGATGAGAGATGTTACCCTTGGAAATTCGGCTACCATCCACTGCAGTGATGTAGGCTGGATATGTGAGTTCGCAGACAGGCAGACGGAACTTATCAACTGCAGCTTGAGTAATGAAGTTTCCAGCAGTTCCACAGTCCACTAATGCAGTTACAGACTGGAGTCCAGCCCTAGTCTCTAAAGTCACAGGAAGGATAAGGTCTTGGTTTGAAGGAGCTTGTCTAGAAGATCCCAACTTGACTCCTCCTTTACAAGTCAGGATATGGCGTTTCCCGAACGCGCTGTACAAGAATTAATTTGGTGACCTGTAGCCGCACAATAAAGACACAGTCTCTCTCGAAGTCTTCTTGACCGCTCCTCAGGGGTTAAGCGGGACCTATTAATTTGCATAGGCTCGTCAGAAGGTGGAGGCTGAAATTGTGTCGGAGGTACCATTCTTGGCTTGCGAGGCTCACTACGAGCACGCTCACTGTTGCGTTCGCGAATGCGAGAGTCCAACTTGATACACAAAGAAATTAACTCTGATAATTGCTCAGGAATGTCACGGGTGGCTAGTTCATCTTTAATCCGATCAGAGAGTCCATGCCAGAAGGCTGCTACCAGTGCTTGGTTATTCCATTGAATCTCTGCGGCTAACGTCTGGAACTGGATGACGTATTGACCCATGCTACGGGTACCTTGACGAAGTTGGATAAGATCTGCAGAAGCTGATGTTGCGCGACCTGGTTCATCAAAGATGCGTCTGAAGGTTGACACAAATTCGGTATAGTTATTCATAAGAGGGTCGGCACGTTCCCACAGAGGAGACACCCAACTCAAAGCTGATCCAGAGAGCAGTGATATGATGTAGTCAACCATGGATCTTGGCGTGGGGAAATTGTGTGATAATAACTCAAACTGGATTTCACATTGATTAAGAAACCCGCGACATAGCTTGGGGCTGCCATCATATTTGCTGGGCACGGGCAGGTGCAAGCGTGACACTGGAGTTGATGCAGCCGGTGAAGGAGAACCCGCTGCACTTGCAGGTGCAGGGATGACTGGAACTGAAGAAACAAGAGCACTGGGCAGAGATTGTTGTAGTGTATCGAGATGGGAGGACATTCCTTGCAGGAACTGGAACATCTGCTGCTGCGCAGCCTCTTGACCATCCAAGCGGGAGACCAGATTTTGTAAGGCCCCTGACCCCACATTCTGACCACCATCCGAGTCCATCGGTCCTGGACTTACTGTCAGGTTCTGTTTAGTTTGTGTCCCTGGAGGGGGCGCTAGTGGGTCAGTGGAGGTAGGATGGAAGAAGTGAGGAGGCCGGATTGGATTCCTGCGCATGTGCGCAATGTTGTTTATTAAACAATAGGCTTTAAACAATATGGCAGCAGGAATACTTGATAACAACAGAAACAAATGCAATTGTGAATATGCAGCGTGGAAGCTGAGAGTCTATGGCAAAGTCTGTATGGTAAGTTCAATCGATCAGGGGATCGATGTGTTGGTATAGGAACCGATAGTTGTTGGACCGTGGAGCCAGCAGAGATGTTGGTGGGAATAGCAAACCTGGTAGCAATTGCAGGAGACAAGTGTTAAAGTTCTCAGTGCAGTTTGAATAACACTGGCAACTTGCAGGCTGATGAACAGGTGTAGATGACGAGATGCACCTGGAGGAGAGTATCTACTGCAGAGGGCTGGAGCACACTGTAGCTGGTAAAGGTGTGAAGCTAGAACTCAAGTGCAAGGGTTGCTGGTGCCTGTGGTTCCACGGTAGTACAGGGACAAACTGGAAGGCAAAGCAGGTAAACGGAGGAACTGGAGAACGGAGCCAGAGGCACAGGTCATAGGAGTGACACGAAGTCCAGGACCAGGACTGACTCACCCTGTTGTTCCTGATATACCCCCCGGTCTGTAGGCATTGGTGGGAAGTGAATGAGGAGGTGCGGCTAAGCTCCGGATTGGCCGATGCAGCAGTCTGATGTAAGCTGTCATGGCGGCGCCCATGCCGCGGCCCGGCGGGAACACGGCGTGCATGCACGCCCGCTGACACCAGGAGTGCTCCTAGGCCCAAGATGACGTCCGGCGACAAGGCGACCAGTGACAGCGAGACGTAGAGACCCCGGACGGGGACCGCACCGACGGACAGATGCAGCTGTGGTAAGTCGATTCCTGACACTACCTTTTTATTGTGATCCATATAATTTTTAACCCACCGGATATATAACATCCACTTTTATTTGTCTAATTAAAACCTTGTGTATATTTTAAACACTCCAGCGCCTAGTGATTTATACTCACCTTGTTTTGTTTGCATATACCTCGCTGATCTTGGGGAGACCTGAGTATTTAACACAGGCTGCATAGGAGGGCTGTGCTGTTGAACCGTGTAACCAAATTCTTTGAGTATCTAAATATAACTTGGCAGTGTACAAAGATATAAGACAATATGACAAAATATAGACAGTCCAGACTAGGACATGCATCCAAGTGTCATAGGTACAGATCGCTAACATCTGTGCAATCACTGGCATATGCTGTAATAAGCATTATAACTAATTCACTGCACAAGATAGCTGTAATGGGATGGTTATGTTACCGGCTCTCGGGATCCCGATGGTCAGCATGCTGATGCTAAGATCCCAAATGCTAAAAATGCCGGCAGTCGGAATGCAGAGTAGGAATACCAAGCCCGCTGGCATCCTGCTGCCGGGATCTCTGTGTCGGCATGCTAATCCTGGCAGCCAGCATAACATACCCAATCTGCTATAATTCATGAAACACAGTGTCCAGATTGCTGAAAGAGCAACAACAACATTGTATCAGGTTACTAATCATCATAAGAACTACATTCTGATGTTATAAAAAAGACACAGATCAAACTCCAAATGTATTGTGTTATAATTATAAAATTATAGGAAGCATGCAAGACCTAGTTGTTCATTTAGAACTCGGGGAATAGAGTGTCAAGAGAACATATCCATTTTGACTCTACTTTTAACAATAATAGTCCACGATCACGCCCTTGTTTCAGGGGAGGAATGTGGTCTATAATGCGATAGAGCTGGGTGGCTAAGGAATGGTGTGCCTCCATAAAGTGGTGGGCCACAGGCTGGTCACTATAACCAGAGTGTAATGCTGCTCTGATTGAAGACCTATGTGCCGCCATACCATCTTTAAAGGCACACTCTGTTTTCCCTACATAGTGTAGCTCACATGGGCAACTAAGTAAGTGTAGCCCGAACTTCCCTTGAGCTTACTAGGGTGTCGCTGTTTCAGTGCCTCCACCCAAGATATTGTACCCTGGCTAGCTTGAGAAAGCCTTCCCCTGGGGGTTAGGGGTTGTTTTATTGCTTGTGCTTCATGAACCTGGGCCTAGCTGAAATTTCAAAGAACTCTGTGTGCTAGTGAATAGGGCCTCCCAAGTTGTACTATAGTAGGGTAGGTACTATACCAAGGGTTTTACCTGTTTTGTGTTGGTTATTCCTTTCTTTCAGATTATGACTAGTCTCTCCGAGAAATAGAATTTATTGTAGGTTACAATACTCAGAATATTTACTTAGAAGGACAGGAATATTCAGAGTTCCAAGTCATGGATCAACACACGTACACACACACACGTATTTACAATGCTAACATTCGTGCCCCTGCAATCCTATATTACAATATTGCCGCATACAATCCAAAAAAACCTATGGTACCTTCACCATAGTCAGTTAGACTATAGACACAGGGTTTTTTATTTATATGACTGGGCAGAAAAAAAATGGTTACCTCGAGAAGTATAGTCCCTAGACTGTCTGTGATATCTGTTTCTTGAGGTGAGAGTAGGGAGTAGCTAATTAACTCAGTCCGAGATCAGAGGAAACAATTAACACTTGACCACACCAATGGCATTAACCTTGGGAATATAATAATTTCCTCTGAGCTCTTTCCACTTAGGCTGTGTCGGTGTACCTTATGGGGTTCCAATAAAACTGTAGCTAATAGATCCGGATAATCCGAAGTAGGGATTAGCGCCCTGAGTAACAATACATCTGGTCGGCGCCACCAACTAAGTACATAGTTTAATTATCCATATCAATGTATGTTTCGGTATGCAAGTTCATATAGCTTCACTTATCTAGCCTTATATTATCCGTATTTTAGGGGAAGTTCCCTACTCCTGCTTTGGTGACTGGATACTGGGTAAGTGCAGGGCCGGATTAAGCCTTGGGGGGCCCAGGGAATTTAACACAGGGGGGCCCTTCCCTACTCCTTCGGACTTTCCCCTCGTCATTCAGCAAGCCCGCAATTGCAAACAAAATAAATTATATTGGGGGAGGGGGGTATGTAACAGCCAATTTAATCACCTTAAATGTATACTGCCTGTTATCTTACTGCACTACATTAAATAAATGAACAGGAAACATAATCCATGAAATAAATAAAAAGCAGAAAAGGATGTGAAAGCTGGTGGCCTCAGGCAAGCAGGGGAGGAGCACATAATTGTGAAGCAGCATTATATATATATATATATATATATATTTCGTTATACAGCAGAGGTGAGTGACCAGTCAGGGTCCCGGGCAGCCAGTGCTTGCTCCTTCCTCACACAAGTACAGACCAGTCACCAGACTGGCCCCCTCGCTGCTCACTGCAATCCTCACTCATGGCACATAGACTATAGAGTGCAGGGTGAGAAGATATAGAGCCGCCGCTATCCAGTGCTGCCTGCGTCCACCCCACCCGCAATAATCACTTTAACTTTGTTACCTCCCCTCCTCCCGTCTTCACTCAGTACCTCTTCAGTACCGCTGCAGCCGTTGCCTCTGTGGATCTCCTCCTCCCGGCTCCCACGCGACACACACACAATCCCCCTGATTTGGAGGCTGCACAATCCATGGGCAGTGACGATGCCTCAGGTACCGACAAAGGGGGGGACGGGCCGCACAGTCTCCTCTAGCACTGCGGGACCCATCGGGGGACGCCTGTAAAAATAACAAATAAACTCAGTTTGGAAGCCATATGTGTGCTTTGGCAGGGGGCCCCCCCTTGTAGGGGGGCCCGGGGTACTGAACCCCCGTGCCCCCCCCCTAATCCGGCTCTGGGTAAGTGGTGTCGGATTTAATGAAGTTTTAAGTCTTTGCAGTCTAATCTAAGTTCACTAGTCAATATGAACTCTATTTATAGCACAGTTCACTCCGTTATGGGGGCAGATTCTACGGTGCCCATATGTACACAGTATATACACAGCATATTGGCCCTCATTCCGAGTTGTTCGCTCGCTAGCTGCTTTTAGCAGCATTGCAAACGCTAAGCCGCCGCCCTCTGGGAGTGAATCTTAGGTTAGCAGAATTGTGAACGAAAGATTCTCAAAATTGCGAATAGAAATTTCTTAGCAGTTTCTGAGTAGCTCGACACTTACTCTGCCACTGCGATCAGTTCAGTCAGTTTCATTCCTGGTTTGACGTCACAAACACACCCAGCGTTCGCCCAGACACTCCCCCGTTTCTCCAGACACTCCCGCGTTTTTTCCAGAAACGGCAGCATTTTTTCACACACACCCATAAAACGGCCAGTTTCCGCCCAGAAACACCCACTTCCTGTCAATCACACTCCATTCACCAGAACGAAGAAAATTCCTCGTAATGCCGTGAGTAAAATACCTAACTGTTGAGTAAAATAACTAAGCGCATGCGCTCTGCGAACATTGCGCAGTAAGCGACTAATCGCAAAATAGAGAAAATCGGCAACGAGCGAATGAGGGCCATTGTACCTAAAGAAGACCACTATCATCCCATGTACATTAATTTTTAATGTAATTTTCTTACGGTAGTTGGGTAATAGATACTAAATGCAAAGTTATGTGAGTTATCATGCATGCCCATCATATTCTGTACAAACAGCATATTGCGTTTAAAGACGCACAGTCAGCTCATTATAGGACACTTTCTCCTGTCCTTAGCTATAGTGATCATAATATAGAAGAGTCACTGCCGCAGCAGATGATACACACATTATTATTTTTTTTTAAAAGAACGTTATTTCAGGGAATCGAACCCTTGTACATGGGCATGCTAAGCATTGACAGTACCTTTAGACCAGGGGTGTCAAACTCACAGCCTGCGGGCCGCATGCGGTCCCCTCTGCTTCTTTTTTCTTTTTGCGATTCGTGGGCAGTGGTCGGACAGGGGTCCTTTTGTGGCATGACCATATTTTCCGGCGATGGCGCTAGTATCTTAAATCAGGCGCCGGTTCATAAGCCAATCAGAGCTCGCGAACCGGCAGCAAATCAGGAGCTGCCGTTTCGCAAGCTCTGATTGGCTCTCGAACCGGCTCCTGACTTAAGATACCCGTGCCACCACCATAGCCCGGACTGAGGAGCAGGAGAGGTGCGCGCTGTGCTCTCCTGCCCTCACACACAGCCAGGCAGGATATCCCCGGCAGCAGGCAGAAGCGGCGGTGAGCACATGGGGGGCATATGTAGATCTGGCACAGTGTGGGCATATGTTTTCTGGCACAGTGTGGTCATATGTAGATCTGGCACAGTGTGGGCATATGTTTTCTGGCACAGTGTGGTCATATGTATATCTGGCACAGTGTGGGCATATGTTTTCTGGCACAGTGTGGATATATGTTTTCTGGCACAGTGTGGATATATGTATATCTGGAACTGTGTGGGCATATGTTATCTGGCACTGTGGGTCCATATGTTATCTGGCACTGTGGGAGCATATGTATATCTGGCACTGTGGGGGCATATGTGTATCTGGCACTTTTAGGGACATATGTGTATCTGGCACTAATAGGGGCATATGTGTATCTGGCACTATTGGGGGCCTATGTGTATCTGGCACTGCACTACTAGTGGCATATGTGTATCTAACCCCCATGTGTGTATATCACACACCCTTTTTTTGGGTGCGCACCGCCTTTGGCGCTCACACACAGTACCACTAACAATTTTTTCCTACTTAAAATAAATGTTGTTTTCTTCACGGTACTTAACATCTCTTTGATTATACTTTATTGTTGAAAATTGCATATAAGACTGTTTCTTTTTCTTGCGGCCCACACAAGACTTAGATCTTGAATATTCGGCCCATTTGGGATTTTGAGTTTGACATGCCTGCTTTAGACTAAAGTAGCCCGCTATAAACAATTGCACAATCATTTATTTCACTATGCACTGACATTTTCTTAATAGGTTAATAGACGCACGTGATCATGAGCATGGCAAAATTTGCAGCACGGTAAAATTTACAGTGTGTTGAAAATTATGTTTCTATTGATGTGTACGGTAGTTGTTTAATGACATTTTCAGTGGGGTAATAGATGCACGCTATCAGCTACACAGTAAAACATACAGTACGTATTACAGTACTGTTTAGTCAACATAATACTGTATATGTAGTGTAAATAAACAATTAAAAGAATACTATGTACTCTTAAAATGGAAGCATCATTTGACTTTACAATGGAGACTTCACGCATGCGCAATGGCTGTTTTCAAAAGCACCACCTGGTGTATGAATACAAGTAACGCACCGACTGGAGAAAAAATTAATTACATTGCGAATGAATATGCTACGTTGCAGGTGATCATGCCTCACCGCGACCAGGCGCAGGCATACAAAATGCAACTTGTCTTTTGCATTACACACCACATGAAGGATAGATGAGCGTGGCTTCATCTGTATTTAAAATATATATATATTATATATATACACACACACACACACAGTATATATATATAAAAAAAAATTGACGCACACATATTTAAGGGTGGGGGTACCAAACTCCATCTTACCTCTAGTCAACTGGGATGAACGTACGCCCGTGTTGATAATAAAAGTGACAACACATGGAGGTTACTTATTGATTACAGATTCCACAACTGTCCATCATCTCTGAAAACAGTCCCTCTGGCAAAACACTTTGGGATGGGGACCCTCACCTGGGACCTTCATGTTGGATAGAAAAAAGACAGAGCTTTTGGCGCAAGAATCCCTTAGAGATTCTGAAAAGGGAGTGTGTCCTATGTGAAAGGGGGGCATGGCCTAGTGGCAGCACCTCGATCACAAGCCACGCCCCTGTGTTCCTTCACTGAGGGGGCATGTCCAGCACTCTGAGCCGCTGGCATGCCCCCAGTGGCTCTGTCTCCATTGAATGCACATACCGTCTATTCACCGCTGCTCTGCTAAACAGAGCAGCGAGTGATAGGAGCCTCCCAACTGCCGCCCCCCCCCCCCCTCCCACCGCGGTACACTGCAGCCAAAAAAATGGTACTGTCCCTCGAAAATCGGAACAGTTGGGAGGTATGCTTAAAGTACTATGGGCCTAATTCAGATCTGATCGCAGCAGCAAATTTGTTGGCTAATGGGCAAAATCATGTGCACTGCAGGGAAGGCAGATATAACATGTGCAGAGAGAGTTAGATTTGGGTGTGGTGTGTTCACACTGAAATCTAAATTGCAGTGTAAAAATAATGCAGCCAGTATTTACCCTGCACAGAAACACAATAACCCACCCAAATCTAACTCTCTCTTCACATGTTATATATGTCCCACCTGCAGTGCACATGGGTGGTCATTCCGAGTTGATCGCTCGCTAGCAGTTTTTAGCAGCCATGCAAACGCATTGTCGCCGCCCACTGGGGAGTGTATTTTCGCTTTGCAGAAGTGCGAACGCCTGTGCAGCAGAGCACCTGCAAAAACATTTTGTGCAAAACAAAATCAGCCGTTGATTCGAACGTTGGTGGGTTGGCTTTTGACGTCACACACCTGCCCAGCGTTCGCCCAGCCACGCCTGCATTTTCCCTGGCACACCTGCGTTTTTCTAAGCACTCGCTGAAAACGGTCAGTTGACACCGTGAAACGTCCACTTCATGTCAATCTTCTTGTGACCTCCAGTGCAATGAAAACGTCGCTAGAACCTGTGCAAAACCACAAAGGCCTTTGTACCCATACGTCGTGCGTGCACATTGCGGTGCATATGCATGCGCAGAAATGCCGATTTTTAGCCTGATCGCTGCGCTGCAAGCAACGGCAGCTAGCGATCAACTTGAAATGACCCTCTTGGTTATGCCCATTAGCTAACAAATTTGCTGCTGCAATCAGATCTGAATTAGGCCCTATATTCATTCTTGCCTACTGTCCCGGAATGGCCAGGAGGCTCCCGAAAATCGTGTGATCCTCCCGGTCCACCGGAAGAGCAGGCACATCTCCCGATTTCTGTGGTCCCCCCTGCCCGGCCACCCACTTTAGTAAAGTGAGCGGACCGGGCAGTCGATGATGCGCTTCTTGTTGAAATGCGTCATCATAGCCACGCCCCCTGCAGTATAAAGCCGGTAATATCGCCATTACACAGCAGGGGCGTGGCTTAAATTACACGATACAGCAATCATGCCCTCACCCCGCCCATGTTCCGCCTCTGCCCTGCACCCTCAGCTCATCATTGTCCTGACCCGCCCCCTGCTCAGCCAACCTGGCTGCTCTCTCCCGGAGAGAGAGCAGCCATAAAGTCGGTAAGTATGCCTATATTGTGTGTGTATTGTACACTGTAAATAGCATATTCTGCTAACAATGTCAAGTCATCTTACGCATACAGTATTCCACTGTTCTCTTCTGGTGTTAAACTGTAGCATATACTATCCATGCAAAGCTGGACAAATCTTGATATACAGTACATTCAAATATGTTAGCTGTGTAAAATGTGTCTTTTTTGGGGGGTACATTTTATGACAATTTTGGGTGTAAAATGCAACCAATTCTACATCTGCCCCTGTTGTTTTTTTTGCAAGTATCCTATTTAGGAATGGCCATTGACAATCAATGTTTCAAATCATCGATGGACACATGCAGATGTCAAATAGTTTTGCAATTGATGGGTAAGAAGCAAATGATTTCCCACCATCGATAGCAGGAGTGGCCCCTGTGGTTTTCTTTTTCCTTTTGCACAGCACTGCAGGGCTACTAGGCTGTCAGCCAGTAGCCCTGCGCATCGGCGTCGCTGGCTGCAATTTATTTACATGCACAATATAGAGTCTGAGCAGGGTCATAAGTACATGCCTGGTGCCTGGAGGCGAAATAGAAGGTGGTGCCCCACCAGTGGCTCTGGCTCCCACATGTGCTGATGTCCCAATGACTTGCCAATGGTACATCTGAGAGAATAAAGATTCCTTATTGCAACCAATTGGGCCGATAAGGAATCTTTTTTTCGGGTGCTGGCAGCAAATTATAATAAACGAGCTGGAGTACTCGGCGTTGCCCGGGGTTTTAAGAATGTCTGTTTACAAAAATAAATGTAAATATTAAACACACAGTATAAATAACATTGTAGATAGCTGAATACCCATGCTTTGCTACGGGATGAGGATGGTAAATTAGAATGATAGTTGTTCGTTAATTTACATTGGTTGGAGATGTAGTATATAGGCATATCTTTCTTCCTTAACACACTGTATGTAGTGTCCGGACCCCTTTTTGTTCCTCTGAGGGACCCTGCTCTTCCCACTATACAACTCTCAGTCTGTGGCTTCATGCTGCCTCCATTCCCCTCCTCACATCATATCAGTGCCCCAGTGAAATTATAGATTATTTTACAGTTTCTTATATAGCGCAGCACATTATGTATCTCCTGATATACTCTGTGCTGCTGGGGGATGTGCTACTTCCACTATATAACTCTCAGTGTGTGGGTTTGGGCTACCTGCATTCCCCTCCTCACATCACGTTATTCTCCCTGTCACATGCAGCCCTGTGATCACTGACATATCATGCATGTCCTGATATAGTGTGTGCAGCTGGCCCACCCCTAGGGGTGCTAATGGTGTGTTACCCTGTTCCCAGAGTGTAAGTCACATGTGTAGCAAGTTTGGTGTAAATTGCTCCAGGCATTCCAGTTATGCTGACTGCTGAAAAACTCTGTGCTGCTGCCTCACCCCTAGGGGTACTAGGGGTGTCTTACCCCCCACAGTGTTTGTTTCCAGCTTGTAAGTCATATGTGTACCAAGTTTGTTGTAAATTGCTCCAGGCCTTCCACAGTTATGATGTCTGCTGACATACTCTGTGCTGCTGTACCATCCCTAGGGGTGTCTGACCCCCACAGTGTTTGTTTCCAGAGTGAAAGTCATATGTGTACCAAGTTTGTTGTAAATTGCTGCATGCATTCTTGAGTTATGCTGTCTGCTGAAATACTCAGTGCTGCTGCCTCACCCCTAGGGGTGCTAGGGGTGTCTTCCCCCCACAGTGTTTGTTTCCAGATTGTAAGGCATATGTGTACCAATTTTTGAGTACATGGCTCCAGCAATTCCAGAGTTATGCTGTCTCCTGATATACTCTGTGCTGCTGTCTCCTCACCCCCCACCCCCAGGGGTGTTAGGGATATCTAATTGTTTTAGTTGCCTCCGCTGTGTTTTAATATGCTCTTATGTAAAATTTCACGATCTACACTTGTAAACTGTGGATTTGTATAGAAAGACAAAAGGACAAATTTTCACTTTTATATAGTAGCGAAAGAGCCCTGAGATGGGGTTTTATCAAAGCTCAGAGAGAGATAAAATTGAGAGAGATAAAAGTACCAGCCAATCTCCTTCTGCATTTTATTTTACAGGTTGTGATTGAAAAATGACAGGAGCGGATTGGTTGGTGCTTTATCTCTCATAATTTTATCTCTCACCAAGCTTTGATAAACACCCCACTTAAAAGCTTTATTATAATAACTAGTGCATTTAAAAAAAATAAAAAATAAAACAACTTTTGCTCTTTTTTCTTTCAGCTTAGTAGCTCATTGTACACACTTTGATTTGTTATCAGACACATTCCAGACTCTTCAGCTGGAGGGGTCATCAAAGGGGTTTTCTGAGCATGGACAGCAGTCAGCAGTGACTGCAGCAAGTGGAGAGAAATCTTCTCTAGTTCAGAAGCCCCCTCAGTCTTTCTTTCTTGGCGCCCCTCTGAAGGCTGGAGCCCGGTGGCAAATGTCTCTATTGTCTCTGGGAGTTAAGCCACTGAGTCTGAGTCAATCACTCACACAGCTTCTTCCAGTATGTTACACACTGCCTAGATGGGTGGCGAGTGGGCTGACAGAACTCTAAGTTCATAGGCAAGCAAGGCAACGTGTCTTGCCCTGCCTATGTGGGCATAATCAGCTTCTCCCCTCCAACTCAGCCAGTTATGCTAATGAAAATGTTCACTACTGAATTTATGTATCCTCTGTCCCCCCGCTCACCGTCACAACAATCACCAGTCTAAGAGACTCAGCTTAATTTTTTCAGCACAGCAGCCGGATGCTGGCGGCGCAGCGCATGCGCAGTGTAAACCTTTGCTTGGCGCTGATTACGTTCATGCTTTTTGTGCAGTAAAGTCTCTTCTGCACATGCGTGGCATCATGGGTAATCGATAGTACAAACCATTGATGGTAGGTTAACACAGTTTCTAACCACCGATGGTAACAATATGAATGGCCATCAAACCATTGATATCACGCCTGTCAATCCCTAATCCTATTACTGGGTGGGAAGATGATGTCACACAATTTGCATTATGTACTGACATCATCCTGGATAGCACAGTGATAACATGTAAGGTCTTTACCAGAGGATTTAGCAGGTGAGACCCCCTTTCCACCATAAAAACAACTTGTGATCTATGATAATACCCAAGAATATTATTTTTTATTGTTGCTCGATTACCAGCAACATCCCTTTTCATCTAACTACTAGCAATTATTGACACCACAGTCGTAGCAAGAAATAAAAGCCGTCATGCCACATTTAGGATGAAAGCTTCCTCCTGGGCATGTTTCTCTCACACAATCATCATCGGCAGTGGTGCAGGTAATCTTGCTTCTCTAAGGTGGGTATATTACTGATCCATGCTCCATGCTCTAATGAACCTATGCAAGCACTAAGCCTTGAGAAATAACAAGTCGCAATCATCACAGACCAGGTGCTGCCAGGTAACAAGCAGGAACAAGTCTTATGTTGTTATTGGAAAATGGCATTCATTCCCCAAACCTCCAATGCCATCTATACACTTACTATGCTCCCAGATTCTTGCCCATGGCTCTTTTTCACTTCAAGGTAAAAATATGCTACATACATGTTTATTTATAATTTATTTATTTATTATACAGATGTAAGAAGTTTTGTGTGGACTCACTGTACAGTATGTGTTTGTGTGCGTGGGAATTTACGAGGTTATTCAGACTGGATTGCTGCAATGACATTGATCGCAGTCTGATTTTTTTGTGCGTGCTCACCCGGGAGCCCAGCAAGATGTTAAAAGCATCTCAGGGCGCGATCGCCTCTGCCTGATTGACAGGCAGAGGCAGTCGTGGGGTGGGAGGGGGCATGTCAACGGTGTTAGAACGCCGCTGGCGAGGCAAGGGCCAAACAACGCTGGCATGTCCGGACCGTTGGCACGTGACGTCACAAGCAGCCGCTGCAGCGTGGGATCCAGCGGGTAGCTACTCGCCGGGTTCAAAAGCATTGCCCTGTGCAATGCTTTTTGCCGCTGTGCAATGCTTTTGCACCAGTGCGGGGTGGGGTGGGGGTCATCAGAGCCAGATATGCAGGACGGATTAGCCCTGTGCTGGGCGTCCTTCCGCATGTCTGAGAAAATGATCGTAGATGTGCTAAATTTAGTACATCTACGATCAGATCTGTAAACTCCAATGAGGCTAAGACTGATGTAAATGACAAAATATTCTTTGTACAGCACTGCATTATAAGGTGATGCTATATTAAAAATACTGTAATAACAGTAATCTGTGGTTCCTCAGCCAATGTGGAACTACAAGTCCAAACAAGTCCTTCCAGCTGGCAAAGAGGTCTAATACTGCAACTAGTATAGAGCTACTACTGTAGCTACAAATTAATGATTGCACTGATTTGAGTACGCAGAAGAAATCTTAGTTGCTTTCTATACATTGAATTGCTTCTTAAGGAAAACGAAGTGCTCGGTAGAGATACAGTGCTGTATAAATGAGAAATTGGAACCAGTAAAATATGGATCATGGTCCCTATGATAAATAGAATTTCATGTGCACATGGGCATAGTCAGTCACATAAGCAGAATAAGGGCCTGATTCTGGTTTGGATGCAATTACCTGTTTTAGAGTGAAGCTGTATAAGACAGATTTACTACCACAAGCTAAGTTGAGATTCTATACAGCAAATACAAGGATTTGTGCGTTTTCATGTGGGAAGCCATGCCACCCTCTAATTTACACTAACTGCCGCATACCTCCCAACATGACCCTCTCCAGGAGGGACAGAATGCTCTGCTCCTGGACTTACCTCTTAATTTAAGATTGCCGGCAGCTGTGTTGAACAGGTTAATGGATAGGAAAGGTGTTTCACCACAGTTGATGGCAATCCTAAATTAAGTGGGAAGTCCAGGAGCAGAGCATTCTGTCCCTCCTGGAGAGAGTCATCTTGGGAGGTATGCTGCCGCAACTGTCATCAATTACAGGGTCGGATTAAGGGCCTCATGGGCCTGGGACTGAACACGTTCAAGGGCCTATTATGAGAAGTGGAGGAGGTAAGGCCAATGCCATGAAGGCAGGCAGACCCCATACACTATGAGCCCCAATGTCTTCCTAAATATATATAATTACCAAAAATGCATCATTTTTGGTGGAAAATAGAAATGCTATTTTAATACTTATGATTTATGGCTGACCGTGTGCCCAGCTGGTGGCTAGTCATCATCATGCTGTCGTGATGATGGGCCTATTTTTATGTGGAGGCCTGGAGCTGTAGCTCCATCCGCCCCATTGTTAATCTGGCCCTGCATCAATAGTATTAGCACTTGCAACAGCCCCTGCTCCCATTCAATTACACATGACTCAGAATCGCACAGAGCTTTAACTACATGCCCATAGCACTCCCCTGAGAAAGAGCTCTTGGATGTTATCGGCCAGCTTCAGCCCATTTCACACAAAGCAAGATCAGGTAGAGATCCTGCCGACTTTGAATCAGGATCATAAGTACTCAAAATTTATAAATTCACATCTGCCCATGTGCTGTAAGGTAACAATTGCTATTTGCATCCATGAGGAGAGATCCAACTAACTCAGAATCAAGCCCTATACAGTAAGTGCATCCTCCCCAAATCAGGGAACAAGCCCCTAAATGTTCCTCCATCACCTATTTTCCTTTATTAAATAATTTCCTGCAAAACATACTTGTGTTATTGCTCATGGAAGAAGTGTTGGCATTATCGGGTTCGGTATTGTTTACCACAACATGGGCACTATTCACCCTCTATGGGTGTTGTGGACACCCATAGCAGGGACGTGCAGGCAGGGGAGGCAGTGCCTCCCCTGTCATTAATGAGTAAAATAATACAAAGAAGATACTTATGACACATAAGTATCTTCTTTATTATTTTACTCATGATTAAAGTGCGTAAAATTAGTTTGGGAGGCACCGATCGTGGTGCCTCCCGTAGTGATTGATAAAAGATATGGGAGCAGGGGGCGGGCGCGGGCGGGGCCTAGCAATGGGCAGGAAAAGCCCATTGAAATTGCATGGGAAAGCGGCACCATTAGAGGTGCCGCTTTCCTACAGGGACGTGCTTTCAACCTATGAAAGCACGTCCCCTGTCAGTGAGGCCACAGTGATTGGCCAGCGGATCCGTCACTGGATCCGCTGTCAATCACTGTGTGGGCGTCGGTGGCGGCGGAGGTGCGGGATGCGGCGGGCCGGGCGGCGGAGATGCGGGCGGCGGTAGCGGCGGCGGGACGCGGCAGTACGGACAGTTCAGCAGAGTTTGGCAGCGGAAGTGGTACCCATTTAAAAAATGGCGCCTCAGCGTCATTTTTTAAATTCAAGATGGTCGCCGCGAGCCAATCATGGCTCGCCGCGTCATCGCCCCGCTCCCTCCGCTGACTTATATAAGTCAGCGCGAGGCAGTGGCTGTCAGTCCGACGGCGGAGGAGGAGCCGAGAAGAGCTCCTGAAGACCGAAGACGCCGGAAGTCCTGGATAGGCGGCGGCTATGCAAAAGAGCTTAGTAGCCGCCGCCCACCAGGTGAAGATGCTGGAAGTCCTGGGAAGGCGGCAACCATGCAAAAGAGCTTAAAGGCCGCCGCCTCCCAGGTGAAGACGCCGGAAGAAGACGCCAGAAGCCCTGGGGAGGTGGTGCCCCCCCAGGTGAAGACGCCAGAAGCCCTGGGAAGGCGGCGGCCACGCAAAAGAGCTTAAAGGCCGCCGCCCCAGGTGAAGACCCTGTTTAATAAAGGTTTTTTTTAAAGTACGTGTAGTGTTTTTTTTATATATTTTCTTTACAGGTGGACTACAGGTGCCAGCGGGCCCTTTATGTTCGGGCATGCTGGCACTTGTGGTTCTCCAAGTGCCAGCATGCTGGGGCAGGCTTGCTGGGACCTGTAGGCCACCTGTAAAGAACAATATTACTATTCTTTACAGGTGGACTACAGGTGCCAGTGGGCCATTTATGTCCGGGCATGCTGGCACTTGTGGTTCTCCAAGTGCCAGCATGCTGGGGCAGCATACAATGAACCACGCACCCATCGCCACCAGTGGTGCGGGGCATAGCACTGGGCTATCAGCCCAGTGCTGGTTATTGCTCGAAAGGGGGGGACCCCATTTACATTTTTTTGGGCCCCCACTTTCCGAGGAATACCAGCCCTGGGCTGACTGGTTTGGGGGGTGTTTAATGGCATGGCAGGGGGACCCCACACTGAGTGTCTCCCCTGCTATGGCATTACTCCCCCTAGCTGGTTCTGCCTGGTGCTGGTTTTAGCGGCTAGGGGGGACTGCATTTTTTTTCCCGGGGGGGGTGGGTGGATTAGCTGCAGTGCCTCCCCAGCCCCTGACCTCACCGCACGTCACTGACCCATAGAGAGGGAATCACCCACCTCGCCGGTATACCGGCGGTGGTATGGTGCCTCCATCGGGATCCCGGCATTGGTATTGTGACAGCCAGTATCCCGACGAGCGGTATGCTACCCGCTTACCGCATAAGCAAGCTCAAAACTACCAAATTTTGCAGAAGCCACCATATTTCCCACAAACGTGTGTGTGTAATATCAATAAAGCAGCATTTCCCAACTGGAACATGCCTTATGTCAGCAGATATATGCGGTGTGTCAGACTTTTTCCTTCTGTGCAGGTAATATATAAAAACACAGCAAAAGATGAATTATCACACAGATTGCTAATGTCACAATTAACATTTTACTTAACAGCCCCAAAGCAGGATTAGCCGTTCATTGTTATCGTAAGCACATCTTATTTTTAACTGGTATTTGGTAGACGGTCCGTGTGAGGGGCCAGCATTGTCTCTGTGGGAACATTTTTGAGGAATGAAATGCCCTAATCCCATGGAGATAACTTGTTCTCAATTGCAAGAAAGCTGCTGGAATATTTTACCTTGGGAAAATCCACGTGATGCTGAGTGGTTTCTACATTACCTCATTCTGTTAGTGTTGTATGCAGGATAATTAATTAGGCTGTAATGCTCTCATACACACGTACAATAAGAACTGACTACTGTGCTCCTATTTATACAGTTAAGGACAACTGTAAGTTAATATTTTTTATATAATATTTGTATATTTGCTGTTCGCCTTCTCTCTAAAGGTCCCCATATACTTATGCACTTTCTCCAAGATGAGAAGGCGCATAGGATTCCCTTGAGCTCCCCAGCAGCTTCTCGGGCGGCAGGATCACAAACGATACATCGTGCATACAATGTATCGTATGCGATCCCAGCCAAGGCAACACATTTAAAAGTGTATGGGCTCCTTAAGTTTTTGACACAAAAGAAAACTAGCCTGGTACCAGAGCCGGCGGAACCCGCTCAGCAAAGGGATGCAAAACAGGTAGGCGCCAGGCTGGAGAGACGCTCCCCCTGCTCTGCATCTCTGTGCTGTGCACTGTTTCTCCCGGCTGCCGCTGTGCCTATCACTGTAGAAGCAGCGGCAACCAGCAAATTCGGCACGCACTGTCCCTTTATTAAGTATGAGAGGGAGGATGCAAATTTATAGTTTGCAGTGGGGAGCCGAACACCCTTGCACCGGCCCTGCCTGGTACAACTAATTTTGAGTGCCCACATATATCCTGACACCTACCAAATCAATTACACAAATGGCTGAACAAGCTTATAGCAGCTTATTCCAACTGTTTTTCTGCCATGCCAGATAAAAGTCCCATCAATGTTGACCAACATCTGACGTGATGTCAGAACATTAAACCGGTATTGGGAATGATAAACACATTATCTGTATGATAAATGTGTAAGGTCTGTCCCATCTCCAACATGCCAGGACAGTGAGAGCCCTTGTGAGATGGGACAGACCTACAGACCTAGCCTAGGAAGACCAGTCACCTGGAGCAGGGTAATATGGGAGTAGGATGGAGAGCAGAGGGACAGGGGGAGCAGGGCTGACAAAGCAGCAGAGAGGGAGGCAGGGCTTGGGGGCATATGGTCCCTTTCATTGTCGGGCTGGGGCACGAAGGGCCCACCGGGGGAATGCAATGGCAGGGACCCATCTTTATTGGTCTGGCCAGTCTGCAGAGGGGGTGTGGCTAGCTGCAACAGAGGTTTGGCTAATGATAAATATATATAGTAAATACTGGTAGTGCATGCATGATAATGTACAGTACCAGATTAATAACAGCAATGCACTGTAAAGAATACACCATAGTCCTGTGCAGTATAGGGTAACATATGTATAATTCAAGTGCACAATCTGGAGCCTGATCTCTAGAGGAGGAGATGGGTCCCCAGGGCAGTTGGGCCCACCAAGGGTTTCCCTTGTACCCCTGCGGGCCACTCCTCCCCTGGTCCCTTTACTATTATACATTGGTGGGTTTTAGCAGTCCAAGACTGCACTGGCTTCACTGTGACTGGCAATGACTTCTTATTGGAAGTTCTACCTGTCAGTTACAGACATTACAGGTAGAGATGAGCGCCGGAAATTTTTCGGGTTTTGTGTTTTGGTTTTGGGTTCGGTTCCGCGGCCGTGTTTTGGGTTCGACCGCGTTTTGGCAAAACCTCACCGAATTTTTTTTGTCGGATTCGGGTGTGTTTTGGATTCGGGTGTTTTTTTCAAAAAACCCTAAAAAACAGCTTAAATCATAGAATTTGGGGGTCATTTTGATCCCAAAGTATTATTAACCTCAAAAACCATAATTTACACTCATTTTCAGTCTATTCTGAATACCTCACACCTCACAATATTATTTTTAGTCCTAAAATTTGCACCGAGGTCGCTGTGTGAGTAAGATAAGCGACCCTAGTGGCCGACACAAACACCGGGCCCATCTAGGAGTGGCACTGCAGTGTCACGCAGGATGTCCCTTCCAAAAAACCCTCCCCAAACAGCACATGACGCAAAGAAAAAAAGAGGCGCAATGAGGTAGCTGTGTGAGTAAGATAAGCGACCCTAGTGGCCGACACAAACACCGGGCCCATCTAGGAGTGGCACTGCAGTGTCACGCAGGATGTCCCTTCCAAAAAACCCTCCCCAAACAGCACATGACGCAAAGAAAAAAAGAGGCGCAATGAGGTAGCTGACTGTGTGAGTAAGATAAGCGACCCTAGTGGCCGACACAAACACCGGGCCCATCTAGGAGTGGCACTGCAGTGTCACGCAGGATGGCCCTTCCAAAAAACCCTCCCCAAACAGCACATGACGCAAAGAAAAAAAGAGGCGCAATGAGGTAGCTGACTGTGTGAGTAAGATAAGCGACCCTAGTGGCCGACACAAACACCGGGCCCATCTAGGAGTGGCACTGCAGTGTCACGCAGGATGGCCCTTCCAAAAAACCCTCCCCAAACAGCACATGACGCAAAGAAAAAAAGAGGCGCAATGAGGTAGCTGACTGTGTGAGTAAGATAAGCGACCCTAGTGGCCGACACAAACACCGGGCCCATCTAGGAGTGGCACTGCAGTGTCACGCAGGATGGCCCTTCCAAAAAACCCTCCCCAAACAGCACATGACGCAAAGAAAAATAAAAGAAAAAAGAGGTGCAAGATGGAATTGTCCTTGGGCCCTCCCACCCACCCTTATGTTGTATAAACAGGACATGCACACTTTAACCAACCCATCATTTCAGTGACAGGGTCTGCCACACGACTGTGACTGATATGACGGGTTGGTTTGGACCCCCCCAAAAAAAGAAGCAATTAATCTCTCCTTGCACAAACTGGCTCTACAGAGGCAAGATGTCCACCTCATCATCATCCTCCGATATATCACCGTGTACATCCCCCTCCTCACAGATTATCAATTCGTCCCCACTGGAATCCACCATCTCAGCTCCCTGTGTACTTTGTGGAGGCAATTGCTGCTGGTCAATGTCTCCGCGGAGGAATTGATTATAATTCATTTTAATGAACATCATCTTCTCCACATTTTCTGGATGTAACCTCATACGCCGATTGCTGACAAGGTGAGCGGCGGCACTAAACACTCTTTCGGAGTACACACTTGTGGGAGGGCAACTTAGGTAGAATAAAGCCAGTTTGTGCAAGGGCCTCCAAATTGCCTCTTTTTCCTGCCAGTATAAGTACGGACTGTGTGACGTGCCTACTTGGATGCGGTCACTCATATAATCCTCCACCATTCTTTCAATGTTGAGAGAATCATATGCAGTGACAGTAGACGACATGTCCGTAATCGTTGTCAGGTCCTTCAGTCCGGACCAGATGTCAGCATCAGCAGTCGCTCCAGACTGCCCTGCATCACCGCCAGCGGGTGGGCTCGGAATTCTGAGCCTTTTCCTCGCACCCCCAGTTGCGGGAGAATGTGAAGGAGGAGATGTTGACAGGTCGCGTTCCGCTTGACTTGACAATTTTGTCACCAGCAGGTCTTTCAACCCCAGCAGACTTGTGTCTGCCGGAAAGAGAGATCCAAGGTAGGTTTTAAATCTAGGATCGAGCACGGTGGCCAAAATGTAGTGCTCTGATTTCAACAGATTGACCACCCGTGAATCCTTGTTAAGCGAATTAAGGGCTCCATCCACAAGTCCCACATGCCTAGCGGAATCGCTCCGTGTTAGCTCCTCCTTCAATGTCTCCAGCTTCTTCTGCAAAAGCCTGATGAGGGGAATGACCTGACTCAGGCTGGCAGTGTCTGAACTGACTTCACGTGTGGCAAGTTCAAAGGGCATCAGAACCTTGCACAACGTTGAAATCATTCTCCACTGCACTTGAGACAGGTGCATTCCACCTCCTATATCGTGCTCAATTGTATAGGCTTGAATGGCCTTTTGCTGCTCCTCCAACCTCTGAAGCATATAGAGGGTTGAATTCCACCTCGTTACCACTTCTTGCTTCAGATGATGGCAGGGCAGGTTCAGTAGTTTTTGGTGGTGCTCCAGTCTTCTGTACGTGGTGCCTGTACGCCGAAAGTGTCCCGCAATTCTTCTGGCCACCGACAGCATCTCTTGCACGCCCCTGTCGTTTTTTAAAAAATTCTGCACCACCAAATTCAAGGTATGTGCAAAACATGGGACGTGCTGGAATTTGCCCATATTTAATGCACACACAATATTGCTGGCGTTGTCCGATGCCACAAATCCACAGGAGAGTCCAATTGGGGTAAGCCATTCTGCGATGATCTTCCTCAGTTGCCGTAAGAGGTTTTTAGCTGTGTGCGTATTCTGGAAAGCGGTGATACAAAGCGTAGCCTGCCTAGGAAAGAGTTGGCGTTTGCGAGATGCTGCTACTGGTGCCGCCGCTGCTGTTCTTGCGGCGGGAGTCCATACATCTACCCAGTGGGCTGTCACAGTCATATAGTCCTGACCCTGCCCTGCTCCATTTGTCCACATGTCCGTGGTTCAGTGGACATTGGGTACAACTGCATTTTTTAGGACACTGGTGAGTCTTTTTCTGACGTCCGTGTACATTCTCGGTATCGCCTGCCTACAGAAGTGGAACCTAGATGGTATTTGGTAACGGGGGCACACTGCCTCAATAAATTGTCTAGTTCCCTGTGAACTAACGGCGGATACCGGACGCACGTCTAACACCAACATAGTTGTCAAGGCCTCAGTTATCCGCTTTGCAGCAGGATGACTGCTGTGATATTTCATCTTCCTCGCAAAGGACTGTTGGACAGTCAATTGCTTACTGGAAGTAGTACAAGTGGGCTTACGACTTCCCCTCTGGGATGACCATCGACTCCCAGCAGCAACAACAGCAGCGCCAGCAGCAGTAGGCGTTACACGCAAGGATGCATCGGAGGAATCCCAGGCAGGAGAGGACTCGTCAGAATTGCCAGTGACATGGCCTGCAGGACTATTGGCATTCCTGGGGAAGGAGGAAATTGACACTGAGGGAGTTGGTGGGGTGGTTTGCGTGAGCTTGGTTACAAGAGGAAGGGATTTACTGGTCAGTGGACTGCTTCCGCTGTCGCCCAAAGTTTTTGAACTTGTCACTGACTTATTATGAATGCGCTGCAGGTGACGTATAAGGGAGGATGTTCCGAGGTGGTTAACGTCCTTACCCCTACTTATTACAGCTTGACAAAGGGAACACACGGCTTGACAAATGTTGTCCGCATTTCTGGTGAAATACTTCCACACCGAAGAGCTGATTTTTTTGGTATTTTCACCAGGCATGTCAACGGCCATATTCCTCCCACGGACAACAGGTGTCTCCCCGGGTGCCTGACTTAAACAAACCACCTCACCATCAGAATCCTCCTGGTCAATTTCCTCCCCAGCGCCAGCAACACCCATATCCTCCTCATCCTGGTGTACTTCAACACTGACATCTTCAATCTGACTATCAGGAACTGGACTGCGGGTGCTCCTTCCAGCACTTGCAGGGGGCGTGCAAATGGTGGAAGGCGCATGCTCTTCACGTCCAGTGTTGGGAAGGTCAGGCATCGCAACCGACACAATTGGACTCTCCTTGTGGATTTGGGATTTCGAAGAACGCACAGTTCTTTGCGGTGCTTTTGCCAGCTTGAGTCTTTTCAGTTTTCTAGCGAGAGGCTGAGTGCTTCCATCCTCATGTGAAGCTGAACCACTAGCCATGAACATAGGCCAGGGCCTCAGCCGTTCCTTGCCACTCCGTGTGGTAAATGGCATATTGGCAAGTTTACGCTTCTCCTCCGACAATTTTATTTTAGGTTTTGGAGTCCTTTTTTTACTGATATTTGGTGTTTTGGATTTGACATGCTCTGTACTATGACATTGGGCATCGGCCTTGGCAGACGACGTTGCTGGCATTTCATCGTCTCGGCCATGACTAGTGGCAGCAGCTTCAGCACGAGGTGGAAGTGGATCTTGATCTTTCCCTAATTTTGGAACCTCAACATTTTTGTTCTCCATATTTTAATAGGCACAACTAAAAGGCACCTCAGGTAAACAATGGAGATGGATGGATACTAGTATACAATTATGGATGGACTGCCGAGTGCCGACACAGAGATAGCTACAGCCGTGGACTATTGTACTGTACTGTGTCTGCTGCTAATATAGACTGGATGATAATGAGATGTAGTATGTATGTATAAAGAAGAAAGAAAAAAAAACCACGGGTAGGTGGTATACAATTATGGATGGACTGCCGAGTGCCGACACAGAGGTAGCTACAGCCGTGGACTACTGTACTGTGTCTGCTGCAAATATAGACTGGTTGATAAAGAGATGTAGTATGTATGTATAAAGAAGAAAGAAAAAAAAACCACGGGTAGGTGGTATACAATTATGGATGGACTGCCGAGTGCCGACACAGAGGTAGCTACAGCCGTGGACTACTGTACTGCGTCTGCTGCTAATATAGACTGGTTGATAAAGAGATGTAGTATGTATGTATAAAGAAGAAAGAAAAAAAAAACACGGGTAGGTGGTATACAATTATGGACGGACTGCCGAGTGCCGACACAGAGGTAGCTACAGCCGTGGACTACTGTACTGTGTCTGCTGCTAATATAGACTGGTTGATAAAGAGATGTAGTATGTATGTATAAAGAAGAAAGAAAAAAAAACCACGGGTAGGTGGTATACAATTATGGATGGACTGCCGAGTGCCGACACAGAGGTAGCTACAGCCGTGAACTACCGTACTGTGTCTGCTGCGACTGGATGATAAATAATGATATAAAAAATATATATATATCACTACTGCAGCCGGACAGGTATATATTATATAATGACGGACCTGCTGGACACTGTCTGTCAGCAGAATGAGTTTTTTATAGAATAAAAAAAAAAACACCACACAAGTCACACGACGAGTGTTTAACTTTTTCAGGCAATCACAATATAGTATACTACTAACTATACTGGTGGTCAGTGTGGTCAGGTCACTGGTCAGTCACACTGGCAGTGGCACTCCTGCAGCAAAAGTGTGCACTGTTTAATTTTAATAATATGTACTCCTGGCTCCTGCTATAACCTATAACTGGCACTGCTCCCCAGTCTCCCCCACAATTATAAGCTGTGTGAGCACAGTCAGATATATACATAGATGATGCAGCACACTGGGCTGAGCAGTGCACACAGATATGGTATGTGACTGAGTCACTGTGTATCGTTTTTTTCAGGCAGAGAACGGATTATATTAAATAAAACTGCACTGTCTGGTGGTCACTGTGGTCAGTCACTACTAAACTCTGCACTCTCTACAGTACTCCTAAGCTCCAGTAAATCAAGTGTCTCTGTCTCAAATCAATCTCACTCTCTCTCTTCTAATCTAAATGGAGAGGACGCCAGCCACGTCCTCTCCCTAGTATGTATGTATAAAGAAGAAAGAAAAAAAAACCACGGGTAGGTGGTATACAATTATGGATGGACTGCCGAGTGCCGACACAGAGGTAGCTACAGCCGTGGACTACTGTACTGTGTCTGCTGCTAATATAGACTGGTTGATAAAGAGATGTAGTATGTATGTATAAAGAAGAAAGAAAAAAAAACCACGGGTAGGTGGTATACAATTATGGATGGACTGCCGAGTGCCGACACAGAGGTAGCTACAGCCGTGGACTACTGTACTGCGTCTGCTGCTAATATAGACTGGTTGATAAAGAGATGTAGTATGTATGTATAAAGAAGAAAGAAAAAAAAACCACGGGTAGGTGGTATACAATTATGGACGGACTGCCGAGTGCCGACACAGAGGTAGCTACAGCCGTGGACTACCGTACTGTACTGTGTCTGCTGCTAATATAGACTGGTTGATAAAGAGATGTAGTATGTATGTATAAAGAAGAAAGAAAAAAAAACCACGGGTAGGTGGTATACAATTATGGATGGACTGCCGAGTGCCGACACAGAGGTAGCTACAGCCGTGGACTACTGTACTGTGTCTGCTGCTAATATAGACTGGTTGATAAAGAGATGTAGTATGTATGTATAAAGAAGAAAGAAAAAAAAACCACGGGTAGGTGGTATACAATTATGGATGGACTGCCGAGTGCCGACACAGAGGTAGCTACAGCCGTGAACTACCGTACTGTGTCTGCTGCGACTGGATGATAAATAATGATATAAAAAATATATATATATCACTACTGCAGCCGGACAGGTATATATTATATAATGACGGACCTGCTGGACACTGTCTGTCAGCAGAATGAGTTTTTTATAGAATAAAAAAAAAAACACCACACAAGTCACACGACGAGTGTTTAACTTTTTCAGGCAATCACAATATAGTATACTACTAACTATACTGGTGGTCAGTGTGGTCAGGTCACTGGTCAGTCACACTGGCAGTGGCACTCCTGCAGCAAAAGTGTGCACTGTTTAATTTTAATAATATGTACTCCTGGCTCCTGCTATAACCTATAACTGGCACTGCTCCCCAGTCTCCCCCACAATTATAAGCTGTGTGAGCACAGTCAGATATATACATAGATGATGCAGCACACTGGGCTGAGCAGTGCACACAGATATGGTATGTGACTGAGTCACTGTGTATCGTTTTTTTCAGGCAGAGAACGGATTATATTAAATAAAACTGCACTGTCTGGTGGTCACTGTGGTCAGTCACTACTAAACTCTGCACTCTCTACAGTACTCCTAAGCTCCAGTAAATCAAGTGTCTCTGTCTCAAATCAATCTCACTCTCTCTCTTCTAATCTAAATGGAGAGGACGCCAGCCACGTCCTCTCCCTATCAATCTCAATGCACGTGTGAAAATGGCGGCGACGCGCGGCTCCTTATATAGAATCCGAGTCTCGCGAGAATCCGACAGCGTCATGGTGACGTTCGGGCGCGCTCGGGTTAACCGAGCAAGGCGGGAAGATCCGAGTCGCTCGGACCCGTGAAAAAAAACATGAAGTTCGGGCGGGTTCGGATTCCGAGGAACCGAACCCGCTCATCTCTAATTACAGGCAGCCCCAGGGTGAATCGCGACTGCAGCTGGCTCTGCATACGAAATGGTACGTTACAGTGTTTTCTAGGAAAACACTGTAGAGTAGTATTTTGTATGCAGATACAGCCACGTTTACACACAATATATAGGCATGCCGCATATACTTTTAATCAGCATTAGCTGCTTGTACGTCCTATTTGTGTGAATAAGACGCAGTTTAATGTAACAATTCGCAAGAAAAGATGTTCGGCACTACCAAGTCACACAAGGGCTGTTTTACGTGCCAGGAGGCTAAATGTATGTGGACACATCTGTACTGTACATCTCTTTGCTTATCTTAAAATATCTCCCAACTCGACCTCTCTGCTCTGCAGAAGATCTGTGTGTCTCACCCACATACATTATTCTCTCCCATTCACGATTGCATTACTTCCTTTGGGCAGCATCGACTCTGCGGAATTCCCTCCCACACTCAATAAGACTCTCCTCTATTTATTGATAGCTGACCTGAACTTTAAACTAGATTTTATGTTGGAGGATGGCAAAAGAAAAGGCGCTAGCAACGCCAGCTCCAGTCATCTAATTATACCACCAAAACTGAGGAGGGGACTACCCAACAACTACCTCCTACATGCCTAACCTGCATTGTGCAGGACTCACCACTCTTTCCTCTGGCAAATATGGATGCTCCCGCAGGGGAGCGTCCGATTGTCCACCCACAGGGTAAGGACACACTCGCAGTCTTTACAAAAGAGGGTGCCCCACAATGGCCACTTAGGCCTTAATGACTGCTGGCTGGTATCGACTTTCCCGCCTATCTGACTTTTAATAGCCGTCAAAAGGAGAAAAACCAGAACACACAAAAAAGGTACATCATAGAAAAACGTGAGGGAGGGCAGGAGGGGCTGTCCAAACGGCAAGAAGAAATAAGAAGCACATGACCCAAGCTTTTATATGCACTGAAGCCTACACCCACAAATACTGCTGGACAAGGAAAACAACCTATGGAAAATTCCCAAGGTCTCTTGGAAAACCACCTAGCAACTGCTTTGTCATAACCAACCAATCACAAAAAATGGGGCTCTTATATGGCTTTGCGCTTAGTCAGCCCTCAGCTAATCTAAACATTCATATCTAATTGCACCCCCCCTGTACAGTGTACACATATGCTCACATATTTTCTTTTTCTTCAGTTTGACTTCTTCCTGGCCCCTTGGCAAAATTGCTGTGTAACTATAGGGACCATTTATCAAATAATTTTTGCGGCTATGGGTTAGGCACAAATATTAGGGTTCTCCTGAATGTATTAAGGAGGGATCACAATAGGTATCAGAGATCCCTCTATTTCTGCCCACAGCCGCATACTCCATAGGTTTCTATGGGGGATGCGATGCTGCCCAATGTATCAATATGGATTGGTATTGGGTGACCAGCGGTTGCGAGACCACCAGTCACTATACCAACACCGGGATGACCAGCAGGGGGGGGGGGGGGAGCAAGTGCAACGAAAACCCTTATACTGCCGTATAAGTCCAGCGGTACTGCCGTATAAGTCCAGTGGTGCTGTCCTGTGCTGTATATTATTTACTCCAAATAAAGGGGTTATTAATATGTAATCCAAATCATTTTTACAGGATTTACCTTGTGTGGTGTAGGGGTACGCTTTCCTGTGCTGCATATTATTATAATAACTCAAAATAAAAGGAATATTATTATCCAAATCATTTTTACAGGGTTTGCCCTGTGTGGTGTAGGGGTACACTCTCCTGAGCTGTGTATTATTATAATAACTCCAAATAAAAGGGTTATTATCAAAATAATTTTTACAGGCTTTGCCCTGTGTGGTGTAGGGGTATGTAGTTACATAGTCACATAGGCCCTCATTCCGAGTTGTTCGCTTGCAAGCTGCTTTTAGCAGCATTGCACACGCTAACCCGCCACCCTCTGGGAGTGAATCTTAGCATAGCAGAATTGCGAACGAAAGATTAGCAGATTTGCGAATAGAAAATTCTTAGCAGTTTCTGAGTAGCTCGAGACTTACTCCTACACTGCGATCAGTTCAGTCAGTTTCGTTCCTGGTTTGACGTCACAAACACACCCAGCGTTCGCCCAGACACTCCCCCGTTTCTTCAGACACTCCCGCGTTTTTCCCAGAAACGCCAGCGTTTTTCGCACACTCCTATAAAACGGCCAGTTTCCGCCCAGAAAAACCCACTTCCTGTTAATCACACTACGATCACCAGAACAATGAAAAATCCTCGTTATGCCGTGAGTAAAATACCTAACTTTTGAGTAAAATAACTAAGCGCATGCGCTCTGCGAACCTTGCGCATGCGCAGTAAGCGACTAATCGCAATATAGCGAAACTCGGCAACGAACGAACAACTCGGAATGAGGGCCATAGTCAGTGAGGTTGAATAGAGGCAAACTGCCCATCGGGTTCAACCTGTATTGTGTTAATCTATACATATTATTATTTGCCTGCTGAAGTAATGGCTTAGTACCAAATGAAAACAATGATTCTTACCACTCCCAGATAACGTAATGTCCATATGTTAAATGCTATAGCCCTGGATACATTTACCATTTAGGAATTTGTCCAATACGCTTTTAAATACATTTACAGAGTCTGCCATTATTACCCTCTCCGTGTCAGGTCCGGGTGTTTTTGTGAATCCGTTAACCTGGAACCAACCTCAGGTGTAGGTGCTGGGGTATGAAGAAAACAGGGAGGACGAAGGAAGTTCCGTTTCATATATTTATTAAAGTAACAATTCGGTAAGGAGTTAAATGACTAGTTGTTAATCATCATTATACTGAAGTATTGCAGGAATGACAGAAATAATATGCAAGAGAAAACTCAGAAATAAATAAAAGAAATGTTCATGGAAACATATGCAAAAACAAGCTGAAGAATAAATGTTGAATTGTCCAAATATAAACAGGCTTTGATGCTGAACTGCAGATTGTGTTTAACTGGTTAATGCAGACATGGAGAATTAACTGTAAGAATTTGCAATGGAGTTTTAAGAGTTAACTGAGAGACTGTGAAGAATTATCCTTGTAATGACAACATAGAAAAAGTACTGAATTGGGTTACTTGCGGGTTCCGGAGATCACTGTGAAACTGTAGTAGATGGCAAGGTGATGAATGGGTTAAATGCAGAGTTGAACAAACGAACAGCTGAGGGAATTGGAATCCTCCAGACTTTGTATGATAGGCAGACAGACAGGGTAACCTCATGCAGGACACTGGGAATCCGAGTATTTCCAATAGGTGTGCAATTGACTGATAGCACAATGGAGAGCCGGTAGATCTTTGGCAGTGAAGGCTGCAAAACGGACCTCTGGGAACGGAGGCGATATCTGGACCACGGGAATCACACAGGAATGCACGGAGAGAGTTCAGAGCTAGAGCACAGCTTTGATACAACAAAGCACTGGCCCAGAGTGACATAATCCCAGCCTACTTAAAGGCAGCACAAGCACGGGATTGGCTTACACCTGCCCACAGGTGTTTTCACAAGTGCTCAGTATTAGCTATTTGGTCTCCAACATGGCCACCTCCTATACAGCAGACACACCGCAGTGCCTTAGGCCATTTGGTCCCCGCACTCACAGTTCCCAGACTCTGCATTACCTGTGCCATTGATCACGCCGTGTCCCCACACGGGCGCACAGCACCGCGAGCAACCGCACTGGCAACGGATGAACCCCAGAACCCGCAAAGGTGAGAGACCGGTTCGTGACAGTACCCCCTCTTCTACGGGTGGTCTCCGAACACCTTTGAACCTTGTCAGGATTTTTGGAGAAGTATTTCTGTACCAGTCTTGGAGCATGAACATCTTCAGAGAAAACCCAGGATCTCTCCTCCGGGCCGTAACCCTTCCAGTCGACCAGAAACTGTAAACGTCCATATCGGGAACGTGAGTCCACAATCTCTTTAACTTCAAATTCCTCATTCTGCAAAGAGTGAACTTTAGGAGATTTGGACTGGGTAGTACGGAACTTATTGAGAATCAAAGGCTTCAGTAAAGATGTATGAAAGGCGTTAGGAATTCTCAAAGACGGAGGCAGCTTGACTTTGTATGACACAGGGTTGAGTACCTTTACAATGGGAAATGGACCAATAAACCTGGGAGCAAATTTCTTAGAAGGAACTTTGAACTTGAGATTGCGCGTAGAAATCCAAACTTGGTCTCCCACTTTGTAATTCGGTACAGCTTTACGTTTTCTATCTGCAAAAGATTTATAACGAGCGGAAGTTTTGACCAAGGACTTACGTACACAACTCCAGATGCTAGATAGACGTTGAAGCTCTTGATCTGCCGCTGGGACCTCTAGGGCTGGCAATGGATGAAACTCTGGCACACGAGGATGAAAGCCGAAGTTAATATAAAAGGGCGTAGATTCTGAAGATGAATGGAAGAGATTATTATGAGCAAATTCTGCCAATGGAAGGTAGTCAACCCAGTCATCCTGTGAGGACGATATATATAGCCGGAGAAATGTTTCAAGGTCTTGGTTGACTCTCTCAGTTTGTCCATCTGTCTGAGGATGATATGCAGAAGAAAAGTTCAACTTGACATTTAAAGATGAACAAAGCGACCTCCAAAACTTGGCCACAAACTGTGTTCCCCGATCAGAAACAATTTCTCGAGGAAGGCCATGCAACTTGAAGATTTCAGAGATGAACAATCTGGCTAGTAAAGGGGCAGATGGTAACCCAGTTAATGGAATGAAATGTGCCATTTTCGAAAATCGATCCACTATCACCCAAATGGTATTTCGCCCTTTTGATGGAGGTAGATCGGTCACGAAATCCATTGAGATATGAGTCCATGGTTGTTTGGGTATGGATAGTGGATGTAACAAACCTGGTGGAGAACTTCTTGGACTCTTATGTTGGGCACATTTAGGACATGCTGCTATAAACTCTTGGACATCGGCTTTGAGACGTGGCCACCAATAAGACTGTTGAATAAACTTGAGAGTCTTTAGAACCCCAGGATGACCCATGAAGGAAGAGGAGTGAGCCCAGGTAAGCAGCCGTTTTCGAAGACTTGTGGCGACAAAGGTCTTGCCAGGCGGAGGAACTGGAGAGGTTCGAGTCATTAAAAAGGACCTAGGATTCACAATGGCTTGATTCGTGGTAGCATCATTTAATTCAGAAGAAGCAAAGGACCGGGAAAGGGCATCTGCCTTTTTGTTCTGAGACCCTGGACGATAGGTGAGTTTGAAATCAAATCGTGAGAAGAAAAGCGCCCATCGAGCTTGTCGTGGATTCAAACACTGAGCTGACTGCAGATACAGAAGATTCTTATGATCAGTATAAACTGTAATGCGATGTTGAGCTCCTTCTAGAAGGTATCTCCACTCCTCAAATGCCAACTTGATGGCAAGTAACTCTTGCTCACCGATTGCATAATTACGTTCTGCCGGGAGGAACTTACGGGAGAAATATCCGCAGGGATGGACCTTTTTATCTTCAAAGACTTGTGACAACACAGCTCCTACTGCTTCTGTAGATGCATCCACCTCTAGTAGAAAGGGACGATTCAGATCAGGCTGTCGAAGAATGGGGGCTGACACAAAGGCTTGCTTTAAATCAGAGAAGGCTTTGATTGCTTCTGAAGACCAGTTCGTAGGATTTGCTCCCTTACGAGTTAGGGCTGTGATGGGAGCAGCTAACGTAGAATAATTCTTAATGAATCTCCTATAGAAATTAGCAAAGCCGAGAAATCGCTGAATCCCCTTGAGAGTTGTAGGAGTGGACCAATCTCGGATAGCTTGTACCTTACCGGGATCCATACATAGCTCTGATCCAGAAATGATGTAACCAAGGAACGGTATGGAAGATACTTCAAAAGTGCACTTCTCTAACTTACAATAAAGTTGATTTTTCCTCAGACGTGTCAGTACCTCTTTAACTTGGTGACGGTGAGACTTTATATCCCTAGAGAATATTAGGATATCATCCAGGTACACTACTAGACACTTGTAGAGAAGATCACGAAAAAGTTCATTCACATAGCTTTGAAAAACTGCAGGTGCATTACAAAGACCGAAAGGCATTACAAGGTATTCGTAATGCCCATCCCGGGTATTAAAAGCAGTTTTCCACTCGTCCTTCTCGGATGCGGATTAAATTGTAGGCCCCTCGGAGATCCAGTTTTGTAAACACAGTACTGTAGCTCCTTTTACCCGGTCAAATAATTCTGGAATTAAGGGTAATGGATACTTGTTTTTCACAGTGATCTCATTGAGTCCACGGTAATCTATGCATGGTCGTAACCCACCGTCCTTCTTCTTAACGAAAAAGAATCCGGCTCCTGCAGGTGAAGAAGATGGTCTGATAAATCCTTTGGTTAGATTTTCTTGTATATAATCAGACATAGCTTGCGTCTCTGGGATGGATAGCGGATAAATTCGTCCCCTAGGAGGTGTTTTACCCGGAACCAGGACAATTGGGCAGTCCCATTCGCGATGAGGAGGTAGAGAGTCTGCTGCTTGTTTACTGAAAACATCCGCAAAGGATTGATACACCGGAGGTAGGTCGGGAAGGCTGATTGACCGGAGAGGTACAATTGAGGCTAAACAGTCCTTGGTACAAGATTTACCCCATGAAAGGACTTCCATGGTTTGCCAATTAAGTTGAGGGTTATGTTTCTGCAGCCAAGGTAAACCAAGTATCACATCTTGAGAGGCTTTGGGAATCACGTAGAAGGAGAGGTATTCGGAATGGAGCACACCAACTTTCATCTTGAGACATACGGTTCGATGAGTAATTATACCATCTGGAATTCGACTTCCATCCACTGCTGTAACGGCAACTGCTGCTTCCAGAGGCATGGTTTGAACTTTAGACCGCATGACAAAGGCTGAGGAGATGAAGTTCTCGGCTGCCCCAGAATCTAGGAGAGCTGAAACTTTCACTGTAGAACTTGGAACTTCTAATTGAATAGACAAAGTCGGCTCTTCCCCAGAACGTGATTCTAGAGTAACTCCTAGCTTAACCTCTCTTGAATAAGCTAGGAGCGAGAGTTTCCCGGTCGGAGTTTGCAGAATTTAACTAAGTGTTCAGAGGACCCACAGTACATGCAGAGGTTACCCTGTCGACGACGAAGTCGTTCCTCTTCTGTGAGGCGAGAGCGCCCAATCTGCATAGGTTCGTCTGTCGTTACCGGAGACTGTGATGAAGAATCTTGTCGAGGCCTAGGATGATAACGTGGTCTGGATCGCTCTGCCCTGGATTTCTCTAAACATCGCTCCCTGTAGCGTAGGTCAAGTTTGTTACAGAGAGAAATCAATTCATCCAGTTTAGTTGGCACATCCCGGATAGTTAAATCGTCCTTGATTCTCTCAGAAAGTCCATTCCAAAACGCGGCGATCAGGGCCTCCTCATTCCAGTTTAACTCTGAAGACAACGTGCGAAACTGAACAATATATTGATTGACAGGACGTAAACCTTGACGTAGACGGAGAATCTCCAAAGATGCTGAGGTGGTCCTGCCGGGTTCGTCAAAGATTCTCCGGAAAGAAGATACAAACTCTTTGTAATTAGAGAGGATAGGATCACCTCTCTCCCATAATGGTGATGCCCACTCCAGAGCCTGACCGGAGAGGAGGGCAATAATATATGCGACCTTAGAACGAGCTGATGGGAAACTGGCGGACATCAGTTCGAACTGGATCTCGCATTGATTCAGGAATCCCCTGCAAAGTTTTGGAGTTCCGTCAAACTTACTCGGAGAGGGTAACTGCAAGCGGGACGTAGGCAGCATCACAGGAGAAGCTGTAGTGGTAACTGGGACAACCGGAGTTGGAATCTGGACTTGAGACGTTTTAATTGCTGTATGAAGAGTCTCTAAACGGTCTGCCATAGTTTGCATAAACTGCACTATTTGTGTCTGTATAGACTCCTGGTTTTCCAGACGGGAAAGGATATTTGACGTAGCACCGCCTCCTGCGAATTGGTCACTTGACGGATCCATGTGGCCAGTGCTTACTGTCAGGTCCGGGTGTTTTTGTGAATCCGTTAACCTGGAACCAACCTCAGGTGTAGGTGCTGGGGTATGAAGAAAACAGGGAGGACGAAGGAAGTTCCGTTTCATATATTTATTAAAGTAACAATTCGGTAAGGAGTTAAATGACTAGTTGTTAATCATCATTATACTGAAGTATTGCAGGAATGACAGAAATAATATGCAAGAGAAAACTCAGAAATAAATAAAAGAAATGTTCATGGAAACATATGCAAAAACAAGCTGAAGAATAAATGTTGAATTGTCCAAATATAAACAGGCTTTGATGCTGAACTGCAGATTGTGTTTAACTGGTTAATGCAGACATGGAGAATTAACTGTAAGAATTTGCAATGGAGTTTTAAGAGTTGACTGAGAGACTGTGAAGAATTATCCTTGTAATGACAACATAGAAAAAGTACTGAATTGGGTTACTTGCGGGTTCCGGAGATCACTGCGAAACTGTAGTAGATGGCAAGGTGATGAATGGGTTAAATGCAGAGTTGAACAAACGAACAGCTGAGGGAATTGGAATCCTCCAGACTTTGTATGATAGGCAGACAGACAGGGTAACCTCATGCAGGACACTGGGAATCCGAGTATTTCCAATAGGTGTGCAATTGACTGATAGCACAATGGAGAGCCGGTAGATCTTTGGCAGTGAAGGCTGCAAAACGGACCTCTGGGAACGGAGGCGATATCTGGACCACGGGAATCACACAGGAATGCACGGAGAGAGTTCAGAGCTAGAGCACAGCTTTGATACAACAAAGCACTGGCCCAGAGTGACATAATCCCAGCCTACTTAAAGGCAGCACAAGCACGGGATTGGCTTACACCTGCCCACAGGTGTTTTCACAAGTGCTCAGTATTAGCTATTTGGTCTCCAACATGGCCACCTCCTATACAGCAGACACACCGCAGTGCCTTAGGCCATTTGGTCCCCGCACTCACAGTTCCCAGACTCTGCATTACCTGTGCCATTGATCACGCCGTGTCCCCACACGGGCGCACAGCACCGCGAGCAACCGCACTGGCAACGGATGAACCCCAGAACCCGCAAAGGTGAGAGACCGGTTCGTGACACTCCGGCAGGGAGTTCCAAATCTTTATTGCCCTTACCGTGAAGAACCCTTTCCTATGTTGTGTACGGAATTTCCTCTCCTCTAACCTAAGTGAGTGCCCACGAGTCCTATATAGAGTTCTTTTAATAAACAAATCCGCTGCTAGCTACTTGTAATTACCCTTTACATATTTGAAGATATTAATAATGTCTCCTCTTAGACACCTCTTTTCTAGTGTATACATGTTTAACCTAGCAAGCCTTTCTTCGTACTCCAGAGACTCTAACCCTTTTATCAGTTTAGTGTTAGGGTCTCCTGCCCTGTGCTGCCACGTCGTCATGGCAACCGGGAGACAAGTGCTAGTGGAGTAACCTGAGCGCAGCTGATACTCCGGTTCGGGTCTTTTGCTGTGCAGTGGTTATAGGCTCTGTGCACGGCAGGGGATCCGGTGCTGGTTTTTGTGCTCACAGTCTGTGAGGTCTGAGTGGGGCGTGGACAGCACCTGCTTTATAAGGCCTCTTTTCAGGGTAAGCAGATGCTGCTGAATCTCTGTTGGTTAGTCAGTTCATGAAAGTTAGCCAGTACTGTGTAGCTTTGTATTTGTTTGTTGCTTACTGCAAATAGGCCTGGGGATTTGGTATTACACTCTGCCAATCCAGACCTAGCAGTAAGACTGGAGTCAGTCGTTTAGCTTGCTGGGGTTCTGTTATTACTCTGTGAACTTAGCAAGTTTGCGGCTGTATTCTAACACTTGCCTGTCTAATCCTGTCTCACTGTGCTAGGTGTCAGGGGTCAGTTTAGTGGCAGTAAGCTTAAACCTGTGCACTGCAAGTGAGAATCAGGATTGTGGAGGCTCTCCTTGTGTCTATCATTCCATCTCTGACCAAGGAGTTTACTGCCACACCCGTTGGTAACCCTTTAGGGTTTTGCTGTTGCCCTTAGCAACAGCATTTCGGGTTCTCTACGTATTAAAACACAACATCTTGCTTTTTACATCTGAGCAGTTCTAATACAGGGGAGATACCCAGTTCCTTGGCCTCTGGGCTTCTCTGTTCACTGTGTGTGTATTTTGTTACCCTGTCACCTTCTGTGTGCGTTGTGTCATGTTCCCCAGTTTGTCTGTGAGTCCATTTGTTTTGCATAACAGTTCAAACACCAGTACATTCCTGCAGACACTGGAGTGCATAACAGTTCTGACACTAGTACTTTCCTGCAGGCACTGGTGTGCATAACATATTCAGCAGCCCAATACTCCTGTTGAAATTTTGTGGGAATATGGAGCATACCCCTCAAAATACGTTGCAACAGGTGGTCGATCAGGTGCAGGTCCTGACTCGGCAATTTAATGATTTGTCCATTAAAATGCACACCTCCCAGGCTGCTGGCGGAGCTCCCGCAGCAGCAGCACCTGCAGGGGTTAAGGAGCCGAAAGTAAATCTCCCGGATCGTTTTTCTGGAGATCGCTCGCAGTTCTTTTGTTTCAAGGAGAGCTGCAAGCTATACTTCCGGCTTAGGCCTCAGTCTTCTGGGTCGGAGATTCAGCGGGTGGGCATAGTGATTTCCTTGCTACAAGGAGACCCACAGGTCTGGGCATATGGGTTGCAGCCTGACTGTCCGTCGCTTAAAAGTGTTGATGCTTTTTTTACGGCACTGGGCATGTTGTATGATGACCCTGACAAGACGGCCTCAGCCGAGGCTCAGATTTCGATCCTTAAGCAAGGGCGAAGGCCAGTTGAGGTTTACTGTACGGAGTTTCGGAGGTTGGCCCATGATACCCAGTGGAATGACCCAGCCCTGAGACACCAGTACCGAAGAGGTCTTTCTAACCAGATAAAGGACCAACTGGTACAATATCCCTTGCCTGATAGCTTGGATCAGCTCATGCAGTTATCCATCCGGGTGGATAGACGGCTGAGAGAGCGTAGGCTTGAAAGGGAGACTGAGATTTCCTTCCTTCCCAAGGGAACCTCAGACTCTGAGGAATTTTCTGAGGAGCCTATGCAGATTGGGGCTACCCGCCTCTCCTCGCGTGAGAAGACGCGGAGGAGACAGCAGGGGTTGTGTTTGTACTGTGGGAATAAAGGTCATGTGGTAGTATCATGCCCAGAAAAGCCGGAAAACTTCAGGGCCTGAGGGTGATGGGAAATATCCTGTCAGGCCAGAAGTCAGAATTTCCCAAGAAGACTTTTATCATTCCGGTGACCTTGAAGATCCTCGGTCAAACTGTCAAGACTGAGGCCTTTGTGGACAGTGGGGCCGACGGGGTTTTTATGGACCGCCAATTCGCCCTAAAACACTCTGTTCCCTTAGTACCCTTGGCATCGGAAATTGAGATTTGTGGGTTAAACGGGGAACCATTATCCCAAGGTAAAATTACCTCTTGCACTAGCCAGATTTCTTTGTTTATTGGAGCCACACACTCTGAAAAATTGTCCTTTTATGTGACTGTCTGTACTTTTGCCCCATTGGTGTTGGGGTTACCCTGGTTAAGGGCCCACAATCCTCAATTTGACTGGGTCTCTGGGGAGATTCTTAGTTGGGGTACTGATTGTTTCAGGAGTTGCTTGAGCCTTCCAGTCAGGCTCTCGCAGCTAAGTTTGCCAGGATTGCCAGGGTGTTATGCAGATTTTGCGGACGTGTTCTCCAAAAAAGTTGCAGAGGTACTACCTCCCCATCGCCCCTATGACTGTGCCATTGATTTGTTGCCAAATGCTAAGCTTCCCAAGAGCAGGTTGTACTCCCGGTCACGTCCTGAGACTCAGGCTATGGCAGAGTACATTCAGGAGAACTTGGCTAAGGGATTTATCAGACCTTCACAGTCTCCAGTTGGGTCGGGGTTCTTCTTCGTGGGTAAAAAGGACGGTTCATTGCGACCCTGCATCGACTTCAGGGAATTGAACCGTATCACGATTAAAAACTCATACCCACTGCCTCTCATTTCGGTCTTGTTTGACCAGCTTCGTACTGCCACCATTTTTTCTAAGATTGACCTACGCGGTGCGTACAATCTAATCCGAATAAGAGAGGGGGATGAATGGAAGACTGCCTTTAATACCCACTCAGGGCATTATGAATATTTGGTGATGCCTTTTGGGCTCTGTAATGCCCCGGCAGTCTTCCAGGATTTCATGAATGATGTGCTCAGGGAATATTTGGATAGATTCTTAGTTGTATACTTAGATGACATCCTAATCTTCTCCCATTCCCTGGAGGAACATCGGAAGCATGTACGCTTAGTCCTCCAGAAACTCAGAGACCACCGGCTTGGGGCGAAGCTGGAGAAGTGCGAATTTGAAGTTCAGCAAATCGCATTTCTAGGATATATTATCTCCCCAGAAGGTTTCCAAATGGAGGGTTCCAAGGTACAGGCAGTCCTGGATTGGGTGCAGCCCACTAGTTTGAAGGCGCTTCAGCGTTTCCTGGGCTTTGCGAATTTTTATAGACGATTTATCGCTGGATTTTCGTCTATAGTGGCGCCCTTGGTGGCACTCACTAAGAAAGGGGCGGATGTTGCTCACTGGTCTTGTGAGGCTAAAGCGGCTTTTGCCCGTCTCAAAAGGGCATTTGTTTCGGCCAAGGTGCTGCGACACCCAGATCCAGAGCGTCCTTTTGTGGTGGAGGTGGATGCCTCTGAGATGGGTATTGGGGCAGTGCTTTCTCAGATGGGAGTGTCTGATAATCGCCTTCATCCCTGTGCTTACTTTTCCCGTAAATTTTCGCCTGCCGAGATGAATTATGACGTGGGTAACCGGGAATTGTTGGCTATTAAGGATGCACTCGAGGAGTGGAGACACTGGCTTGAGGGGGCTAAGTTTGTGGTCTCAATTCTCACTGACCATAAGAATCTGGCATATTTAGAGTCAGCGAAGCGTCTCAATGCCAGGCAGGCACGATGGGCTTTGTTTTTTGCTCGCTTTAATTTTTTGATAACATATCGCCCTGGGTCAAAAAACATCAAGGCTGATTCGCTCTCGCGGAGTTTTGCTCCAATCCAGGAGAACACCGAGGAGCCGTTGCCCATTGTTTCCCCATCATGTATTAAAGTGGGCATTACCCAGGACCTCTTATCATTAGTCCTTAGAGCACAGGAGCAGGCTCCTCCAGACCTTCCGGTAGGTCTTTTGTTTGTGCCTCCTAGGTTAAGACAGCGAGTGTTCCTGGAATTCCATGCCAAGAAGTCGGCAGGTCACCCGGGTATTGCCAGAACTCGGGAGTTGCTATCTAGGGCGGTGTGGTGGCCCTCGGTGGCTAAGGATGTGGATCAGTGGGTTCGGGCATGTGACATCTGTGCCCGAAATAAGACTCCTAGAGGGGTTCCTGTTGGCCCATTACATCCACTCTCTATCCCATCTAAGCCATGGACCCACATTTCAATGGATTTTGTGGTGGACTTGCCCAAATCCTCGGGGATGACAGCCATCTGGGTTGTCGTTGACAGGTTTTCGAAGATGGCGCACTTCGTTCCACTGGTTGGGCTGCCATCAGCCAGACGCCTGTCTGAATTATTTATGCTGCATGTTGTGCGTCTCCACGGGTTGCCACTTGATGTGGTCTCTGACCGCGGATCCCAGTTTGTGGCCAAATTCTGGAGGGCATTTTGTTCCGATCTCCAGATTTCTGTCAGCTTGTCGTCAGGCTACCATCCGCAGTCTAATGGGCAGACTGAAAGGGTGAACCAGTCCTTGGAGCAGTTCCTCAGGTGTTATGTCTCCAAGTGTCAGACTGACTGGGTTGCTCATCTGTCCATGGCGGAGTTTGCCTATAACAACGCGGCTCACTCTGCTACAGGGATCTCTCCCTTCCTTTGTGTGTATGGGCATCATCCTAAGGCCAATTCTTTTGACCCCCTGGACTCCACGCCTGGTGGTTCCTCTGTGGTTTCGGTCCTTAGAGGTATTTGGCGGAAAGTGAAGAAAGCCCTTGTGTCTGTGTCATTAGTGACCAAAAGGGTTTTTGATAAGCGGAAAAGACCCTGCAGCTTCAAATTAGGAGACTTCGTCTGGTTGTCTACCAAGAATTTGAAGTTGAGACAGCCATCTCATAAGTTAGGGCCCCGGTTCATCGGCCCTTATAAGATCACCAGGGTTATCAATCCGGTGGCATTTCAGTTAGATCTGCCCCGTTCTTTGGGTATCAATAAAACATTTCATTGTTCCCTTTTAAAACGGGCGATTAGTAATCCTTCTTCCAGTGGAAGACCTTCCCCTCTTCTGATACGTGGCCAGAGGGAGTTTGTTGTTGAAAGGATTCTTGACTCCAAGGTGGTTCGGGGTCGGCTGTCATTTTTGGTGCACTGGAAGGGGTATGGCCCGGAGGAGCGGTCGTGGGTGCGCAGTTGTGATCTTCATGCCCCCAGACTGATACGCTCTTTCTTCTCGCAGTTCCCCGATAAACCCGGTGGTAGGGGTTCTTTGACCCCTCGTCAGAGGGGGGGTACTGTTAGGGTCTCCTGCCCTGTGCTGCCACGTCGTCATGGCAACCGGGAGACAAGTGCTAGTGGAGTAACCTGAGCGCAGCTGATACTCCGGTTCGGGTCTTTTGCTGTGCAGTGGTTATAGGCTCTGTGCACGGCAGGGGATCCGGTGCTGGTTTTTGTGCTCACAGTCTGTGAGGTCTGAGTGGGGCGTGGACAGCACCTGCTTTATAAGGCCTCTTTTCAGGGTAAGCAGATGCTGCTGAATCTCTGTTGGTTAGTCAGTTCATGAAAGTTAGCCAGTACTGTGTAGCTTTGTATTTGTTTGTTGCTTACTGCAAATAGGCCTGGGGATTTGGTATTACACTCTGCCAATCCAGACCTAGCAGTAAGACTGGAGTCAGTCGTTTAGCTTGCTGGGGTTCTGTTATTACTCTGTGAACTTAGCAAGTTTGCGGCTGTATTCTAACACTTGCCTGTCTAATCCTGTCTCACTGTGCTAGGTGTCAGGGGTCAGTTTAGTGGCAGTAAGCTTAAACCTGTGCACTGCAAGTGAGAATCAGGATTGTGGAGGCTCTCCTTGTGTCTATCATTCCATCTCTGACCAAGGAGTTTACTGCCACACCCGTTGGTAACCCTTTAGGGTTTTGCTGTTGCCCTTAGCAACAGCACTTCGGGTTCTCTACGTATTAAAACACAACATCTTGCTTTTTACATCTGAGCAGTTCTAATACAGGGGAGATACCCAGTTCCTTGGCCTCTGGGCTTCTCTGTTCACTGTGTGTGTATTTTGTTACCCTGTCACCTTCTGTGTGCGTTGTGTCATGTTCCCCAGTTTGTCTGTGAGTCCATTTGTTTTGCATAACAGTTCAAACACCAGTACATTCCTGCAGACACTGGAGTGCATAACAGTTCTGACACTAGTACTTTCCTGCAGGCACTGGTGTGCATAACATTTAGTAACTCTTTGAACTCTTTCTAGTTCCCCGATATCTTTTTTATAATACGGTGCCCAGAACTGAACACAATATTCCAGGTGCGGACATATCAATGATTTGTACAGTGGCAGGATTACATCCTCGTCCCTTGTCTCTATGCCCCGTTTAATACATGCAAGCACTTTACATCCCTTCTTTGCTGCACTTTGACTTTGTGTACTGTGTCATCGGTTTCAGTAAGAGGCACATTGCCGACAACCTCTGTCGGGACTCTTTCGCCATTCAGCGACTGCGAGCCAAAGACTGGGGCACCAGCAAACACTCCTGAACCTTCCCTGCCATCACCTGAACCAAGATGTTGTAACGCGGTGGAACTCAACCTTCTATATGCTTCAGTGGATGGAGGAGCAGCAAAAGGCCATTCAAGCCTATACATCTACCTATAACATAGGCAAAGGAGGGGTATCCACCTGACTCAAGCGTAGTGGAGATTGATTTCTGTGTTGTGCAAGGTTCTCCAACCCTTCGAACTTGCCAAACGTGAAGTCAGTTCAGACACTGCAAGCTTGAGTCAGTTCATTCTCCTCATCAGGCTTTTGCAGAAACAGCTGGAGAAAGTGAAGGAGGAGCTAAGACAGAGGGATTCCGCATGGTATGTGGGAGTTGCGGATGAAGCCCTTCATTTGCTGTGCCAGGATCCAAAGGTGATCAATCTGTTGACATCAGAGCACTACATTTTGTCCACCGTGCTCGATCCTAGGTTTAAAGCCTATGTGGTGTCTCTCTTTCCGGCGGACACAAGCCTGCAAAGGTGCAAAGACCTGCTGATGAAAACATTGTTAGCTGAAGTGGAACGTGACATGACAACAGCTCCTTTATTTTCTACCGCCACTGGGGCTGCCAGGAAACAACTTAGATATCCAATTCCTGGTGGTGCAGGGCAGGCAGGACCAATTTTGGACATCTAGTCCGGACTGAAGGACCTGCCAACAATTTCATACATGTCTACTGTCACTGCATATGATGCTGTCACCATTGAAAGAATGGTGGAGGATTACATCGGTGACAGCATCCAAGTAGACATGTCAGACAGTCTGTACCTGTACTGGCAGAAAAAAAAGGCAATTTGGAGACCCCTTGTACAAACGGGCTTTATTTTACCTAAGTTGCACGATGAGGATGAGGGCAACATCTTGCCTCTGTAGAGCCAGTTTGTGCAGGGACAGATTAATTGCCAGCTTGTTTTGTGGGGGCCCAAACGAACCAATCATTTCAGCCACAGTCGTGTGGCAGACCCTGACGCTGAAATGATTGGTTTGTTAAAGTGTGCGTGTCCTGTTTATACAACATAAGGGTAGGTGGGAGGGCCGAAGGACAATTCCATCTTGCACCTCTTTTTTTGCCTTGCATTATGTACTCTCTGTGGCCTATTTTTTTTAAACTGCCATTCTGTCTCCCACTGCAGTGCCACTCTAATTGGGCCAGGTGTTTGTGCCGCACAGTTGTGTTGCTTAGCTTAGTCACCCAGCGACCTCATGCACCTCTTTTTTTTCTTTGCATGATGTGCTCTTTGGGGCCTAGTTTTTAAAACTGCCATCCTGTCTGCCACTGCAGTGCCACTCCTAGATGGGCCAGGTGTTTGTGCCACCCATGTGTGTAATTTAGCTTAGTCATCCAGCGACATTGGTGCAACCTTGGGCCTAAAAACAATATTGTGAGGTGTGAACTATTCAGAATAGACTGGAAATGAGTGGAAATGAATGTTATTGAGGTTAATAATGCCGTAGGATCAAAATTGCCCCAAAATTCTGTGATTTTAGGTTTTTTTTTTTTTTTTAAATCATCCAGATCCAAGACCAAAACCCGAAAATAGGATTTTAATTACTTACCGGTAAATCCTTTTCTCGTAGTCCGTAGAGGATAATGGGGATCCATTTAGTACCATGGGGTATAGAGGGGTCCACTAGGAGTCTTGGGCACTTTAAGAATTATATAGTGTGTGCTGGCTCCTCTCTCTAGCCCCTCCTGCCAGACTCAGTCTAGGAAACTGTGCCCGAAGAGACGGACATACTTTCAGATAAGGATAGATAATAAAATTGGTGACATTACAAACCAGCACACACAGAACAACAGGAAAGCCATGCTAACCAAACTTGAAACATGAACAGCAACGGCTGAACAAACCAGAATACTTAACCAAGTAACAATGCAGGAAAAGTAAAGCACCGGGCGGGCGCCCAGTATCCTCTACGGACTACGAGTAAAGGATTTACCAGTAGGTAATTAAAATCCTATTTTCTCTTACATCCTAGAGGATACTGGGAATCCATTTAGTACCATGGGGAAGTACCAATGCTTCCAAACAGGGTGGGGGAGTGCTGAGGTTCCTGCAGGACTGATTGACCAAACTGAAGGTCCTCAGAGGCCAAAGTATCGAACTTGTAGAACTTTGCAAAAGTGTTCGAACCTGACCAAGTAGCTGCTCGGCAGAGCTGTAAAGCCAAGACACCCCGGGCAGCCGCCGAAGACGAACCCACCGACCTAGTAGAGTGGGCCTATACAGATTTTGGAACCGGCAATCCTGCCGTGGAATAATCATGCTGGATTGTGAGCTTGAGCCAGCGTGCAATAGACTGCTTTGAAGCAGGACACCCAATTTTATTAGGATCATAGAGAACGAACAGCGAGTCGGATTTTCTGTGACGAGCTGTCCTCTTTACATACACCGTCAAAGCCCTCACAACATCCAAAGACTTTGAAGTAGCAGAGGTGTCCGTCACAGCCGGAACCACTCTTGTGAGACAGCGCCCCTAGTTCTGACACTCGTCTTGCTGAGGCCAAGGCCAATAGTGTGACGGTCTTCCACGTAAGGTACTTTTTGTCAACCTCCTGTAACGGTTCAAACCAGTCCAATTGGAGGAACTGTAGCACCAAATTGAGATCCCAAGGTGGCGTGGGAGGCACAAAGGGAGGCTGGATGTGCAGAGCACCTTTCAAGAACGTCTGAACCTCAAGGAGAGAAACAAATTGTTTCTGAAAGAAAATAGACAAAACTGAAATCTGGACTTTAATGTGCCTAGGCATAGGCCCACATCCACTCCTGACTGCAGAAAAAGCAGGAGACTTCCCAGATGAAATTCCACCGCAGAACATTGTCTGCTCTTACACCAAGAGACATACTTCTTCCAAATACGGTGGTAATGTTTATATGTTACCCCTTTCCTGGCTTGGATCATAGTCGGGATGACCTTGTCAGGAATCCCTCTCCTGGCTAGGATCAGCCGTTCAACCTCCATGCCGTTAAACGTAGCTGCGGTTAGTCTTGAAAGATGAACAGGTCCTGTAGCAGAAAATCCTCGCGGAGAGGCAGAGGCCACGGATCTTCGAGGAGCATCGCCAGAAGGTCCGCGTACCAGCCCTTCTAGGTCGGTCCGGAGCAATGAGTATTGCTTGAACCTTTTCCTTTTTTTATTCTTTTTAGAATTCTTGGGATCAGAGGATGTGGAGGAAACACGTACGCCATCTGGTAAACCCACAGAGTTGTTGGAGCATCTACCACCACTGCAAGTGGATCCCTCAACCTGGAACAATATCGCTTGAGCTTCTTGTTGAGACAAGAGGCCATCATGTCGATTTGTGGATATCTCCACTGACGTGTAAAGCACCTGAACACTTACAGGTGAAGGCTCCACTCCCCCGGATGCAGGTCGTGTCTGTTGAGGAAGTCTGCTTCCCAGTTGTCTACTCCCAGAATGAAAACCGCTGACAACACCGTGGCGTGTTTTTCCACCCAGAGGAGAATTTTTGACACCTCCGACATTGCTGCTCTGCTTTTCGTTCCGCCCTGTCGGTTTATGTACGTTACTGCCGCTACATTGTCCAACTGGACTTGAATGGCCTGATTCCGAAGTAGGGATGAGGCCTGCAGAAGGGCGTTGTAGATAGCCCTGAGTTCCAGGATGTTTATTGAAAGGACGACTTCCTGACTTGACCATTTTCCTTGAAACTGCACCCCCTGGGTGACTGCTCCCCAACCTCTGAGGCTTTCATCTGTGGTTAGCAGAATCCAATTCTGAATCCCGAACCTCCGACTCTTGACGAAGTGAGAAGTCTGTAGCCACCACAGAAGGGATATCCTGGCTCTTGGTGACAGACGGATCCTCTGGTGCATGTGAAGATGTGATCCGGACCATTTGTCCAATAGATCTATCTGGAAGGGCCTCACATGAAACCTTCCATACTGAAGCGACTCATAAGAGGCCACCATTTTCAACAGAAGACAAATGCACAGATGCAGCAAGATCTGGGTTGGCTTTAGGACAGCCCGAACCATCGACTGGATTTCCATAGCTTTCTCCACAGTAATGAACACTCTCTAAGATTCCATGTCCAGTATCATTCCCAGAAAGGAAAGTCTCTGTGTCGGTTCCAGGTGAGATTTTGGTAAGTTCAGAATCCACCCATGATCCAGGAGTAGTGTGGTTGAGAGGCGAATACTGTCCATCAACCGCTCCCTGGATGGCGCCTTTATCAGAAGATTATCCAGGTATGGAATTATGTTCACTCCCTGTTTGCGGAGTAGATACATCATCTCTGCCATCACCTTGGTGAACACTCTCGATGCCATGGAGAGACCAAATGGCAGGTCCTGTAACTGGTAGTGGCAGTCTTGCAGTGCAAACCATAGATAAGCCTGATGAGGCGGCCAGATCGGAATGTGAAGGTACGCATCCAGAGACACTAGGAATTCTCCCTCCTCCAGACCTGAGATCACCGCTCTCAGAGACTCCATCTTGAATTTGAACACTCGTAAGTACTGGTTGAATGACTTGAGGTTCAAAATCGGTCTTACCGAACCATCCGGTTTCGGTACTACAAACAGGTTTGAATAATATCCCCTGTTTTGCAGATGAGGTGGAACTGGAACAATGACCTGAGTCTGTACCAGTTTTTGAATGGCGTCCTGTAAGGTTATACTTGCTTCTTGTGAAACTGGTAAGCCTGATTTTAAGAATCTATGAGGTGGGAGCTCCAGTCTGCAGCCCTGGGAAATAAGATCTATGACCCAGGGATCCTGGCATGATGTTGTCCAAATGTGACTGAAAAATTTTAGTCGGGCTCCCACCTGCCGGTCTTCCAGGCATCACGGTCCACCATCATGCTGAAGGCTTTGAGGAAGCAGAACTTGAGCTCTATTCCTGTGAACCTGCAGTTGCTGGTTTTTGTGGTTTACCTCTAGCGCCTCTGGTGGCTGTAGAAGAACCTCTGGTTTTTCCCTTCAACTTGGCAGTCCGAAAGGACTGTAGATTAGGTCATGAGTAAGCCTTCCTGGCTGGTGGAGTTGCAGAAGGAAGATACGTGGACTTACCCACAGTAGCTTTGGAGATCCATTTGTCTAGTTCATCTCCAAATTAGGCCTCTCCTGTGAAGGGTAGGCCTTCCATGCCTTTCCTGGAGTCCACATCAGCAGTCCACTGGCGTAGCCATAAGCCTTTGCGTGCTGTCACTGCCATAGCAGTGGTATGTGCATTAAGCAAGCCTATTTCTTTTATGGTTTCCACCATAAAATTTGCAGAGTTGTGTATATGTTGCAGGAGTAAAATAATTTCCCCCTTAGGCAAGGTACCTAACTCCTCAATTAAGTTACCAGACAATTTTGTGATGGCCTTAGTAATCCACCCACATGTTATAGTGGGTCTCTGCGCCACCCCAGCAGCTGTATACAAAGATTTGAGTGTATTCTCAATTCTACGAACAGACGTTTCTTTTAGGGAAGCTGCACCAGGGACAGGCAATACAATTTTCTGTGACAGTCTGGATACTGATGCATCCACTATTGGTGGATTTTCTAATTTTTTTTATCCTCAGGAGGAAAGGGAAAAGATGATATCAACCCTTTAGGGATTTTACATTTCCTATCAGGATTAACCCACGGTTCTTCAAGCAGGGTATTTAGTTCCTTTGACACAGGAAAAGTGGCTGAGGATTTCTTTTTTATATTAAAAATAAGATTTTACTTACCGATAAATCTATTTCTCGTAGTCCGTAGTGGATGCTGGGAACTTCGTAAGGACCATGGGGAATAGCGGCTCCGCAGGAGACTGGGCACATCTAAAGAAAGCTTTAGGACTAGCTGGTGTGCACTGGCTCCTCCCCCTATGACCCTCCTCCAAGCCTCAGTTAGGATACTGTGCCCGGACGAGCGTACATAATAAGGAAGGATATTGAATCCCGGGTAAGACTCATACCAGCCACACCAATCACACCGTACAACTTGTGATCTGAACCCAGTTAACAGTATGATAACAATGAAGGAGCCTCTGAAAAGATGGCTCACAACAACAATAACCCGATTTAGTTAACAATAACTATGTACAAGTATTGCAGACAATCCGCACTTGGGATGGGCGCCCAGCATCCACTACGGACTACGAGAAATAGATTTATCGGTAAGTAAAATCTTATTTTCTCTGACGTCCTAGTGGATGCTGGGAACTCCGTAAGGACCATGGGGATTATACCAAAGCTCCCAAACGGTCGGGAGAGTGCGGATGACTCTGCAGCACTGAATGAGAGAACTCCAGGTCCTCCTCAGCCAGGGTATCAAATTTGTAGAATTTAGCAAACGTGTTTGCCCCTGACCAAATAGCTGCTCGGCAAAGTTGTAAAGCCGAGACCCCTCGGGCAGCCGCCCAAGATGAGCCCACTTTCCTTGTGGAATGGGCTTTTACAGATTTTGGCTGTGGCAGGCCTGCCACAGAATGTGCAAGCTGAATTGTACTACAAATCCAACGAGCAATAGTCTGCTTAGAAGCAGGAGCACCCAGCTTGTTGGGTGCATACAGGATAAACAGCGAGTCAGATTTTCTGACTCCAGCCGTCCTGGAAACATATATTTTCAGGGCCCTGACAACGTCAAGTAACTTGGAGTCCTCCAAGTCCCTAGTAGCCGCAGGCACCACAACAGGTTGGTTCATGTGAAAAGCAGAAACCACCTTAGGGAGAAATTGAGGACGAGTCCTCAATTCTGCCCTGTCAGAATGAAAAATTAAGTAAGGGCTTTTATATGATAAAAGCCGCCAATTCTGACACACGCCTGGTTGAAGCCAGGGCTAACAGCATCGTCACCTTCCATGTGAGATGATATTTTAAGTCCACAGTGGTGAGTGGTTCAACCAATGTGACTTAAGGAACCTCAAAACAACATTGAGATCCCAAGGTGCCACTGGAGGCACAAAAGGAGGTTGTATATGCAGTACCCCTTTTACAAATGTCTGAACTTCAGGTACTGAAGCCAGTTCTTTCTGGAAGAAAATCGACAGGGCCGAAATTTGAACCTTAATGGACCCTAATTTTAGGCCCATAGACAGTCCTGTCTGCAGGAAATGGAGGAAACGACCTAGTTGAAATTCCTCTGTAGGGGCCATCTTGGCCTCACATTACGCAACATATTTTCGCCAAATGCGGTGATAATGTTTTGCGCTTACATCCTTCCTGGCTTTGACCAGGGTAGGGATGACTTCATCTGGAATGCCTTTTTCCTTCAGGATCCGGCGTTCAACCGCCATGCCGTCAAACGCAGCCGCGGTAAGTCTTGGAACAGACAAGGCCCCTGCTGGAGCAGGTCCTTTCTTAGAGGTAGAGGCCACGGGTCTTCCGTGAGCATCTCTTGAAGTTCCGGGTACCAAGTCCTTCTTGGCCAATCCGGAACCACGAGTATCGTTCTTACTCCTCTCCTTCTTATGATTCTCAGTACTTTTGGTATGAGAGGCAGAGGAGGGAACACATACACTGACTGGTACACCCACGGTGTCACCAGAGCGTCCACCGCTATTGCCTGAGGGTCCCTTGACCTTGCGCAATATCTGTCCAGTTTCTTGTTAAGACGGGACGCCATCATGTCCACCTTTGGTTTTTCCCAACGGTTTACAATCAGTTGGAAGACTTCTGGGTGAAGTCCCCACTCCCCCGGGTGGAGGTCGTGTCTGCTGAGGAAGTCTGCTTCCCAGTTGTCCACTCCCGGAATGAACACTGCTGACAGTGCTATCACATGATTTTTCGCCCAGCAGAGAATCCTTGCAGCTTCTGCCATTGCCCTCCTGCTTCTTGTGCCGCCCTGTCTGTTTACGTGGGCGACAGCCGTGATGTTGTCCGACTGGATCAATACCGGTTGACCCTGAAGCAGAGGTTTTGCTTGACTTAGGGCATTGTAAATGGCCCTTAGTTCCAGGATATTTTTGTCTCCAGGCTTGACCATAAGCCCTGGATATTTCTTCCCTGTGTGACTGCTCCCCAGCCTCGCAGGCTGGCATCCGTGGTCACCAGGACCCAGTCCTGAATGCCGAATCTGCGGCCCTCTAGAAGATGAGCACTCTGCAACCACCACAGGAGGGACACCCTTGTCCTTGGTGACAGGGTTATCCGCTGATGCATCTGAAGATGCGACCCGGACCATTTGTCCAGTAGGTTCCACTGGAAAGTTCTTGTGTGGAATCTGCCGAATGGGATTGCTTCGTAGGAAGCCACCATTTTTACCCAGAACCCTTGTGCATT